>NC_138294.1:77324106-78044106 GCF_965601325.2 Salmo salar | reverse complement strand
TCCACATCCCAACTCTCAGCTTCCCATACAATTCAGCTTCCCTTAGCTACCCTGCCTCCTCCATTTTTGGGGTAATGCTGGAATCAATTGGTTGTAATCTTGGATTGAGCAGACCTTCCCATACAATTCTGATAACTCCATGACAGACATAACTCTACCATTCCAATTTACAATATAATTTAAAAACAAAATACCCTTTTTTCCCATAAATACAGGTATTTTATCAACCAGCACATTTAAGTTCAGCCATAATATTTATTGTAATATTTGTTCTATCTTTTCAGGGGGATGAAATTGAAATTGTAGCCAGCTCTGCAATGCTTGTTTGAAAAAGAAATACTTGGAAAAAAGTATCATTTTCAATTAATCGAAAATGAGACATGGCAATCTGCACAAAGGCAAAAGGCCATATTTATACAATGGATGAGCTTTTCTTAGTAATCTACTTGAGAACCATTTAGGGTTCAGGTAAAACTTTTGAATAAGTTGAGCTTTAAGAGAGGTTTAATGCTTTTATATTTAATAATCTCAACCCCCAATTCATATTCATGATACAGATAGGCATGCTTTATCTTGTCTGGTTTAGTGTCCCAGATAAAGCTAAATATTTTTTGCTCATATGATTATAAAAATGAATCATCAGGAGTAGGCAGCGCCATAAGTAAGTGAGTAAATTGAGAAATGACTAAGGAGTTAATTAGGGCAATGTTTCCATAAATAGACAGGTATTTACCTCTCCATGGTGGCAGGATCTCGTCTATTTTTACAAGTTTTCTATTGAAATTCATTGTGGAGAGCTCATTTATATATTTTGTGACATGAATACTAAGTATTTCTACTTCACCGTCAGCCCATTTTATAGGTAAACTGCTGGGTAATGTAGAAGTTGTATTTTTTAAAGATCCCATATATAACATTGTACACTTATCCTAATTAGGTTTTAGTCCAGAGATTTTAGAAAAGTTATCTAGATGAGACGTTGCAGGAATGTAGCTTGCGGACTTAATATAAATCTTGAGTAATTGGCATAAATGGACACCTTTGTTTTTAAGCCTTGGATTTCTAATCCTCTAATGTTGTTATTTGATCTGATTTTAATAGCTAGCATTTTAATGGCCATAACGAATAGATATGGTGACAGCGGACACCCTTGATTTACTCCTTTTGACAATTCAAAACTCTTTCAGAAGTAGCCACCATTTACTATTTTACACCTGGGGGTGCTATACATTACTTTTTCCCATTTTATAAGAGAATCACTGACATTTTTAAAATCCAGGCATTTATAAATAAAATCCAGTCTTACTTTATCAAAAGCCTTTTCAAAATCCTTTATAAATACCAGGCCTGGCTTCTTAGATGTTACATGATGTTCTATTATTCTAGTAGATGTCTTATATTATCTCCAATGTCTCATCCATGTAAAAAACCTGTCTGCTCAGGATGAACAATACCTGGTAAAACATTTTTAATTCTGAGTGCTATGCATTGTGTAAGAGGTCTCCAGTTTTTAAGATAGACTGGGTCTTTATATTTGCCATCTGGGTCTTGTATTAATAATAGTGAAATCAGACCTTCCTGCTGAGTGTCTAACAGACTACCATTTCTATAGGAGTAGGTAAAACAAGCTAACAATGGAGCTTTGAGTATATCAACAAAAATCTTGATATACCTCTACTGGTATGCCATTAAGCCCTGGTGTTTTTCCAGACTGAAAGGATTTAACCTGTCTGGGCTAGGGGGCAGAATTTTCACGGCCGGATGAAAAATGTACCCAATTTAAACAGATTACTACTCTGGCCCAGAAACTAGAATATGCATATTATTAGTAGATTTTGGATAGAAAACACTCTGAAGTTTCTAAAACTGTTTGAATCATATCTGTGACTATAACAGAACTCCTATGGCAGGCAAAAACCTGAGAAAATTCCAAGCAGGAAGTGGAAAGTCTGAGAATTGTAGTTCTTCTTTTGATTCTCTATCGAAGTTACAGTGTCTGTGGGGACGTTGCCCTTCCTAAGGCTTCCATTGGCTGTCTAAAGCCTTCAGAAAGTGGTTTGAGCATTTTCCTGTCACTGGGCAGATAATAGGAGCTCAGTTACTGAGTGGTCTGCCTGGCAACAAAGGGATTGGATATGCGCGGTCACACGAGCACGCCGTTCCTTCTTTTTCTTCTTGAATGAATATGCTATTGTCCGGTTGGAATATTATCGCAATTTTTACGTTAAAAATACCATAAAGATTGATTTTAAACAGCGTTTGACATGCTTCTAAGTACGGTAATGGAACATTTTGACTTTTCGTCTCTCGTTCCACGCTCGCGCGTTATACCTTTGGATAAGTGATCTGTACGCACGAACAAAACGGAGGTATTTGTACATAAATATGGATTCTTTCGAACAAAAACAACATTTCTTGTGGAAGTAGCAGTCCTGGGAGTGCATTCTGACGAAGATCAGCAAAGGTAAGAGAATATTTCTAATACTAATTCTGAGTTTAGGTTGCCCCGAACTTGGCGGGTGTCTGAATAGCTCACCGTGATGGCTGAGCTATGTATTCAGAATATTGAAAAATGTGCTCTCTCCGTAAAGCTTATTTAAAAATCTGACACAGCGGTTGCATCCAGGGGTAGTCTATCTATAATTCTTTAAATAATTGTTACATATTTTGTCAACATTTATGATGAGTATTTTTGTAAATTGATGTGCACATTCACCGGACGTTTTGGTGGGAATACATTTTCTGAACATCACGCGCCAATGTAAAATGCTGTTTTTGGATAGAAATATGAACTTTATCGAACAAAACATACATGTATTGTGTAACATAATGTCCTAGGAGTGTCATCTGATGAAGATCATCAAAGGTTAGTGCTTCATTTAGCTGTGTTTTGGGTTTTATTGACACATGTCCTTGCTTGGAAAATGGCTGTGTGATTATTTTTGTCTATGTACTCTCCTAACATAATCTAATGTTTTGCTTTCGCTGTAAAGCCTTTTTGAAATCGGACAATGTGGTTACATCAAGGAGAAGTGCATATTTAAAATGGTGTAAAATAGTTGTATGTTTGAGAAAGTTGAATTATGACATTTTGTTGTTTTGAATTTGCCACCCTGATATTTCACTGGCTGTGTCCCGCAGGTGGCGCTAGCATCCCACCTAGCCCATAGAAGTTAACAGCCTCAAAAAGAGAGAGGGGAGAGAGGGAGAGAAGAGGAGAGAGAAATATTGAGTGAGATTAGAGTGTGTGTGTGTGTGTGTGTTTGTACAGTGCATTGCAAAAGTATTCATCCCCCTTGGCGTTTTTCCTATTTTGTTGCATTACAACCTGTAATTTAAATGGATTTTTATTTGGATTTCATGTAATGGACATACACAAAATAGTCCAAATTGGTGAAGCGAAATGAAAAAAAATTACTTGTTTCAAAAAATTCTCTAAAATAAAAAATGGAAAAGTGATGCGCGCATATGTATTCACCCCTTTGCTATGAAGCCCGAAATAAAATCTGGTGCAACCAATTACCTTCGGAAGTCACATAATTAGTTAAATAAAGTCCACTTGTGTGCAATCTAAGTGTCACATGATCTATCACATGATCTCAGTATATATATATACACCTGTTCTGAAAGGCCCAAGAGTCTGCAACACCACTAAGCAAAGGGGACCACCAGCAAGCGGCATCATGAAGACCAAGGGGCTCTCCAAACAGGTCAGGGACAAAGTTGTGGAGAAGTGCAGATCAGGGTTGGGTTATAAAAAAATATCCAAATCTTTCAACATCCCACGGAGCACCGTTAAATCCATTATTAGAAAATGGAAAGAATATGGCACCACAACAAACCTGCCAAGAGAGGGCTGCCAACCAAAACTCACAGACCAGGCAAGGAGGGCATTAATCAGAGAGGCAACAAAGAGACCAAAGATAACCCTGAAGGAGCTGCAAAGCTCCACAGAGGAGATTGGAGTATCTGTCGATAGGACCACTTTAAGCCGTACACTTCACAGAGCTGGGCTTTACAGAAGAGTGGCCAGAAGAAAGCCATTGCTTAAAGAACAAAATAAGCAAACATGTTTGCTGTTCGCCAAAAGACATGTGGGAGACTCCCCAAACATATGGAAGAAGGTACTCTGGTCAGATGAGACTAGAATTGAGCTTTTTGGCCATCAAGGAAAACACTATGTCTGGCGCAAACCCAACACCTCTCATCACCCCGAGAACACCACCCCCACAGTAAAGTATGGTGGTGGCAGCATCATGCTGTGGGGATGTTTTTCATCAGCAGGGACTGGGAAACTGGTCAGAATTGAAGGAATGATGGATGGCGCTAAATACAGGGAAATTCTTGAGGGAAACCTGTTTCAGTCTTCAAGAGATTTGAGACTGGGATGGAGGTTCACCTTCCAGCAGGACAATGACCCTAATCATACTGCTAAAGCAACACTTGAGTGGTTTAAGGGGAAACATTTAAATGTCTTGGAATGGCCTAGTCAAAGCCCAGACCTCAATCCAATTGAGAATCTGTGGTATGACTTAAAGATTGCTGAACACCAGCGGAACCCATCCAACTTGAAGGAGCTGGAGCAGTTTTGCCTTGAAGAATGGGCAAAACTGCCAGTGGCTAGATGTGCCAAGCTTATAGAGACATACCCCAAGAGACTTGCAGCTGTAATTGCTGCAAAAGGAGGCTCTAGAAAGTATTGACTTTGGGGAGGAGGGGGGTTAAATAGTTATGCACGCTCAGGTTTTCCGTTTTTTTGTCTTATTTATTGTTTGTTTCACAATAGAAAATATTTGGATCTTCTAAGTGGTAGGCGTGTCGGAAACTTTCTGGTAACTTTCCGGTAAATTTTCCATGGGAAGTTAACCTGTTAGGGCTAGGGGGCAGTATTGACACGGCTGGATAAAAAACATACCCGATTTAATCTGGTTACCACTCCTACCCAGTAACTAGAATATGCATATACTTATTACATATGGATAGAAAACACCCTAAAGTTTCTAAAACTGTTTGAATGGTGTCTGTGAGTATAACAGAACTCAAATGGCAGGTCAAAACCTGAGAGATTCCTTTACAGGAAGTGGCCTGTCTGACCATTTCTTGAACTTCTTTTCCATCTCTATCTTTTACTAAGGATCTCTGCTCTAACGTGACACTTCCCACGTCTTCCATAGGCGCTCAGAGCCCGGGAAAAAACAGAATGTTGTCATTCCAGCCCCAGGCTGAAACACATTATCGCCTTTCTCAAGTGGCCGATCAAGGGACTCTGGGCTTATGCGCGTGACCCGACCGCCCCCGCCTTTGTGATTTTTTCCTCTGTTTGCCGAAAAGGAGATTCCCTGTCGGAATATTATCGCTTTTCTACGAGAAAAAAAGCGTAAAAATTGATTTTAAACAGCGGTTGACATGCTTCGAAGTACGGTAATGGAATATTTAGAATTTTATTGTCACGAATTGCGCCATGCGCGCGACACTTCTTTACAATTTCGGATAGTGTCTGGAACGCACGAACAAAACGCCGCTATTCGGATATAACGATGGATTATTTTGGACCAAACCAACATTTGTTATTGAAGTAGCAGTCCTGGGTGTGCATTCTGACGAAGACAACAAAAGGTAATCAAACTTTTATAATAGTAAATATGATTATGGTGAGTGCTAAACTTGCCGGGTGTCTAAATAGCGAGCCCGTGATGCCTGGGCTATGTACTTAGAATATTGCAAAATGTGCTTTCACCAAAAAGCTATTTTAAAATCGGACATATCGAGTGCATAGAGGAGGTCTGTATCTATAATTCTTAAAATAATTGTTATGTATTTTGTCAATGTTTATCGTGTGTAATTTAGTAAATTTACCGAAAGTTTTCGGTGGGTATGCTAGTTCTGAACATCACATGCTAATGTAAAAAGCTGTTTTTTGATATAAATATGAACTTGATTGAACAAAACATGCATGTATTGTATAACATAATGTCCTAGGAGTGTCATCTGATGAAGATCAAAGGTTAGTGCTGCATTTAGCTGTGGTTTGGGTTTATGTGACATATATGCTTGCTTGGAAAATGGCTGTGTGATTATTTATGTACTCTCCTAACATAATCTAATGTTTTGCTTTCGCTGTAAAGCCTTTTGGAAATCGGACAACGTGGTTCGATTCAGGAGAAGTGTATCTATAAAATGGTGTAAAATAGTCCTATGTTTGAGAACTTTGAATTATGACATTGTGGTTTTAAATTTGGCGCTCTGATTTGTCACTGGCTGTTGAATAGTGTGGGACGATTTCATCCCACCTCCCCTGGAGAGGTTAAATATACAGTGCCTTCGGAAAGTATTCAGACCCCTTGACTTTTTCCACATTTTGTTACATTACAGCCAATTGTTCACCGCCCTGTGGGACTCCCAATCACGGCCGGATGTGATACAGCCTGGATTCGAACCAAGTACTACAGTGACGCCTCTTGCACTGAGATGCAGTGCCTTAGACCGCTGCGCCACTCGGGAGCCCTAAAATGTATTAAATAAATAGAATCTTCAGCATTCTACACACAATACCCCATAATGACAAAGCGAAAACAGGTTTTTAGAAATGTTTGCAAATAAAAAACAGAAATTCCTTATTTACATAAGTATTCAGCCCCTTTGCAATGAGACTCTAAATTGACCTCAGGTGCATCCTGTTTCCACTGATCATCCTTGAGATGTTTCTACAACTTCATTTGAGTCCACCTGTGGTAAATTCAATTGATTGGACATGATTTGGAAATAATTTTCTGACAGTTGACAGTGCATGTCAGAGCAAAAACCAAGCCATGAGGATGAAGGAATTGTCCGTAGAGCTCCGAGACAGGATTGTGTCGAGGCACAGATCTGGGGAAGGGTACAAAAACATTTCTGTAGCATTGAAGGTCCCAAAGAACACAGTGGCCTCCATCATTCTTAAATGGAAGAAGTTTGGAACCACCACGACTCTTCCTAGAGCTAGCCACCCGGTCAAACTGAGCAATTGGGGGAGAAGGGTCTTGCTCAGGGGGGGTGACCAAGAACCCGATGGTCACTCTGACAGATCTCCAGAGTTTCTCTGTGGAGATGGGAGAACCTTCCAGAAGGACAACCATCTCTGCAGCACTCCACCAATCAGGCCTTTATGGTAGAGCGGCCAGACGGAAGCCACTCCTCAGTAAAAGGCACATGACAGCCTGCTTGGAGTTTGCCAAAGGTACCTAACGATTCTGAATGCCAAGCGTCACGTCTGGAGGAAACCTGGCACCATCCCTACAATGAAGCATGGTGGTGGTAGCATCATGCGGTGGGGTTGTTTTTCAGCGGCAGGGACTGGGAGACTAGTCAGGATACAGGCAAAGATGAACGGAGAAAAGTACAGCGAGATCCTTGATGAAAACCTGCTCCAGAGTGCTCAGGACCTCAGATTGGGGCGAAGGTTCACCTTCCAACAGGACAATGACCCTAAGCACACAGCCAAGGCAATGCAGTAGTGGCTTCGGGACAAGTCTCTGAATGTCCTTGAGTAGCCCAGCCAGAGCCCGGACTTGAACCCAATCGAACATCTCTTCCCATCCAACCTGCCAGAGCTTGAGAGGATCTGCAGAGAAGAATGGGAGAAACTCTCCAAATACAGGTGTGCCAAGCTTGTACCCAAGAAGAATCGATGCTGTAAATCGCTGCCAATGGTGCTTCAACAAAGTACTGAGTAAAGGGTCTAAATACTTATGTAAATGTATTATTTCAGTAACTTTTTTATAAATTAGCAAACATTTCTAAAAACCTGTTTTGCTTTGTCATTATAGGGTGTTGTGAGTAGATTTATGAGGGGGAAATACTATTTAATACATTTTAGAATAAGGCTGTAACGTAACAAAATGTGGAAAAAGTCAAGGTGTCTGAATACTTTCCGAAGGCACTGTCATTTCAAAATGGTCTGAGAAGAAAAACATTGGCAGGACAATTCAAGCATAGCCAATATGCAGTGATAACATATTGGGCCTATAGCCTACTGCACAAACCTCATTGCTACATAACTGTTTTTAATTGGTTATTAATGTTGCATAGGCTTACATGTTAAAAAAAATCTGAGCGGTAGATCTCGGCTTGAATTTTGACTCAGAACGTGATCTTGCCTCAGAAAAGGTTGGTTACCACTGCCTTAGAGCAACACTTAATCAATCAATCTCCACAGGCATCTCCATCTCTCTGGATGAATTATTCAGCCCTCTCCCATCCCTCTCACACTACCAAAACACTCACCCTAACAGACAGACACCAGCACTACATTACAACTCCCTTTCTACCCAGCTACAATAGACCCCCCCCCCCCCACACACACACACACACACACCCCCCCCCCCCCTAGCTTCTCACTCATGTCTCTCCTCAGGCAGGATTCCTGTGCAATTAAACCTTTTGTTCCCATCAATTATTAACAGCCTGCGCTGCAGCTAACTGCTAACAACCGCTAACAGCGTCCCTCAGCACTGAGCACGGCTAATTATGCCCCTGCTGGATCCTCCAACTCCCAGCAGGGAAGACAGGCCAACCCTCTGCTCAGCGAAGCCCAGCAGGGAGCACCGAAGCTGTGTATGGAGGTTGGTAGTCGGCTTCCGTGGAGCTCTGTGGTGGTGGAAAGAAGCCAACATGGGGGTTATTTTCAGGGGGTTGGAGATGGTGTGGGGTACAAAATCGAGGTTGTCCTTAGCCACAGATCTAGGATCAGATAACCTTATCCCCTTATATAAACCATTTATCATGTTTTAAGGTATGACCCAGGTGCAGACGCTGGTAGGTTTGAATGAACAAAATGAACTGGCACAGACAGAAAACACAGGTATAAGTACCCCGGGGATAATGGGGAAGATGGGCAACACCTGGAGGGGGGTGGAGACAAGTACAAGTGAAACAGATCAGGGCGTGACAGTACCCCCCCCCCCCCCCCTCAAGGGACACCACCTGGCATCCTACCTGGGCGCATACCTGGTTGAGCAGGGTGCCACCGTTGGATCTCAGATGAGGCCTGGGTCCAGGATGTCCCTAGTGGAGACCCAGCACCTCTCCGCCTGGAAACAGGAGACAAAGGGCTTTGAGGCATGGTTTTAGTACTAGACACAGGAAAGGTAGGAATTATACGGCGGGTACGGGGCTACAGAGGACGAACAGCAGAGGGGCTAATGATCTTGGAGCGGGGGTGAAAGGTCTCGGCTTCAGGGGATGTAGCCGCGGGGCTATAGTGGCATGCCAGCGCATTTGGCTTGACCTTCTTGGATAGCGGTCGGTGCTGCGGAAGCGAAGTGGCCCGGGCCTGGTACTCCGCGGGGCTGAGGAAGAGGTCCGGGGCAATTTCCAAGGCCCCAGGAAGACGTCCCGGGGCAGGCATCAGCGTGATGCGTGATGAGGTATGCAGTGTGATGAGGTACGCTATCTTAGAGCGGTCCGAGGGGAAGGAGGAAGGCTGCAGCTCCATGATGAGGGAACACTGAGCTAGAAATGCCCGACAGGTGCCCGACTCTCCATCAAAGTGCTCTGGGGGAGGTAAGCGGGGTTCCCAGGAAACCGGGGTGACAGCACTGCTACCAGCCGGATTACTGAGGGGCTGGGAGGGTACCGTCGTGGTAGGCTGCTTAGTAGACAGCCCACGGAATTGCTCCCACAATGTGTCCAATGCTAGGCCGTGACTTTCGGCCACGTCCTGGAACCCTTCCATCAGACTGCAAAGCAACTCCTTGTGCCTACCAATGGTGGCTTCTTGGGAGGAGATGGCGTTGTGGAGCTGGTCCAAGTCTGCTGGGTCAGTCATGGCCAGTTCGTACTATCATGTTTTAAGGTATGACCCAGGTGCAGACAGTGTTGAAGAAACTAACGTTTATTCTTTAAACAGGGGTGGGAAAACTATAGGTCAAGCAGGCAGGGGTCAATGATCCAGAGAGGGTGTAAGGCACTGGAACAGCAGGGGGGCTCAGGGTCAGGTCAGGCAGAGGTCGGTAATCCAGAGTAGAGGGAAAGGTACAGGATGGCAGGCAGGCTCAAGGTCAGGGCAGGCAGAGGTCGGTAATCCAGAGTAGAGGGAAAGGTACAGGATGGCAGGCAGGCTCAAGGTCAGGGCAGGCAGGCAGGAAAGGTCAAAACCAGGAAACTAGAAAACAGGGACTATAGCAAAGACAGGAGAAAGGGAAACCGCTGGTAGGTTTGAACGAACAAAAGGAACTGGCACAGACAGACAGAAAACATAGGTATAAGTACCCAGGGTATAATGGGGAAGATGGGCAACACCTGGAGTGGGGTGGAGACAAGCACAAGGACAGGTGAAACAGATCAGGGCGTGACACCATTAGTGGGAAGGAAAAATATCTGACCCTACATCAGTGGTTAGGGGCTTCTATCCACTTCTACCCTCTCCTCATCCCAGGGACTGTGTGTAGAGGGACTAGGGTGAAGTTACCCCAAGAGGCATATGTTGGGTGAGTTTAGCATTTTCCCCACTAATGGTTAAGTTTGGGTATGGTGGATGGGAATTCATACACATGGATTTAGTACTGTAGATATGTGGTTGTGGTGGAGTAGGGGCCTGAGGGCACACAGTGTGTTGTGAAATCTGTGAATGTATTGTAATGTTTTAAAATTGTATAAACTGCCTTAATTTTGCACGACCCCAGGAAGAGTAGCTGCTGCCAAAGCAGCAGCTAATGGGGATCCATAATAAATACAAATCTGATCCTAGATCTGTACCTAAGTAAAATGTCACCCCAGAGCTTGTCTAGAAACCCCACAAGAGAGACGTGACAACAACCTACATTCTGTCTCTCACTTACCCCCCACTTTGACTCTGTGCCCACATTCGCCTGACACTCCATAATGTTTACCCAACACAGCTAGGCGTGAAAACACACACGCACACACTGTAGGCTACACACACACACACACACACACACACACACTACAAACCAACCCCTTATACCTGGCCCTGAACTTATCTTTACACCTGGCCTTATCTTTATCCCACTACAGAGGGAGAATCAAGCACTGTTTAGTTAACAATCAGGCAGATGTGAGGTCTGGTCTTAGAGCAGGCTATCGGCAAAGGGTCAGCTTTGTACGTCCCAAATAGCACCCTTTGCCCTATATAGTGCACTAATTTTGACCAGAGCCCAATAAGTTCTGGTCATAAGTAGTGCACTATATAGGGAATAGGGTATCATTTAGGAGGCACGCTTAGTGTGAGGAGGAGATCAAATGACAAAATCATTATTTCCTATGGATTGGCCTATACTTTGCTTAATGAATCCCTCTTTCATTGGAAAACTGCTCCCAATGATGAATTCGTAACATATCTAGGTAGGAAAGCATTTGAAGACAGAATGATAGTCAATCTTTTGCTTGGTGCATATATTGTGCTCCAGAAATTACCTGTCAGTCAGTGGCAGCCGCTGATTGGCTGAATACCTGGGGCGCAAGGTGGTTGGAGTTGTAAACAAAGCAGCATGACAGAAATATGACGCCATTTTTCCGAACTACTGGTAGTTTCTTTGAGAATATATATAATCGATCTCTGCATTGGAACAACAGCATAGACACACCTATTTAACTTTTGCATGTCAAAAAACGAATGCACATGCAACCAGCCAGCTCACGTCATGAACAAATGAGTGCACCAGGGAGAACACAATAAGTGAAAACAGGTTATCTAACTGGGGATAGCTAGCTAACATGTCACAAAGCATGATGGGCTAGCCAATTCACTTTTATTCTCAAATAACTTCATATTTCCGAGTTAGTCATATTAGTTTAGAAAGCCATGAAATTGGCATTGGAGCTAATTAGCTAGCAAGCTACCAGCTAGCTATTGCTAGCTAGCTGCTTATCAAAGGTATATAACTGGCTAATTAACCATACCAAAAATCGACCAAACAATTTCTCAATGATTTTCAAAATGACTTTAGCTGGCTAATTAATTGCATCATGCTTTGTAATACACCCGGTTTTATGCTGTTTTAGTCCACACAACGTGTCGCCCTCTCACCAACAGTAGAACATGATGAACAACATGGGGTGGGGACAAAATCAAATTGGCCATGCTTTTTTGTCCTACCAGATCTACGATGGGAAGGTTCTAGCTAGTGTATCCCTCTTTCCCTTGACTCTTGTTGGAAGTAGTTGTCTGGTTTCTCATGTCCCATGACTGTTCTGATTATTTATTTACAAGTTAATTACAATTAGCTTTTTGCTTTAGCGCCATCTGTACCTGATAGAGCAGATCTAATCTCGCGTAAGGAAGTAAGCCATCTGACAATGAGAGACTCACTGGGATGGAGACTAGAGCAGACCCAGAATTTCTGACTGAATGGACACACATTTGAGCAGCCCAGGACGGTCCTTTTAACTTGTGCTGTTATAATTTATGCTATGAAATCCTGCTATTTCATTGGGGCAAATAGCAGGCAAAAGGACCCAAGCAATGTTCGAAAGGCCTATGTGCCCACGGAGGGGGAGCTGCTGCTTCTGCTGGCAGTCACTGAGGGGCAGAGTAGGAAGTAGCTGAACAGTTTGTATTGAACAATATCTTTTTGAAACAGGAAAATGTATAAATTCAATGCACTTTTAGGAGCATTTAAAAACATAATCCATGAATTGTGTATACATATATATATAATGCTCAAAAAAATAAAGGGAACACTTAAACAACACATCCTAGATCTGAATGAAAGAAATAATCTTAAATACTTTTCTCTTTACATAGTTGAATGTGCTGACAACAAAATCACACAAAAATAATCAATGGAAATCCAATTTATCAACCCATGGAGGTCTGGATTTGGAGTCACACTCAAAATTAAAAAAGGAAAACCACACTACAGGCTGATCCAACTTTGATGTAATGTCCTTAAAACAAGTCAAAATGAGGCTCAGTAGTGTGTGTGGCCTCCACGTGCCTGTATGACCTCCCTACAACGCCTGGGCATGCTCCTGATGAGGAGGCGGATGGTCTCCTGAGGGATCTCCTCCCAGGCCTGGACTAAAGCATCCGCCAACTCCTGGACAGTCTGTGGTGCAACGTGGCGTTGGTGGATGGAGCGAGACATGATGTCCCAGATGTGCTCAATTGGATTCAGGTCTGGGGAACGGGCGGGCCAGTCCATAGCATCAATGCCTTTCTCTTGCAGGAACTGCTGACACACTCTAGCCACATGAGGTCTAGCATTGTCTTGCATTAGGAGGAACCCAGGACCAACCGCACCAGCATATGGTCTCACAAGGGGTCTGAGGATCTCATCTCGGTACCTAATGGCAGTCAGGCTACCTCTGGCGAGCACATGGAGGGCTGTGCGGCCCCCCAAAGAAATGCCACCCCACACCATGACTGACCCACCGCCAAACCGGTCATGCTGGAGGATGTTGCAGGCAGCAGAACGTTCTCCACGGCGTCTCCAGACTCTGTCACGTCTGTCACGTGCTCAGTGTGAACCTGCTTTCATCTGTGAAGAGCACAGGGCGCCAGTGGCGAATTTGCCAATCTTGGTGTTCTCTGGCAAATGCCAAATGTCCTGCACGGTGTTGGGCTGTAAGCACAACCCCTACCTGTGGACGTCGGGCCCTCATACCACCCTCATGGAGTCTGTTTCTGACCGTTTGAGCAGACACATGCACATTTGTGGCCTGCTGGAGGTCATTTTGCAGGGCTCTGGCAGTGCTCCTCCTGCTCCTCCTTACACAAAGGCGGAGGTAGCGGTCCTGCTGCTGGGTTGTTGCCCTCCTACGGCCTCCTCCACGTCTCCTGATGTACTGGCCTGTCTCCTGGTAGCACCTCCATGCTCTGGACACTACGCTGACAGACACAGCAAACCTTCTTGCCACAGCTCGCATTGATGTGCCATCCTGGATGAGCTGCACTACCTGAGCCACTTGTGTGGGTTGTAACCTCCGTCTCATGCTACCACTAGAGTGAAAGCACCGCCAGCATTCAAAAGTGACCAAAACATCAGCCAGGAAGCATAGGAACTGAGAAGTGGTCTGTGGTCTCCACCTGCAGAACCACTCCTTTATTGGGGATGTCTTGCTTATTGCCTATAATTTCCACCTGTTGTCTATTCCATTTGCACAACAGCATGTGAAATGTATTGTCAATCAGTGTTGCTTCCTAAGTGGACAGTTTGATTTCACAGAAGTGTGATTGACTTGGAGTTACATTGTGTTGTTTAAGTGTTCCCTTTATTTTTTTGAGCAGTATATATATATATATATATATATATATATATATATATATATATATATATATATATATATATATATATATACACACACACTACCATTCAAAAGTTTGGGGTCACTCAGAAATGTCCTTGTTTTTGAAAGAAAATCACATTTTTTGCCCATTAAAATAACATAAAATTGCTCAGAAATACAGTGTAGACATTGTTAATGTTGTAAATGACTATTGTAGCTGGAAACGGATGATTTTTAATGGAATATCTACATAGGCGTACAGAGGCCCATTATCAGCAACCATCACTCCTGTGTTCCAATGGCACGTTGTGTTAGCTAATCCAAGTTTATCATTTTAAAAGGCTAATTGATCATTAGAAAACCCTTTTGCAATTATGTTAGCACAGCTGAAAACTTGTGCTGATTAAAGAAGCAATAAAACTGGCCTTCTTTAGACTAGTTGAGTATCAGCATTTGTGGGTTCGATTACAGGCTCAAAATGGCCAGAAACAAAGAACTTTCTTCTGAAACTAGTCAGTCTATTCTTGTTCTTAGAAATGAAGGCTATTCCAACCGAGAAATTGCCAAGAAACTGAAGATCTCGTACAACGCTGTGTACTACTCCCTTCACAGAACAGCGCAAACTGGCTCTAACCAGAATAGAAAGAGGAGTGGGAGGCCCTGGTGCAGAGCGAGAGGACAAGTACATTAGAGTGTCTAGTTTAAGAAACAGACGCCTCACAAGTCCTCAACAGGCAACTTCATTAAATAGTACCTGCAAATCACCAGTCTCAACGTCATCAGTGAAGAGGCGACTTCAGGATGCTGGCCTTCTAGGCACAACCCGTGACTGTGTCAACGTGCATGTGCCCGGCCTGCCATAGGAGTTGCTAGACTGGAGTCGCTAGAGCATGATGGGACAAGGACCAACAATTACCTTGAATTGAGAATCAATCAGGAAACTGCATGGCCCTATCTTTATTTTATGTAAAAATAGTCGTATAAAATCATTAGATAGTCATATTGGCTAGTCCACATAATTAACATTTTGAAGGTATTGAAACATAATGTTCAAAACCCACGAAGACAATCCAAAACAATATTTCAACCATTAACGCCTAACCAAATGGTCCACAAGGTTATCAATGTGTCACAACACAAGAGCAATGGCCCAACTGTAGGCCTATCAATATTCCATTTAACCCGAGGCCATTGTTCACACAGTGGCCTGAAGCGAGAGAGAGAAAGGCCATCCATTTATATCTATCACCGATTTAAAGTGACCTCTTTATAGGGGTCGTGTGCAAGTCATGCGCATCGTTTTTCAGTCTAGATAGCCTAATAAATGGAGAGCAGCCAGGCTAGGCTACCGTTTAGTTTAGGATGCATTTACATACACTTTCTCGCTTGATGCTGGAGGCAAAGATGTAGCAGGATTAATTTTTAAACTAGATAGTTCATTGCCGGCGGAAGTAAATGTATTTACCATAAAATATATGGATCAACATTTTCGTAGCAAATGTGCAAGGCCATGCATGTCCAGGTTATCCCCACATCACCAATTTTATCCATAGAGAAAATAATACTTGATGCAAAATTGCAAAAAATGTTCCTTACCTGTTAGGTTACGCACGGTCCGACCTTTTCAGAACAACGGATCATTTATCACTAACTCGATATAGACAATATAGCCGGCTGATATACTTTTATTTTTTCGAAACACCGTCAAGGGACAATGGAATGAAAAACTCAAGCACCGAAGTTTGCCTTAAATGGTCACGCGCGCTCCGGTCACACAGTATGGGGCAGTCTGGTCCACATTTCGGATGGTACCGTTATTCGGCACAGATCCACTCTATATAGGTTAGCTATATAGGATAGATTTAGAATTTCACGGCCGTCATTCCAAGAGCATTAAAAGCGTAACAAATCCCCTTCTACAGCTTTCCATGAACGCGCAGTAATACAAAATTATAGAAATGTACAACTATAGACTACATGACCGTTACTTGCGATCAATTATGCAACTTATGCATTTTAAGTACAATAATACGAAAGTCGTCTTACCGTATGGCGCCTATAACTAAAGTCTGACGCACAGTTGGTTGTCTCCGGAGCGGGCCGGACATCGCCCCATGCCGGGCGTCCTGGGACAGAGTCCCCGAGGGAGAGGGCACTGAGCACCAGACATTCCTGCCTCTGTTTCAGCAGCTCCAACTCACACAGACCGGCCAAACTCGCCTCAAGGCGCTCCTTATTCCGACTGCGCTCAGCTGTCATTGGGAAAGAAAACGCTCGGTACATCGTTCTCCCTTGCTCTGAGAGTGGCTTACTCTTTGGCTCTTCTTTGATAGTTTCTCAGCCGTTGGCCGTTCCTTCCCACTAGTATCCAAGTGAGGCTAAATTGACTGCATATTTAATTTCAAAGTGACTTTACTCTTTGGTTTTGATATACATGTTTTAAAGCGAAGTAGCGACAGTAAACTATACATACAGCTGCGAATCATTGTATGCAGAACCGAACCCATACCTAGTGCTCGCTCAATGATGTTCTGGATTCCAATTCCGTAGCTGTCAATTGTACATTAGCATGCCCGGTTTTTTCAGAGGGACCATTGGTTACCCAGAACCCACAATAGTTAATATTCATAAGGTATTCTGCTCGTCAAGATGTGATTGGACAACAAGCTCTCCTTTGTATTCCTAAACGCGCAAGGTCACATTCACCCAGCCAGTTCAGTGAATTAATCTTTCATTAATGCCTAAAAGTTGACACCAAGGGATCGTGACGCGTTGATCAAGTTGTACCAGCCTTTCATGAAAATCCAAGCACCTCTGGCTGCCTCGCCTATAAACCCATTGTTGTCAGTGATATCGTATGACTAGTAGCAAGGGAGACCGACGGTTCTATACGCTATTTATACTTGAAACAAATAACAAAGGTTGGTTGCAAAGTTCACTGATAAGTAGGCTACTGGAGACATACTGCCTGCCTGCCTGCCTGTAGATTGTGTACATTACAGCCTAACAAGGGGAAGGCGCCATCTGGTGGCCACATGCATCTCCTTTTTTTTATTTCTCCCTCACACACGCATGGCCACCCTCTTTTGGTATGAACTATAGGTCTATGCAAGACCCAGTCTAGAGTACAGCGTAGCATCTCAATAGTCCTATATAGTCTTCCTTTTCCTTTGGACCTGTGGACAGTTGAAACGTGGGATCTGCTCATCTACAGTGATAGAATCGGTTTTCAGATCATAGCAGATTGATGATGAAATGAGACTTAAATCACATTAGTGCTCCATAACAGCTTGGGTGTACATATCAACTGTTTTCCTCATCCCACCTTTAGGTGTCTGGAACATTTGCCTATATGGAGCATGCAGCCTGAAGAGTCCACACCTCTCACCTAAACATTGCTGGGTTATAGCTAGTTGCTTCACAAATGGCACCCTGTTTCCTGTGTAGGGAATGTACAGTATGTCTCAGAGTGTATGTCTATGTAGGGCTCTGGACAAAAGTAGTGTACTGAATAGGGTGCCATTTGCTACGCATCCTCAGATAACCTTAAACAACCTCAGATATAACGAGCAAGGACACAAAGGAACAATGATTAACAGCTGATATTCAAAATGCCTCCTCTCACTTATTTAATAGGGCTATAAAATACATGTCTCATTTACAAATGACTTAGTAACATGGCAGCATCATTATTAGATTAAATGACATGAATGAAAATAGTGACTATAAATGAATTTAATTGGATGAACGACCAAATGTAGCACTGACAAAATTGGAAGCAATGTGAACATTGCTCATGGGGGTACTGAAGAATCCCCCATTGAAAAAATATCACAGTTCATTGGTATGGACAGAAACAGACAGCGGCAGGGATGAGTCAGACAGAAAATACATCTTTTTTAATTACTTTATTTCATTCCCTCCAGCTCTCCTCCACAAACCGATAAAGCCTTCAGAATCTTTTTTTCTTTCAAAGTTTTTCCCAAAACCACGGCCAGCGCAGAAGGGTTTCACTAGTCTGTGTACACTGAAACTATACACAACATAGAAATACAATATATTATCTGTATAACACAGGAGGTTGGTGGCACCTTAGAGGACAGGCTCACGGTAATGGCTGGAGCGGAATCAATGGAATGGTATCATACATGGTTTCCAGGTGTTTGATGCCATTCCATTTGCTCCGTTCCAGACATTATGAGCCGTCCTCCTCTCAGCAGAATATTTCAGTCATATATCGGAGATCAGAAGGCTTTAAAAAAAACATCTGGTATTGATACAGACGATATAATACCACAGTGTTTGAGATGGAAAAAGTTCTGAAGAAATTGCACCTGTCTCTGTGTGTGTAATGAAGTGAAGGGTTTGAAAGAATTGGAGGTCAGGCTTCTTTGCCTGGCTACCCAAACACCTTGCTCCGGCCAACCGTTACGCCACGCCCACGGACGATAGCTTCTTCCCCGCAATGAGTCTGGATCTGAGTATCTCCCCGACGATTTCTAGAATGCAAACACATTCTAACTGTTCTGATTGGTCCCAGAAACAGACAGGTTGGGCCAGAGCCAGAACACACGGGTAAAGCAGCGTTTTGAAAATAATCTGATTGGTTAGACATGATCCGATCGCTGATGACTGTTTGGTACAACACCCCTCATTTTGACGTAACCACGAACGACTTCAACGATGGAAGTCTCAGACTGAAGTATGTAGCGAACACAGAGCAGTGGAAGAATTCAGTTTGAGTCGTCAGGAAACAACCACAAACACAAGCTCTAAAATACATCCTTTCAATTAGCTATTTATGTCTCATACTCAGTATAACACATTCTCTATATTCTGCAAATTGTTAAGAATTGATTTAGAATGTTCTACAATTAGGCAAACATGAACAGGTCTGCGGCTTTGTGAGCATTCAAATGAGTAAAGCTCTTTCAGTTTCAGGTTTTTGAAGAACACTACTCTTTGGGTGCAATACATTTTGTTTGTTTTCTCAGACACTCAAACATGCTTACTGACCAGAGTACATTTCTTTCTGTGTCATTTGAGGCATTCCTGCAATATAAAGCACCCATGCATAGAACACATCAGATTGTGAATGAAATCAAATGGGACAGGAAGCTGGCATGCATTCACTATAGAAGGGTCCAAGAAGGGTCTCTTAAGTTTTTCAGAAACCCTAACATAGGCAGCTTGCTGTCAAAATGTTAGTGAATTCATTAAATACATGTATTGCATAAGATTAATAGTGTTTTCTTTAAGGGTCACCAAGTCATTATTACCTCAGAATACCTTGCTATTCCTCCCAAATACTCTTTTAGTTGCACATCGTCTCACATTGGTTGACCGCTTTCTACTCCTCTTCTAAGGGCCACAATGTCAACAGAAATGATTGCCATGGTGAGATACAGGCAAAAAATGTAAAGTACAGTACAGGTCATTGTAATCTCATCATGGGCTCTTTCTCTCAAGAATAAATCTGCCCTGAATTGTCACGTTGTCATTGTTAAAATTGGGCAATTTGACATGAACTAGGTCAAATGGCCATTTTAGTAACATTAACCCATGTCATAGCGCATGGGAGTCGGGGAAAATCATTCTGCAATAACGTAAATGACTTGCAATCAAAAGTTTGTATGAAATGCTACCGACTGTATCAATCCATATTGTTTTTTTTCTTCTTTCAGATGAAACCCTCCTCTTTTTGGAATGTACGTGAGTTGTACCCATCCCCTGTCTGTGCAATGCTAATGAGTCCAGGGTCGTATTCATTAGTGCACACCACAGCAAAATGTTTTGCAACTGAAAACAAAAATGAGTTTCTTATTTGACAAATTCAGGTAGGTCCCTCCCTGTTTTGGCTCGTTTGCTTCCTACTGAATACAACCCATGTCTAAAGCATTGTATCCCAATGTATAACATTGTTCAATTCTGACATTCTTTTGGCTCAAATGTTATTTCTGCACACCGTGAACTGTATGCCTGCATCCAAATCCCTCAAACACACCAGTTAGTGGCTGAATCAACTGTTGAACATGGCTTTGTTTGTTTCCAAAGTCATCACAAGAATCCTAGAGAGTCAATGATAAATACATGGGTGGCAGGCAAATACGGACGTGTATAGCTGTCAAAATTCAATTTGAAAATAAAATATATTTGGTAGCTATATGCTTCCATAGAAAGATGGGGGAGATACTAAACAGATTCGGCCACAGTAGAAATCATTAGACAAAATCGACAGACACAAACAAAGTGGGATGGTTGATAGCGTCAACTTGACACATCCAATATGCCAGAATATAGCCCACGGCAGACATTTTTGGGACGACACAAAGGACTACAGAAGGTCAGACCCGAGTTCAAATACATTTAGACATTTTTTCAAATACTTTGAGTGTTTGCATTAGCCTGCCTAGAACACCAAATGGTTGGGGTTTGCAGTTTTAGGACTTTTCAATTGGTCCATAAAGCTAGGCAAGCTCAATCAAGCAAAGCTGAAATATTTGAAATGATTTGAAATGGTATTTGAATACAGGTCTGCAGAGGGTGAATACTGATCATTTCCCCAAACCTTTCTTTTACATTTTTCGTATACAGTGTACATAAATAAATCAATAAATATCTGAACTGTACAATATACATTATTCTTTTTTTCCAGCTTCAAGCGTATTTTTCAATGAGGAATTTCACAGTTTTAATCATCAAATACATCGTAGTAGTCGCCGTACTTCAGTTCGGCTGCAGTATCCCTTTGTAAACGTCTCTACGAAAAAATACCCTCCCTAAAATACTGTCTACTCCCTCTCTGGTTAAAAGCTGAACACTTTAAAGTTCATATAGTGACAGAGTATAACATCTACATTATCATAACACTGATCATTATGCTCTCTGTCTGACAGTATTTAGGCTGGTAACAAATACTGGGGGAAAAACATGAATGATCTATGTAGTGCAGGTAGGGACACATTCAAGCTCCATTGCATGTGTAAAATCACTTAGGGAACAGACCAAGGCCTATACAGTACACTCTGAGTACATTCTATTCAAGCCAAGGACAGGACAGCCACAGATGAATTGATACAACACAAAGTGGCCAAATAAAAGATGACAAGAATACTGCCCAAATTGAAAAAACAGACGTTAGCATAAAAGTTGACACATAAATCTTGGCAACAATGAATAGGTGTATCCATAACCTAAAACAAATCATCCTGAAGGATAAGGTTGGAGACATGTTTGGATAAAACCTAAGCACAACGTTGAGATAACGTTTAGGTTGGGCTAGAGCAAAGAATGCCCTGTTTATGGAAGAGGGTACTGTGTACCTCATCCATATATGGTAACAACCAGTTAACCAATACATTCTCACTGCTGCTAACAGCTATAGCTAGCTCCCCTGTCCACAAATCAAAAGGGGTAGGGCTACTCTACACACAGTAGAGAACATGCCTTAGAAAACGACAAGCACATAAACATAGAAACACAAAGCCATGGCACAAGCTCTCAGGGAAACCTGCCCTGATACACCATGGAAGCCTGGTAAAAGTGGGCCCTGACTGCAATTGACTTCTACAAAAAAATAAATATGTAATTATATTTTAATTTATAATATACTTTGATTCTTTGTGGTTCTATCCTAGAAATGATGGATTGTGTTGAAACACTGCATGCTGATTATGTTTCCGGTACGGTCGTAACCTGTTCCCAGAGTCCAAAGGTCTGTTAAAAAAAAGGATACTGCAGCTCCACAACTTTGTCCAAGAGTTCCTAAAAAGGCAATGGACGAACCCCTTACCCAGTCTGAGACCGAGTACACAGAGGGTTCAATACACATCTCCACCAGGAAAGCATTTTTTTCTTCAGACGGAGACAAGAAACTGCATGCTTTCACCGGCCCCCCCACGCCATCCCTTCTATGTCCGTACGTGGCCCCCAAAAACAAAAACTAAACACTTTACAGTACGACATTCTCGGAAAACAAGGTGATAAAAAGTTCAGAGTTCAGGCCAAGGTGGGTCATGGCACAGTTAGTGCTATCCGGAATCCTTGGGATGTTCCTAGCCTAATCCCTAACATTAACCCCTAACGCTAACCTTCGCAATAACCTTTACCTAACCTTAACCATTACCTTAAACAATTTCAAATTTAAACTTCAATGTGGTAGGGGCGTTCCCAAGGATCCCGGATAACAAGGACCATCACTGCTGTCTTTTCACATGATGCAACGATGGCTGCCATCCCACTCCGGCCCTGATGGTGACGAGGTCACTTCATGCCAGAAATTAGGCAGTGGGAGAGTGGCCCTGTCCACCTTGCAATAGAACATCCTTCTGTTCTTTGCCCAAGAGTTCCCATGAATGGTTGGTTAGATATTGCACATAATGTCCCGGCTGGTGGCTTTGGGATTGTTTCTCAGTGATATCGACTCCCTTTCTCCTCCGATTCAGAGTTATAGTCCTTTAAACCCATGCCCTTCTGCAGGTTTAGTAACGAGTCCTTCATCTGTAGAGGGACAAAGGAAACATTTCACAAGCTCGACTTCACAAACCTTTTTGCAAAAATCATGCATTTTTTATAATATTTTATCTTTTTTTTGAAAATCATGTATCGAAGTCAATAGGAAGTATATGCAATGTCAAAGTTTTTTAGCATTTGTAAATCAAGTTGATTCCTAAATTCACATCACATTGAATACACATTGCATGCCGTCACATTGAATACAGTACTGCATGTGTGTTTGAACAACCATTTATGACACACAGACACAGACACACACACATTCTCAAATGGTAAAGTTCGTGAATGAACAATCCTTCTCTGACCTAATTGGTCAGTTATGCGAAGGTCATCAGTATTCTACTGATTGGCTGTCTCACCTCATCCAGCAACATCACAGACGACTTGATGATCTCCTTCCACTTCTGCAGCTCGTCGTCATGGTAACGCTGCTGCGACTCCAGGAGCTGGGCCCACTCCAGCTGGGTCTGGGGCAGTTTACTGAGAGAAGGAGAAAGAGAAACACACACAAACACTGTTTTTAATCTGTAATATGTCTTGTCAATTACTGTCATACTGTGGAGTGACACTTTAATAAATGTTCTAAAACTGACTAACATACAATTCCAAAGTCATTCCACAGGGCTGGTATCTGCTTGGGTTGTAGTGTATTTGTGTGAAGTACCTTTCTTGTGGTCGTATGCCATGCCACGAGGTGAGACTCTGTGTAGTGTACTCCAGCATCCACAGTTTATAGAACAGCATCATGTTCAGAAACACCAGCAATACTAGACTGTAGAGAGAGAGAGAGAGTAAACAGAGAGAGTAGACAGAGAGAGAGAGAGAGTGTAGATATAGAGAGTAGATAGAGAGAGTAAACAGAGAGAGAGTAAACAGAGAGTAGACAGAGAGAGAGAGAGAGAGTAGAGAAAGAGAGACAGTGAAGACAGAGAGAGAGTGCGAGAGAGTAGACAGTGCGAGAGAGAGAGATGTAGAGAAGAGAGAAAGAGGTAGAGTAGAGAGAGATATTTAGAGTAGAGAGATGTAGAGAAGAGAGAAAGAGGTAGAGTAGAGAGATGTGGAGAAGAGAGAAAGAGGTAGAGTAGAGAGAGATATTTAGAGTAGAGAGATGTAGAGAAGAGAGAGATATTTAGAGTAGAGAGATGTGGAGAAGAGAGAAAGAGGTAGAGTAGAGAGAGATATTTAGAGTAGAGAGATGTAGAGAAGAGAGAGATATTTAGAGTAGAGAGATGTGGAGAAGAGAGAAAGAGGTAGAGTAGAGAGAGATATTTAGAGTAGAGCGATGTAGAGAAGAGAGAAAGAGGTAGAGTAGAGAGAGATATTTAGAGTAGAGAGATGTAGAGAAGAGAGAAAGAGGTAGAGTAGAGAGATATTTAGAGTAAAGCGAGAGAGAGGTAGAGATAACATAAATCTATGTTAGACTAAGGATAGCAGGATTCCCCTGGAATCAACTACTGCAAAGGAAGGATATGTTAACACTCTTGTCTAGTGTATGTATGGGGTGAACCAAGTCCATTAAACACAAACACATATCTAATCATCAACATGGTGTTATGAAAAAAGTTGAATACCTTATACAGATCCTATAGGATGCATGAATGGAGACAGGGAAAGAGAGAGAGGACAATTACACACACCACCAGACAAGAAGACAGTGTTTTTCTGCTTTAGAGTAGTAGGAGAGGGGGAAACGGAAAATATATTAGATTATCAATGTTTGGTTTCAGTACGCCTAGAAAGTGGAAACGCATGGCGCGTCACAATGTCAAAATGTTATCACAACTTGAGACACCTCATCAGTATTTTATTTCTTTTTAAAACAATAGTATTACGGTAGTTAGCTAAAGAGTGTAGAAGCAGTAACAATGAATTAGCAAGAGCACCACTCTTTGCTAGCTAATACAACGTGGTCTTCAAAAGGCGTCTCCATTAATGTTAACCTTTTTCACATTCTCCACTTTAGTACACCAAGAACAAGAATTGTTGAAGTGGACAGATTTAAAATCAGATGAGTCACCACAGGCAACTTTGACACATAAATGACACCCAAAACATTCAACATCAACTGAGAACAGTAGAGACCAGAGATATCTATGGGTTCTTCAATGGATAGTTCTCCACCCATAGAATTAGAGTTACTAGAATTATATTTCTATGGTTGTACCTCTCAGTAAACACATGAAAGAGAATCTCAAACAACCAGCCGTGGTGTTGCTGTGGTGACAGCCCCCAGGGTGGCGGTGGAAGGATACTCACACAAAGCTGATGATGAGGAGTAGCTTGGAGACGCTGTAGAGCGCTAGGCCCCCTGGGACATGGTCCGGGATGTGTCTGGTCTGAGTGGAACCTGCAGGAAGACAGGCGACCATTTTGGATCAATACAAAAAGCCACGCAATACCTAATGCTTAATTCCTGCCCTAATCAAACATTACAGTTGCAGGTAATAAAAGTTTTTGTTTTTCACAACCCTGTACAGGTTTTTGTGATGACTATCGCTAGGAAAAGCTACAGCGCAGTGTTACACAAACATTGTGGCAATTGTTCTGACAGTTGTTCCATTGTGCCAGGAAAACACAAATCACAAGCATCTTAAGAATTTGAATATTATTTGAACCCAGGTCTGATTGAAAACTCATTAGCAATTGAGCACAGCTGCTCATGAGGCTTAAGGGTGTCCACCAAAATGTACACCATACTCTGAGTCAAACAGTCATCAGCAGTCAGTCTGACCTGCCACTTGTTTGATGCGATGGTGGTGGATGACCTCCTCCTCGTCCTCGGGGGTGGTGACGGGGCTGAGGGCCTCGTCCATGTGGGGGGGCCGCAGGTGGACCAAGGGCCGTTTCCGCCGCCTCAACGCCCCTGCCCGTAGAGCCCTGGCCTTGGGGGACTGTCTGTGGGGCTCAACCAGGACCACCTCCACTTTACTCAGCTCCAGCTCTGGAAAGAATTAAAGGAAAGGGTTTATGCTTATTTCACAAGCTGTATAACACAGTTTCTCTCAAATGGCACCCTATTCTCTAGACAGTGTACTACTTTTGATCAGGGCCCTTAAGGCTCTGGTCAAAAGTAGTGCACTATATAGGGAATAGGGTGCCATTAGGGATGCAACCAGTATGACACTGTATGGTATTCAGAAGCTGGGTCCTAAATCATGGAGAGATTCAATAGCCAGGGTGCCAGTATGTTTCTGCCATTTACTTCTTTGTTGTGAGTTGTTGGCAAGGCAACTACAAAAGGACCCACTTAAGTAGACCACTTAAACAAACCGGCATGCAAACTAGAGGTTTAAGCAAAGTAAATGACTTCATTCTTTGAGTTAAATATTTACTTCAATCATTTATCCTGGTGATTAAGCAGTATCTAAAGAGTACTCATTCTAGTTTCTCAAGTGAGAATACAAACACATGCAGTTGATTTAAATGTTTTAAGAAAGACAAATCCCTAGCCTCTCACCACCATCCTGATCTCGCGAGCTTACATTCTGTTCCGCTACACGGATTCTTGATGAAGTGAAACGAGAGCACAGCTAGCAGGATGGTGGATCAGGCTAACAAATACTAGACTGGACCCCAGGCTTCATACCACTCATATTCTACATGAAACTATAGTCCAACTGACCTAAGTGTCTGAAGTACTCGTCCAGGCCGCTCCAGAAGTTCCTCTCGATGAAGCCCTTGACCAGCCCCCACGGCTGTTTCTTGTAGCGCAACTCTGTGGATACCCTGCAGGACACACACACACACACACACACACACGCACACACACACGCACTTCAACCGTCATTACACCTGCTTGGTCAACCTTAAATTTGACTTATTCTTTTAATACATTTTGAATACATTTCACCCAAGGAGTCAAGTACTGCATTATCAAGGTTGTGTTCAGTAAGGAGAAAACATTTTTAAACAGAGTGAAATGGAGAGGTACTACCTAAACAGATCCAATCAGAACACTTGTTATCGTCTTCCGTTGTAAAGCGTTTTTCTACAGTGTGCCCCACTGAACACGACCCTGGTTGGAATTTTAATATAGCAAATTTTAACAGAGTGGAGCACCCCATCTCCAATCATAGGAAGAACAGAGGGAAATCTCTCACCTTAGCCGACACTTCTTCCTGGCCACCCTGGTGAGCACGTAGCGGTTTAGGGTGTAGAAGTAGTCATGGTAGGGGACGTCGTGTGCTATCACCTCGGCATCTATGATGTAGCACTCGCTCTCCTGGCTGGCCTTGTACAGCGTCTAAACCACACAAATATGGAATAGTTGTGTTAACAGACAAAAAAAGGCAGATTCTGGCAATTGGAAGGCTGCAAACTACTTTCAGCCATTTGTCATCTGAAAATGGATGTGGTGGTTTTTCTATATGTTTTAGTACCTTCTATAAATAATCAATAATAAAACTATTGCTATAAGCATTCATAACAACCCGTGGCTCCCAAAAGCAGCCTGTAAATACATTCATAACCGTAATAGCATTCATAATGCATTACACACAGGTGATCATAACAGTGACTGTGGTTACGTTACGTCAAATACAAACAAAGCATGAAAACAAACTATGTACAACATTTAAAACCTCTATGACCTGCATTGCCACTGGGAGGCTCCACTCACCTGAGTCTCAGTGACGGTGGCGGTCTTGGGGGCCAAGGGGTTGGTGAGGGAGACGGTGTACATGATCTCTCTGGTCTGGTTGCCTGCCTCGTCTTTCTCTTTCTTCCAGGGGTGATAGACTATGTCTAGACGAAGAGTGAAGACAGACACAAAGATCAGCCCTTACTCCTTTAACATTTGCCCAGGTTTTAGTCTGACACACATTGAATTCTTTCAAAATGCATCCTTCCAGCCTTCTTACAATTCTGATCTGTGAGTTATTAGATAAGCGAAAGCAAGGTGTCCACTTTACCAATCCAGACATGTCAGATAAGGATTTACCTCAAGGGAGGAAGGAGAGAAAAACTGATCAAGGATCAGGTCCCTCCCTGTCCATGTAATCTTAATTATTAAGATCTAAAAGGTAAAACTGGTCTGGGTACTGCGGTCTCACCTGAAAAGCGTCTCTGCTCTAGGAAGTCCCTCATAAAGGTGGACTCGGTGAAGAGGATGTCGTACATCTTGTCAACGCTGAACTCGTACACCTCGTTCATGTACTGCTTCCCATGCAGGTCTTCATGAAAGGCCTGCACCTCCCCTGCTGCACACACAGAGGAAGGAGAGCAAGTGAGTGAGTGAGTGAGTGAGTGAGTGAGTGAGTGAGTGAGTGAGTGAGTGAGTGAGTGAGTGAGTGAGTGAGTGAGTGAAAGGATGTGTTTTAATATACAGGAATAGGACAGTGACAGAGTGTGAGTGTGTGTGTGTGTGTGTGTGTGTGTGAGTGAGTGAGTGAGTGAGTGAGTGAGTGAGTGAGTGAGTGAGTGAGTGAGAAGGATGTGTTTTAATACACAGGAATAGGACAGTGACAGAGTGAGTGTGTGTGAAAGGATGTGTTTTAATATACAGGAATAGGACAGTGACAGAGTGAGTGTGTGTGAGTGAGTGAGTGAATGAGTCATCGTGTATGCACGCATGTGTGCAAGTGAGCGCACTTGTGCATGTTTAAGAGAGCCAAACCTTCGTCGTGCGTCTCGGAGGAGTCGCTGAGCTCGGTAGGGAGGTCCTCGTTGTCGTTGAAGTCCAGCGAGGGCGAGGGGGCGGGACTGCTGTGACCACTGCTCCGGTTGTCCAACCCCGGCAACTGGAGGGTCAGGAGTTCGTCATCAGGGAGACACAGGGGGAAATCGTCCACGGCGGCCAAATCAAACTACGGAGGAAGAGGGGGTCATGAGCGAAGGGTCAAGTCAAAACATAATCACAGATCATTGCCCTACCTACTTGTAAAACTGAAAGCTCAGCAAGGGATAATATGTTTGAAATGCCACTGGTGTGATCTTGGGAGGGCCCTGCATGGGCATGAATTTGAAGCTTGAGCCCTACCCATGCATGCAACATTCAGGCCCTGCCCTACTCAGGCCCTTCCTTTGTTAGTATCCATTATCTGCTGGTCTCTGTCCCTCGCTCCCTGGGCTGCTCCCGCTCTTCTGCTAGTCTGTGTGTGAGTATCCATAGCAAGGGCTCGAGCAGTTAGCTGTTAGTTAGTTACATTTCATTACTCGAATCTCAGATTATTCAAGGAACGTTATTCTTTTCTGTGAAATAATCTCTCCTCTCGACTTAGACAATGTTCTGGTCTTATATTTGACGAGGTTGAATTTGATCTTAGTCAGATGTGACTGTACTGCACAGCAGAGCACAAGCAAATGGCTCAGCTTTAAACAGTTAGAGATCAATTTAGTGATAACTAAGCCCTGCCCGTATCCTAGATATTGATGTAAAAACAGGTCCCTACGCAGCCCTAACCCAATGTATAGTGTTGGGGCCCATCAGGCTTGGGTAGCAGAGTCTGAGGTGGGCTAGCTGACTAAGTTGCTGACTCTAGAACACTCTATAATGTTTTGTCTGTAGGTGATGCAAAGCAAGAATTGGTCTAATATCTAGTGGTACTCACGGGAAGGAGAGGGTCGATGATGCCCGGGCAGGGCAGGACGTTGTCGGGGAAGACTCTGCGGGACAACAGGGGGCTGGTGTCGCCCTTGACGTCTGGCGTCTTGGCGAGGGTTGTGGCGTCATTGGCGTCGTTCTCCTCCACGGGCAGCTCCTCGCAATACCTAAATCACAGGGACGCGCAACAGCTGTAAGTCAACGTTATCAGCACGGGGAACGGTGCCAGCGCTTTACCCATGATCATGGTGTGTGTGCCTATGGGGTCAAAACTCACCCCATGGTGTTGAAGTCATCGTCTGGCGGCACGTAGTCCTCGTCGTCGCTGGTCAGACCCAGCTCATTGCCATAACACTGATGGACAAAGTGCCACAACTCTTTGGGACACAAAGGCTGAGATAGATAGAAAGAGAGAGAGCGAGCGACGAAGGAGAGAGGGAGGGAGAAAGGAGAGAGAGAGAATGGATATAGATGAAAGAGGGAGGAGGGAGAAAGGAGAGAGAGAGAATGGATATAGATGAAAGAGGGAGGAGGGAGAAAGGAGAGAGAGAGAGAATGGATATAGATGAAAGAGGGAGGAGGGAGAAAGGAGAGAGAGAGAATGGATATAGATGAAAGAGGGAGGAGGGAGAAAGGAGAGAGAGAGAATGGATATAGATGAAAGAGGGAGGAGGGAGAAAGGAGAGAGAGAGAATGGATATAGATGATAGAGGGAGGAGGGAGAAAGGAGAGAGAGAGAATGGATATAGATGAAAGAGGGAGGAGGGAGAAAGGAGAGAGAGAGAATGGATATAGATGAAAGAGGGAGGAGGGAGAAAGGAGAGAGAGAGAATGGATATAGATGAAAGAGGGAGGAGGGAGAAAGGAGAGAGAGAGAATGGATATAGATGAAAGAGGGAGGAGGGAGAAAGGAGAGAGAGAGAATGGATATAGATGAAAGAGGGAGGAGGGAGAAAGGAGAGAGAGAGAATGGATATAGATGAAAGAGGGAGGAGGGAGAAAGGAGAGAGAGAGAATGGATATAGATGAAAGAGGGAGGAGGGAGAAAGGAGAGAGAGAGAATGGATATAGATGATCGAGGGAGGAGGGAGAAAGGAGAGAGAGAGAATGGATATAGATGAAAGAGGGAGGAGGGAGAAAGGAGAGAGAGAGAATGGATATAGATGAAAGAGGGAGAAGTGAGAAAGGAGAGAGAGAGAATGGATATAGATGAAAGAGGGAGAAGTGATAGAAAGAGGAAAAGGTGAGCTTTGACTAAATTGGCAACAATACACTCTCCACAGTATTTTAGTTGAATTAAAAGTGAACAGTCATACATGTAACAGTCGTACCTTTTCTAGCAGAGCATTCTGCCATAGTCTGAACATCATCATGTATGTCCGATCCCTTGCGCCGAACGAGGTGAAAAAGTGCTGGAGGAAGCAAGAAAAGGTCAGGATACTACATCACCAACCTGATAGGAAAGCCATCTGTCTGTCATAAAAAAGTTCAATAGTTGTGTATGTACACATACTTTATATACACACAGGCGCAAATAAATGTATGTGCATGCATATGTTTGTGTGTGCATTTGGTCTTTAATTTGGTATTTTATTAGGATCCCATTAGCTGTTGCGAAAGCAGCAGCTACTCTTCCTGGGGTCCACACAAAACATGACATAATACAGAACATTAATAGACAAGAACAGCTCAAGGACAGAACTACATACATCGAGAGCATCCCGACCGGTTGCATCACCGCCTGGTATGGCAACTGCTCGGCATCTGACCGTAAGGCGCAACAGAGGGTAGTGCATACGGCCCAGTACATCACTGGGGCCAAGCTTCCTGCCATCCAGGACCTCTATACCAGGCGGTGTCAGAGGAATGCCCAAAAAATTGTCAAAGACTCCAGTCACCCAACTCAGACGGTTCTCTCTGCTACCGCATGGAAAGCGGTACCGGAGCACCAAGTCTGGGTCCAAAAGACTCCTTGACAGCTTCTACCCCAAACCATAAGACTTCTGAACAATGAATGAAATGACCACCAGGACTATTTACATTGACAGCGTTCGGGCACTGATGTTAGGCGATTAGGCCTGGCTCGCAGTCGGCAATATAATTTCTCTCAAAAGTGTTCAATGGGGTTGAGGTAAGGGCTCTGTGCAGGCCAGTGAAGTTCTTCCACACCGATCTCGGCAAACCATTTCTGTATTGATCTCGATTTGTGCCCAGGGGGCATTGTCATGCAGAAACAAGAAAGGTCCTTTCCCAAACTGTTGCCACAAAGTTGGAAGCACAGAATCGTTTAGAATGTCATTGTATGCTGTAGCGTTAAGATTGCCACACTGAAAGTCACTGAGCTCTTCAGTACGGACCATTCTACTGCCAATGTTTGTCTATGGACTGTGCGCTCGATTTTATACACCTGTCAGTAACAGGTATGGCGGAAATAGCCAAATCCACTAATTTGAAGGTGTTCACATACTTTTGTATATATAGTGTATCAGTACATACACACAAAATATCTAGGTCACATGGGGGAGAGGCGTTGTGCCGAGAGGTGTTGCCTTATCTGTTTTTTGAAACCAGGTTTGGTGTTCACTTGAGCAATGTGAGATGGAAGAGAATTCAATGCAATCATGGCGCTATACACTGAGTGTACAAAACATTAGGAACAACTTTCCATGACGCAGACTAACCAGGTGATTTTTAAGCCTTGAGACATAGATTGCGTATGTGTGCCATTCAGAAGATGAATGGGCAAGACAAAAGATTTGAGTGCCTTTGAACGGGGTATAGTAGTAGGTGCTAGGGGCGGACCGGTTTGAGTGTGTCAAGAACTGCAATGCTGCTGAGTTTTTCATGCTCAACAGTTTTCCATGTGTCCCAAGAATGGTCCATCACCCAAAGGACATGAAGCCAACTGTGGGAAGCATTGGAGTCAACATGGGCCAGTATCCCTGTGGAACGCTTTCGACAGCTTGTATAGTCCATGCCCTAACAAATTGAGGCTGTTCTGAGGGCAAAAAGGGCTGCAACTCAATATAAGGAAGGCGTTCCTAATGTTTTGTACACTCAGTGTATAATACTGTGCATTTTCTTGAATTTGTTATGGATTTGGGGGCTGTGGAATGGCATGTTTGGTGGGGTAAGTGTGTGTGCTAGAGCTGTGTGCAAGTTGACTATGCAAACTTTCAACACGGAGGTTCTGATACAAATAAGTGATGCAGTCAGTCGCTCCTTACTTTCAGTCAAGAGAGACTGGCATGCATTGTATTGATATTAGCCCTCTGATTACAGTGAAGAGCAAGACGTGCCGCTCTGTTCTGCGCCAGCTGCACCTTTTCTAGGTCCTTCTTCTTTGCAGCACCTGACCATATGACTGGACAATAATCAAGATAACATCAAATTTGAGCCTGCAGGACTTGCTTTATGGAGTGTGGTGTCAAAAAAGCAGAGCATCTCTTAATTATGGACAGACCTCTTCCCATCTTTACAACCATTGAATCAATATGTTTTCACCATGACTGTTTACATTCTAAAGTAACACCAAGTCATTTAGTCTCCTCAACTTTCTCAATAGCCACATTATTCATTATCAGATTCAGCTGAGGTCTAGAATTTAGGGAATGATTTGTACCAAATGCAATCCTCTTAGTTTTAGAGATGTTCAGGACTAGTTTATTAAAACTCTTTGTTTATGGTTTCAGTGATTTCACTAGCTGTGGTTTCTAAAGCGTAAATGGTTGAATCATCAGCATACACGGACACACAGGCTTTGTTTAATGCCAGCGGCAGGTCATTAGTGAAAATAGAGACGAGTAGGGGGCAAAGAGAGCTGCCCTACTGTACACCACACTTTACATGTTTAACATTAGAGATGCTTCCATTAAAGAAAGCCCTATGTGTTCTTTTCGATAGATAGCTGTGAATCCACGATACGGCAGGTTGAAGAAAAAAAAAAAGAACACATTTTTTTAACAAAAGGTTATGGTCAATAATATCAAAGGCTGCACTGAAATCTAACAGTACAGCTCCCACAATCTTCTTATTATCAATTTCTCTCAACCAATCATCAGTCATTTGTGTCAGTGCAGTGCATGTTGAGTGCCCTTCTCTATAAGCATGCTGAAAGTCTTTTGTTAATTTGTTTAGAGAGCAATAGCATTGTATCTGGTCATCATTTTTACATTTGCTAAGAGTCGGCAGCAAGCTGATTGGTAAACTGTTAGAAGCAGTAAAGGGTGCTTTACCATTCTTGTGTTCTGCACATCTACCACTCCGGTGTTTAATTGCTATATTGTAATTACTTTGCCACCATGGCCTATTTATTGCCTTAACTTACCTCATTTGCACTCACTGTATATAGACTTTTTGTTTTCTTTTGTTCTACAGTATTATTGACTGTATGTTTTGTTTATTCCATGTGTAACTCTGTGTTGTTGTATGTGTCGAATTGCTATGCTTTATCTTGGCCAGGTCGCAGTTGCAAATGAGAACTTGTTCTCAACTAGCCTACCTGGTTAAATAAAGGTGAAATATATATATATCTTTTTTTAAATGACTGTGGCTTCTCGACTCAAATAAAAAGATATGACAAATAGGAGTGTCAATCGTCCATGCCTGTGTATATATGCATGTGTGTGTCCAGTGCTGACCTTGTCATTGTCTGTGCACAGCTGGATGGCGTTAGGAATGAGGCGGGCAGTCTTCTCCTTTGTCATGCTGCAGATATCCTTCAGCCGGACTGTCAGCTAGAGAGAGGCGAAACTGTGTAAGACTACAGATAACATCACTCCTGAAAAGCCTAGAACTACTGCAAATGAAAGATGTTATCATTAAAGCTACAGTCTGAGTGGAAAAACAACAGAATGGGGTCCTCAACCAGACTTGTTTTGGTATACAGCGGAGGGAAACTCAAATTGATAGACAGTGCTCTAGCTGCAAGTCATTGGCATCATAAAGATTCTATGGTTTTAACCATATTTTGAAGATATAGATTGTATGATTACATTCTTGTTGCTTGTTAACATGAAATAATAAAACCTTATATTTTGGGTTCTGATAAGACATATGATTTTACAGACTCACCAATCCTAGACTGTAGCTTTAATACTGCAGTATATGGAACAAACCAAGCAAATCAGTTTAATTTAAAGTCAAATACCTTCTATTAAGAGAAAATAGATGGCCTATACATAAGTACGAGGGCAATTTGGCACTTTGTGCATTAAGGGACAGAGTAACCCAGCGTAGAGAATGGTAAAGGAAACTAAAGTCCGTACCAGCGTTTCCCAGCGGAAGATGTTGCTATAGAAACAAATCCAGTTTTCTGAGACGTAGAGGCGCCCCTGCAGCAGGATATCTCTTTGCAGGGCACAGGAGTAGTCTGCCACACAGGGTCAAAGGTCATCAGGTTATTAAAGGTCATGGGGTTTATAAGAAGTTTTTGCTCTACCAACAAATATAAAACATCTGCAGATCAAATTTTTATTTTAAAGTTGATTTAACTAGGCAAGTCAGTTAAGAACAAATTCTTACTTATAATGACGGCCTACATCTATCCAGTCTATTTATACTGGCATGCCAACTCCTTGCCACTCATTATCATGCCAAACAGTCTGCCCTCATTAAGGATAGAATGTATGAGCACAAACAGATCTGGGACAAGGCTGCATCTAAACTCAGCAAAAAAAGAAACGTACTCTCATTGTCAACTGCTTTTATCTTCAGCAAACTTATTAACATGTGTAAATATTTGTATGAACATAAGATTCAACAACTGAGACATAAACTGAACAAGTTCCACAGACATGTGACTAACAGAAATGGAATAATGTGTCCCTGAACAAAGCGGGGGTCAAAATCAAAAGTAACAGTCAGTATCTGGAGTGGCCACCAGCTGCATTAAGTACTGCAGTGCATCTCCTCCTCATGGACTGCACCAGATTTGCCAGTTCTTGCTGTGAGATGTTACCCCACTCTTCCACCAAGGCACCTGCAAGTTCCCGGACATTTCTGGGGGGAATGGCCCTAGCCCTCACCCTCTGATCCACCAGGTCCCAGACGTGCACAATGGGATTGAGATCCGGGCTCTTCGCTGGCCATGGCAGAACACCGACATTCCTGTCTTTCAGGAAATCAGCAATACTGCTCGTTATGTGCGTGGTGGCATTGTCATGCTGGAGGGTCATGTCAGGATGAGAGCGCACCACGAGGGAGGAGGATGTCTTCCCTGTAACACACAGTGTTGAGATTGCCTGCAATGACAACAAGCTCAGTCTGATGATGCTGTGACACACGGCCCCAGACCATGACGGACCCTCCACCTCGATCCCGCTCCAGACCTCGGTGTAACGCTCATTCCTTCGGCGATAAACACGAATCCGACCATCACCCCTGGTGAGACAAAACCGTGACTCATAAGTGAAGAGCACTTTTTGCCAGTCCTGTCTGGTCCAGCGATGGTGGGTTTGTGCCCATAGATGATGTTGTTGCCGGTGATGTCTGGTGAGGACCTGCCTTACAACAGGCCCACAAGCCCTCCGTCCAGCCTCTCTCAGCCTATTGCGGACACTCTGAGCACCAATGGAGAGATAGTGCGTTCCTGGTGTAACTCGGGCAGTTGTTGTTGCCATCCTATACCTGTCCCGCAGGTGTGATGTTCGGATGTACCGATCCTGTGCACGTGTTGTTACATGTGGTCTGCTACTGCGAGGACAATCAGCTGTCCGTCCTGTCTCCCTGTAGCGCTGTCTGTGGCGTCTCACAGCACGGATATTGCAATTTATTGGCTTGGCCACATCTGCATTCCTCATGCCTCCTTGCAGCATGCCTAAGGCACGTTCACACAGATGAGCATGGACCCTGGCATCTTTCTTTTGGTGTTTTTCAGAGTCAGTAGAAAGGACTCTTTAGCGTCCTAAGTTTTCATAACTGTGACCTTAATTGCCTACCATCTGTAAGCTGTTAGTGTCTTAATGACCGTTCCACAGGTGCATGTTCCTTAATTGTTTATGGTTCATTGAACAAGCATGGGAAACAGTGTTTAAACTTTTTACAATGAAGATCTGTGAAGTTATTTGGATTTTTACGAATTATCTTTGAAAGACAGGATCCTAAAAAAGGGACATTTCTTTTTTTGCTGAGTTTATGTGCATTTGAGCTTCAAAACAAGTCCCATGGCAGAAAAGCCAGCTGAGCGTATGAATCGAAACCTGGGGCCTGTTCAGGTTGTGTGAAAAGTTATAGAACATTCAGAAATGTGTTGTGTGGAACAGGTATGATTGTCTGTCGTATAGATGGGTTAGCTGACGTCACAAAAACGATGTGATTCTGGATGGCCAGATAGCTACAAACAATGACAAGAAACTGCCATGTGGGGAATCGTAAGTAACTTGTTTCAGCTAGATTCATCTTGTTCTTCATACTGTGTTTTGTTTTGAGGTGTTTTGACTGATTTGATGTCAATGCTAATATGCCTCAAATTCACTAGTTAGCCAAACAATTATGTATTCTAGAGACAACAAGTGCTCATTGTGCAAACTGATTTGTTATCAACAAACAATGGAGAGAAAATATTGTTAACATGTTGTCAACAATCTAAGCCAACCCTGTCTGTTTTGTCCCATAGTTGTACAGGCGTCGGTTTTGTTGCTAAACAACCAACCCGTCAATCGAATAGGGACTCTACAAATATTTTTACAGGACATCTGGAGATTTGTATTCCCAACTACAAAAGACTACACCTTTAAAAAATTTTTTTTTTTAAAGCACAACAATATACTGGTTCTAAAATCCATGATATAGTGATATCGGATCATTCTCATGAATCATGCTTAATTACACCAATAGAAAATACACTTAGTGACAGAATATGGAGAATGAACATAGAGCATCTTCAAGACAAGAAATGTATTAAATATGTAAACGAAAAAATAAAGACCACTGCGCCGCTCGAGAGGCCAATTTGGGATGCTTTTAAGGCATACATTAGGGGAATGATAATCTCATACTTGGCAAAAGTTAAATCAGAGTTAGAAATTAAAATGAAATACAAATAAATCATTATCTTAGAAAAAGACCCCAAAAAATATTTACAAAATAAAGAACCCATTTACTTTTGAAGAGAGCCTACAACTACAAGTTAAAGCATACTATTTAATTGGTTTCTCAAATGATTGCCTCGCCTGGTTTACCAACTACTTCTCTGATAGAGTTTAGTGTGTCAAATCGGAGGGCCTGTTGTCCGGACCTCTGGCAGTCTCTATGGGGGTGCCACAGGGTTCAATTCTTGGGCCGACTCTCTTTGATGTATACATCAATGATGTCGCTCTTGCTGCTGGTGATTCTCTGATCCACCTCTACGCAGACGACACCATTCTGTATACTTCTGGCCCCTCTTTGGACACTATGTTAACTAACCTCCAGACGAGCTTCAATGCCATACAACTCTCCTTCCGTGGCCTCCAACTGCTCTTAAATGCAAGTAAAATGAAATGCATGCTATTCAATCGATCACTGCTCGCACCTGTCCGCCCGTCCAGCATCACTAATCTGGACGGCTCTGACTTAGAATACGTGGACAACTACAAATACCTAGGTGTCTGGTTAGACTGTAAACTCTCCTTCCAGACTCACATTAAGCATCTCCAATCCAAAATTAAATCTAGAATCGGCTTCCTATATCGCAACAAAGCATCCTTCACTCATGCTGCCAAACATACCCTCATAAAACTGACCATCCTACTAATCCCAGACTTCGGCGATGTCATCTATAAAATAGCCTCCTACACTCTACTCAACAAATTGGATGCAGTCTATCACAGTGCCATCTGTTTTGTCACCAAAGCCCCATACACTACCCACCACTGCGACCTGTACACTCACGTTGGTTGGCCCTCGCTTCATACTCGTCGCCAAACCCACTGGCTACAGGTTATCTACAAGTCTCTGCTAGGTAAAGCCCCGCCTTATCTCAGCTCACTGGTCACCATAGCAGCACCCACTCGTAGCACGCGCTCCAGCAGGTATATCTCACTGGTCACCCCCAAAGTCAATTCCTCCTTTGGTCGCCTTTCCTTCCAGTTCTCTGCTGCCAATGACTGGAACGAACTGCAAAAACCACTGAAGCTGGAGACTCATATCTCCCTCACTAGCTTTAAGCACCAGCTGTCAGAGCAGCTCACAGATCACTGCACCTGTGCATAGCCCATCTGTAAACAGCCCATCTATCTACCTCATCCCCATACTGTATTTATTTATTTATTTATCCATCTATCTATCTTGCTCCTTTGCACCCCAGTATCTCTACTTGCACATTCATCTTCTGCACATCTACCATTCCAGTGTTTAATTGCTATATTGTAATTACTTTGCCACCATGGCCTAAACTCCCTTATCTTACCTCATTTGCACTCACTGTATATAGACTTTTTGTTTTCTTTTTTCTACTGTATGTTTTGTTTATTCCATGTGTAACTCTGTGTTGTTGTATGTGTCGAATTGCTATGCTGTAACTTTGCCAGGTCGCAGTTGCAAATGAGAACTTGTTCTCAACTAGCCTACATGGTTAAATAAAGGTGAAATAAAATAAATAAATAAAAATGGCAAAAGAAACCGGTAAACACCACACAGCCCACACAAAATGAATACACGCCAAACAAGTAATCATTTTTTAAGTTAAGTATACAATTGCTTTAATTAAACAACAATGCTTCTAATAACAATTATAAAAGCTTCTATGAAAATCTATATAAAATAAGAATTATATTTCAGTTGGACTGATTCTACAGCCTTCTTAGACTCAATAACCCTAAAGCAGAGATCAGCAAATGGAACTCACCCAAAGAATAAATAATAGACACCGTTAAAACATTCGCTCGGAGAAAGCACCAGGGATGGACCGCTTTCACATAGAATTTTATTTGGTATTCTGGGACAAAGTAGCACCCCTATTTACGCAAATGACAAGCACACATGCCACTCAATGCAGTGCTTCTGAGTTCCATGTATCAACAGTTATTTCAGGAGAGTCCCCAGCAGATTACAGAGTGATAATTTATTAAACTTGAGACAATAAAATAACAAAATTCATAAATCAACAGAATGGCAAAATTATTACCAGACTTGATACATACTAAACAGGGTTTTTTCAAAATACACACATGCAAACAAATACAAGAACATGTTTTAGTATAATACAACGCGCTAAAAAACAAGATGTACATTTTCCAAAAATGGCTGTTGATGCCGAAAAGGCTTTTGACAATCGAGTGGCCTTTTTTAATCAAAACTTTGGAAACATTCAACTTTCCAGATGAAATAAGAAATGTCATAAAAATATCTAAATATCCTAAAGCAGAAATATACACAAATAATACATTATCTGATAAAATTGCTTTAGAAAGGGGTACGAGACAGGGAGGCCTCTCTCCCCCCTCCTGTTTCCACTGGCAATTGAACCACTTGTAGATCACTGCACCTGTACATAGCTCATCTGTAAATAGCCTATCCAAACTACCTCATCCCCATACTGTATTTATTTATTTATCTTGCTCCTTTGCACCCCAGTATCTCAACTTGCACATTCATCTTCTGCACATCCTACAATTCCAGTGTTTAATTGCTATATTGTAATTACTTTGCCACCATGGCCTATTTATTGCCGTACCCCTCTTATCCTACCTCATTTGCACATGGTATATATAGATTTTTCTACTGTATTATTGATTGTATGTTTATTTATTCCATGTGTAACTCTGTGTTGTTGTATGTGTCAAACTGCTTTGCTTCATCTTGGCCAGGTCTCAGTTGCAAATGAGAACTTGTTCTCAACTAGCCTACATGGTTAAATAAAGGTGAAATAAAACATTTAAAATAAAAAGAATTAGACAGGACCCAAATGCAACAGATATCAGTATTTGTAAACATGTATATAAACTAAACTTATTTGCAGACAATCTTCTGCTACACCGGACTAATATTGAAAACTCAATGTAAAAATATTTCCGGAATAATCTAAAAATCTCAGGATATAAAATGAACCTGGAAAAAACTGGAATATTGGCAATAGGAAAAAGAAAACGAATAACTCATGATCTCCAGCAATACTTTAAGTGGTCCACAAAGATATTACATACTTAAGATGCTTAATAAGTGACAAACAACAAATACATAAAGATAACTTTAACCCATTACTCAACAACTTGAAAGCAGATATAATTAAATGGAATAATCTCCCCATAAATCTTACAGGTAGAATAAACCGCTTTAGAATGGCATGGCTCCCAAATGTTTTATATTTATTTTCGGTAATACCAATAACAGACTTCATTTGGGCAAATAAAACTCAGAATAAATAGGAACATTTCCCAAAATCTGATGGTGTTTTTAAACTTCCAAATTTGGAATTGTATCAACTCGCCACCCAAGGTATATATTGTTAAATACTCTAAAGAGGAACAATGTTAAAATGGACAACTTCCGTCAGCTGATTCTAGCCATCCCTTCTGGTTAGTTCTAGTCGGGCAGCTTTGTCTTCCATTCAGAGGAGCCCCACTTTTGTTAGTGTCTTATTGGTCAAGGTCACACCAAATACTTATCGCATCGCATTCAGCTTATCAGTGGCCTTGATTCCTGGGACTTCTGTTTCAGTTATTCTATGACCGCAGCACGCTGTGTGGTCAGAAACGTGCTTTCCCCATCCTGCTGAACTTTTGCTACTGTGGACTGATCCCTGTATGTCTGATGTTTAATTGTGCATGCATCTAAATGTAAGTGCCTTGAGATCTGTATCCTATTATGTGGAGCTAAGTTTTGTGGTCAATTGTGTATATTTACCGTGTGTTTAGCTTGTTAGCTAGCTCGCGCTAGCATTCGCACTACTGTTAGCATTGTTGCATTGGAATGCATGAGAATTTTAGCATGACTGTTAGCGATTAGCCGTTTATTAGCATTTCTCATTTATGGTGCTAGGCTATTTTCTATTATATAGATATACATCTCACTCATGGTCATTGTATTTATATTATGTATACATTTCAAGATTACTGTACTGTTTATTTGAGTACATTTGCCTGAGTTTCATGTGTACAAGTCCAATAGGTTGTTTAGTCTATTGCCATGTTACTAGGCCTTATGCCTGCTGTAGTGTATAACCCTGGCTGTTATATACTTACCTGTGCTAGCGTATACAGCCATTTAATTCATATTATAGCAGTGCTATAGCCCAAGTTATCTTTCTCCTCTTTCCTTTCAGAGCCATAGTTAATGTCAGTTATCAAGGGACATGATTCTCAGTTATCTGAAACATGAGTGGTCAGATGTGTGATGTGAGAATGTGGACATCTTCCATTAAACCCCCCTTAACCTGGACATCCGCCTCATCCTTGTTCTGACTGGATATTCTACAGTGGTTGCTACCAGTCTTAAGCCCGCACCTAAGGTTTCTTATTATATTCATGGTCCTTCGATTCTCTACAACCATACCCCGATTTTTCAATGTTGAAGATGTGCATGCTCATCCCCAGAATCATTTCACTTGTTTGTTTTCAAAGGATGGAGCTAAGAATATTGACAACTTCATAGTTAAGACCATTATAACAACATGGAAGAAAATGAAACGGATTCTAAAATACAATTATTTTCATAACATAATTTAAAAATCTACTTTGGACTGACCAATGTAGACATTTTCAAATATATACAACTTAAAAGTTGTATTTTACGACATTTTGATCTGAAAGCTTTTGTTCATCAGAGCAATGTTGAGGGAATCCAATTTGAGTCAGGAAAAGATACTCGCTCAAATAATAGGTAGGATATACAACAACATTTTTAAATAACTGACATTTGCATAAGATGGAGGGAGTGTTGGAACATAAACAAAATTACAGTTAATGTACAGTCGTGGCAAAAAGTTTTGAGAATGACACAAATATTAATTTTCACAAAGTCTGCTGCCTCAATTTGTATGATGGCAATTTGCATATACTCCAGAATGTTATGAAGAGTGATCAGATGAATTGCAAAGTCCCTCTTTGCCATGCAAATGAACTGAATCCCCAAAAAACATTTCCACTGCATTTCAGCCATGCCACAAAAGGACCAGCTGACATGTCAGTGATTCTCTCGTTAACACAGGTGTGAGTGTTGACGAGGACAAGGCTGGAGATCACTCTGTCATGCTGATTGAGTTCGAATAACAGACTGGAAACTTCAAAAGAAGGGTGGTGCTTGGAATCATTGTTCTTCCTCTGTCAAACATGGTTACCTGCAAGGAAACAAGTGCCAGGACCGTCTCCTAAAGTTGGTTCAGCTGCGGGATCGGGGCACCACCAGTACAGAGCTTGCTCAGGAATAGCAGCAGGCAGGTGTGAGTGCATCTGCACGCACAGTGAGGCAAAGACTTTTGGAGGATGGCCTGGTGTCAAGAAGGGCAGCAATGAAGCCACTTTTCTCCAGGAAAAACATCAGGGACAGACTGATATTCTGCAAAAGGTAGAGGGATTGGACTGCTGAGGACTGGGGTAAAGTCATTTTCTCTGATGGATCCCCTTTCTGATTGTTTGGGGCATCTGGAAAAAAGCTTGTCCGGAGAAGACAAGGTGAGCGCTACCATCAGTCCTGTGCCATGCCAACAGCAAAGCATCCTGAGACCATTCATGTGTGGGGTTGCTTCTCAGCCAAGGGAGTGGGCTCACTCACAATTTTGCCTAAGAACACAGCCATGAATAAAGAATGGTACCAACACATCCTCCGAGAGCAACTTCTCCCAACTATCCAGGAACCGTTTGGTGATGAACAATGCCTTTTCCAGCATGATGGAGCACCTTGCCATAAGGCAAAAGTGATAACTAAGTGGCTCGGGGAACAAAACATCAATATTTTGGGTCCATGGCCAGGAAACTCCCCAGACCTTAATCCCATTGAGAACATGTGGACAATCCTCAAGAGGCGTATTCAAACAAAACCCCACAAATTCTGACAAACTCCAAGCATTGATTATGCAAGAATGGGCTGCCATCAGTCAGGATGTGGCCCAGAAGTTAATTGACAGCATGCCAGGGTGGATTGCAGAGGTCTTGAAAAAGAAGGGTGGTCAACACTGCAAATATTGACTCTTTGCATCAACTTCATGTAATTGTCAATAAAAGCCTTTGACACTTACGAAATGCTTGTAATTATACTTCAGTATTCCATAGTAATATCTGACAAAAATATCTAAAGACACTGAAGCAGCAACCTTTGTGAAAATTTATATTTGTGTCATTCTCAAATCTTTTGGCCACGACTGTACGCTTAATCCAATATAAACTAACGTATTTATTATACAAGAGACAAAATTCAGAAATTCTACAGCACAAAGGCAGTCATGTCTTAAGTATAAAACTAATAAAGACTCAATAATTTATGCCTTCTGGGAGTGCTATAAAGTCCAAAAGTTATGGGCGGAGTTAGAAAGTTGGCTGTCAGAAGTTTAACAATGTAAGTTTACTTTTAAAATCAATCTCTCTGCATATTTCAAGACATGGCATATGCGACCAACTGCCTTGACTCGGTTTTACGTAGCAAAATGTGATTCTTTTTTTTATTTTTTTTACATTGCTTTTATCCAGAGACACAGAGATACAAAATGGTATATCATACACTGCATTTGAGGAACAATGGGAAAGTAATTCTGCTTTGAAAGTTAATAAACATGTAACCTCACTTTTCAGAAAATGGCCTTTGAATATTTTGTACCTACTGGAGAGCTTTTCTTTGTCTATACCCATTCAGCATCGTTCACACCCTCTTAAGCTTTAGCCCCCAGCCAAACTGACCATTTTACTCGTCCTAGCAGAGCCGATTAGGCTGTTTTCATGTTATTCACAGCGTTGGTGACGTAAAAAAGTTTAAGTTGAAACGGCTTTCCTGTGAAGTAGTGACCAGCGACATACGCCTACTTTCCTGAAACGGGTCACATATGAGGGTGCGGTGAGATGCCCAAAACAGGACGGACCATACTTTTGTCAATTCTGAGAAAATGTCTACTTAAAAACTAGAAATCAAAATGATCTGCCATCACCACGACAGTGAACGAATCAAATGTATTATTATTTAAATATTGAAAAGGTGTGGGCTACTGAGAAAAATAGAACTACAAGCACTGGAAAGTTCCAGGGGATGAAGGTTGAGGGGGAGTGTGGTTGTGAGACATACGTGATGTGTAGAGTTGCGGTGGGAACATATGGGTCTGAGCAGGTGATGTCATTGATGTTTGTTGAAATTTGTGTTTATTGTCTTTTGTTTATGTATGGTTGTTGTTGTTTGAGAACTTGAGTTAGCTCTACTGGTTACATTTCCATTTGCAATGTTCTAAATGTTTCACATCTCTGAATATACTTGTGATGGAGTGACATTGCACATTAAATCACTCCTAACTCAGTTTGTCATACTTTGCAGACATCAAAAGAAGTCAAGGGAGATGAAGATTTTAAATAATTTAAAAGATCTGTACTGTTGAGGACACAAAGAAAAAGCTAGGTCATGTTAAGCGGGGAGAAAACAATTGAAACAGGGAGTCACTATCTGAATTTTGGAAAACAGTCTTTCTTATTCCGTTGTAATACGTTTTGCTACTGTACAGTGTGCCCTGCTGAAAACCACCAAGGTGTTCAAGAATAAATATGAATATAGTTTTCATTGATCCTTCCATCTTACTCACCCACGATGAGGCGTTCTGAGTCGGGTAGCTGCTTGAAGAGTTTTCTGAAGTCCTCATTGCGTTGCTTATACGTGGGACTCAATACCTGTAGCGGGGAGGGAAAACAAACACTTTGAGAGAGCGAGAGAACTCATTTACACAAAAGTAGTCTACTCATTAACATAAATACAAATATAAAATATTTTATATACGCAAACAAGTGTAATGCCCCCACTGACAGCAATAAACAGACAGGGAACTAATTTCCTTATCTGTATAACATGACTCTGTCCAGTTTTTTTATGAAAATGTTAGTAGACATGAATATATATTTTATTCCACAGTTACATTTACATTTTAGTCATTTAGTAGATGCTCTTATCCAGAGTGACTTACAGGAGCAATTAGGGAGAAGTGCCTTGCTCAAGGGCACCGACAGATTTTCCACCTAGTCGGCTTGGGGATTCGACCCAGCGACCTTTCAGTTACTGGCCCAACGCTCTTAACCACCAGGCTTGCCGCCACCCCCATTCAGTGACGTTATCTGACCATGGCTACTGCAGAAATTGAATCAAACTCTATGTCTCTCTTTTCTTTCTCTACAGATTGTCAGAGTCTGAAATAACATAGAAGCTCCTATCACAAACGGGAACACTTTAAAATATGCTAAATGACCCACGGTGATGCTAATAATACTTCAGCTGGAGTTCCTCCTGTCTTTCTCTCCCTCACATTGAGAAAAACACATTTCCTTCTACAGGGCCAGAGAAAGAGAGAGTTCTCTTATCGGCAGTGCTGCAGACCACAGCCAGTCCGCCTGTCTCTCCACACAAACACTGCATTCTTTATCCTGAAAAGGGAGGGAATGCAGCCAATTAGCTCTGTGTGGTGGTGATGGTGGTAGACTGGACACTAACATTGCCTTGGGTTATTCTAACCAGCCCAGTGCACAGCACTGGTGACCGTCTCAAGCTAATCTTTTTTTATGTTCAGAGCTTTCTCTGTGCACTTCTGTATCAGTTCTGCCCCACATTTTGATGTAATTAAGACATTAAGCTAGAGTTGCAGTGTTAATGTGTTGGTCATAAGGCCAACCCATAGAGTTGGATAGAGGGTACCACTACTTTAAAATGGAGACTGGCACTGGTCAGAGGCCTTTACAGATAGAGGATCTCTCCAGTACATCCCTATAGGCAGGTGTAAAGTACTTAAGTAAAAATACTTGAAAGTACTACTTAAGTCGTTTTTTTGGGGTATCTGTACTTAACTATTTATATTTTGGACAGCTTTTACTTTTACTCCACTACATTCCTACATAAAATTATGTACATTTTACTCCTTTCATTTTCCCTGACACCCAAAATTACTTGTTACAGGACAGAAAAATGGTCCAATTCACGGACTTATCAAGAGAACATGCCTGGTCATCCCTACTGCCTCTGATCTGGCACTCACTAAACACACACAAGCACTCACTAAACCCACATGCTTGGTTTGTAAATTATTTGAGTGTGACCATGGCTATCTATACATTTTAAAAACAAGAAAATCATGCCGTCTGGTTTGTTTAATATACGGAATTTGAAATGACTTTTACTTTTGATACTTAAGTATATTTAAAACCAAATACTTTTACTTAAGTAGTTTTATGCTAGGTGACTTTCACTTTTAATTCAGTAATTTGTTATGAAGGCATCTTTACTTTAACTCAAGTATGACAATTGGGTACTTTTTCCAACACTGTCTACCCTATATTTTTATTTATTTAACTTTTATTTAAACTAGGCAAGTCAGATAAGAACAAATTCTTATTTACAATGACGGCCTAGGAACAGTTCTGCTCAGGGGCAGAACGACAGATTTTTACCTTGTCAGTTCAGGGATTCGATCTAGCAACCTTTCGGCTACTGGCCCAATGCTCTAACTACTAGGCTACCTGCCGCCCCAAATCAGTGCGCCTAAGCGAATCTTCTAGATCCACTCCACTCGCTGTCCAGCCTACCCTCACCCATAGTCCTGTATCAACCCCAAAAAACGTGCAAGACAATGACCGCGACCACAAGTTCACCGCAAGTCACTTTGCAGCACAGCACAAAAACATCACATACTACTTTAGAAACCGATTTTCAACTTGGGATTTTCAAACTGTAACCCTCACCCACTCATCCCCCCACACCTGTCTCCACCCCAGCTCCAGAGAGGGTGACTTACGGCTGGGACCCTCTCTGAATCCCAGTCCCAGGTCTCCCAGTGGGCCTGGGCATCTTCAGACAGAGACACCTGGTCTGTCTCAGTGTCCATGCTGACTGCAATGTCCATGGCTCTTTTTCTTTCTTTCTTTCCTCAGGTGGAAGGTGTGAGCAGGGTCTTTCAGCCCGGCGAGTGGTCTGGTGCTGGTCTGGTATTCCCCCTTTGTCGATGAAGGAATGGAATTCCTCTCCGTCTAAGAGCCAAGCGTTGTTTAGCCCTGGCTCCTCTTACACACAGCGCCTAGGCTGCAGCTGACCTACAGTAACCTCAGCCCTCAGGGGACTGGTCATTTGTCATCAGCTCCTCCCTCCCCGTCTTTCTCCTTCCCTCCCCGTCTCTCTCCCTTCCCTCCCCGTCTCTCTCCCTTCCCTCCCCGTCTCTCTCCCTCCCTCCCCGTCTCTCTCCCTCCCTCCCCGTCTCTCTCCCTCCCCCCCGTCTCTCTCCCTCCCCCCGTCTCTCTCCCTCCCTCCCCGTCTCTCTCCCTCCCTCCCCGTCTCTCTCCCTCCCCCCCCGTCTCTCTCCCTCCCCCCGTCTCTCTCCCTCCCTCCCCCCCTCCCTCCCCGTCCCTACTCCTTCCTTCCCCGTCTCTCCCCCTCCCTCCCTCCCCGTCTCTCCCTCCCTCCCCTCCCTCCCCCCCCGTCTCTCCCTCCCTCCCCTCCCTCCCCCCCGTCTCTCCCTCCGTCTCTCTCTCCCGTCTTCCCTCCCCTCCCCGTCTCTCTCCCTCCCCTCCCCGTCTCTCTCCCTCCCCTCCCCGTCTCTCTCCCTCCCCTCCCCGTCTCTCTCCCTCCCCTTCCCGTCTCTCTCCCTCCCCTCCCCGTCTCTCTCCCTCCCCTTCCCGTCTCTCTCCCTCCCCTTCCCGTCTCTCTCCCTCCCCTCCCCGTCTCTCTCCCTCCCCTCCCCGTCTCTCTCCCTCCCTCCCCGTCTCTCTCCTTCCCTCCCCGTCTCTCGCCTTCCCTCCCCGTCTCTCGCCTTCCCTCCCCGTCTCTCGCTCCTCTCTCCTGGGTAGAACAGAGAACTTCTCTGAACCCTCCCAAAGAGGCTGGGGAGACAGAGATACCTGGAATAATATCTCTCACCACTACAGGTAGCTAGCAGAGCTTAAGAGCTCACTAGAACTTAACAATACAGAATTAATATGAGCATATTTAACATTACTAAAGAATGAAGGAATGTGAACGTTTCCTTCATCCAGCTAAAAGTCCAGGCTCGGAGATAGCGAGAACTCCAGATGACAGCCTGAGTCAATGATTACTGTCATAAAGCCATAGAGTACAGTTAGTGTGTCCCCAAAGTAAACTGAGAAACTGGGTGGAGGGCGGCAGGAAATATTGATTTACACTCAGGACAGCAGGAGCCCCCTTCTTCTGGAATGGAAATGTCCCCTCCCTCCCTCCCTCCTGTTTTTGAAAAAGAGTTGATCCCCCTTGTAAGTCTTAATAGGCCAGTTGGGCCAAGTGAACTGGTTGGTCCGGCTTCAGAACGGGCTAAGACCAAGTCAGAACCAGGTTTAAACAGGGTTAAGACCTGGGACACAGAAAAAGACTCCAGTCAGATAAAGACTCCAGAAAAGACGCTTTGCAGTCTGTAATCGACGGAAAAGCTTGGTTTAAAACAATCCTCTTATAAAACAATCCCACGTATACATCAAGGATCGATGAAGCCTATAGTTAAGGCACTGCAGTCATCCCCATAGTCATTTCAGATAGTGATACCTCCAAAGGTGCTGCAAAATGGCATGGTCTCCTCAAATGATTTCTCAAAGCAATATATATATAATATATATATATATATATCTCAACACACATAATCCACATGGAGAAAAAAAAGGCTCTCTTCCTGCACTAACATAAACCATATAAGCCCAGCTCAAGCAGTCTCAAAGTCCAACTGCTCTCTCTCTCTAAAATGGACACACACACAGTCTTTGTCCTCAGTGAGAGCAGAAAACAGAACAATCCGCTTGACCAGTCCGGGATGCTTTAGCTTGTCCAGTGAAGAGAAGATTGCTCATCAATAAAAGTGGTCAACAGTGCGTCCCAGGACAGAGTGGAACCCCTGTGACTGACCAAAAAGGACCACTGCACAGTACTGACCAGGCAAACCACAACAGAGCCGTCTGCTCCTACAAGGACTCTAGTCCCACTGTTGAAATCTCTCCCTCCCTCCCCTATTCTTGAGGAAAGTGGTGTTGGAGGAGCGTTGAGAGAGAAAAAGGAAGGAGAGAGTGGCAGAGAGAGAGGGAGGGGAAATGGGAGGGCCTAGCGTGCACTTGAGTGCAGCAGAAGTGTGCCTGCTGTACCTGCTTGTAAGTTAAGGCTATAAAGCACCTCCAAAAACCCTCTCTCCTCTCTCTCTCCCTCTCAGCCTGAAAAAGCCCTTTCTTTGCTTCCTCCATGAACAGAGTTGACCTCTCTGTGAAGAGCCTAAGGCTACACTGTACGCACATGCCATGTATCCACGTGTGTGTCCATCCTGAAGTTCTGACTTGAACCACAAAGGCTTTTCTTATGATACCCGCTGTGAATTTAGTAGTTTAGTAACCCAACTACTGCTTCCTATCCTAGACTATGGTGACGTCATCTATTAAAACACAACCAAGACCTTACTTTGTCATTTATAACAATCTTTTCAGATTCATTCTTGGATGCCGTTATAAGACATCATTGCACACTGTCTGAATCACTAAATGGGCTGTCCCTCCCAAACAGAAGACAACTGCATTGGTACCAATTTATTTTGAAATGTATCAACTGTACATATTAAGGAACACCTAACTTTACAAGACTCACACTAGTCCTTTACAAGACTCACACTAGTCCTTTACAAGACTCACACTAGTCCTTTACAAGACTCACACTTGTCCTTTACAAGACTCACACTTGTCCTTTACAAGACTCACACTAGTCCTTTACAAGACTCACACTAGTCCTTTACAAGACTCACACTAGTCCTTTACAAGACTCACACTAGTCCTTTACAAGACTCACACTAGTCCTTTCAACAGCAGCAATTACAAATTCCAAGGGTACATCAAGAGGTTGGAGTAAGATGTTTCAGATACAAAGACCCAACTGACTGGAATCATTAACCTATAGAAATCAGGGCATTAAAATCCCAGTGAATTTAAGAAAGCCCTTTCTCAAATGTTAAGAACTAATGAAGATATTTGTAATTATGTATGTATATATTATAGGTACTTAATTGTATTAGTAGTTGTAGCAGTAGTTTATTAGTTGGAGACCTATTTCAAATCTTTACTAACGACATGCCTTTGAGTAAGGCCAGTGTGTATGTATGCGGATGACATAACACTATACAGGTCAGCTACTACAGCGACTGAATTGACTAACACTTAACAAAGAGCTGCAGTTAGTTTCGGAATGGGTAGCAAGGAATAAGCTAGTCCTAAATATTTCCAAAACTAAAAGCATTGTATTTGGGCAAATCATTCACTAAACCTCAACTACGTCTCGTAATGAATAATGTGGAAATTGAGGTGACTAAACTGCTTGGAGTAACCCTGGATCGTAAACGGTCATGGTCAAAACATATTGATACAACAGTAGCTAAGATGGGGAGAAGTCTCTGCCTTCTTAACAACACTATCAACAAGGCAGGTCCTACAGGCCCTAGTTTTGTCACACCTTGACTACTGTTCAGTGGTGTGGTCAGGAGCCACAAAGAGGGACTTGGGAACATTGCAGTTTGCTCAGAACAGGGCAGCACGGCTGGCCCTTAAAAGTACACAGAGAGCTAACATTAATGGCATGCAGGTCAATCTCTCATGGCTCAAAGTGGAAGAGAGATGGACTTCATCATTACTTGTTTTTGTAAGAGGTGTTGACAAGCTGAATGTACAGAGCTGTCTGTTTAAACTACTGGCACACAGCGCGGACACTCATGCATACCCCTCAAGACATGCCACCAGAGACATGTCTCTTCACAGTCCCCAAGTCCAGAACAGACTATGGGAGGCACACAATACTACATAGAGCTATGACTACATGGAACTCTATTCCACATCAGGTAACTGATGCAAGCAGTAGAATCAGATATAAAAAGTAAGTAAAAATACACCTTATGGAACAGTGGGGACTGAAGATACACACAAAATGGTACAGACACATTGTGGCATTGTTGTATGGTGGTATTAAATATTTTGTGTTGTGGATATGTGGTGGTGTAGGGATGTTATATGATGTACTGTTTTATCTTTAGTTCATTCAGAACACATAGTTCACTGTTTTATCTGTTGTTTTATATGTAATGTGGGTGCTTTGGTGTGTTTGGACCCCAGGAAGAGTATATGCCTTGGCAGGAACTAATGGGGATCACTAATAAAATACAAATTAGTAACTGGACAAAACATTTTAATGCTGTTAATTTATGTAAAAAATTGTTTTTTATTATTATTTCATTGTTATTATTAGACAGTAGTTGCCATATTATTACTGTTACTAAGTAAAACATTTTACATTTGAAAACCCAATCGTGTGTCAAGAGCTTTCATCCTGCAAAAATGCTAATAAATACATACATTTCTCTTCCAGGAAAAGTATGGGAGGCAAACATTAATTCAGAGGTTTTGTATGCAGAGAGAGAGAGCAGCAAACCGAAAAACCCTTTGTGTGTGTGTGTGTGTGTGTGTGTGTGTCATATGGTGTAAACATTGTAGCATGGCCAAGGACAAGGCCCAAGCCAGATCTCACTGTTTTTCTACCTCTATCTCAGGTCATGGGGTGAATGAACTCCAAAGACCCTCTCACGAAGCTGATTTGGGTTATGGGCGTGAGAGGCCCTTACTCTCATACCAGACGGGTGATTAACACAGCTACACTGCCCTCCCAACCCAACTCCTGCATCCCACCCTGGCTCTCCCCACCCTGGCTCTCCCCACCCTGGCTCTCCCCACCCTGGCTCTCCCCCTACACAAACATCTGTCTGAGACTTTGCAGTCTCTCTCTGACATTACCCAAAGGAACCAGGGATGAGTTCATTAAGACACACTGTAGCAAAACAATTGCAACAGAAAACAAAAATTAGTGCGTCTTATTGGACAAGTTTAAGTAGTACCTCCACATTTCATTATATTTTAAAATGTTTTCTCACTACTGAACATGACTCTGTGTTGGATTACAGCCTTTATACCAGTGTGACTCAAATCCTCTAACCTTTTCCTGGTCTTAAGCCTGCCAATGATAGATTGGTTGAAGTCAAGATCCATTGCAGAGCATAGAAACATTTGGTTTTCCCACAGTGCCCCTGGACAACAGGTTCTAAGGTGTGTGAACAACGCTATGATAGACAGGCTACAGTCGACTATGGCTGCCCATCTATTGACTGGAAGTATTAGGATTGTCATGCAGTGCAACTGCACCTTCCTAGTTTAACCCTTTCCTTTCCTTTCTCTGGCTGTCGGGAGAGGTCTGTTTTTTTTATGACCTCATGGTCATAATGTAGGCTATCCACAATAGCCTGTAAACAGTAAACACAAGACGTTGTGGACCCAGGAAGAGCAGCTGAACATCTTCTGGAACAGCTAACAGGGATTCTAATAAAGAAACTAGACCTAAAACGGCTTCTCAGCTGCTCAGTCATATGTTGGTTTTGTTTTACAGGCCAAACTGTTAGGTTCAGAAACACCTCATCTGTATCTAGTTAGTAATATACTGCAGCCTTTTGACTTTAACTAGAAACAGCAAAAAAGGGAATAGGGTGCCATTTGGGACGCAAACCTGGTCCACAGATCAAAAGTCCGCTTGGTTAAATCAGAGATCGGCCTTTTGTCCGCTTGGTTAAATCAGAGATCGGCCTTTTGTCCGCTTGGTTAAATCAGAGATCGGCCTTTTGTCCGCTTGGTTAAATCAGAGATCGGCCTTTTATCCGCTTGGTTAAATCAGAGATCGGCCTTTTATCCGCTTGGTTAAATCAGAGATCGGCCTTTTGTCCGCTTGGTTAAATCAGAGATCGGCCTTTTATCAGCTTGGTTAAATCAGAGATCGGCCTTTTGTCAGCTTGGTTTATCAGAGATCGGCCTTTTGTCAGCTTGGTTAAATCAGAGATCGGCCTTTTGTCAGCTTGGTTAAATCAGAGATCGGCCTTTTATCAGCTTGGTTAAATCAGAGATCGGCCTTTTGTCCGCTTGGTTAAATCAGAGATCGGCCTTTTATCAGCTTGGTTAAATCAGAGATCGGCCTTTTGTCAGCTTGGTTTATCAGAGATCGGCCTTTTGTCAGCTTGGTTAAATCAGAGATCGGCCTTTTATCAGCTTGGTTAAATCAGAGATCGGCCTTTTGTCAGCTTGGTTAAATCAGAGATCGGCCTTTTGTCCGCTTGGTTAAATCAGAGATCGGCCTTTTGTCCGCTTGGTTTATCAGAGGGAGGTGGGAGATCAGCCTATTGTCAGCTACTGCTTAGTTACAGTCAGGGAACACAGGCCCTGGTTACAGTCAGGGAACACAGGCCCTGGTTACAGTCAGGGAACACAGGCCCTGGTTACAGTCAGGGAACACAGGCCCTGGTTACAGTCAAGAGGCAACCAAATACAACAAAAGCCCCACATACGCGCACATACACACAAGCACACACACAAGTGCATACAAACACAAAAGTGAATACACAAACGTACACACACACACACTTGTACAAATACAGACAGCACACACACAAGCATATATGCAAACACACACCCACCCAAATGCACACCCACCCACACACGACATGGCTGAACAACTTCCTCATACTGAATGCCATTTGTCTCTAAGATCTCTCCATTTCCCATGGGAAAAGAAAATCACACTAGGCAACTGCATTGTTAAATGTGTATTCACTGTTCACCATGGAGCAATGAGAATCACAACCGAGGACAATTTCATGATTAATTTGATGCCATTTTAAATTAGCCTCTGATTTTCATTCATTTCTTTGGATAAAAAGTTAATTCATAATTTCATACGAATGCCATCATTACCAGGAATGTGTTGATAGACAAATTTCAAATCAAATTTTTTATTTAAAAAAAAACAATTTTTAGACCATTTGTAGGGGAAGTACTTTACAGGCAGGACTTTTCAAATCTGCATAGCAACTGTTGGCTCTATCGGTTTCTCCATGTGCTCTCTTTTAAAATGATATATGGAGAGGAAGCAAAGTGGTGTCCATACAGCACTTCCTAAAATCATTCACCATGAAATGGCCCTCCTCAGAAATCAGATTTTAAAATGGGAAAATGTACTTCACCCCTTCTGCTTCATGTCGGTTTAGGGTTGTTGTTCGGTTGCAAATCAACGTTGTTAAAAACTTGAACTGTTCTCATGCTCAGCCAATATAGGTCTTCAAATGCTGCTTAGGTATAGCATGATACCCCAACATGTATAAACTCTGGTAGACCAAAACCTTGCAACAGCCAAATGACAAAGTGCAACACAGTCTGATAACATGAACACCGGTCCTACCCATATCACTGAAATATATACCATGGTTATAATGGTATTTTTAACAGTTGCTTTTCTCCCAAGCAACTCCAAACAAACCCTCCCTTATACTGTATGTGGCCCATGTGAGAATCAAACCCACAACTGCAAGCACCTTGGTGGTTGGAGACATCCCTCTAGTGGTGTGGGGGCTGTGCTTTGGCAAAGTGGGTGGGGTTATATCCTGCCTGTTTGGCCCTGTCCAGGGGTATCATCGGATGGGGCCACAGTGTCTTCTGATCCCTCCTGTCTCAGCCTCCAGTATTTATGCTGCAGTAGTTTATGTGTCGGGGGTCTAGGGTCAGTCTGTTACATCTGGAGTATTTCTCGTCTTATCCGGTGTCCTGTGTGAATTTAAATATGCTCTCTCTAATTCTCTCTTTCTGTCTTTCTCTCGGAGGACCTGAGCCCTAGGACCATGCCTCAGGACTACCTGGTATGATGACTCCTTGCTGTCCCCAGTCCACCTGGCCGTGCTGCTGCTCCAGTTTCAACTGTTCTGCCTGCGGCTATGGAACCCTGACCTGTTCACCGGACGTGCTTGTTGCACCCTCGACAACTACTATGATTATTATTATTTGACCATGCTGGTCATTTATGAACATTTTAACATCTTGACCATGTTCTGTTATAATATCCACCCTGCACAGCCAGAAGAGGACTGGCCACCCCTCATAGCCTGGTTCCTCTCTAGGTTTCTTCCTAGGTTTTTGGCCTTTCTAGGAAGTTTTTCCTAGGGAGTTTTTCCTAGCCACCGTGCTTCTTTCACATGCATTGCTTGCTGTTTGGGGTTTTTGCTGGGTTTCTGTACAGCACTTTGAGATATCAGCTGATGTACGAAGGGCTATATAAATAAATTTGATTTGATTTGACCTTGCTCCAACCCACTGTGCCATCGGAACGTGCAACACATCACCCACAGTTACATACAGCTCACCAAGGAGAGGTAGGAGAAGAGGTAGAGACTTACATTGTACCAGCTCTGGCTTTTCTGTGCTCACAAACAAGAGTCGAACATCAAGGTGGAGAAGGAGACAAAAAAAGAGAGAAAGATGAGATATGGGTTAGTGCTAGGGCAACAAAAATACACAGAAAAAACCTTTCACACCTTAAAACACAAGCAGGGTTGGGTAGGTCAGTAAAGTCACTCTTGGACAATACAAACTCAGTAACGTAATCCGATTACTTTCCATTTCTTTTGGATTACTTTCCCTTTACAAGTAATTAGAAGACAAAAATGATTAATTAAAAGCATTTGGTGTGTCATCATACTCAGTTACACCATCTGACTCAGTTACACCAACTCTGTCAGGAGGAATGGGCCAAAATTCACCCAACTTATTGTGGGAAGCTTGTGGAAGGCTATCTGAAATGTTTGACCCAAGTTAAACAATTTAAAGGCAATGGAACCAAATACTAATTGAGTGTATGTAAACTTCTGACCCACTGGGAATGTGATGAAAGAAATAAAAGCTGAAATAAATCACTATTATTCTGACATTTCACATTCTTAAAATAAAGTGGTGATCCTAACTGACCTAAGCCAGGGAATTTTTACTAGGATTAAATGTCAGGAATTGTGAAAAAAAGTTTCAATGTATTTGGCTAAGGTGTACAGTTGTGGCCAAAAGTTTTGAGAATGACACAAAAAGTTTGCTGCTTCTTTAGATATCTTTGTCAGATGTTACTATAGAATACTGAAGTATAATTACAAGCATTTCATAAGTGTCAAAGGCTTTTATTGACAATTATATGAAGTTGATGCAAAGAGTCAATATTTGCAGTGTTGACCCTTCTTTTTCAAGACCTCTGCAATCCGCCCTGGCATGCTGTAAATTAAATTCTGGGCCACATCCTGACTGATGGCAGCCCATTCCTGCATAATCAATGCTTGGAGTTTGTCAGAATTTGTGGGTTTGTTTGTCCACCCGCCTCTTGAGGATTGACCACAAGTTCTCAATGGGATTAAGGTCTGAGGAGTTTCCTGGCCATGGACCCAAAATGTTGATGTTTTGTTCCCCGAGCCACTTCGTAATCATTTTTGCCTTATGGCAAGGTGCTCCATCATGCTGGAAAAGGCATTGTTCGTCACCAAACGGTTCCTGGATGGTTGGGAGAAGTTGCTCTCAGAGGATGTGTTGGTACCATTCTTTATTCATGGCTGTGTTCTTAGGCAAAATTGTGAGTGAGCCCACTCCCTTGGCTGAGAAGCAACCCCACACATGAATGGTCTCAGGATGCTTTACTGTTGGCATGACACAGGTCTGATGGTAGCGCTCACATTGTCTTCTCCGGACAAGCTTTTTTCCAGATGCCCCAAACAATCGGAAAGGGGATTCAGAGAAAATGACTTTACCCCAGTCCTCCGCAGCCCAATCCCTCTACCTTTTGCAGAATATCAGTCTGTCCCTGATGTTTTTCCTGGAGAAAAGTGGCTTCATTGCTGCCCTTCTTGACACCAGGCCATCCTCCAAAAGTCTTTGCCTCACTGTGCGTGCAGATGCACTCACACCTGCCTGCTGCCATTCCTGAGCAAGCTCTGTGCCCCAATCCCGCAGCTGAATCAACTTTAGGAGACGGTCCTGGCACTTGCTGGACTTTCTTGGGCACCCTGAAGCCTTCTTCACAACAATTGAACCGCTCTCCTTGAAGTTCTTGATGATCCGATAAATGGTTGATTTAGGTGCAATCTTACTGGCAGCAATATCCTTGCCTGTGAAGCCCTTTTTGTGTAAAGCAATGATGATGGCACGTGTTTCCTTGCAGGTAACCATGATTGACAGAGGAACAATGATTCCAAGCACCACCCTCCTTTTGAAGCTTCCAGTCTGTTATTCGAACTCAATCAGCATGACAGAGTGATCTCCAGCCTTGTCCTCGTCAACACTCACATCTGTGTTAACGAGAGAATCACTGACATGATGTCAGTTGGTCCTTTTGTGGCAGGGCTGAAATGCAGTGGACATGTTTTTGGGGGGGGATTCAGTTAATTTGCATGGCAAAAAGGGACTTTGCAATTAATTGCAATTCATCTCATAACATTCTGGAGTATATGCAAATTGCCATCATACAAACTGAGGCAGCAGACTTTGTGAAAATTAATATTTGTGTCATTCAAAAAGGCCAAGACTGTATGTTAACTTCCGACTTCAACTGTGTGTGTGTGTGATATATATATATATGTTGATTATGTTCATTGTGTCCTGCTTGTCATAACTCAGGCTGGAGAGGCTGAAGATATGAGAGTGTGTACTCCAAATAAAGGTCTTCACAGATCCACCTGTAATCGAATACCCAAGACCCAATCCGGGGCCAGAGCGGGTCCGGATCCAAAATTTTAAATAATGTCACGGGTCTATGTCGAATCTCATATGATTTTCACGGGTCTCGGGGTTGGTCATTTAAACTGACTTTTCCAGAAGGACCCGTACAGATCTGAATGCGACTGCTGCAGTAGAGAGAGAGACATTATGATTTATGCTGCTGCTCTTGCTTTTCACGAGAGTGGTGCATGTAGCTTGTTGTTGGCCAATCTGAAGTCATCAATGCAGCAATAGGCTACAGGCATTGTGTGGCAAAAGTTGGGAGATATCTAAATCAATGGAAGATGGAATTAAAAGTTAAAGTAGAAGGATAGGCTACAACGACCAAGAGCCAACAGGTAGGCTGCTACTTTCTATTCTGAATGGAGTTGTTTGTAACTGTAGGATGAGAAAGCGCATGCAACGTCAATTAGCCTAGCTAGCTAGCTAGCTAGCATAACTAGCTTCTCCTAGTTTGATGCAGTCAAGACTGGTACTACATAATCATATTGGATGATAAATAACCCATCTACGGCAGCTATCAACTATAGCACAAGTTGGAATGGTTGGTGGCCGTCTCTCCCTCCCTCCCTCCTTCCGCCCTGCACCGTGTCACTCACTCACACTTACAGTAGCCTACACACACAGCACGGCCCCTGTTAGAGCATCGACTCCCTATACCTCCTCTCCCTCACGCTTTATCGGCTCCGGTTAATAAAGTAGCTTAAAAATGGACTTGTCTGCTGCTTCTCTCACTCGGATCGGACTGGATCTGGATCCGACCAGGTCTATACGGAAATGTGTGTAGTTGTCCTCGGGTCCGTTCTAGAGGTCGCCCGATTATGATTTTTCAACGCTAATACCGATTATTGGAGGACCACAAAAAGCCAATATATATATTTGTAATAATGACAATTACAACAATACTGAATGAACACTTTATTTTAACTTAATATAATGCATAAATAAAAATCTATTTAGTCTCAAATAAATAATGAAACATGTTCAATTTGGAGCGTTGGAGAAGAAAGTAAAAGTGCAATATGTGCCATGTAAAAAAGCTAACGTTTAAGTTCCTTGCTCAGAACATGAGAACATATGAAAGCTGGTGGTTCCTTTTAACATGAGTCTTCAATATTCCCAGTTAAGAAGTTTTAGATTGTAGTTATTATAGGAATTATTATTTCTCTCTATACCATTTGTATTTCATATACCTTTGACTATTGGATGTTCTTATAGGCACTGTAGTATTGCCAGCCTAATCTCAGGAGTTCATAGGCTTGAAGTCATAAACAGCGCTGTGCTTCAAGCATTGCGAAGGGCTGCTGGCAAATGCAGGAAAGTGCTGTTTGAATGAATGCTTACAAGCCTGCTGCTGCCTACCACCACTCAGTCAGACTGCTCGATCAAATATCAAATAATAGACTTAATTATAATATAATAAACACACAGAAATATGAGCCTTAGGTCATTAATATGGTCAAATCCGGAAACAATCATTTTCGAAAACAAAACGTTTTTTTTCTTTCAGTGAAATACGGAACCGTTCCGTATTTTATCTAACGGGTGGCATCCCTAAGTCTAAATATTGCTGTTACGTTGCACAACCTTCAATGTCATAATTATGTACAATTCTGGCAAATTAATCTAATCGGTCTTTGTTAGGAAGAAATGGTCTTCACACCGTTCGCAACGAGTCAGGCAAAGTCAAGAAGTTAAAGAAGGTTAGGATAACAAAGTCCATAGAATAGTGTAAGGCAGGTATTCCCAAACTGGGGTACGCCAAATAAAAACATTTTAATATTTTTTTTTTCTCTTCACATTTTCAAACAGTCCATTTCTATTTTCCAACGGGGCTAGTTTTTTCCCCCTCGCCTGAGTAGCCTCATTTCACTGCCAAAAATAAAATGAAACCCAGAGCCGGGAGGCCCTATACGCTCACTACGCAACTTGCTTAAGGCCCCGCAAATTATGCAAGGGCCCGGCCTCCCTCTCATGTCAAAGCAGGTGTCAATGTTTACAACTTGGATAAGAGGATGAAGCAGAACTATCCTTCTGGTCATGAAAAGAGAGAGAAAAAAAACACCATGAGAGTGAATTGCGGGAACAGAAATCAGGTAAACTTGTGTTCTCTCCTCTCCAAGTTTGATGTCAGCAAATAACTAACATTAAGTAGATGTGCTAGCTTGCAGTGCATCTCTCTCTAGTCTGTCTGTCTAGCTAACCTAGCTGGGCAGTGCATCTCTCTCTAGTCTGTCTGTCTAGCTAACCTAGCTGGGCAGTGCATCTCTCTCTAGTCTGTCTGTCTTGCTAACCTAGCTGGGCAGTGCATCTCTCTCTAGTCTGTCTGTCTTGCTAACCTAGCTGGGCAGTGCATCTCTCTCTAGTCTGTCTGTCTAGCTAACCTAGCTGGGCAGTGCATCTCTCTCTAGTCTGTCTGTCTTGCTAACCTAGCTGGGCAGTGCATCTCTCTCTAGTCTGTCTGTCTTGCTAACCTAGCTGGGCAGTGCATCTCTTGGTCTGTCTGTCTTGCTAACCTAGCTGGGCAGTGCATCTCTCTCTAGTCTGTCTGTCTAGCTAACCTAGCTGGGCAGTGCATCTCTCTCTAGTCTGTCTGTCTTGCTAACCTAGCTGGGCAGTGCATCTCTCTCTAGTCTGTCTGTCTTGCTAACCTAGCTGGGCAGTGCATCTCTCTCTAGTCTGTCTGTCTAGCTAACCTAGCTGGGCAGTGCATCTCTCTCTAGTCTGTCTGTCTAGCTAACCTAGCTGGGCAGTGCATCTCTCTCTAGTCTGTCTGTCTTGCTAACCTAGCTGGGCAGTGCATCTCTCTCTAGTCTGTCTGTCTTGCTAACCTAGCTGGGCAGTGCATCTCTCTCTAGTCTGTCTGTCTTGCTAACCTAGCTGGGCAGTGCATCTCTCTCTAGTCTGTCTGTCTTGCTAACCTAGCTGGGCAGTGCATCTCTCTCTAGTCTGTCTGTCTAGCTAACCTAGCTGGGCAGTGCATCTCTCTCTAGTCTGTCTGTCTTGCTAACCTAGCTGGGCAGTGCATCTCTTGGTCTGTCTGTGTCTTGCTTGCTTGCTTGCCAGCCACTTCCAGGGCTGTGTTCTGTGACTTTGTGCCTGACAAGTGAGAGTGAAATACAACTATTTATTACGTTGGATAAAACGCCAACGATGTTTATAAACTGCAGCTTGGAAAAGATAACCGCGTTGCACGTGAACATGCATTCATATGTGCGTGCACGCAATGAAACTTGAGCTTTCCAGCAGCAACCTCTGTGAGGACCAGTCCAGAAAATATATGGGCGTGATGGCACCTCTCATAGGTGCACATCATTTAAAAACAAGACAATGATTATCTAGTCTCTCAGTCAAGGTTTAGTTACAACTCTAGACTAATGCAAGATGGAAAGCAATGGATTGACATTGACTATTGATTTATATATTGAATTTAAAATGTTGATTAGCTGGGAATACTGGGCAATATGGATGCACATCTCTCAGTAAATAATAACCATCAAGTATTCAGCCAAGCCATAGTATAAATAGTATTTTATATTTGAGAATGTATAAAAGGAAATCTGGGGGAGCCAGTTTAAATGGGCCTGATGCAGCTGATAAAATGAATCATAGTATTGTTATCTATAATTTACAGGTGCTATGCTTAAGTTTGTCAGTAGAGGGAGATGCTGGATCATCAACCAGTACAAGCACAGACTCAGTTGATCCACATCCGGCCAGTACTAACACAGACCCAGTACAGCCGGCTTCAGCAAATACTAACACAGACCCAGTACAGCCGGCTTCAGCAAATACTTACACAGACCCAGTACAGCCGGCTTCAGCAAATACTTACACAGACCCAGTACAGCCGGTTTCAGCAAATACTTACACAGACCCAGTACAGCCGGCTTCAGCAAATACTTACACAGACCCAGTACAGCCGGCTTCAGCAAATACTTACACAGACCCAGTACAGCCGGCTTCAGCAAATACTTACACAGACCCAGTACAGCCGGCTTCAGCAAATACTTACACAGACCCAGTACTGGCAGCTTCAGCAAATACTTACACAGACCCAGTACAGCCGGCTTCAGCAAATACTTACACAGACCCAGTACAGCCGGCTTCAGCAAATACTTACACAGACCCAGTACAGCCGGCTTCAGCAAATACTTACACAGACCCAGTACTGGCAGCTTCAGCAAATACTTACACAGACCCAGTACAGCTGGCTTCAGCAAAATACTAACACAGGTACAATACAGCCTTCTTCAGCAAGTACTAACACAGACCCAGGTGAAGTACAGGCAGCCTCAGCCAGTACTATCACAACCAGAGGTGTACAGCCAGCATCAGATACAAGCAGCTCAGACCCTACTAGAACAGTTGCTGCTCCACCAAATGACCCAGATTGGCCCCCAGTCTTAACAGACTTTATGAGGACTGAGTTAGTGCGCTGAGGTCCATTCAAACCAGGACTGGATTGTTCTTACCCTAAAGACAAGCCTAGAAGAGGTTTCCATTCAGGCTTATTACAGAGCTGGCTTTCAAACTCAATCAAAAACAACACTATTGTTTTTGCTGTAAGCTCTTTTCTACAAAAGACTACAAAATAATAAAGGAAGGCGTGAATGACTGGTCAAATATGAATGCCATTCTGAAACACCATGAGGATAGTCCTGAACACAAACAATATGATTAAGTGGAGAGAACTTGATCTGCACCTAAGTTGGGGACAGACTTGTCCAGATACAAATGACAATTTTGGAGACTGAAAGAAAGAGATGGCGGGATGTCCTTACACGTTTAATAAGTATCACTCAGTGTCTGTCTGAAAGAAACCTAGCAATCAGGGGTTCAAACAAACAAACTGTTCCAACCAGATAATGGAAACTTCCTAAACGAGGTTGAATTACTGGCTAAATTTGACCACGTTGTGGAAAATCATCTCAGCAAAATTAAAGATGGAGAGAGACATGCTTATTACCTTGGGAAGTGCACACAGAATGAGCTGATACAGATTGTGAGTGACAAGATTCTGGAAGCAATAGTGACTCAAGTAAGAGACTCAAGTAATAGACTCATAGTACATCTCCATTATCTTGGACTGTACACCTGACATTGGTCACCAGGAGCAAATGTCCATTATTCTGAGAAGCGTGGTTTTAAAGGGAAAACCAGAGATCAAGGAGCACTTCCTCAGCTTTGTGAATGTTGAGGTTACAACAGGCTCGAATCTGTCCACCGTCATCTTAGATAAGCTGAACGAGCTGAAGATTCCATTTGAAGATTGCAGAGGGCAAGATTATGATAACGGGGCCAACATGAAGGGCAAGCACCAAGGAGTACAAGCCAGACTGCCGTGTTCGTCCCATGTGGAGAACCTACTCTAAGCCTTATCATTGCAGATGCTGCCAAATCTTCAAAAGATGCAGTTGGGTTTTTGGGCATGTGTAAAAGCTCTTCACCTTTTCAGCTGGCACACAAAGATGGAGTGTTTTGAAGAAACACGTGAACATAACCGTGAAGTCATGGAGTGACACAAGATGGGAGAGTAGGCTCCAAAGTGTTCATGCAATCAGGTATCAGGCTTCTGAGGTTCAGGAGGCATTACTGGAAGCCAGACAGACGATCAACGATCCTGTGGCCAAAGTGGAGGCACAAGCGCTTGCAGAGGAAGTTGGGTCTTACCGCTTCTTGATTTGCTGTGTCGTATGGTGTGAGACACTGACAATGACAAACAAGGTGAACAAGCTCCTCCAATCCGCCTCAATGCAGTTGGATATCGCAGTGAATTTAATCTCAAATGCAAAGGCCTCCCTCACTACATACCGGGAAACTGGATTCTTTGAGGCCCAGATAACAGCCAAAAGCATTTGTGAAGAAATTAATGTGGAGGCTGTTCTGAAAGAGAAGAGACTGAGAAACAGCAAGAGGCATTTCAGCTATGATGCTCCTGATGAACCAGTGACTGATGCACTGAAAAACCTTGAAGTCAACTACTTCAACATTGCGGTGGACTCTGCTGTGACATCCATGGATGAGAGATCTAAACACTCAACCAGGTGAAAACCAAATATGGAGTGCTGCTGAACTTCAGCACTGCCTCTCAGATGTCCAGTGAATCTTTAAAGGCTCACTGCATGGAAGTTGAAAACACTAACCTTCAGAGATGACTGTGACATCAGTGGAATGGATCTGGCACACGACATTCAGAATTGACCTGATCTGCCAACAGACACTGGAGGCCTTTGAGCTGCTTTTCTTTATTTGTGAGAAAAACCTGGAGGAACTCTATCCTAACCTTTGGATAGCCCTACGAATTGCAGTCACCCTACCAGTAACAGTAGCATTGGCAGAAAGGAGCTTTTCAAAATGAAAGCTCATCAAAAGCTACCTGAGGTCTTCCATGTCACAGGAACGTTTGAGTGGTCTGGCCATCATGAGCATTAATCATGACGTGGAGAAACACGTCCTATGATGACATCATTGATGATTTTGCCTCAATAAAGTGAAGAAGAGGAATATTTTGATGGTAAGATTTTAATTCAAACATTCAAATGTTTATACACTTAGTAACATTTAAGATTGTATAGCAGAAGTGCATTTGTGTAAATTACTGCTTAACTATGTGACATACTTCCTCAATATCTTCCAGACAGTCCAGATAGACTGGTGTCCATGCTGATACTGACAATGCCCAGGCTGTAGAGGGAACCAAAGTTAATCACACAGATGTATAGGTTTTATTTGACTATTTTAAGACATATAGCTGCAGCCATAGCTTGTGTTTACACTGTATTGACAAAGCTAACTGTATAATATTGTGAGGATTGGACTAATTACCAGGCAGCAGAGGCAAAGCTCAGTGTTATATTGTATTATTTTCTACAATTTCTTGTTAATATTCACTTATCTTAAGATTCTATAGAAAATATTCTATTCAATAAACATTGTTTGTTTATACCTCATTCTGTTCTGTATTGGTCTAATTCTTAGACTGACAGATGGAGCAAACAGTTTTAAAGGAGGGAGGATTGTAGTGGGAGCACTGAGGTGTCAGGTGTGACAATGGTAAATGGTTTACATGTTCTCACGGGTCAGGTAGGAGGGCCCCTTAGCAGAATTTTGCTTAGGGCCCCAGGGAGGTCAGGACCGGCTCTGATTAAACAATCTAGTGTTCAGCGAAATAACACAATGTCAAATACAGGTAGCCTAGACAAATAATTAACATCCAATCACATTAATTGAATTGAGAGACGAGCTTAAAGTTTTCTTTACTGACCATAATTTCCACTAGTCTGACCGCTTGCATGATGAGGAGTTTCTCACACGACTGGCCTATCTATCTGGGTGATGTTTTTTCTCGTCTGAATGATCTGAATCTAGGATTACAGGGACTCTCCGCAACTATATTCAATGTGCGGGACAAAATAATTGAGGCTATGATTAAGAAGTTGGAGCTCTTCTCTGTCTGCATTAACAAGGACAACACACAGGTCTTTCCATCATTGTATGATTTTTTGTGTGCAAATGAACTCAATCTTATGGACAATGTGAAATGTGATATAGCGAAGCACCTAAGTGAGCTGGGTGCGCAATTATGCAGGTACTTTCTGAAACGGATGACCCAAACAACTGGATTCATTATCCCTTTCATGCCCTGCCTCCAGTCCACTTACCGATATCTGAACAAGAGAGCCTCATCGAAATTGCAACAAGCGGTTTTGTGAAAAATAAATTTAAATCTGAAGCCACTGCAAGATTTCTGTATTGGGCTGCACTCAGAGTATCCTGCCTTGACAAATCGCGCTGCAACCACGTACTATTAGTATAGAATCTTGGTATAGCCGTACTCTGTACTCTTGGTATAGCCGTACTCTTGGTATAGCCGTACTCTTGGTATAGCCGTACTCTGTACTCTTGGTATAGCCGTACTCTTGGTATAGCCGTACTCTGTACTCTTGGTATAGCCGTACTCTTGGTATAGCCGTACTCTGTACTCTTGGTATAGCCGTACTCTTGGTATAGCCGTACTCTTGGTATAGAATCTTAGTATAGCCTACTCTTTAGTATATACACCTACTATTAGTATAGAATCTTAGTATAGCCTACTCTTTAGTATAGCCCTACTCTTAGTATAGAATCTTAGTATAGCCCTACTCTTAGTATAGAATCTTAGTATAGCCCTACTCTTAGTATAGAATCTTAGTATAGCCCTACTCTTAGTATAGAATCTTAGTATAGCCCTACTCTTAGTATAGAATCTTAGTATAGCCCTACTCTTAGTATAGAATCTTAGTATAGCCCACTCTTAGTATAGAATCTTAGTATAGCCCTACTCTTAGTATAGAATCTTAGTATAGCCCTACTCTTAGTATAGAATCTTAGTATAGCCCTACTCTTAGTATAGAATCTTAGTATAGCCCACTCTTAGTATAGAATCTTAGTATAGCCCACTCTTAGTATAGCCCACTCTTAGTATAGCCCACTCTTAGTATAGCCCACTCTTAGAAAGTCATTCGATTTTAGTCAGTAATAAGTTAGCCTTGTGTATGCAGATGAAAGGTAAATGTGGGGATGGGTGGGTAAAAGGTACACTGCAATATGATATCATACGAAGCGGGGCCACTTCCCGCTTATAGACGTCAACAACAACTAAACTCTTCACAAAGTGGGCATGCCTCAAAGGAGTGCATAAATTGTAAAAAGCTAATAGTGTCAGTCTAGGCAGATTTGAGTTCAGTTGTCTGTAAACAGGAAGTTGTCCCCAGCGCTGTATGATGACATCATATTGATGAGCGTACCTTTAAGATAGGATTGGATAATGTGGTGTGATAGAGAGATGGAAAGTTAAGTAATGGTAATTTAGGGTAATGTTGAATAGACTGAGGGTTTCCGGTTACCATGGTTAACCATTTTAACATGTGCTCAAGCAGTATAGAAATGAGGTTCTCCAGAAAAAAGCTGGTAACCGGTATTGATATAGAGCAGCATAGAGTAAGGAGAAATGGAGTTTAGGATTACCAAGTCTAATAAATAAAAAGGTTGGTTAGAAAATAGTAGAGGTGTTACAGGGTGGGATAGGTAAACACAGGGCAAAGAAGTGAGTTAGCGCTTCTAGCTATCATGGCATGAGGGAAACAAGATCAGGTCAGTGCAAGGGGTAGGCTAATACAGTTGGTTAGCAAGGGGTAAGCTAGATTAGGCTAACATAGTTTAGCGTAGAGATGGTTGGGCAGTCTCATCAGGTAGAGTAAGGTAGCATAGGTAAGAACAGGATAGAGGCATACGTTAACTTAGCATAATGTAGGGTGGCATAGAGGAGAAACAATTAGCGTATTGCAGGGATAGTGGGAAAGTCACCAGGCATGAGCACAAGCTAGCAGGAAGGAGAGGAGAAAGACCAGAAAAAGATTGATGCTTACTTTGGAAAGTCGCTTGTGAGACTAGCATGCATGAGAAGAAGAACAAAGAAAATCAGAAAACAAAAACAAATAAACAGCAAACACCTAAGGCAGAAAAAAGAAATCCATAAGAATTTCAAGTTAAAGACTTGGATTGTGAGTGGTTTTAACATGGTGCAGCTGGTGCAGAAACGTAACAATGTCTCGAAAGTAAAACAGAGGAGTAACATGGCATGACAACCGACGGACAAGTCAATCCCTGACGGTGGAAATGAGGATGGAATGGGATGTGAAAAAGGTTGAGAACAACCTTACGGTGATACTTGACTAAGAAGCAGGTTTTCAAAATCCACTACTGAGTGGCAGACAAACATTCTTCACACAAGAACTTTGTCGATTTCATTCAGACAGCCCGCACTGAAGTTCATTCTACAGTATATTCATTTCAACTGGGATGAAGTAATCGAGTTTACCATTTGTACCGAGATCTCTGCTGTTTCTTCTTTTGTGAGAGCGTGGATTACTTTTTAGCCCCAGCGGATCAGAAGGCCCAAAAGGCAAACAACTTTATTGTCCTGTGAAGATGTGATTAAAAGGCAGAGCAAATGTGTGAGGATATGCAGTGGACGGGCAAGAGAGGCTATGTATTTGGGGCGTGTCCACACCTGCCCATTGGCCCCTGGTCCAGACCAGAGCATGGTTATTTCTCGAAGATTAAAGGACTGAGATAGGAGGGAACCCTCCTGCAATGGAGATTTAAGAGCATGATAGGTATGTAATGTGGAGTATTTTTTGTGTGTGTGTACTGTGTATGATATGCATGCGTGTGTGTATGTGCGTTACTGCATAAATCTTCACCACCTATACACAATTGTGTTTTGGCCCATGTGTGTGTTAAATCCAATGTATGTCTGGTCCAGGTGCATGGGCTCACCTTGGAGTTCTTGCCTCCACTGCTGCGTGTGGCGGAGTGTACCGACTGGCTGTAGGTGCGCTGCACCATCTGCTCTGGGGTGGAGGGGGACTTGTCCTTGTCAGAGGCGGGGTCCAAGTGGCCCTTCTCCACCATGTTCTCACCACTGTGCTCCAAGCTCTGCTGGGGTGTGGGCGAGCGAGAGCGATGGCGCAGGATGGGCGAGCAAGCAGGCGTGCTCCGGTTCGAATTGCTGGCAGTGCTGTCAGTGAGAGATGGAGAGAGAGGGAATGATTAAAATAATTGTTTAAACTCTGCGATACTCACAGCACTTATGGGCTGAATCCTTGAGATCCAAATGTGTACTCCAGGGGTACTCAACTATTGTTTGAGAAGGTTCAGTCACACAGGGGTGTAAAAGGTAGGGATGGATATGATAATTTATCAGCATAGTAACAAATCCCGACCTTGCAACCCCACACCCCTGTTGATGTCAGAGAGAACATTTAGCCTTTTTAAAAGGTCATTTCCTGCAATTCTACACCTTTTGCCATGGGGTTAAGAAGAAAATGTTGCAGTTTTAAAGCTAATTTCCAGAAATTCAACACATTTTTCCATGTCTTATGTGTGTTCATATGATACCCGAGTGACTCAACAAAATCAACAGGGCCTAAAATGAACACCTGCCACCTGCGGGTGGATTTTGACATTGGCGGGTAAGATGTCTATTTCACCAGCAACGTTGGCGGGTAAGATGTCCATTTCACCAGCCACGTTGGCGGGTAAGATGTCCATTTCACCAGCCACGTTGGCGGGTAAGATGTCCATTTCACCAGCAACGTTGGCGGGTAAGATGTCTATTTCACCAGCCACGTTGGCGGGTAAGATGTCTATTTCACCAGCCACGTTGGCGGGTAAGATGTCTATTTCACCAGCCACGTTGGCGGGTAAGATGTCTATTTCACCAGCCACGTTGGCGGGTAAGATGTCTATTTCACCAGCAACGTTGGCGGGTAAGATGTCCATTTCACCAGCCACGTTGGCGGGTAAGATGTCCATTTCACCAGCAACGATGGCGGGTAAAATGTCTATTTCACCAGCAACGTTGGCGGGTAAGATGTCCATTTCACCAGCAACGATGGTGGGTAAGATGTCCATTTCACCAGCAACGATGGCGGGTAAGATGTCCATTTCACCAGCAACGATGGCGGGTAAAATGTCTATTTCACCAGCAACGTTGGCGGGTAAGATGTCCATTTCACCAGCCACGTTGGCGGGTAAGATGTCCATTTCACCAGCAACGATGGTGGGTAAAATGTCTATTTCACCAGCCACGTTGGCGGGTAAAATGTCTATTTCACCAGCAACGTTGGCGGGTAAGATGTCCATTTCACCAGCCACGTTGGCGGGTAAGATGTCTATTTCACCAGCCACGTTGGCGGGTAAGATGTCCATTTCACCAGCAACGTTGGTGGGTAAGATGTCTATTTCACCAGCCACGTTGGCGGGTGGTCAGGGCTCCACAGTTCGAGCATTTCACTCGCATTTGCAAATAAAAAGTCAAGTATGATCACATTTATAGTCAAATAAATGCTGCGGTAGCCATTTTAAAAGTTTCGTATGTAACCTATTCGACCTTGCGCTGCAACACAGCCTGGCTGGGGGCTGTGCGCATGTGAAGAGCTGAGTGAAAAATTCATTTTTAGATGCACTGCGCACAGGAATAAAAGTTTGTCTAATTTACTTGACACAAAAATCTACTGAAGTGAGAATTTGTCCTTGTGTTTCTTGGCTATTTCCATTGTTTTGTTCAGAAGCTAGGTTGTTTTTCTATGTTTGAGTTTCAACAGCTAGGGAAGAGAAGACCACGCTTCTATTAGTCAATCTCACAGGCACAAACATGACTGGAGTCATGATATTTTGGATAAAAGACAGGTCACAAACATTAGTTACTTCTTACTAGTAATTCATGTATTGTTTTAGAAACATTACAAAGCATGCTTATCTGTTAATTTGTGGTTTGTTGGTGTAATTTAAGCAGCAACAAAATATTTGGCTGGTAGACCAAAAAGTGAATTTTATGCCCTGAAAATCAATGTGGGCTAGTAGTTGATCAACTGGACATTTCTGACAGGTTATAAATACCTCTCTGAGGTCTGTCAGTGAATGACATAAGAGGAAAACTGCCCATGCACTACCAAATTTCAAAATTGCCCCTTGTGCATTCTACTATTACAACTCTCAACAGCAGAAAGAAAAGTGTTTCTGGATCTGGACCGTGTTCCTCCTGTTGAGTACAGTATGGCTGGTGTACTCAAACAAATATAAATGTTGACATGATGCATGATTTACAAAGACCCTATAAAAAACATCCACTCCATTGCAAGTTACGCTGTTTGACCACCAGACAATTTAAGATAGCAGCAACCTCCCCAATGACAATAATGTGTTCACTTCCTCCAGAGGGCCAGATTAGTCTTTGATACAGAGCACATCAATGAGGCACTGTCTCTGCCCTTGACGATAGAGGACAATTTATTGACTAACTGATTTCCTATCCAGACTAGAAAGTCTACTCTGCAGGGCACTTATTCATAAAGCGTCTCAGAGTAGGACTGCTAATTGAGGATCAGTTTGCCTTTTTAAAATCAATGAATAAGAGAAGGGATCTGATTCTAGATCAGCATTCTAAGATATTTTATGAACATGGACCCAGAACTTCAGGTCTAAGTGCTGGCAGATTCAACAGATGTACTTCATTTGATATCAGTTAACTGAGGCTCTTTTGGCCATGTTGGTGTAGCTCAGTGGAGAGAACCTAACTTCACTAAACCCTCTTCATGGTTGGTGAGAGAACAGCAGCTCTGCAGCAGGTGTTCTCTCTCTCTCTCTCTCTCTCTCTCTCTCTCTCTCTCTCTCTCAACAGTAAGCTCCCACGCAGTGTACCCTGTGGAGTGTCCTGCCATCAGTTTTCACACACTCTTTTCCTCTCATCTGTCTCTCACTCCTCCCATCTCTTTCTCCACAGTTCACTTTCTATATCACCCAAGGGCTTTGGGTGAAGACTATTATTTAAGCAGAGTTTGTGTGTGTGTCAGGCTGGAAAAGCGAACCGATTCCAACAAAGAGAGAGGGAGGTCATAGGATACGTCCAAGACTGCTACAATATGAGAAATTATAGTGCAATTCTACTATTGACACATGCTTGTTAAATTGCTGCGTCATTGCACACACACACAACACTTCAGTAATACTCCCTAATTCACTTGAGACATCTAACTTGCATTCAGTAGATTACAGCTTATTGGTGGAACTTTGGTCTGCTATGGGCAACATTACAGGCATAGACAATTGCACACAGGTGTGTCTCGCCTTGCTCCAGCAGGTGAGAGTGATATTATTGAAACAGTACCCACCTGGTAGTGATTGTATAATACATTGTGTGTGTGTGTGTGTGTGTGTGTGTGCTGTTGCCTTACATAAGGGATGGTGGGAGGATGAGTGAACAGTGCCTCACCCTCATCTATCATTTCATTACTCTATCCATCCTTATCTGGTCTACTTCAGACTACACACAGGAAGACCGCTTGATACACCATACTGGGATGCTTATTATAGCTGGGTAGGAGGACGAGGGTGTGTGTGTGTGTGTAACTTTGCATCTTCTCAAGGGTGTTATCATCAGTAAAAAACTATGTTAGATCAGTGCCTAGAAACAACAATGTCCTGGCATCCATTAGCAGTCATTACACATCCGCTTTGTGGCTTGACAGCATTCAGATGAGGACACTTATTCACCTGCTATACAGGTGAAGCCCATTTTCTAAATCTCAGGTTGAGCCTACTAGCAACTGCATTTGACCCTTGTATAAAGACACAGAACATTTTTTGACACTGAACCCAACTTCCACTGGAGAGGGAGAAGTGGAGGCCAACTGTTGCTATGTATGCTGACGTCACACAGGTCAAGCTACCCTTCATAAGGCCATACTCCTGTTCTTGAAAACAAGAGCCCAGCAGCACAGGTTACACTTCTAATAACACTGAAAAGGGTGAAACGATGGATTATGTTTCAGGTTATTCTGTGACAAAACAGTCATTGTATAGCTAAGTGGGATGGATCAATTGAGGCATGCAAAGACAGTGAGTTGTCATGCTTAAAACATGACAACTAAAAGAAAGGAAATGTGTAAAATGTGAAAAGATAATCATGGTGCTTTCCCAATATGCATCAAAGAATTGCTACAATACCGACAGCTTAGATATGCTCATTAATGAAGGTGATATGAATACGGAATGATGGATGCATCATGCAGCCAGCATTCCTTAATATCTCTCTCCTCTCATTTTCTTTCTGTAGCGATCATAGTTATCAGTTGGCTATTCAAATGGTTGTTAGCATTAGCGTGCTACAGAATGCTAAGGCTCCGAGTCACTCACTTTGATTGTACTCTGCTTAACATGCATCGGCCCTAAAGCCAGACAGTTAAGCTTAAACAGTTTGGGCATTCATGCAAGACATCCCTGATGTGTCCGTATAGCTACGGATGCTAACGTACGTTAGCATCTTCACCTTGTACTGTACAGTATAAATGAACAGGAGGGGGGCTAACGTGGCTAATTAGCTCACGCTAGGCTAATGCTAATCAGAGCGTCCGATAACGGAGGAGACAGGTCAGTTGAAGTGCTGGGAATGGAGAAAAAAAATAACATTGCCAGCACGTCTACAGACGAGATAACGGTCTCCTCCATCATCGGATGCTCTGATAAGCATAAGCCTAAGATAATTAGCCCTCCTATTAATTTCTACTAGACAGTGCAAGGTGAGGATGCTATTGTGAATTACCCCCGAAGCAGTGATAAGAACTAACCTGGTAGCCATGAAGGACTCAACCCGCCTGTTGGCTTCCACCTGCTTCATTCATCCATTTACTCAGTGACCAGCACGAGGAGGAGAGGCAGAGGAGATGGGAAGGAAAATGCCTCCCGTTGCATCCCAGACAGGGTTCGTGTGTGGGGTCTGGGTTAGACACGACCGTCTAGCCCTCCGATATCACTCGCATACAGGCTTTCGGAGCACGCCCTCTCTCAAACAGACACCGTGATGGCCTCCCTCTCTTGCCCCCTCTTTCCCTCTCGCTATCTTTCCCTCTCCCTGCAGTGATTCACAGGCACGTTATTCGGCTATCGCAAAGCCTCTTCTTTTCCTTCTTCCTTTCTCTCTATCCTTCCCTGGCTTCTTGTTCGCTCTTCCCGTTATCCCTGCTTCCGTTACATGCCTTTCCCTTCCCTCCCTCCCTCCCTCTCTATGGTGTGGATGATGCTGAAGCTGGGAGATGGCTGCCGATGCTAGCTGCTTTGCATAATGGCTTCTGCTTGGTGCAGCACCGCTCCGGAGGCCGGCTCGTCAATTATTCATGCTGTTCATGAATGGAGCCGCACTGGCTGACGTCACCTAACCCTCGCTGTCAGCCCATCCACCCCTCCCCCCAAACACACACACACACACACACACACACACACAAACAACCTCACCTCTCCCTTAGTCTGTCTCTCACACGCATGCAAGATCGCACGCATACACTCTCAAGAATTCACGCGCACACATCAAACCCTCACTTCTCTCACTCACACTTTTGCACCATTAACACCCCGGTTTGCCAGGGAAGTTTATTCCTCTGTTGTTAGGAAACCATGTTTTTTTGTGGAGGGTGATATACTCCAGCTATGACATGTTATTTTGTTCCGATACAGAAACGTTTATTTGTGGAAAATATCAAATCAGAACTCCAGGCTTTGGTTTGCACAGTGATAGTGGAGAAAAAACAACAATATTCCTTTCACTACATGCTCAGATATGCTTGAATGTTCAGACTAATATTCCATGAAACAGGGGGATAGAAAAAAACTGGTTGGGAAGCAGAAAGAGTCAGGGGGGACGGGAGGGAGGGAGAAGAGAGAGGGATGGATAGCAGTAGAGGCAAAGAGAGAAAGGGAAGGAGAAGGTTCTAGCCGCATGTGTCAGCGGGGGGGGGGGCATTTTGACACTACTCCCAACAAGCACACAGCTGGCATCAGAACACACCGCAAGCTTTCCCTTCCCTTCATCCCGCTATCCCCTCATCGCCCCCGGCCAAGAAAACATGAAAGGAGAGGGGGGGGGGGGACAGTGCAAAGTAAGATAAACAAACAAGCCAGATCATTTTACTCTGAAATGAGACTGACAGGGGTTTCAGAAAGATGGCGCCGTGACCTTTAGTTGATCTATGACCGTAGGTGCTGTCTGACAAGTGCCATACTACACCTACCACTCTATGGCCCTGTTCAAGTCTTAAAAATTGCAGGAAGGAAGGAGGGCTGCAGTTTACAAGTTTTGGGACAGGGCCTAGGACTCATGTTCATTAGGGCCTGCAATAGAAACAATTTAATGTTTTGTAACAGAAAACGAAATCAAGCATTTGTTATTGGACAAGTCCAGGTAGTCCCTCCCCGTTCAGTCCACTTTCTTCTGACTGGTGCCTAATGATAATGACCCTGCTTTGGCTGATGTTGCTACCTGCAGAGAGGAAGCAAGCAGCTGGATTCTAAGCCTGTGTTCCCTGGGGAAAAACAAGTTCAACACATTCCCAATCAATATTCTCCAATTTGCACTGTCATCAGTGAATATACATTTCCTTCGCATGCTTATCTCAGCTCATTAAATCAACTCTAAACAAGTTCATTTAATTACATGCGTGATCAAGTATCATTTCAAAGGGCCTCAACATTAAATGAGGAATAGATCTCCAGGTAATTCTGTTTTCTTTTCATCACATTCACAATGCAAGTTCTTTTGACTTTTTTGAAAATAAAAAAGACAAGGGAAAACATTATGAAAGCCTACAGAAGCACAAAGAGATTTGTTATACTTAATTCTGTTCTGTAACCTAAAAACAAAAATATGTCACACTATGTTATGCTTCATTCAGAGTGCATAGCTTCAGCTTCCACATTACCAACCATTCACTGTGCCTTGTAGAGACTGTTTTCTGTTGAGTAATGCTGAATATGAATCCCCACGGGACTATTCTGCTGATTGCACATAGCACTATGTGGCCTGAGCCAAAAGCAACCAATCAGACCTCAGCGCACAGCACACTGAACCAAATCGTCATATCCGAGAGCACCTAACTGCTGAGTGAGCCAAAATGCAGCCAATCATGGGCCGTGAAGGTGTAGCCTATATAATGTAGATGGGGAGGTTTTCAAGGCAGACATATGCTCTCTACTTTAGCTGCGATATAGTGAACTGTATGATGACTTTACATGTAGAAGATAAAGTGTCGGGGGTACACACAGATTCTTCTCCCTGTGGTAGTTGGGCTCATCTGCCATTTTAGAAAACACCAAGCCATCATTTCTTTGACGTTACCCTGGGAGAATCACTGTAATAAAGCAATTCCATAGACAGAGGTTCTCCATTCTTATTTTACAGGGTAAATTCATATGAATTCAATCCCTTTTTGGCAGCATCCCGTAGGATTTAAACCAAACTTTCCATACGTTTGCCCATGGAAAAAATGGCTGAAAATGACTTTTTGGACCCGAATGCCAAAGGAGATTGAGCACCTCTAAGTTTACCCATTTTGCATACCCCACCATTCCATGAGAAATCCATATCTTCATCATTCGAAAAAATAAACGGTTGAGTTTGATATAATTTAAAAGCTTCCAAACAGGTTTTTTTTTAAATTGTTGTGTGTGTGTATATATATATATATATATATATATATATATATTTTATTTTTTTAATAGTCAATTATCTAAATATGCATAAACTCGTGTTGACACACACGTCAGCGCAGTAGATCCAGCTCAGAAGCCTAGCTCATGAGCTCCATCAGCAGCCAATTGTAATTTGGAATAGAAAATTAATGTGTTTATGCAACAATGTTGGTGCATTGAATCGCATCGATTCGTTCTCTAATCAAACCGAATCGCACAGAATCGTTTCAAACAAAACATATCGTTCCTGTATCATATCGGGGCCCATGTACCTAGATGCGTATCGAATCGTCTTAAAAGGGAAAGATGCACATCCCAAATAGATAACCATATCTGTGTCTTCTCTGCAGGAGGTTGATTAAATCAGAGAGACACAAAGAGTACAACACGGTTAAGAATGAAGTATTGTAACGTTTCAATCAAGGATTGTTATGGCAGTGAAAAAAAAAATGGAATAGGTAATATTGATGGCGATATCCTCAGTAATTTAATATAGACATCAAGGGACAGTTTCCCAGACCCGGATTAAGCCTACTCCTGGACCTAAAAGCAAGCTCCTTGGAGAATCATTTTATAGTCCAGGATTCGGCTTAACATCGGCTTTAAGACCAATAGAAGAATGAAGTTGCTACATTGTAGACAAAAAAACAGGACTAACAATATGGTGGAATGTTGGCCTACATGCCTTGTCAGTTGACAAAAACATGCACACACAGAGAAAAATCCATGCGGTGCCATTTTTAGACAGCAAACAGCTGACATCTGTTCAATGACCCCACTGTCTCTTGTCCAATCAATTGTATTCAATGACCACACAGCAGAGCCAACACAACAAGGTCAAACGGCTCTGTACTGATTGGTAGACAAATAGTCTCAAGTTGCCAAACCTCCAAAATCACATCGTGTCACGCCTCCCTTGGAGGTCTGGAGAATGTTGTATTGCAAAAACAGTTTGAATGCTGGGAGGCAGCGGACCAGCAAGATTTTGATTGGATGTTACATTTCAAGAAGTGATAACACCTTTGATTGGGATCTGTTTCCCCAAAGGTGTTATCACGTGCTCCACTAAGGCAGTTATTTATCTTATAACTTGTCCTTGTGGTAAAAAGTATGTGGGTAAAACAAAGCGCGAATTAAAAGTACGAATCTCAGAGCACCATTAGGTGCAAAAACTTGACATACCCAGTTGGGGCCCACTTTTTGGAAGCGAACCACTCGATTTCATCCCTATGTTATATCGGCATCGAACATGTCACTCTCCCTAGGAGAGGGGGTGACCTCAACAATTTATTGTTAAAACGAGAGGCTGCCTGGATCTTTAATTTAAAGACCCTCGCTCCCTTTGGTCTCAACGTGGACTTTGATCTGAAGCCATTCTTGTGATTTTGCTTTTCATTGTAAATGTTTGTAGGCCTATGTAGCCAAATTGTATCGATGATCGTATGCTATCCATTCATGTTTTTTGTATGTTATTTTTATATCTGAGAATTAACCAATGATATCAGACCACACCCGGCCATGATTACAGACACCTGTGTGTGTCATTTGACACTATATAAACTAGTGACCCGCAGTGTTTGTCATTATACACTGATGAAGTCTGTCGAAACGTTGGATATTAGGTTATTCAATTATTGCATCTGAGCTCCTAGAGTGTGCGGCTCTCCTTTAATATTTCAAGTGTTCTACTTCGCCATCCAGCACCTAGCCTAAATAGGTGTGCGTTTCTTTCGCCTCCAGATTGTATTCTCAAATGAACATTTCCTTTTTGTCTAGTGGTAAGATCTCAAATCTGTTTTATTTGATTGTCACTCTCTCTCAGTATATCAGCTACAGTATGTGAAGCCATTTAGCAGCTTATCATATGGCATGCATTGCCAATGCAGCCATAGACCTACAGTATGAGGGCATTACTGGCCTTAAGGGTATCTGAAGCAGAGAATACCTTATTTTCACACATTGTTTACATGTTGAGCTATTTGTTCTCAATTTAAAATTATACCAGTAGACAATGTACACTGAACAAAAATATAAATAGAACATGTAGTGTTGGTCATGTTTCAGGAGCTGAAAAAAAGATCCCAGACATTTTCCATACGCACAAAAAACGGATTTCTCAAAAATGTTGTGCACAAATTTGTTTACATCCCTTTTAGTGAGCATTTCTCCTTTGCCAAGATAATCCATCCACCTGACAGGTGCGGCATATCAAGAAGCTGATTAAACAGCATGATCATAACACAGGTGCACCTTGTGCCGGCGACAATAGAGTACCACAGTATGATTCATAATGCCCATAAAAACCTAGCGGTCAAACAAGGAAATGGTTCCAATCGTTTTCCCACTGTTCATTTGTCCCATAGGGAATTTTAGATACACTTAAAAAACGGCTGTGTTTTGTGTAGGCTTACCTTGGTGTGCATGTGTATATCCCTCTAGGACAAGGTGACTTTTAACAATATATTCGTTTCTTTTTACCCAAAAAATGAAATGGTAATTAGCAGCTAATGATAAAGAACTACAAACGCCATGATGATCTGGACGAGACTGCCGAAATGAGGCAAAGGTAAGAATCTCTGGATTAACTATCTAATGTTAGCTAAATTTAGTAATGAATAAATTGGATACATTTCTTTAAATTGACAATTCTGCAAACGGTCTTGTGCAAGTTTTAAATTGACAATACCTGTTAGCAAAGGTGTCAGCTAGAGATGACATGCAGGAGCTTGCAGGGATTTGTAGTCTTGCAGGATTTTCGAATTTGAGAGTACATAGAGGAGAATGTACAGTTGAAGTCGGAAGTTTACATACACCTTAGCCAAATGCATTTAAACTCAGTTTTTCACAATTCCTGACATTTAATCCTAGTAAAAAGTCACTGTCTTAGGTCATTTAGGATCACCACTTTATTTTAAGAATGTGAAATGTCAGAATAATAGTAGAGAGAATGATTTATTTCAGATTTTATGTCTTTCATCACATTCCCACTGGGACAGAAGTTCACATACACTCAATTAGTATTTGGTAGCATTGCCTTTAAAATTGTTGAACTTGGGTCAAACGTTTTGGGTAGCCTTCCACAAGTTTCCCACAATAAATTAGGTGAATTTTGGCCCATTTCTCCTGACAGAGCTGGTGTAACTGAGTCAGGGTTGTAGGCATCCTTGCTCGCACATGCCTTTTCAGTTCTGCCCAGAAATATTCTATGGGATTGAGGTTAGAGCTTTGTGATGGCCACTCCAATACCTTGACTTTGTTGTCTTAAGCCATTTTGCCACAACTTTGGAAGTATGCTTGGGGTCATTGTCCATTTGGAAGACCCATTTGCGACCAAGCTTTAACTTCCTGACTGTTGTCTTGAGATGTTGCTTCAATATATCCACATCATTTCCCCTTCCTCATGATGCCTTCTATTTTGTGAAGTGCACCAGTCCCTCCTGCAGCAAAACACCCCCACAACATGATGCTGCCACCCCCGTGCATTATGGTTGGGATGGTGTTCTTCGGCTTGCAAGCCTCCCCCGTTTTCCTCTAAACATAACGATGGTAATCATGGCCAAACAGTTCTATTATTGTTTCATCAGACTAAAGGACATTTCTCCAAAAAGTACAGTGAGGGAAAAAAGTATTTGATCCCTTGCTGATTTTGTACGTTTGCCCACTGACAAAGAAATGATCAGTCTATAATTTTAATGGTAGGTTTATTTGAACAGTGAGAGACAGAATAACAACAAAACAATCCAGAAAAACGCATGTCAAAAATGTTATAAAATTATTTGCATTTTAATGAGGGAAATAAGTATTTGACCCCTCTCCAAAACATGACTTAGTACTTGGTGGCAAAACCCTTGTTGGCAATCACAGAGGTCAGATGTTTCTTGTAGTTGGCCACCAGGTTTGCACACATCTCAGGAGGGATTTTGTCCCGCTCCTCTTTGCAGATCTTCTCCAAGTCATTAAGGTTTCGAGGCTGACGTTTGGCAACTCGAACCTTCAGCTCCCTCCACAGATTGTCTATGGGATTAAGGTCTGGAGACTGGCTAGGCCACTCCAGGACCTTAATGTGCTTCTTCTTGAGCCACTCCTTTGTTGCCTTGGCCGTGTGTTTTGGGTCATTGTCATGCTGAAATACCCATCCACGACCCATTTTCAATGCCCTGGCTGAGGGAAGGAGGTTCTCACCCAAGATTTGACGGTACATGGCCCCGTCCATCGTCCCTTTGATGCGGTGAAGTTGTCCTGTCCACTTAGCAGAAAAACACCCCCAAAGCATAATGTTTCCACCTCCATGTTTGACGGTGGGGATGGTGTTCTTGGGGTCATAGGCAGCATTCCTCCTCCTCCAAACACGACGAGTTGAGTTGATGCCAAAGAGCTCCATTTTGGTCTCATCTGACCACAACACTTTCACCCAGTTGTCCTCTGAATCATTCAGATGTTCATTGGCAAACTTCAGACAGGCATGTATATGTGCTTTCTTGAGCAGGGGGACCTTGCGGGCGCAGCAGGATTTCAGTCCTTCACGGCGTAGTGTGTTACCAATTGTTTTCTTGGTGACTATGGTCCCAGCTGCTTGGCGATGGTCTTGTATCCCATTCCAGCCTTGTGTAGGTCTACAATCTTGTCCTTGAATCCTTGGAGAGCTCTTTGGTCTTGGCCATGGTGGAGAGTTTGGAATCTGATTGATTGATTGCTTCTGTGGACAGGTGTCTTTTATACAGGTAACAAGCTGAGATTAGGAGCACTCCCTTTAAGAGTGTGCTCCTAATCTCAGCTCGTTACCTGTATAAAAGACACCTGGGAGCCAGAAATCTTTCTGATTGAGAGGGGGTCAAACACTTATTTCCCTCATTAAAATGCAAATCAATTTATAACATTTTTGACATGCGTTTTTCAGGATTATTCTGTTGTTATTCTGTCTCACTGTTCAAATAAACCTACCATTAAAATTATAGACTGATCATTTCTTTGTCAGTGGGCAAACGTAGAAAATCAGCAGGGGATCAAATACTTTTTTCAGATGCTCTGGATCGACGTGTACGACAGCATGTTCCAGTTCTGACCAATATCCAGAAACTTCGCAAAACCATTGAAGAGGTATAGCCTTCCCTGTGGCTCAGTTGGTAGAGTATGGTGTGTGCAACGCCAGGGTTGTGGGTTCGATTCCCACGGGGGGCCAGTACAAAAAATGCATAAAATGAAATGTATGAAATGAATGTATTCACTACTGTAAGTCGCTCTGGATAAGAGCGTCTGCTAAATGCCTAAAATGTAAATGTGTAGGACAACATTCCACAATCAACAGCCTGATCAAATCTACACGAAGATGTGTCAAATGGTTGTCACACCAGATAGGGACTGATTCTCTGATCCACACTCCTACTTTTTTTTAAAGGTATCTGTGACAAACAGATGCATATCTGTATTCCCAGTCATGTCAAATCCATAGATTAGGGCCTAATGAATTCATTTCAATTGACTGATTTCCTTAAATGAACTGTGACTCAGTAAAATCTTTGAAATTGTTGCATGTTGCATTTATATTTTTGTACAGTGTATATGAGGCAGATTTTGTGTTTGTTTTAGTGCAAATCCAACCCTTGTAATTTAGGTACAGTATGAAAATAAGGAGGCAATTAGGCTACAGGAGCTGAGCATCACAGGTAACATTTTGAGGATAATTTTATTTCATTAATTTGAGCAATGTTGCTTGCAAAATGATTGCAGTTGTTTCCATAGATAGAGCAACCATTTACTGTCTATGTATCACTGACCCTGGATCAACTAGTGACTGGGCTAACACAGCTAACCTTTCACGTCAATAATATGCTGTTTTTATGAACATTTTGTTGGCTTTTTAATCATGAGGGAAATTGAACTAGCTAGTAGCTAGCTAGTTAGTTAAATAAATAAAAAATCGAATCAAATTGTATGTTACATGTGCCGAAAACAACAGGTGTTGTTTTGAACATCTTGGCCATGTGCTGTTATAATCTCCACCCGGCACAGCCAGAAGAGGACTGGCTACCCCTCATAGCCTGGTTCCTCTCTAGGTTTCTTCCTAGGTTTTGGCCTTTCTAGGGAGTTTTTCCAAGCCACCGTGCTTCTACACCTGCATTGCTTGCTGTTTGGGGTTTTAGGCTGGGTTTCTGTACAGCACTTTGAGATATCAGCTGATGTAAGAAGGGCTATATAAATACATTTGATTTGATTTGTGTAGACCTTACCGTGAAATGCTTTCTTACAAGCCCTTAACCAACAACGCAGTTCAAGAAATACAGTTAAGAAAATATTTCCTAAATAAATGAATGTATAAAATAAAAAGTAACACAAAATAACAATAACGAGGCTATATACAGGGGGTACCAGTACCGAGTCAATGTTCGGGTTACAGGTTAGTTGAGGTAATTTGTACATGTAGATAGGGGTAAAGTGACTATGCATAGATAATAAATAGCAAGTAGCAGCAATGTAAAAACAAAGGGGGTTGGTGGTCAATGTAAATAGTCCGGGTGGCCATTTGATTAATTGTTCAGCAGTCTTATGGATTTGGGGTAGAAGCTATCAAGGAGACTTTTGGACCTAGACTTGCGGTAGCAGAGAGAACAGTCTATGACTTGGGTGACTGGAGTCTATGACATTTTTTTTAGGCCTTCCTCTGACATCACCTAGCATATAGGTCCTGGATGGCATGAAGCTTGGCCTCGGTGATGTACTGGGCTGTACGCACTACCCTCTGTAGCGCTTTACGGTCAGATGCTGAGCAGTTGCCATACCAGGCGGTGATGCAACCTGTCAGGATGCTCTCGATGGTGCAGTTGTATAACTTTTGAGGATCTGGGGACCCATGCCAAATCCTGTCAGTCTCCTGAGGGGGAATAGGCATTGTTGTGCCCTCATCACAGCTGTCTTGGTGTGTTTGGACCATGATAGTTTGTTGGTGATGTGAACACTAAGAAACTTGAAGCTCTCAACTTGCTCCACTATAGCCCGTCAATGTGAATGGGGGCGTGTTCGGCCCTCCTTATCCTGTAGTCCACGATCATCTCCTTTGTCTTGCTCACGTTGAGGGAGAGGTTGTTGTCCTGGCACCACACTGCCAGGTCTCTGAGACTGCGTGGGTCTAGGGTTTCCGGGATGATGGTGTTGATATTTGATATGAGCCATGACCAGCCATTCAAAGCACTTCATGGCTACAGACGTGACTCGTACGGGGCGGTAGTCATTTAGAATGTAAAACATGTAGGTTTTACAGACGACTCGGTCAGGGAGAGGTTAAAAATATTAGTGAAGAACAGCTGGTGCTCTCATGCATGCTTCAGTGTTGCTTACCTTGAAGCGAGCATAAAAGGCATTCAGTAGGCTCGCTTCACTGGGCAGTTCACCACTGGGCTTCCCTTAGTGTAGTTTGCAAGCCCTGGTGTAGTAGGATTCAATCTTAGTCCTGTATTGACGCTTTGCCTGTTTGATGGTTCGTCTGAGGGTATAGCAGGATTTCTTATAAGCGTCCGGATTATTGTCCCGCTCCTTGAAAGCGGTAGCTGTAGCCGTTAGCTCGGTGTGTATGTTGTCTGTAATCCATGGCTTCTGGTTGGGATATGTACGTACGGTCACTGTGGGGACAACATCATCGATGCACTTATTGCTGAAGCCCCTGACTGAAGTGGTATACTCCTGTCATTGGATGAATCCCAGAACATATTCCAGTCTGTGCTAGAAAAACAATCCTGTAGCGTAGTATCTGCATCATCTGACCACTTCCGTATCGAGCGAGTCACTGGTACTTCCTGCTTTAGTTTTTGCTTGTAAGCAGGAATCAAAAGGATAGAATAATGGTCAGATTTGCGAAATGGAGGGTGAGGGAGAGCTTTGTATGAGTCTCTGTGTGTGGAATAAAGGTGGTCTAGATTTTTTTTCCCTCTGGTTGCACATGTGACATGCTGGTAGAAATTAGGTAAAACGGATTTAAGTTTGCCTGCATTAAAGTCCCCGGCCACTAGGAGCGCCACTTCTGGATGAGCATTTTCTTGTTTGCTTATATCCTTATACAGCTCGTTGAGTGCGGTCTTAGTGCCATCATTGGTTTGTGATGGTAAATAGACGGCTACAAAAAATATGTCTGACAACTCTTGGTAGGTAGTATGGTCTACAGCTTATCATGAGGTACTCTACCTCAGGCGAACAATACTTCGAGACAGCTAGTAGCTGACAAGGTTAGCCGACTTCTCAAAACAAACCTCATTGTGGCTAGCTACTTCTTGTCCCTCATGCTAGCCATCACAACCAAATATCACTTCAGAAATGTGAAAATAAAAAAATATTGATATGGCCAGCATTGTAGACCATTGGTCCCCTCTTGCTGCAGCTTTAGCTAATTTCGAAATAACAGAAATGCTGTGAAAACCAGTGTGCTGTAAAAATTCTAAAATGTTTTGTCACCAGTGCTTGTTGGCATTTTTTATCCTCACACACTGTTGCTCCCACAGCACTAATCTGGTGAGCACCTTTGTAACTCCGTCCAAGAAAGGCATTTGGTTGGTTTTAATTTTTGTGAGGCGTCACTGATTTACACCGGGTTCTGACCCCTCTTTAGCTGATTTCTGCCATGGAACTTCCCTAGGCTTCCCGTTTTAGGGAATGTGAAGTGTGCGTGCATGCGTGCGCATCGTCAAAATGTACGGTATGGTTCTATGCAGACCCATTAATATACAACATCCAATGTACAGTGAGGTCCAAAAGAATTGGGACAGTGAAATTGTTTTGGGGTTTTGGCTCTGTACTCCATCACTTTGAATTTGAAATTATACAATGACTGAGGTTAAAGTGCAGACTGTCAGCTTTAATTTTAGGGTATTTCCATCCATATCAGGTGAACTGTTTAGAAATTACTGCACTTTTTGTACATAGTACCCCCCATTTTAGGGAACCAAAAGTATTGGGATAAATTCCCTTATGTGTGATTAAAAAGTTAAGTATTTGGTCCCATATTCATAGCATGCAATGACTATATCAAGTTTGTGACTCTACAAATTTGTTGGTTGCATTTGCTGCTCGTCGGGAGTTGCACCCAATAGAAATGAATGGTAAATAACATGTCAGTTTGGAGTCACTTTTACTGTAAATAAGAATGGAATATGTTTCTAAACACTTCTGCATGAATGTGGATGCTACAATGATTACGGAAAATCTTGAATGATTTGTGAATAATGATGAGTGAAAAAGTTTCAGACACAAACATCATACCCCCAAGACATGCTGACCTCTAAACATTACAATAACGGGAGGGTTAGGTTTTTTGGTGGGTATGATATTTGTGCATCTTTAACTTGGCTGCAAGTATATCTGGCAGCAAGACAATAACCCCAAGCACAAATAAATGGTTAATTGACCACAAACTCAACCTTTTGCAATGGCCATCTCCATCTCCGGACTTGAACCCCATTGAAAACCTGTGGTTTGAATTGAAGAGGGCAGTCTATAAGCACAGACAAAGCATATCAAAGATCTGGAAAGATTCTGTATGAAGGAAAAAAGTATTACTGGTTAAACAAAATCTTTCTCTGAGCAATTGTATTAGTATAAAATAAGATAATTGTCAATGTTTGGAGCATACAATATAGTTCAGTATTTGTATAATTTATTTTATAGTAATTTTTGCTCATCTTTATCAATGCTGACAATAATTTCAGATGTGACCATGTGCACACATGCACATCATACAGTGTACACACTAGTGCAAGGAAATTCACAAATACATGTACACCCACACGTCAACTGTTCTCTCTGCTGCCGCACAGCAAGCGGTACTGATGCATCAAGTCTGGAACCAACGGGACCCTGAACAGCTTCTACCATAAGTCATAAGACTGCTAAATAGTCCTGGTAGATATTTGGTTAACTCTATGCATTGACCCCCCCTTTGCACTAACTATTTTGACTCATCACATACGCTGCTGCTACTGCTCATCATCTATCCTGTTGCCTAGTCACTTTATCCCTACCTCTATGTATATATCTAACTCAATTACCTCGTACCTCTGCCCATCGACTCGGTACTTGTACCCTGTGTATATAGCCAAGTTATCGTTACTCATTGTGTATTTATTCCTTGTGTTATCATTTTATTTTATTTTTCTCTCTGCATTGTTGGGAAGGTCTGTAAATAAGCATTTCACTGTTAATCTACACCTGTTGTTTACGAAGCATGTGACAAATACAATTTGATTTGATTTGGGGTATTCAAAACAAAACGCACATCCTCAGATTCTGAGGAAGCAACAAGGGGAGAGGAGGATGAGGCACGGAGATCTAAAATGAAGTGGAGAAGCTTGGGGACACTGTGGGAGAAAAAGATGGCTCAGAATGCCACTCTGACTGTGGTGTTACTGTTCTGTTCTCTTTGCCTGGCTAACCAGACTCCCTGCTCCGGCCAAATGCTACACCACGCTCACGGACGTTAGTTCATCTCCGCAATGAGTCTGGATCAGAGAACCTCCCCAACCCTTCACCGAATGCAAACACATTCAGGGCCGTCTAATTGGTCCAGAAACCGTTGGGTTGGGCCAGAGCCAGAACACACGTGGGTAAATCAGCGGTTTGAAAATTTGTAATTGGCTTTGATACCCTGATTGGTTAGAGACAATCCAATCGCTGATGACTTTGGTTTATACAATGCCCCTCACCACAAATGACTCAATGATGGCATCAGGCTAGCGTTCTCTCTCTCTCCCTCACTCCCTAGTGTAACAATCAGTGGAGGCCAGCAATAACAATATATGACGAGGCAGGAGGGAGACACATTCACAAACACTGGAAACAGATAGAAGTTAATCGAGGAGAATAGAGGAGAACTAATGAGAACCGGGGAGAGGACATGAGAAACGAGGACAGGAGAGATGAAGATAACTGAGAAAAAATGCAGGGAAAATAAACTAGAAGAGGCTGATGAGAGGAGACACGAACCAACGAGAGGAGAGGAATATGATGCTCTCTTCAAGGCTGCCATATTATAAAGGGCTCAGTAAAAATCTCCCATCTTTGATGCCAGGAATGGACAGATGGTGTGAAAGAGAGAGAGAAAACGAAGGAAGGGAAGGAATGAGGAAATAATAGGTCAGGGCAGGGAAGCACTCGGCTACTCCTCCTCCTAACCCTCATCATCTTCCTCCTCCCCCTATCATCAGTGTCTCCCAATAAAGACAGATATTAGTCTTACCAGGCGAGCTTGAAGCCCTTCATTAGTGCAGCGGTGAGCAGAAGCGTTGCTGTCCAATGCCCATAGCGAGGTCTCCCCACTCGGACGGCCAGTCATTCCTTGCCATGTTGAGTGGCAACAGGAGGGGTAGTCCCGGGGCCCTAGGTCTGTCCGCAGGGCCCATGCGAGGGGGAGAGAGAGGGGAGCTTGCCCTGGCTCACAGAGAAACGGAGGAAGGAGAAGAGGAGCCAGCTAGCTCAAAATGCTACAATGCTAATAGTGCTGATAAAGCTGTCCTTTCCTGCTGCCTGTCCCAAACACTTTCAGCCTCATCTGTGAGTGTTTGTGGATGAGAGTGTGGATGAGTGTGTGTGTGTGTGTGTGTGTGTGTGTGTGTGTGTGTGTGTGTGTGTGTGTGTGTGTGTGTGTGTGTGTCAGAGTGAGTACGGTGGTGGCAGCTGCTCACATGCAAACTCTCCCATATGCAGTAGACTCACTTACTCTCTCTCTCGCTCTGCAGATGAAAGCAAGAACTGAGCCGCTTGCAGGGCTGAGGGACCTATTGGGCATGCTCCGTTCCTCTCACATCCAATCCAGCGCGCCCCCTCTTTCTCTCTATGAGCTTAGCTCCTCCCCCCAACATAACAGTACTGTGGTGCCAACCAAACAGTACCGTTTCCCTCTCTATTTCACACACACACACACACACACACACACACACACACACACACACACACACACACACACACACACACACACACACACACACACACACACACACACACACACACACACACACACACACACACGTCTGTTAGAGTCAGACCCTCGGAGGGGATTACAGTGTGTGTGTGGCTACAAACTCCTGGATCCGTCAGTCCTAGCAGCTGGCTCTCTAATCTCGCGGGATAGATGGAGCACACTGCGTGTGTGTGTGTCGGTGTGGATGTGAGAGAGAAAGATAATGTGTGTGTGTGTGTGTGTGTGTGTGTGGTGTGTGTGTGTGTGTGTAAATGAAAATTAGGGAAACCTAATTGTACTGTTTTGTATATGTGTGTGCTTGTATGTGCCTGTGGCTGAGTCAATTTCCGTATTTCCAATTAAAAAAATGTATCTTTGGTCAAGTCACATTCATTGTCACAGGTCGGCATATTTTGTCATGATTCTTGCCCTGGAGGGAAAACTGCTGAGTGATCACTAGCTGGCAAAGCCACAAACTCATAAAATCTGATCATAAGCCTAACCTTAACCACAATGCTAATTCTAATGCTTAACCTTAACCACCCTGCTATCCCTAACCACCCTGCTAACCTTAACCTTAACCACCCTGCTAACCCTAACCACCCTGCTAAACTTAACCTTAACCACCCTGCTATCCCTAACCACCCTGCTAACCTTAACCTTAACCACCCTGCTAACCCTAACCACACTGCTAACCTTAACCTTAACCACCCTGCTATCCCTAACCACCCTGCTAACCTTAACCTTAACCACCCTGCTATCCCTAACCACCCTGCTAACCTTAACCTTAACCACCCTGCTATCCCTAACCACCCTGCTAACCTTAACCTTAACCACCCTGCTAACCCTAACCACACTGCTAAGCCACTGATATTGTAAGTCAGTATTCTATATGCCTTCCCTGTGGCTCGGTTGGTAGAGCATGGTGTTTGCAACGCCAGCATAGTGTGTGCAACACCAGGGTTGTGGGTTCGATTCCCACGGGGGCCAGTACAAAAAAAAAAAATGCATGAAATGAAAATGAAATGTATGTATTTTCTACTGTAAGTCGCTCTGGATAAGAGCGTCTGCTAAATGACTAAAAATGTAAAAAAAATTCTACTGTAATTTATGGACATCTTGGGTAACATTTTCCTAATGTTATGACACACGCAAACTAACTAACATATTATATAGACGGGGAGTAATTATCATCTGTGACACAATTGTTGTTGAAACTTTTCTTAATCAATGTCTGTGAGAAGGAGATGATTACCCTGTTCAAGTAAACACGCTGTATTTTGTACATGGTGCACACAATGCAATCCCTGTATCGTCTATAATAATACTACAGGCCATTCTACAGCCTGTGCAAGAGAAGCTATTTGTATGCTGTTTTTGTTTAAATCAACAGGAGCCTTAAGTGCCCATTTCATTTTCAAACTCCTTCCTCATTTGGATTGAGCTCTGGGTCAGAAATTAGCCTTGCTTTTCTCCCTGCACTATTCGTCCTGCTCCAGCACATTTGGCACCACGCCAACAGGGAAAAGCGGAAGGACTGAAGAGGGAGTTGGAGAGAGAGGGAGTTGGAGAGAGAGAGAGACGGAGGGAGTGGGCACCGGGGCTGCCTCCCTTTCTCCCTCCCTCTCTCTTTCCTTCTCCCTCTCTTTCCTGCTACAGTCAAGTTTTGCAGAGTCACCTTACCCAAAATGCACTTGGGCCAAGGCTGGGTGTCACATGGCCAAGGACTGTTGTCATGGAAACCTCCCCTTAGACGCACGGGTAGTGCCACGATGACACAGGAATTCAAACCACTCAAAACCAATGACTTGTGTCACGAACATTCAGGTTTCATGAATGCAAACCAATCCATCCTAATCTGGTAAGACACATAAAATAATCAGTATGAGTGTTTCTAGTCTGGTCGATTCCACAGTATAGTAACCAGAGAGGACTGCAACAGTGATGTGCCTATAGCCTACCATGTAATCACAGTGGTTACCTAAAAAAAGTACCCCTTTTGAACTTCAACCTTCCGAGTACCCCCTTACTAACACGCACCACACGTTTGACTGCGCTTTAATTAACAGAAAGTGGGTTTGAAAATGATTGTATTTTTTACACATTCATAATCGATTTGGATTAATTTAACATTGAAAAATGCCTTTTGACTGCATTTGAATAGCTTCTCAACACATCTAGTAGCAACATATTGATGACTTGAATGTCCCAAAAAAACATTACACTGGTACTCAGACAAGGATGTATCGCTACAATATCATGTACCTGCTACAACTGACCAGTGTTGCATTTAGCCCTGGTAACACTAAAGTATTATTCTAAATATTTTTAGACAGCAGTGAAGCGAGGGGGAGACTTTGGGTCATTGAAAAGTGCTATATACACTGAGTATACCAAATATTAGTGTAACAGTGTAGGTTCCGTCCCTCTCTTCGCCCCAACCTGGGCTCGAACCAGGGACCCTTGCACACATCGAGTGACGTCACTGATTGAAACGCTATTAGCGCGCACCACCGCTAACTAACTAGCCATTTCACATCGGTTACATTAGGAAGACCTAATATTTGACGGGGCATGGACTCCACAGGGATGCTGGACCATGTTGAATCCAATGCTTCCCACAGTTGTGTCAAGTTGGCTGGATGTCCTTTGGGTGGTGGACCATTCTTGATACTGTACACACAGGAAACTGTTGAGAGTGAATAACCCAGCAGCGTTGCAGTTCTTGACACCCTCACACCGGTGCACCTGGCACCTAATACCATACCCTGTTCAGAGGCACTTCAATAACCCGCTGAATGGCATACATACACAATCCATGTCTTAATTGTCTCAAAGCTTAAAAATCCTTCTTTAACCTGTCTCCTCCCCTTCATCTACACTGAACAAAAAAACAAGCATTTAGCTACACTTGCATTAACATCTGCTAACCATGTGTACGTGACCAATAAAATGTGATTTGAAGTGGATTTAACAAGTGACTTCAATAAGGGATCATAGCTTTAACCTGGATTCACCTGGCCAGTTCATGTCATGGAAAGAGCAAGTGTTCCTGTTTTGTATACTCAGTGTAAGTCCCATGTATTATTATTACAAAACAACATATAGGGTTGAAAGAGAGAGACCTAAGGGCGGACCTGTGAATCGAACCCGTCTGACAGAACTGCGGTATGCCATGCAAGGTATTCTAGCCGGCCTACATTGCTGCTGTATATTCGCTGTAATTGTAGCTCTGGATGCGGGCCTGCTGATTTCCTGTGCTTGGTCTCTGGAGACGTGGCTGAGATCACTGTGGACCTAAGGCTCTCCTTACACACACATGTACGCACGCATACGAACACAAACACAGCTATTTCAGCACACACACACACACACACACACACACACACACACACACACACACACACACACACACACACACACACACACACAAACAGCTTCCTATGCTTTGATTGGCGCAGCAGGGACACAAACAAAGCCAGAGTTCAAAGGGCCAGGCCCCAGAGCACCCACACACTGGCTCTCAGTCCCCTCTATAACCTTATTTGCTATTTTTAGCCATGCTGCTTTATACCAGCCAACCAATGAGAGAGCGGCGCGGGAAGTCAGGTGACAGACGGGTGCCTGTCGGGCTCGGTTAGCATCAGAAACAGAGCCTCTAGGCTGTGGTGCTAATCCCTTAGCCTAGCATCTGCTCTTCTACAATCTGCACCGGGCGAGACTCCCATAGAAAGGTTGACACTGCTCCGGGGTGAAGTTTCCCTTAGGTACAGATCTAGGATCAGCCTTTCTTAACCTAAACCATTAGTGAGGGGAAACGCTAAACTGAAACAAAATCAGCGTCTAGGGAAAACTTCCCCCTACTCAGCATGGCACACAGTTTCTCTCACGACGCCACCAACACAATATAGTGAGGCTACCATTAGTAACTCCGCAAGACTATAATTAGCAACATAATTATATGCTATCTAGCACCTTAATCTAAATGAGCACATCAAAGAGAGGCTGAGGGAATTAGTCTGAGATGGAAAGAGGAGTTTAGTGAAAGACAAAGTCATGGGATGGAATGAGGGCGAGAGAAACGTTAACAGTTGGGAGTTTTAACTGTTACACCTTATAAACCTTTTAGCTCTTGTCTGGCTGTAGTGTGTGTGTGTGTGTGTGTGTGTGTGTGTGTGTGTGTGTGTGTGTGTGTGTGTGTGTGTGTGTGTGTGTGTGTGTGGAGGGGTTCAGATAACCCTGGGCTGCTGCATGCTGCAGTATGGTGGTGATGAATCATCAGATGTGGTAATATGAATCCCCGCTGCTGCTGTTACTGCTGCATCACTGAAGCACCATCTATCTCCTCAGACCAGAGCCCCAAATACCACTCTGACCTCTGAACCGAGATCCCTGAACAGATAGATACACGCGTTCAGACAAGCGCACACCACACAAAGATGCATGCACACAAAAACCACTCTCTCTCTCTTCATATGACAATTCCTTTTATTCGGTCTCACTCATTTGTCCCATGTGGTTTGACTCTCAGGCCACGCTGCTCTTCCTTACAAATGGACAATACAGTTCTATTTTATTGAATTATATTCTGCACTGATCTGAAAAGAGGTGAAAGAAATCGGGAACGACTATTGGAAATCTGCTCTCACCTGTTCCATTTCTTAAGATAACAAATAACAAATAATATGGGGGGTCTTATATTTATCCTGTGACAGAATTGTACTAGCGTGTCATGGAAATGTGTTTCTTGCATATCCCAACTCCTCCTGAGACGCCTGCAGGGAGTGGGCTCATGGCCAGGGTCACCATTCTCCAGCGCCCTTGGAGCAATTTGGGTTAAGTGCCTTGTTCAAGGGCACAGAGACAGATTGTTTTCACTGTGATTTGATCCAGTGACCTGCCTCCAGATCAGGGCACATGAAGGAAAGGAGTCAAGGAAAGGAGTCGAGGAAAGCTACTTTACCCCTTTAACACTAGAACCGCTAAAGCCGCATTCTACTTTACCCCTTTACCACTAGAACCGCTAAAGCAGGCATTCTACTTTACCCCTTTAACACTAGAACCACTAAAGCCGCATTCTACTTTACCCCTTTAACACTAGAACCACTAAAGCAGGCATTCTACTTTACCCCTTTAACACTAGAACCACTAAAGCCGCATTCTACTTTACCCCTTTACCACTAGAACCGCTAAAGCAGGCATTCTACTTTACCCCTTTAACACTAGAACCACTAAAGCCGCATTCTACTTTACCCCTTTAACACTAGAACCACTAAAGCAGGCATTCTACTTTACCCCTTTAACACTAGAACCACTAAAGCAGGCATTCTACTTTACCCCTTTACCACTAGAACCGCTAAAGCAGGCATTCTACTTTACCCCTTTAACACTAGAACCACTAAAGCCGCATTCTACTTTACCCCTTTAACACTAGAACCACTAAAGCAGGCATTCTACTTTACCCCTTTAACACTAGAACCACTAAAGCAGGCATTCTACTTTACCCCTTTAACACTAGAACCACTAAAGCAGGCATTCTACTTTACCCCTTTACCACTAGAACCGCTAAAGCAGGCATTCTACTTTACCCCTTTAACACTAGAACCACTAAAGCAGGCATTCTACTTTACCCCTTTAACACTAGAACCACTAAAGCAGGCATTCTGACTGCTCATTCATGTATTTATTTTATTACTCTGCCGTTTTTCAAGTCATTCTCCCCGCCATCTTTGTCATTATTTGAATGGTTTAACCCCGTTGCCCCTCCTTCTCCCGACGGTAGGACCTGCTTTGCTTATTCTCCCGACATTGGAAGGTGCAGTGGCCAGTTGATAATCACCCCGATACTGAACCTAAAGTAATTTCACACATATAACAAATGAAGTAAAGTATGATGGGGACGAATGGGTGAGTTGATGAGCGAGGGGAAACAGACAATGCATAACTATGTAGTAACCAGAATGAAGAACAGGGCGGGCCATTCTATTGTATTGGTATATTCTATTTCTAATCTCAAAATGGTATGTACCCTATATCAGTCCACCCAATCAAAGCAGTTTCATCAGTCTACTCTGGCCTACTTGGAGTACACAGTGAGAGCGTGCGTGATTTAGAAGGGCAAGAACACCAAGACAAATGGATGGATGCACATGCTGCGTTAGCGCTGCTACAAGATCTGAAGGAAAATGACTCAGACGGCAGGGAGGAATTGAATCATGACATCTCAGATGATTATTCTTCTGATTCTGAGCCTCAGCCTGAATCTACACTTCCGAGGCCTAGTCATAAAAAAGCCAGAACGGTATGCCCGGGCCACCAACAAATGAGATGGTGAGACAGGAGAGAGGAAGGAACAGCACCGTTTCAGAAAAGATCCACATTGGGCAGCAGGTGAGCAAGTTTCAGAGAATGTGGTGATGAGGCTTGTGGAACCTTATGCTGGCAAGGGGAGAAATGTCACCATGGACAATTTCTTCACTTCACTGTCATTGGCGAACAAGTTGCTTGCAAATAAAACAATCCTAGTCGGCACCATGAACAAAGCGAGATGGGAGCTCACTCTCTCTGCGCAAAATATGCACTTGCACAGCTGTTGTACTCCACAACGGTGCTGAAGAATGACAAGACAACACTCACACTATACCAGTGCAAGGCAAGAAATAACATTTCTGTCGTTTTTTCCGACAGCTACCATCGACAGGACATGAAGAGAAAACTGGATACTATTACGCACTACAACCAAACAAGTATTCAGAACTCTCGACTTTTTCCACTTTGTTACCATACAGCCTTATTCTAAAATTGATTAAATCCTTTTTTTCCCCCTCAATCTACACACAATATCCCATAATGATAAAGCAAAACATAAGTATTCAGACCCTTTACTCAGTACTTTGTTGAAGCACCTTTGGCAGCAAATACAGCCTCGTGTCTTCTTGGGTATGACACTACAAGCTTGGCACACTTGTATTTGGGGAGTTTCTCCCATTCTTCTCTACAGATCCTCTCAAGCTCTGTCAGGTTGTATGGGGAGCGTCGCTGCACAGCTATTTTCAGGTCTCTGCAGAGACGTTAGATCGGATTAAAGTCCGGGCTCTGGCTGGGCCACTCAAGGACATTCAGAGACTTGTCCCGAAGCCACTCCTGCGTTGTCTTGGCTGTGTGCTTAAGGTCACCCCCAGTCTGAGGTCCTGAGTGCTATGGAGCAGGTTTTCATCAAGGATCGCTCTGTACTTTGCTCCGTTCATCTTTCCCTCCATCTTCACTAGTCTCCCAGTCCCTGCCGCTGGAAAAACATCCCTACAGCATGATGCTGCCACCACCATGCTTCACCGTTGGGATGGTGCCAGGTTTCCTCCAGACATGACGCTTGGCATTCAGGCCAAAGAGCTGAATCTTGGTTTCATCAGACCAGAGCATCTTGTTTCACATGGTCTGAGAGTCATTAGGTGTCTTTTGGCAAACTGCAAGCGGGCTGTCATGTGCCTTTTACTGAGGAGTGGCTTCCGTCTGGCCTCTCAACCATAAAGGCTTGATTGGTGGAATGCTGCATAGATGGTTGTCCTTCTGGAAGGTTCTCCCATCTCCACAAAGGAATTTGGGAGCTTTGTCAGAGTGACCATTAGGTTCTTGGTCACCTCCCTGACCAAGGCCCTTCTCCCCCGATTGCTCAGTTTAGCCAGGCGGCCAGCTCTAGGAAGAGTCTTGGTGGTTGCAAACTTCTTCCATTTAAGAATGATAGAGTCCACTGTGTTCTTGGGGACCTTCAATGCTGTATACATTTTTTGGTACCCTTCTCCAGATCTATGCCTCGACACAATCCTGTCTCGGCGTTCTACGGACAATTCCTTCGACCTCATGGCTTGGTTTTTGCTCTGACATGCACTGTCAACTGTGGGACCTAATAGAGACGTGTGTGCCTTTCCAAATCATGTACAATCTATTTAAATGTACCGCATGTAGACTCCAATCAAGTTGTAGAAACATCAAGGATGACCAATGGAAACAGGATGCACCTGAGCTCAATTTCGAGTCTCATAGCAAAGGGTCTGAATACTTATGTCAATAAGGTATCTTTTTTTTTTTCTATATATAACAGTTTTAACTTTGTCATTATGGGCTATTGTGTGTAGATTGAGGGTGAAAAAAACCAAATACATTTTAGAATAAGGCTGTAAGGTAACAAAATGTGGAAAAAGGGAAGGGGTCTGAATACTTTCCAACTGCACTGCATAAGTATGTAGACACCTCTTCAAATTAGTGTATTCGGCTATTTCAGCCACACCCGTTACTGACAGGTGTATAAAATCGAGCACACAGCTCCATAGACAAACATTAGCAGTAGAATGGCCTTACTTAACAGCTCAGAGACTTTCAACGTGGCACCGTCATAGAATGCCACCTTTTCATCAAGTCAGTTCAACAAACTATAAGTGCTGTTAGTTGTGAAGTGGAAACGTCTTGGAGCAACAACGGCTCTACCGCGAAGTGGTAGGACACACAAGCTCACAGAACGGGACCGCCGAGTGCTGAAGTGCGTAGGGCATAAAAATCATGTGTCCTTGGTTGCAACACTCACAACCGAGTTCAAAACTGCCTCTGGAAGCAATGTCAGCACAAGAACTGTTCGTCGGGAGCTTCATGAAATGGGTTTCCGTGGCCGAGCAACCACACACAATCCTAAGATCACCATGCGCAATGCCAAGCGTCGGCTGGAGTGGTGTAAAGAGCGCCGCCATTACACTCTGAATCAGTAGAAACGCATTCTCTGGAGTTATGAATCACGCTTCACCATCTGACAGTCGACGGAAGAATCTGGGTTTGGATGCCAGGAGAACGCTACCTGCCCGAATGCATAGTGCCAACTGTAAAGTTTGGTGGAGGAGGAATAATGGTCTGGGGCTGTTTTTCATGGTTCGTGCAAGGCCCCTTAGTTCCAGTGAAGGGAAATCTTAACGCTACAGCATACAATGACATTCTAGACAATTTGGTTTTTCCAACTTTGTGGCAAGAGTTTGGGGAAGGCCCTTTCCCGTTTCAGCATGACAATGTCCCTGTGCACAAAGCGAGGTCCATACAGAAATGTTTTGTTGAGATCGGTGTGGAAGAACTTGACTGGCTTGCACAGAGCCCTGACCTTCACTCCATTGAACATATTTGGGATAAATTGGAAAGCCGACTGCGTGCCACGCGTATTCAGCTAACATCAGTGCCCAACCTCACAAATGCTCTTGTGGCTGAATGGAAGCAAGTCCCCACAGCAATGTTCCAAAGTCTATTGGAAAGCCTTCCCAGAAGAGTGGAGGCTGTTATAGCATCAAAGGGGGACCAACTCCATATTAATGCCCATGATTTTTAGACGAGCAGATGTCCACATACTTTTGGTCATAAAGTGTAGCTCAGGCTACTAAGCAAAGAGTAGTAGCATAATAAAACTTAATTTGTGTTTTGAAAAACATTTTCTTATTTCCATGTTTCTTTAGACCTGCCTCAAAAATGATAATGTTTATCTTTATGATGGTTCTTCATTTGTACATATAGCCTACAGTAGCCTCAATTACATTCAGCCGTGGGTCGATTTCTCCTTTAGCGGATGGTGAGGGGGCCCAAACGTAGTTATAAATAATTTGTACACTGCAAATTGACCGCAAGAATCCCAAACAGATTTTTTATTTTATTTTTATTTAACCCTTATTTTATCAGGTAAATTGACTGAGAACACATTCACAGCAACAGCCTGGGGAATAGTTACAGGGGAGAGGAGGGGGGATGAATGAACCAATTGTAAGCTGGGGATGATTAGGTGGCCGTGATGGTATGAGGGCCAGATGGGGAATTTAGCTCGGACACCGGGGTTAACACTCCTACTCTTACGATAAGTGCCACGTGATCTTTAATGACCTTAGAGAGTCAGGACACCCATTTACCGTCCCATCCGAAAGACAGCACCCTACACAGGACAATGTCCCCAATCACTTAAAATTGGACCAGAGGAAAGGGTGCCTCCTACTGGCCCTCCAACACCACTTCCAGCAGCATCTGGTCTACCAACCAGGACCAACCCTGCTTAGCTTCAGAAGCAAGCTCTCTGTGGGATGCAGGGTGGTATGCTGCTGGCAAATACAGATGTAGTATTTGACAAAAACATTGATTGAGTATTTTCTAACCTTGATTACATTGGGATATGATCAGATATGCCTCTCTATTTATGAGTGAGAATACTTGGGAACATATTTCTTAAATTAAAATCACTTTTAAGCTCATTTCTTGGTGATTTTAGAGTCTTTAATTTGATGAGTATTTTATTTGGCCAGCCAGAAACAATTGGGGAACCCTGGCTTACAGTAACACATTTGCGTATTCTAATGTTACATAAAACCTTCATAAATGCAACCAAATGATTATTTTTCCAATAGCATTATTAGACTGTTAGAATGTTGACGTCCAAAAGATGCATCATTGGCTCGGGGGTCCTCAAGGCCTTTCTAGTGTTAAACGTTGCATAACCATTCCGGTGCTTCCACAGTGAACACCCTCTCTAATGGGCACGGCTCTGCATATCAACCAGATTATGTTCACGCATGCACACACACATACACACAATACTTTCAGGTCGCCCGAGGTAAAATAGCACCTGGACCTAACAAAACACCAGAAACAGACAGTTTGACAAATACAAAAGGCTGAATACTCTTCACACAATGAGAGGTGTAGTTTGTCCGGAAACTAAAACAATGGCATTTTCATTATCTTGGAGCGGAAGTCATGATTCAGCAACCATCTTTTAGCACATTCTCTGCACAAAGAGCCAATTCTTACCTCAGCTTGCCTGTCCCACTGTCAGATCTGTAAGAAAACAAAATTACATTTTTTTTAGCTTATAAAACTACTAAAAACAATAGTTTTCTGGGTGAATACTTATTATCACATCATGGCAATCAACTCATAATTCAAAAAGACAACACCACAACACATTCATTAATCTGGTTGTATTTATGAAACTGTTAGCATGGCAATCAGATGTAAATAAACCGTGACTGACTCATCCAAATGACCTGGTAAAGTAAAGACCCTTATCAAGGTGCATAAACAAACATACAGTGCATTCGGAAAGTATACAGACCCCTTGACTTTCTCCACATTTTGTTACATTACAGCCTTATTCTAAAATTGATTAAATCGTAATTTTTCTCCTCAATCTACACACAGTATCACATTTTAGAATAAATTAAATTTACTACAAATAAAAAACAGAAATATCTTATTTACATACCCTTTGCTATGACACTCAAAATTGAGCTCAACTGCATCCTGTTTCGATTGATCATCCTTGAGAAGTTTCTACAACTTGATTGGAGTCCACCTGTGGTAAATTCACTTGATTGGACATGAGGGTGTCTATATAAGGTCCCACAGTTGACAGTGCATGTCAGAGCAACAACCAAGCCACGAGGTCAAAGGAATTGTCCGTAGAGCGCCGAGACAGGATTGTGTTGAAGCACAGATCTGGGGAAGGGTACCAAAACATTTTTGAAGCATTAAAAAGTCCAAGAACACAGTGGCCTCCATCTTTCTGAAATGGAAGAAGTTTGGAAGCACCAAGACTTCCTAGAGCTGGCCGCCCAGCCAAACTGAGCAATCGGGGGAGAAGGGCCTCGGTCAGGGAGGTGACCAAGAACCCGATGGTCACTCTGACAGAGCTCCAGAGTTCCTCTGTGGAGATGGAGAACCTTCCAGAAGGACAACAATCTCTGCAGCACTCCACCAATCAGGCCTTTATGGTAGACCGGCCAGACGGAAGCCACTCCTCAGTAAAGTTTGAACTCCTTGGACTGAATGCCAAGCGTCACATCTGACATCTGGAAGAAACCTGGCACCATCCCAACGGTGAAGCATGGTGGTGGCAGCATCATGCTGTGGGGATGTTTTTCAGCGGATTACCAGGACGTGTACTCCGAGCATGCGCTGGCCAACTGGCAAATGTCTTCACTGACATTTTCAACCTCGTCCTGCTCAGTCCCCTCCTGTACTCCCTGTTCACTCATGACTGCACGGCCAGGCACGACCAACACCATCATTAAGTTTGTTGATGACAACACTGGTAGGCCTGATCACTGACAACAATGGGATAGCCTATAGGGAGGTCAGAGACCTGACGTGTGGTGCAAGGACAACAACCCCTCCCTCAACGTGATCAAGACAAAGGAGATGATTGTGGACTACAGGAAAAGGAGGACCGAGCACGCCCCCATTCTCATTGACAGGGCTGTAGTGGAGTAGGTTGAGAGCTTCAAATTCCTTGGTGTCCACATCACCAAAAACCTAACATGGTCCAAGCACACCAAGACAGTCGTGTAGAGGGCACAACAAAACCTATTCCCCCTCAGGAGACTGAAAATATTTGGCATGGTTCCTCAGATCCTCAAAAGGTTTTACAGCTGCACCATCGAGAGCATCCTGATGGGTTGCATCACTGCCTGGTATGGCAACTGATCGGCCTCCGATCGCAAAGCACTACAGAGGGTAGTGTGTACGGCCCAGTACATCACCGTGGCCAAGCTTCCTGCCATTCAGGACCTCTATACCAGGCGGTGTCAGAAGAAGGCCCTAAAAATTGTCAAAGACTCCAGCCACCCTAGTCATAGACTGTTCTCTGTGCTACCGCATTGCAAGCGGTCCCGGAGCGCCAAGTCCCGGTCCAAGAGCTTCTAAACAGCTTCTACCCCCAAATCATAAGATTCCTGAACAGCTAATCAAATGGCTACCCAGACTATTTGCATTCCCCCCCCCATGCTGCTGCTATTCTCTGTTATTATCTATGCATAGCCACTTTAATAACGCTACCTACATGTACATAATTACCTCGACACCGGTGCCCCCGCACATTGACTCTGTACCGGTACCTGGCCAGTCTCCTCCTCATTGAGGTCACCCACAGGTGACAGCCCTGCCTAACACCCAGGCTGCAGGACTTCTGACCCAGCGGGCCACTCTGGACTATGGTGAAAAGCAGCCTTCACACACGCTTTCACAAACTCAGTCTTACATTATTTTCTCAGTCCCCCACTATTTCCATCCCGCTCTCTTGTTCCTCTCCTCACCTGCTCTGTTCAGCTCTGCTGGTGTACCTTCCTGTACTATGATACCCTGTATATCTGGCTATAGTCCGCTGTGCTGGGTGGATATATTCTCCCCATGGGGGCCGCCCTGCCTGCCTTCCCAGAGAATCACCACATAATTCATGTACTGTCCACCAGGGAGGTGGAGCTAGGGGAGGGGTCCATTGGAGTTAACCATGGGGGAACATGTGTAGTGCTCAATGCCCCCCAACCCCCATATGGCTGTCTCTGCAAGTGTTAATACAGGGGGTTGTGTGTGTGGTGTGGTTGGTTCAGGGCCGAGGGGTTTTAGTGATATACTCTACAACCCAGTGTGAGGTAAATGAGCATCCCGGTGAGATTGTCTAGCATTTAATTTAATACTCCAATGGGTCGTTAATAGGCAACATGCAAGAAGGCAAGGAAGGTAGACACCTAGACTGCTCTTCCCTGCAGTGTGATAGTCTTGTGTTTGTTGTGTAGTAAATATTTCAGCTTATATTTTCATAGTTTTTTATTATTTTCTTCCTGTAAAGCACATTGCGTTGCGTTCCATGTCTTAAATGTGCTGTATAAATAAAGCTTAATTTGAAGGTGTAGGATAAAGCTCTGCCTAGATGCTGATCTTGTGTCAGTTTTGCATTTTCCTCACTCCTCAGACCTGGGTTAAATACGTATTCAAATGTCCGCCAACAAGTAGGCATTCAAATCAAATTCATGTCTTGGGCAGTAGCTGAAGATATCGGAGATGAGTGACTAGAATCAGTCGTAACACTCTAGCAGCTAGTCACTGTTTTACAACATAAGACAGGTGCACAGCCAGAACATAATTATGAGTCACATAGGTCTGGGCGGTATACCGTATTTTACTGTACACCGGTACTTATGCACGGACCAGCTTGGGTTTTTACTTTATCTTCTATAACGGTATTTGAATGTTTGGTTTGTTAACTGTGATACGCCGTGTGTAACGTTCATTTTTATGGTTTACTCCGCTACTTGAGTCATCCCTCTCTGCTCTCTCCATGCCGCTTTCCACACAGACCTAGTCCCATCCCGTCACTCAAGAAGCGCATTTATTGTTGATTGACCACTAGACACTTTAGTTCAGTCTGCATGCTCAATGCAGCACATGCAACAATGTTGATGACAACGATGTTGTTCCCACTTTGATCTTAATTTTAATCCACAAGCATTCTATAATTACAATATTCGTTTGTGTTTCTTACATCTGCAAACAGCTAGTTCGTATTTTCTTAGTAAATTAAGCTAAATCAGGTTAGCTGTCTAGCTAACTCGCTAATAAAAGTACTGAGTTAGGGCAAACGTAGCTAGCTAATACAGCCTGATACCAGTACTGGTGGAGGCTTAAATCAGCATGTTGTTTGTGCAATCTACATCATAGAGGAATAGGCGAAGCATGAATATGTTGGCTATATAAATACAGATTTAATGTAGCTAAAGATTATAGGGTCCCCTAGGAAACACTGAACGTCAATTTGGTTCCTACCCTGTCACGATAACTCGTCCATGGCATTTTCATTCGTTGTCATGTCAAACACTGTATTCAAAGTGGCCACTATTATTTATATTCTAACTATAGAATTAGAACAAACATTCTATTTCCATGATTCCAAATTTCACCCAAGTGTTTTGATCTAAATCGCAATTGCAACATTTGGTTAAAAATAAGGCCTAGTATTTTTGCCCATATCGTGGCAGTATGGAAATGATCTCAAATGAGTGCAGGAAATGCAGAAATTGATGTTAATGCAGGAAATTGTTTTAAATTGAAGTTGAACAGTATAAAACAATCCAAAAGGAAAAAGACCCATTGAATTCACTTAGAATATGTGTTGCCACCCTAGGGTCACGCACTACTCATAAAGCAAATGTAGAACTTAATTAATCCAAAACATAAAACATCAAATACCGTCAGATATTGGAAAAATACCATATATGATATGATATTTTGGCCATATCGCCCAGCCCTAGAGTCACACACGCTTTCTCTGACGTCTCACACTCACACAGTCTTCCGGGCAGCTGTGAAAAACACCTTCAAGGGGGATGCAAAAGTGCAGACGTGACCACATTTGCATGGTCATAAATCATTAAGGTGGTAGGTGGCCATAAATAAATGCATAGGTGTGCCAGGGGTCTGTTTGTGAGCCTCTGAGTGATACCTGTCTGGTTAGATATACAGTCGTGGCCAAAAGTTTTGAGAATGACACAAATATTAATTTTCACAAAGTCTGCTGCCTCAGTTTGTATGATGGCAATTTGCATATACTCCAGAATGTTATGAAGAGTGATCAGTTTGCCATGCAAATTAACTGAATCCCCAAAAAACATTTCCACTGCATTTCAGCCATGCCACAAAAGGATCAGCTGACATCATGTCAGTGATTCTCTCGTTAACACAGGTGTGAGTTTTGACGAGGACAAGGCTGGAGATCACTCTGTCATGCTGATTGAGTTCGAATAACAGACTGGAAGCTTCAAAACGGAGGGTGGTGCTTGGAATCATTGTTCTTCCTCTGTCAATCATGGTTACCTGCAAGGAAACACATGCCATCATCATTGCTTTGCACAAAATGTGCTTCACAGGTAAGGATATTGCTGCCAGTAAGATTGCACCTAAATCAACCATTTATCGGATCATCAAGAACTTCAAGGAGAGCGGTTCAATTGTTGTGAAGAAGGCTTCAGGGCGCCCAAGAAAGTCCAACAAGCGCCAGGACTGACTCCTAAAGTTGATTCAGCTGCGGGATCGGGGCACCACCAGTACAGAGCTTGCTCAGGAATGGCAGCAGGCAGTTGTGAGTGCATCTGCATGCACAGTGAGGCAAAGACTTTTGGAGGATGGCCTGGTGTCAAGAAGGGAAGCAAAGAAGCCACTTCTTTCCAGGAAAAACATCAGAGACAAACTGATATTCTGCAAAAGGTACAGAGATTGGACTGCTGAGGACTGGGGTAAAGTAATTTTCTCTGATGAATCCCCTTTCCGATTGTTTGGGGCATCTGGAATAAAGCTTGTCCGGAGAAGATAAGGTGAGCGTTACCATCAGTCCTGTGTCATGCCAACAGTAAAGCATCCTGAGACCATTCATGTGTGGGGATGCTTCTCAGCCAAGGGAGTGGGCTCACTCACAATTTTGCATAAGAACACAGCCATGAATAAAGAATGGTACCAACACATCCTCCAAGAGCAACTTCTCCCAACCATCCAGGAACCATTTGGTGACGAACAATGCCTTTTCCAGCATGATGGAGCACCCTGCCATAAGGTAGAAGTGATAACTAAGTGGCTCGGGGAACAAAACATCGATATTTTGGGTCCATGGCCAGGAAACTCCCCAGACCTTAATCCCATTGAGAACATGTGGTCAATCCTCAAGAGGCGGGTGGACAAACAAAAACCCACATATTCTGACAAACTCCAAGCATTGATTATGCAGGAATGGGCTGCCATCAGTCAGGATGTGGCCCAAAAGTTAATTTACAGCATGCCAGGGCGGATTGTAGAGGTCTTGAAAAAGAAGGGTCAACACTGCAAATATTGACTCTTTGCATCAACTTCATGTAATTGTCAAAAGCCTTTGACACTTATGAAATGTATGTAATTATAATTCAGTATTCCATTGTAACATCTGACAAAAATATCTAAAGACACTGAAGCAGCAAACTTTGTGAAAATTAATATTTGTGTCATTCTCAAAACTTTGGGCCACAACTGTACAGTAGTGGAGACTGGTTGGGTTTAATGAGAAAAGGGATAAGAGGAGAAATAATTCAAGAAGTTCCATTGAAAATTGATCTGTTTTGGTGTTTAATTTTGTGGGGGGCTCTGTTACTGTACACTGGCACACTGTGATGTTGGCAATGGCCAAAATGACCTGAGGAGTGGATGTGTATTTCAAGTGGGTGGGTTGGAACCTTTGAAGTTTTTTAGAGCCAAGTTTAATGAAATAGTCCCAAAAGTGCTACATCTATTTCTAATTCTAAATAGCTTCATTACAGGTTGTAAAAAAAATGTGTGAGGTGAGCAAAGGCCCCTCGAGCTTGGAAGCACCCTGAATCAGGGGACTGAGGGGGCGTGTGCTACACCTTCATGGGAGAGGGTATACCAGTTCAAGGCAAGCCTCACCTGAAAGCTTGCAGAGGAGATGTTACACCATTATATGCCCTCCTTTGACACAAAATAATAGTTTGTTCTTGCCACAGCTGGTGCTAAGAGTAAAAAGTGTTTTGAAATGTTTGGCTATGGTGTGCCCTAATGAATATGACTCCCTTTAAGGGGTCTACACAGTCTACGCAAACAGAGGTCAGTTTGCGACGCGTTCTACGTATATTTGTGCGGCTGGATTTTTGGAACGCGAGCAAACAGACCTCCGTCGGCTCTGTTCGCGTAGATCAGCCAAACTCAACTGGCGGACGCGGTCCAGGTCCGGACCCAGAGAAGGGTCAATCCGGACCAGACATCGCATTTGTTATATAAAATGTAATATATTATTTTTAGATTTTTTTTAATCTACCAGGCGTAACATCCTCTAATTCAGCAACCTTTCTTTCTCGCTCTCTCATGAAGCAACGCCAACCTCTACTAGTGCCCAGTCTAATCCAATCGTCTGGTTATATGCAAATACAAGAGGCCGCGTCTTACCCAATCACATCAATCCAAATATCCTCTGCGGAACCTTGGGACAGGCTGGTAGAAAGTAACAAAGATTTGACCGCGGTTCAAATGTAAATATCACATATAGAAGGAGCTTAGTTACCAGTATCTTTGTTAATATGGCTTGTTCAAAAAACTAAAAGTTGACTCTGAAAACCGTAAATTCAAAGACGAGTGGACGGAACAGTATGTATTCGCCCCGCAACTAGCCCAAAACCAATGTGTCTGATATGCAGCGAGTCCGTAGCTCTCCTGAAAAGAGCCAATGTTAAGTGCTATTATGACACCAGGCATAGTAAATTCGATCAGATGTATCCCCTGAACACGGAGGTGAGAACAAACAAGATTAACCAACTCAGATCCCAATATGACAGGTCCACCAAAGTCCTTGTCAATTCCCTGACAACCCATCAACGTGCAATGGAGTGTTCACTGAGGATAGCTTGGGCTTTGGAAAAACACCCCCAAAAAATGTCAGACGCTGAAATGGTAATAGAATGCATGTGTGAAGTTGCTGACACCTTGCTTGAAGGTAAAGAAAAAGATGAGCTCAGGGAAAAGGTCAAATAGATCCCACGATCAGATTCCACAGCAATGAGGACAACTGAAATATTAGCTCTAGATTTAACTTCAGAACTTGAAGAGGACATTCACAATGCACCATGCGTTTCATTAGATGTGGATGAATCAACAGATAACACTGATAATGCCCAGCTTCTGGTGTTTGTCAGATTTTATAACAAAACAAAGAATGAATTCTGTGAGAAGCTGTTGGGCCTAACAAATTGAGAAGCACACACACAGGGAGAGGATATCCATGAGGTCATCAAAGGGATGCTGACAAAAAGCAGGATAGATCTGAAGTCAGAGGTCTCCATCACCACAGATGGAGCTCCAGCCATGATAGGAAGAGGGAGGGGACTGGTTGCACATTTGAAAGAGGACCACCCTGACCTGACATCATATCACTGCATCATCCATCAGTCTGTCCTGTGTGCCAGTTTGGGAAAATAGTATTCTGAGGTCATGACAACAATGAGGAAACTGATCAACTTTTTGAGAGCAATATCATCCCTACAACACTCCCTGCTACGAGGCATTCTGAAAGAGGCCAATGCCAGTTTTGATGACTTACTACTGCAATGTCTGATGGCTCAGCAAAGGCAGGGTTTTGGAATGCTTTTGGGCCATTCAAGAGGCTTTCTAATCAAAGCTTTGTTATCAGAGCAAAAGAGTGACAAGGCAACTCAGTTTGAGTTTTTGGAAGATAAGGAGAAGATGGAAACAGTTGCATATTGTTTACGGACAATACATCACACCTTAATCAAATGAATGTTAAGCTGTAGGGACGGCACAACACAGTGTGATATGATAACAGCAGTCCAAGCTTTCCAGAAGAAATTTGATATTTTCAAGAATAATCTCCAAGGAGAATTTGTCCACATCCCCAATATTCTGGTGTAAACGCACAGAGACAAAGATGTTCCCAACCATGTTGATTTCATCCAGAAGCTGATGGATAACTTCAAGGCTCGCTTTGATGACTTCACTATTGGAAGAGAACTGCTGCTGATCATCCACAACCGTTCTTGGTCACAAATGTGACAGAATTGTCAGAAGAAGCTAAACACATCTTCATATGGAATCATGTAGTAACCAAAAAGTGTTAAACAAATCAAAATATATTTTAGATTCTTCAAAGTAGCCACCCTTTTCCTTGATGACAGCTTTATACACTCTAGGCATTCTCTCAACCATGCCAAACCATCTCAATTGGGTTGAGGTTGGGTGATTGGAGGCCAGGTCACCTGATCCAGCACTCCATCACTCTCCTTATTGGTCGAATAGCCCTTACACAGTCTGGAGGTGTGTTGGGTCATTGTCCAGTTGAAAAACAAATCATAGTCCCACTAAGCGCCAACCAGATGGGATGGCGTACTGCTGCAGAATTCTGTGGTAGCCATGCTGGTTAAGTGTGCCTTGAATTCTAAATAAATCACAGACAGCGTCACCAGCAAAGCACCCCCACACCTCCTCCTCCATGCTTCATGGTGGGAACCACACATGCAGAGATCATCAGTTCACCTACTCTGCATATCACAAAGACACAGCGGTTGGAACCAAAAATCTCAAATTTGGACTCATCAGACCAAAGGACAGATTTCCACTAGTCTAATGTCCATTGCTTGTGTTTCTTGGCCCAAGCAAGTCTCTTCTAGTAGTGGTTTCTTTGCAGCAATTGAACCATGAAGGCCTGATCTGATTCACACAGTCTCCTCTGAACAGTTGATTCTGAGATGTGTCTGTTACTTGAACTCTGTGAAGCATTAATTTGGGCTGCAATTTCTGAGGCTGGTAACTCTAATGAACTTATCCTCTGCAGCAGAGGTCACTCTGGGTCTTGCTTTCCTGTGGTGGTCCTCATGAGAGCCAGTTTCATCATAGCACTTGCTGGTTTTTGCGACTGAACTTGAAGAAACTTTCAAAGTTCTTGACATTTTCCACATTGACTGACCTTCATGTCTTAAAGTAATGATGGACTGTCATTTCTCTTTGCTTATTTGAGCTGTTCTTGCCATAATATGGACTTGGTATTTTACCAAATAGGGCTATCTTCTGTGTACCCTACCTTGTCACAACACAACTGATTGGCTCAAATGCATTAAGAAGGATAGAAATTCCACAAATGAACTTTTAACAAGGCACACCTGTTAATTGAAATGCATTCAAGGTTACTAACTCATGAAGCTGGTTAAGAGTATGCCAAGAGTGTGCAAAGCAGTCATCATGGCAAAGGGTGGCTACTTTGAAGAATCTCAAATATATTTTGATTTGTTATTTCATAGTTTTGATGTCTTCTCTATTATTCTACAATGTAGGCAATAGTAAAAAAAATAAGAAAAACCCTTGAATGAGTTGGTGTCCAAACTTTTGATTGGTACTGTACATCCTGACAATGTTTGGCTTCACATACAGCTGTGAATCAGGCTTCTCCACAATGAACTTTATTACAAACAAACACCGCACCAGGCTCACTAATGAACACCTGCACCAGTGTCTCAGAGTTGCTCTCACACCATTTGTGTCAAGGCCCATATACAATGATTCACAGCGCACTTTTTGCATAGACAATTTTGCAACCACTTTTGTTCTTCGGCAATGTTGATGCATGTTGCACATGTTTACATTCAAAATAATTAAGTGGGCTTCCCTGTGGCTCAGTTGGTAGAGCATGGTGTTTGAAACGCCAGCATTGTGGGTTCGATTCCCACGGGGTGCCAGTACAAAAAAAAAAAAATGCATGAAATGTATGCATTCACTACTGTAAGTCGCTCTGGATAAGAGCGTCTGCTAAATGACTAAAATGTCAAATGTAAGTTGTAATTAATTCAAATTCTTAGTCTCATTTAATGTACATTTCATATAACAACATGTTTCCTAAGTCATAGACGACTATCTTTGTTACTACGCTGTACCACAGAGCCGATAAAGGACGATATCCATCCTGACCTTTGCCACCTAAGAAATGTGTCACTGGACCTTCTCAAATAGTAGTTGATTACCCCTGTTGTAGATTGTGAAGAGCCCTTCAGTCAAGTGTATTCAACCTCACCAGTGCTCAGTGTGAGGAAATGAAACAGAGAGAGAGAGAGATTCTCTGAGACTGCGTTGTAGAGAGAAGGAGACTAGGGGAGATTCTCTGAGACTGTGTTGTAGAGAGATGGAGACTAGGGGAGATTCTCTGAGACTGTGTTGTAGAGAGATGGAGACTAGGTGAGATTCTCTGAGACTGTGTTGTAGAGAGAAGGAGATGGAGACTAGGGGAGATTCTCTGAGACTGTGTTGTAGAGAGAAGGAGAAGGAGACTAGGTGAGATTCTCTGAGACTGTGTTGTAGAGAGAAGGAGAAGGAGACTAGGGGAGATTCTCTGAGACTGCGTTGTAGAGAGAAGGAGAAGGAGACTAGGTGAGATTCTCTGAGACTGTGTTGTAGAGAGAAGGAGAAGGAGACTAGGGGAGATTCTCTGAGACTGCGTTGTAGAGAGAAGGAGACTAGGGGAGATTCTCTGAGACTGTGTTGTAGAGAGAAGGAGACTAGGGGAGATTCTCTGAGACTGCGTTGTAGAGAGAAGGAGACTAGGGGAGATTCTCTGAGACTGTGTTGTAGAGAGAAGGAGACTAGGGGAGATTCTCTGAGACTGTGTTGTAGAGAGAAGGAGACTAGGGGAGATTCTCTGAGACTGTGTTGTAGAGAGATGGAGACTAGGTGAGATTCTCTGAGACTGTGTTGTAGAGAGATGGAGACTAGGTGAGATTCTCTGAGACTGCGTTGTAGAGAGAAGGAGACTAGGTGAGATTCTCTGAGACTGTGTTGTAGAGAGATGGAGACTAGGGGAGATTCTCTGAGACTACGTTGTAGAGAGATGGAGACTAGGGGAGATTCTCTGAGACTGTGTTGTAGAGAGAAGGAGACTAGGGGAGATTCTCTGAGACTGTGTTGTAGAGAGAAGGAGACTAGGGGAGATTCTCTGAGACTGCGTTGTAGAGAGAAGGAGACTAGGGGAGATTCTCTGAGACTGCGTTGTAGAGAGATGGAGACTAGGTGAGATTCTCTGAGACTGTGTTGTAGAGAGAGGGAGACTAGGGGAGATTCTCTGAGACTGCGTTGTAGAGAGATGGAGACTAGGGGAGATTCTCTGAGACTGCGTTGTAGAGAGATGGAGACTAGGTGAGATTCTCTGAGACTGTGTTGTAGAGAGAGGGAGACTAGGGGAGATTCTCTGAGACTGTGTTGTAGAGAGATGGAGACTAGGTGAGATTCTCTGAGACTGCGTTGTAGAGAGAAGGAGACTAGGGGAGATTCTCTGAGACTGCGTTGTAGAGAGAAGGAGATGGAGACTAGGGGAGATTCTCTGAGACTGTGTTGTAGAGAGATGGAGACTAGGGGAGATTCTCTGAGACTGTGTTGTAGAGAGAAGGAGACTAGGGGAGATTCTCTGAGACTGCGTTGTAGAGAGAAGGAGACTAGGGGAGATTCTCTGAGACTGCGTTGTAGAGAGATGGAGACTAGGTGAGATTCTCTGAGACTGTGTTGTAGAGAGAGGGAGACTAGGGGAGATTCTCTGAGACTGCGATGTAGAGAGATGGAGACTAGGTGAGATTCTCTGAGACTGTGTTGTAGAGAGAGGGAGACTAGGAGAGATTCTCTGAGACTGCATTGTAGAGAGATGGAGACTAGGGGAGATTCTCTGAGACTGTGTTGTAGAGAGATGGAGACTAGGTGAGATTCTCTGAGACTGCGTTGTAGAGAGAAGGAGACTAGGGGAGATTCTCTGAGACTGCGTTGTAGAGAGAAGGAGATGGAGACTAGGGGAGATTCTCTGAGACTGTGTTGTAGAGAGATGGAGACTAGGTGAGATTCTCTGAGACTGTGTTGTAGAGAGAAGGAGACTAGGTGAGATTCTCTGAGACTGCGTTGTAGAGAGAAGGAGATGGAGACTAGGTGAGATTCTCTGAGACTGTGTTGTAGAGAGAAGGAGACTAGGGGAGATTCTCTGAGACTGCGTTGTAGAGAGATGGAGACTAGGGGAGATTCTCTGAGACTGTGTTGTAGAGAGATGGAGACTAGGGGAGATTCTCTGAGACTGGGTTGTAGAGAGAAGGAGAAGGAGACTAGGTGAGATTCTCTGAGACTGTGTTGTAGAGAGAAGGAGAAGGAGACTAGGGGAGATTCTCTGAGACTGCGTTGTAGAGAGAAGGAGACTAGGGGAGATTCTCTGAGACTGTGTTGTAGAGAGAAGGAGACTAGGGGAGATTCTCTGAGACTGCGTTGTAGAGAGAAGGAGACTAGGGGAGATTCTCTGAGACTGTGTTGTAGAGAGAAGGAGACTAGGGGAGATTCTCTGAGACTGTGTTGTAGAGAGATGGAGACTAGGTGAGATTCTCTGAGACTGTGTTGTAGAGAGAAGGAGACTAGGGGAGATTCTCTGAGACTGCGTTGTAGAGAGAAGGAGACTAGGGGAGATTCTCTGAGACTGCGTTGTAGAGAGATGGAGACTAGGTGAGATTCTCTGAGACTGTGTTGTAGAGAGAGGGAGACTAGGGGAGATTCTCTGAGACTGCGTTGTAGAGAGATGGAGACTAGGTGAGATTCTCTGAGACTGTGTTGTAGAGAGAAGGAGACTAGGGGAGATTCTCTGAGACTGCGTTGTAGAGAGATGGAGACTAGGTGAGATTCTCTGAGACTGTGTTGTAGAGAGAGGGAGACTAGGGGAGATTCTCTGAGACTGCGTTGTAGAGAGATGGAGACATGGGGAGATTCTCTGAGACTGTGTTGTAGAGAGATGGAGACTAGGTGAGATTCTCTGAGACTGCGTTGTAGAGAGAAGGAGACTAGGTGAGATTCTCTGAGACTGTGTTGTAGAGAGAAGGAGACTAGGGGAGATTCTCTGAGACTGCGTTGTAGAGAGATGTAGACTAGGTGAGATTCTCTGAGACTGGTTGTAGAGAGATGGAGACTAGGGGAGATTCTCTGAGACTGTGTTGTAGAGAGATGGAGACTAGGTGAGATTCTCTGAGACTGTGTTGTAGAGAGATGGAGACTAGGTGAGATTCTCTGAGACTGCGTTGTAGAGAGATGGAGACTAGGTGAGATTCTCTGAGACTGCGTTGTAGAGAGAAGGAGACTAGGTGAGATTCTCTGAGACTGCGTTGTAGAGAGGAGACTAGGTGAGATTCTCTGAGACTGCGTTGTAGAGAGATGGAGACTAGGTGAGATTCTCTGAGACTGCGTTGTAGAGAGATGGAGACTAGGTGAGATTCTCTGAGACTGTGTTGTAGAGAGAAGGAGACTAGGTGAGATTCTCTGAGACTGCGTTGTAGAGAGGAGACTAGGTGAGATTCTCTGAGACTGCGTTGTAGAGAGATGGAGACTAGGTGAGATTCTCTGAGACTGCGTTGTAGAGAGAAGGAGACTAGGTGAGATTCTCTGAGACTGTGTTGTAGAGAGAAGGAGACTAGGGGAGATTCTCTGAGACTGCGTTGTAGAGAGAAGGAGATGGAGACTAGGTGAGATTCTCTGAGACTGTGTTGTAGAGAGATGGAGACTAGGTGAGATTCTCTGAGACTGTGTTGTAGAGAGAAGGAGACTAGGTGAGATTCTCTGAGACTGCGTTGTAGAGAGAAGGAGATGGAGACTAGGTGAGATTCTCTGAGACTGTGTTGTAGAGAGAAGGAGACTAGGGGAGATTCTCTGAGACTGTGTTGTAGAGAGATGGAGACTAGGTGAGATTCTCTGAGACTGTGTTGTAGAGAGAAGGAGACTAGGTGAGATTCTCTGAGACTGCGTTGTAGAGAGAAGGAGACTAGGTGAGATTCTCTGAGACTGTGTTGTAGAGAGATGGAGACTAGGTGAGATTCTCTGAGACTGCGTTGTAGAGAGAAGGAGACTAGGTGAGATTCTCTGAGACTGTGTTGTAGAGAGAAGGAGACTAGGGGAGATTCTCTGAGACTGCGTTGTAGAGAGATGGAGACTAGGTGAGATTCTCTGAGACTGTTGTAGAGAGATGGAGACTAGGGGAGATTCTCTGAGACTGTGTTGTAGAGAGATGGAGACTAGGTGAGATTCTCTGAGACTGTGTTGTAGAGAGATGGAGACTAGGTGAGATTCTCTGAGACTGTGTTGTAGAGAGATGGAGACTAGGGGAGATTCTCTGAGACTGTGTTGTAGAGAGAAGGAGATGGAGACTAGGTGAGATTCTCTGAGACTGCGTTGTAGAGAGATGGAGACTAGGTGAGATTCTCTGAGACTGTGTTGTAGAGAGATGGAGACTAGGGGAGATTCTCTGAGACTACGTTGTAGAGAGATGGAGACTAGGGGAGATTCTCTGAGACTGTGTTGTAGAGAGATGGAGACTAGGGGAGATTCTCTGAGACTGTGTTGTAGAGAGATGGAGACTAGGTGAGATTCTCTGAGACTGCGTTGTAGAGAGATGGAGACTAGGTGAGATTCTCTGAGACTGTGTTGTAGAGAGAAGGAGACTAGGGGAGATTCTCTGAGACTGTGTTGTAGAGAGATGGAGACTAGGTGAGATTCTCTGAGACTGTGTTGTAGAGAGAAGGAGACTAGGTGAGATTCTCTGAGACTGTGTTGTAGAGAGAAGGAGATGGAGACTAGGTGAGATTCTCTGAGACTGTGTTGTAGAGAGAAGGAGATGGAGTGTGTACAGCCTCCTTGTGGTCAAGCCCAGAAGACATTTGATGAGGAAAAAAAGGAACCGTTGTTTCAAAGCAACTTAACACCTCCAATTTAACACTTGTGAATTGAACATCCCTCTTTAAAACAGTCCCCCTCTCCCTTCTCCTCTCCCTCTCTTTATCTTTCCTTCTCCCTTTCTCTCACACTCAGTCATGCACATTCTCCCCTCTCTAATTGACTCTAAACCTGCACTACTGTGTAGCAGTCCTCCTGTGTAGCAGCACTGCCCTCTAGTGGAATTATCAGACCAATGCAGGTACTTTACTGAGACCTCAGACCACACATCATCATCAACATCTCTTTGCACGCTAGCAAGTTGGGTTAAGTTGGCTGATAGGCGATACATTAAAAACATAACGTCTTCCAAAAGTCTTTATGAGCAATACATACCATTTTTTATTTGCTCTCTCATGGTCTTTTAAGAATTCACCCAGCTGCCCACAAGCATGCATGTTTGAACATACATATGCACGCTAGCATGCAGTCACACACACACCCCCACGCGCACAAATATGAACACGCTACACACCTCTCCTCCCGGCTATGAGGGGTCAAGAAGTGAGCAGAGTCCTCCTCATGGCTGCTTTGTAGGCTGCTCTCCCTGCTGGGGAAACACACCACAGAGAGACAGTGTCAGGTGTAATGTGTGTTGTAGGCTGCTCTCCCTGCTGGGGAAACACACCACAGAGAGACAGTGTCAGGTGTAATGTGTGTTGTAGGCTGCTCTCCCTGCTGGGGAAACACACCACAGAGAGACAGTGTCAGGTGTAATGTGTGTTGTAGGCTGCTCTCCCTGCTGGGGAAACACACCACAGAGAGACAGTGTCAGGTGTAATGTGTGTTGTAGGCTGCTCTCCCTGCTGGGGAAACACACCACAGAGAGACAGTGTCAGGTGTAATGTGTGTTGTAGGCTGCTCTCCCTGCTGGGGAAACACACCACAGAGAGACAGTGTTAGGTGTAATGTGTGTTGTAGGCTGCTCTCCCTGCTGGGGAAACACACCACAGAGAGACAGTGTTAGGTGTAATGTGTGTTGTAGGCTGCTCTCCCTGCTGGGGAAACACACCACAGAGAGACAGTGTCAGGTGTAATGTGTGTTGTAGGCTGCTCTCCCTGCTGGGGAAACACACCACAGAGAGACAGTGTCAGGTGTAATGTGTGTTGTAGGCTGCTCTCCCTGCTGGGGAAACACACCACAGAGAGACAGTGTCAGGTGTAATGTGTGTTGTAGGCTGCTCTCCCTGCTGGGGAAACACACCACAGAGAGACAGTGTCAGGTGTAATGTGTGTTGTAGGCTGCTCTCCCTGCTGGGGAAACACACCACAGAGAGACAGTGTCAGGTGTAATGTGTGTTGTAGGCTGCTCTCCCTGCTGGGGAAACACACCACAGAGAGACAGTGTCAGGTGTAATGTGTGTTGTAGGCTGCTCTCCCTGCTGGGGAAACACACCACAGAGAGACAGTGTCAGGTGTAATGTGTGTTGTAGGCTGCTCTCCCTGCTTTTACGCTGCTGCTACTCTCTGTTTATCATATATTCAAAGTCACTTTAACTATACATTCATGTACATACTACCTCAATTGGGCCGACGAACCAGTGCCCTCGCACATTGGCTAACCGGGCTATCTGCATTGCGTCCCGCCACCCACCACCCCCTCTTTTACGCCACTGCTACTCTTTGTTCATCATATATGCAGTCACTTTAACCATATCTACATGTACATACTACCTCAATCAACCTGACTAACCGGTGTCTGTATGTAGCCTCGCTACTGTATATAGCCTGTCTTTCTACTGTTGTTTTATTTCTTTACTTATTGTTCACCTAATACCTTTATTGCACTATTGGTTAGAGCCTGTAAGTAAGCATTTCACTGTAAGTTCTATACCTATTGTATTCGGCGCACGTGACAAATAAACTTTGATTTGATTAGCTGGGGAAACACACCACAGAGAGACAGTGTTAGGTGTAGTTTACCACAACCAGAGATCTCTGTGTGTGTGTGTGTTCAATGTGTATATGTGCGTGTGTGCGCGTGACACCTAGGGGTCATCTGCAGTTCAAACAACAACAAAGCAGGCACCTCTCCACTGTTTCGGTGAAAAGCTGAGGGAAGGAGCTGTAGAAATGTAACCCCTCAAATGCTTCGACAGAGCTATGCATGCAAGGACCGGCCATCTAGAAGTTATATATTTCAAGAATCAATGGGTATACACTGCCGTTCAAAAGTTTGGGGTCACTTAGAAATGTCCTTGTATTTGAAAGAAAAGCACATTTTTTTGTCCATTTAAAATAACATAAAATTGATCAGAAACACAGTATGGACATCGTTAAGGTTGTAAATGACTATTGTAGCTGGAAACGGCAGATTTTTTATGGAATATCGACATAGAGGCCCATTATCAGCAACCATCACTCACATTGTGTTAGCTAATCCAAGTGTATCATTTTAAAAGGCTAACGGATCATCAGAAAACCTTTTTCAATGATGCTAGCACAGCTGAAAACTTGTGCTGATTAAAGAAGCAATAAAACTGGCCTTCTTTAGACTAGTTGAGTATCTGGAGCATCAGCATTTGTGGGTTTGATTACAGGCTCAAAATGGCCAGAAACAAATAACTTTCTTCTGAAACTTGTCAGTCTATTCTTGTTCTGAGAAATGAAGGCTATTCCATGAGAGAAATGCCCCAAGAAACTGAAGATCTCGTACAACGCTGTGTACTACTCCCTTCACAGAACAGCGCAAACTGGCTCTAACCAGAATAGAAAGTGGAGTGGGAGGCCCCGTTGCACAACCGAGCAAGAGGACAAGTACATTAGAGTGTCTAGTTTGAGAAACAGACGCCTCACAAGTCCCACAAATGCTGATTCTCTAGATACTCAACCAGTCTAAAGAAGGCCAGTTTTATTGCTTCTTTAATCAGAACTACAGTTTAACATTAACAATGTCTACACTGTATTTATGATCAATTTGATGTTATTTTAACGGACAACAAAATGTGCTTTTCTTTAAAAAACAAGGACATTTCTAAGTGACCCCAAACTTAAGGGTAGTGTATATTAATTTAAAAGTCCCAAAAAAGGTATTTAAGAAAATACCCCAAAATCCCAAAGCAAATAGGACAATCTGATTACTTAGACAACACACAATGTCAAACTCAGAAAACCAAAGTAAAAAAAACTGACAGTCAACCAGACAGTAAACAGACAGAAAAAAGATAGAAGCCCCCACTAGAGAGCAGCAAAGACTATTTGTTATTTTATTGTGTTCCCTTTATTTTACTTTAGTTTATTAACTCTATTTTCTTAAAACTGCATTGTTGGTTAAGGGCTTGTAAGTAAGCATTTCACAGTAAGGTATACACCTGTTGTATTCGGCGCATGTCACAAATAACATTTGATTTGACTATGTCAACAATGAGAGTAAATATGTTATGGCAAGGCCCGGAGTCGTTCCTTAATGTGATTTGACTAATCATAGTCGTAAATACCTATGTCTTATTTCTAGTCTAGACTAGGATTAATCTGTATCCGGGATTCTGGCCTGTAGAGACAAATACTGTGTCTCTGGTCGTCTTTTCACTGTAAGCTATAATTTGTCCTATTGAAAGTCTTCCTTGCATTGTTGCCAGTTATAAGGCAGCAACATTTATGCAAATACAGTGAGATGTTTTCCGTGAAGGGGCATCCGAAGACAAAAACCTCCATTTGTTGAATAGGCCTCTTGACATAACCAAGAGTGGCACGACTACAATCTGCCTTACATGTACCACAAGAAAGAGTGAGACAAAGAAAAAGTGCCACCTCCTGCAGCAACTAATATACCGTCAGAGCAGCCTGGGAGCCAGTCTGTTTCTGCAATAGCCAACTTGGCAAGACTTGCCATGACAACAACGAGGCGTGGGTGCAGAAACAGTCTGCCATCCAGGCTGTGTGTCAGAGCACCGGAAACTAACGGCTGGCTGGGCTACGTAAGCAGCAGTACTGCTTTATATTTAGCAAATCAGAGCTGCGTTTCAAATGGCACCCTATTCCCTATATAGTGCACTACTTTTGACTACAGCCCATAGCCCAGGTCTTCACAAAGCAGTGTTGGTTGAGAATATTTAATATAGCCACGTAGACAACTCCTTCCAGTACTGTCCCCTGGCACTTTTACATGGGTTATGTCTCAAATGGCACGCTATTCCCTATATAGTGCACTACTTTTGACCAGAGCCCCATGGGCCCCAAAAGTAGAGCACAACATAGGTAATAGGGTGTCATTTGGGACGCAGACAGTACCTTTAGCGCTCATCTGTAAGGCTGTACATGTCAGGGGACTAGCACGCTTGTCAACTCCAGAACTATCTATTTTACAGTAATGAGCTTGGAATGTAGCTTCTCACTTTGTCTCCTGGGATGGCTGTAGTATAAAGTCAGAGATGAGCTTCACCTCATCTCTTGTGAACACCCAACAATTTGGTGCCAATTTGGTTCAGGGTGTCGAGATTGCAGGTTGACATTTATTGGGATTAATCTTGTCCTGGAGGCAGACGTAACAAGTGCGCTGAGAGTCGGGAAGCAAGTTCAGGGAGTGAGTGTTTTAATAAATAAATGAAACAAACACGTACAACACACCAACATGAAAACAGAGTCAGAGATATAGGGAAGATAATCAAGGAGGTGATGGAGTCCAGGTGAGTGTCATGAGGCGCAGGTGCGCGAGACGATGGTGACAGGTGTGCGGGATAATCAGCAGCCTGCAGACCTAGAGGCTGGAGAGTGACAGCAGAGCTGAGCCATTTCCACTAGATGGGCCAGCGGCAAAGTCAAAATTGGCTATATGTATTGTAAAATTCTCTCTTTGGTCTTAAATTAAGGTCATGGTTAGGCATAATAAGGCTAGCAGTGTGGTTAAGGTTAGGTTTAAAATCTGATTTGATTATCTGAGTGACTACGCTGTAGAGCTGCCCACTACATGAGTCATCCCAATAAATGCCAACCTGTGCCGAGATTAGTGTTCTCCAGTCTTCCAACTATCATCACAGTAGAACCAATATTATAAGTGGTACAAATCGTACATATTTGAAAGTGCTGAACAGCCAGGGACAATACTGTAGTAGTCAATACTCCTCATAAGACTCAAATATGCATTCTCTCACTTCTTCCAACCTAGACGAAGCTAGTAACAAACACCAGGCAACTTCTAGAACTAAACATTATGCTCATAAAATATGTAGAAGGCCAAAACATCAGCTTCCAATAGTGAACATACACCCACATTTTTATAAATATAAAATGTATTAATTATTAATAGTCATATTCAAATTATTTATTGCTTAAACTATGTATTATGGCAACGCAGTGCATAACATCTACATTCACTGAAGACCAAACTCTGTCAGTAAGGGCATTTGTATGTATTAAACATTTGTATCCATTATTCTTAAGTACACTCCTGCATTTGCTGTTGTTTGATGATAAATAGCATGGGGCTGGTTTTATTTATAATGTATAGGACAATTCATACTCAGCACTGTGGCTTATGTAACATTCCAAGGAGCCTATTCAGAGTCAAGGTAAGCTTGGGGGTAAAATAACCTGTTTATAGAACAGACTGGGACGTCACCAGCTGTTGTCTATGGCTGCGTTTAGACAGGCACCCCAATTCTGATATTTCTTTCACGAATTGGTCTGACAAATCAGATCTGCTCTGAAAAAGAGCTGATGTGAAAAGATCTAATGTGATTGGTCAAAAGACCAATTAGTGGCAAAAAATATGACAATTAGGCTGCATGTGCAAACAAAGTCTACTAGATGTTTCAATGAACAAATAGGGGCCCACTGAGGACTTGAAACACTTGGTGCACTCTGACTTTTCGTGTCACGAATCCCTATTAGGAGCTTGTTCGAGTGAAAAGTGATAAAGGTTGTTGAAATCAACAAACCACATTTCCCTTTGATAAAAGTAGGTGAGTGTGACATTTTTTACAGAACATATTTTTTTCAGGACCAATCTCATACACAAAGACAAAAACATCCCAGCAACTCTACAGACCAGGGCGTGTATTCATAGTGTCTAAATCTCAACAACAAAAAATGAAGAAAATGATATGGACAAAGGCATCTCCAACTCTAATCATACAGAGCCTGTTTTGTTCTATGGTTCCACTTCTACATGGTTCCAACTTCTGACTAAACTTTGATGCTTGAGGATGCCTTAAAAATAGTAAGCTTGCCCGACTTTACATACAACACTTAATGGGTAACCCACTCTTGTTGTATACATTAATAACACTTGGGGACTACCCTCATTTGTTATGTGACTGCCTCGCAGTAGGTTGAAGTTTCCCCTAGTCCCTGATCTTAGGTACATTTTTCATTTTCCCACTAATGGTTAAGGTTAGGATTGGGGAGGGGAAGCTAATCCTAGAGGTAACTTCAGATGGAGCTTCTATACAGACCTGCTCTCACTGCTGTGCTCCTTCCTCTCTCGCACGTTCAGCCAACGGCGTAGCAGGAAGCGCTTACGTCGCGGCGAAGCGCTGGGTGTGGAGCAGTTGGACCAGGTGGCTGCCGCATCCTCGTCGCTGATTGGCGTTATCTCGATGGACGGCAGCTGAAGGTACTCCATGGCCCCTGAGAAGGAGCGCGACCCCTGGCCCTTACTCATGACCTCTGACCTCGTGGCAGCCGCCACAGACACAGCCGGGGTCACACTGCTCTCGCTCTGCACGTTCTTCATGCGTCGCATCTTGAAGCGCTTGCGGCGGAGGGACGGAGTGGCAGAACTGGAGAGGGCTGAAGGGTCACCATCCCCGGCGGGTACCTCAACTTCGTCTCCCGAGGTGGAGGCTCCCAATCGTGGGTCGCCATCCTGGGTCTCCCAGTCACCGGGGGCCTGCACCTGGAAGGAGGGGAGCTGAAGGTTCTCAGACATGATCTTCGGTCCCACCAACAACTGGCTCATAAAAGCAGTCGAGGGGCACCCTCTATCCAGGGAGGCTGAACGGATGTCTTGCAGGATGCCGCGTGGAGTGCAGTAGTGTAGGTGGAGAGACCTTTGAACTGTTTTGTCCAGAGTGATAGGGAGTATACAGAATCAGGACTTGATCGAGGTTGTAACTCTACCTTGTTATTGTGTGACAGAGATCAGGGCAGTTCCTCAGTGGTCCTGATGAGCAATGGCTTCTCCTATCCAGTCCTGCTGTCTGTCCTCTCCAATGAGACTAGAAAGAGCAGAATCTCTGCCTTCACTAGTGATCAGAGACATCTGGCATGTGTCTCTATCTAAGTACTGTGTTCCATGAGGTATGTCAGGTTGAGCTGACAAGTGGAGGTTTAATGTTACACCAGTTCTTCCAAGTAGACGGTTTGGATGCAAAAGCACTATGGCATCTTCTTGTGTCATTACTCGTCCTGATGACTTGCTCTATGGCCGAGGTCTCGAGAATTTCTGATCCAGCCGCCACTTGGTGTCAGTAGCCCATTAAGATGAGTGCTATTCAGCGCCCCCTGGCTCTAGTCCCTGGTATCACAGCCATGGCCTAAAAGTCAGAGGAAAATGAAAGGATACCGTATGCTAAGTACGGTGTAGCCGCATGCAAGTAGATATTCACAGCACCAGTCACAATGACACAGAGACACACACAGCGAGAGAGAGAGAGACACACATCAAGAGAGAGATATACACACAGAGAGACACACACGCACACAGTGACACACACAGAGAGTGAGAGAGCGACACACACACACACACACACACACACACACACACACACACACACACACACCACACACACACACCCCCCCCCCCCCCCCCCCCCGAGAGAGAGGGAGCAGGGGACTGATATTCTGATTGGTTTCATCTCCTTCCCAGCAGGGAGCTGATTCATAGAAAATGACTGTTGATTGCCCTAATGGGAAGCTAATTTCTGTCTGCAACCCAAATGGCATCGCTAATCCCCATGGGTCCTGGTCAAAAGTAGCGAACTATGTAGGGAATAGGGTGCCATTTGGAACGCAGCTCTGAGTTGAGTGAGCCATCATCCATCATCCTACTATTTCTCTGCAGATTAAGGCCAAAACAGATTGGGGATGCCATTCACATCAGATAATGACAGATAAACAGCCAATTCTATTAATTTGTGGATGATAAACTCCAGCTCCAAAATTGCCAGCTTTCAGATTTCCATAGAAGTCAGATAATACGGAGATTATTTTCTTTCCCATATTTTCTGTATTCACGTTTCATTCTGATCATGCCAGTTGTGTTTAACTCGCAAAGCACTGTTAAAAACTCACTCTGTATAAAGCCTTTGGTACATGGCAGATTAGATACTGTACCAGTCAAAACTATGAAATAACACATATGGAATCATGTAAACTCAGCAAAAAAAAGAAACAGCCCTTTTTCAGGACCCTGTCTTTCAAAGATAGTGTATAAACCCTTTACAATGAAGAGCAGTGAAGTTATTTCGATTTTTAGGAATTGTTTCCCATGCTTGTTCAATGAACCAAAAACAATTAATGAACATGCACCTGTGGAACGGTCGTTAAGACACTAACAGCTTACAGATGGTAGGCAATATTTACACATGTTAAGTTTGCTGAAAATAAACGTAGTGTTAAACAAATCAAAATATATTTTATATTTGAAATTCTTCAAAGTAGCCACCCGTTGCCATGATGATAGCTTTGCACACTCTTGGCATTCTCTCAACCAGCTTCATGAGGTAGTCACCTGGAATGCATTTCAAGTAACAGGTGTGCCTTGTTAAAAGTTAATTTGTGGACTTTCTTTCCTTCTTAATGCGTTTGAGCCAATCAGTTGTGTTGTGACAAGGTAGGGGTGCTATACAGAAGATAGCCCTTTTTGGTAAATAACCAAGTGCATATTATGGTCAAGAACAGCTCAAATAACAAAGAGAACCGACAGTCCATCATTACTTTAAGACATGAAGGTCAGTCAATCCGGAACATTTCAAGAACACTTCATGCACTTTGAAAGTTTCTTCAAGTGCAGTCGTAAAAACCATCAAGTGCTACGATGAAACTGGCTCTCATGAGGACCCCCACAGCAAAGTAAGACCCAGAGTTACCTCTGCTGCAGAAGATACGTTCATTAGAGCTACCAGCCTCAGAAATTGCAGCCCAAATAAATGCTTCACATAATTGAAGTAACAGACACAGCTCAACATCAACTGTTCAGAGGAGACTGCGTGAATCAGGCCTTCATGGTGGAATTGCTGCAAAGAAACCACTACTAAAGGACACCAATAAGAGGAAGAGACTTGCTTGGGCCAAGAAACACGAGCAATGGACATTAGACCGGTGGAAATCTGTCCAAATTTGAGATTTTTGGCTCCAACCGCCATGTCTTTGTGAGATGCAGAGTAGGTGAACGGATGATCTCCCCATGTGTGGTTCCCACTATGAAGCAAGGAGGAGGTGGTGTGATGGTGCTTTGCTGGTGACACTGTCAGTGATTCTTTAGAATTCAAGGCACACTTAACCAGCATGGCTACCACAGCATTCTGCAGCAATACGCCATCCCATCAGGTTTGCGCTTAGTGGGACTATAATTTGCTTTTCAACAGGACAATGACCAAACACACCTCCAGGCTGTGTAAGGGCTATTTGACCAAAAAGGAGAGTGATGTACTTCTGCATCAGATGACCTGGCCTCCACAATCACCCAACCTCAATCCAATTGAGATGGTTTGGGATAAGTTGGACCGCAGAGTGAAGGAAAAGCATCCAACAAGTGCTCAGCATATGTGGGAACTCCTTCAAGACTGTTGGAAAATCATTCCAAGTGAAGCTGGTTGAGAGAATGCCAAGCGTAGGCAAAGGGTGGCTACTTTGAAAAATGTCAAATATAAAATATATTTTGATTTGTTTAACACTTTTTTGGATACTACATTATTCCATATGTGTTATTTCATAGTTTTGATGTCTTCACTATTATTCTACAATGTAGAAAACAGTACAAATAAAGAAAAACCCTGGAATGAGTAGGTGTGTCCAAACTGGTACTGTAAATGTCAAAGAACTTCTTTTCACAACTGAATGGAGACCTGCTTATTGAGGACCTTGTTTGAATTGTGTTCAATACAGATTCCAGGCTACTTAGAGATTCAGCATTAGATAAAATAGCTAACTGCATCTAATGTAATATATGATGTTGAAAAGAGCTTGAATATAATGCTTCGAGTTCATATTAGTCTGTGGTGCAACAACATCCAGTCCTGTGATTACAGGATGTGGTTAAAACTGAGTAATGTAACATTTGGCTGCAATCTGATTACTATAAAATTAACGTACCTCGTATGCCCTTTCACACAATCTCCTGCATGCTTGCACACACACAGCTTTTAAAAATTGTGTGATTTTGCAGCATCACATTTTCTAAAAGATCTTGTTCAGGGATTTAACAAATTAACTGACCTACAGTGTGAGAAATCCTTCCACTGCCCACATCGTTGGTGGCAGCTTTCAATCAGTCAACAACCAGGTTGATAGAACATAGATTTTTTTTTTTAAACACTCCCAACCAAGCTCAGCAAAGATATTGCATTACTGTACATTAATACTTTCTTCACCTTAGACCTCCACAACTTTCTTTTAAGATGTATTTTTAAAGGTGCAATCTGGGATTTGATCAATAGTCATTTAAATTCTTATTATATGCACATTGATATTCAAAGAATATAACTGTAAATGCCTCATGAGCTTATCACTGTCTATGAATTTGAGAGGGGGTCCCGATTGGCGCAGCAGTCTAAGGGACTGCATCTCAGTGCAAGAGGCGTCACTATAGTATAGTACCTGGTTCAAATCCAGGCTGTATCACATCCGGCCGTGATTGGGAGTCCCATAGGACGGTGCACAATTAGCCCAGCTTCGTCCGGGTTTGGCCGGAGTAGGCAGTCATTGTAAATAAGAATTTGTTCTTAACTGACTTGCCTAGTTAAATAAAGGTTAAATAAAATACAAAAAATATATACACTGCTCAAAAACACTTAAACAACACAATGTAACTCCAAGTCAATCACACTTCTGTGAAATCCAACTGTCCACTTAGGAAGCAACGCTGATTGACAATAAATTTCACATGCTGTTGTGCAAATGGAATAGACAACAGGTGGAAATTATAGGCAATTAGCGAGACACCCCCAATGAAGGAGTGGTTCTGCAGGTGGGGACCACAGACCACTTCTCAGTTCCTATGCTTCCTGGCTGATGTTTTGGTCACTTTTGAATGCTGGCGGTGCTTTCACTCTAGTGGTTGCATGAGACGGAGTCTACAACCCACACAAGTGGCTCAGGTAGTGCAGCTCATCCAGGATGGCACATCAATGCGAGCTATGGCAAGAAGGTTTGCTGTGTCTGTCAGCGTAGTGTCCAGAGCATGGAGGCGATACCAGGAGACAGGCCAGTACATCAGGAGACGTGGAGGAGGCCGTAGGAGGGCAACAACCCAGCAGCAGGACCGCTACCTCCGCCTTTGTGCAAGGAGGAGCAGGAGAAGCACTGCCAGAGCCCTGCAAAATGACCTCCAGCAGGCCACAAATGTGCATGTGTCTGCTCAAATGGTCAGAAACAGACTCCATGAGGGTGGTATGAGGGCCCGACGTCCACAGGTGGGGGTTGTGCTTACAGCCCAACACCGTGCAGGATGTTTGGCATTTGCCAGAGAACACCAAGATTGGCAAATTCTCCACTGGCGCCCTGTGCTCTTCACAGATGAAAGCAGGTTCACACTGAGCACGTGACAGACGTGACAGAGTCTGGAGACGCCGTGGAGAACGTTCTGCTGCCTGCAACATCCTCCAGCATGACCGGTTTGGCGGTGGGTCAGTCATGGTGTGGGGTGGCATTTCTTTGGGGGGCCGCACAGCCCTCCATGTGCTCGCCAGAGGTAGCCTGACTGCCATTAGGTACCGAGATGAGATCCTCAGACCCCTTGTGAGACCATATGCTGGTGCGGTTGGCCCTGGGTTCCTCCTAATGCAAGACAATGCTAGACCTCATGTGGCTGGAGTGTGTCAGCAGTTCCTGCAAGAGGAAGGCATTGATGCTATGGACTGGCCCACCCGTTCCCCAGACCTGAATCCAATTGAGCACATCTGGGACATCATGTCTCGCTCCATCCACCAACGCCACGTTGCACCACAGACTGTCCAGGACTTGACGGATGCTTTAGTCCAGGTCTGGGAGGAGATCCCTCAGGAGACCATCTGCCACCTCATCAGGAGCATGCCCAGGCGTTGTAGGGAGGTCATACAGGCACGTGGAGGCCACACACACTACTGAGCCTCATTTTGACTTGTTTTAAGGACATTACATCAAAGTTGGATCAGCCTGTAGTGTGGTTTTCCACTTTAATTTTGAGTGTGACTCCAAATCCAGACCTCCATGGGTTGATAAATTGTATTTCCATTGATTATTTTTGTGTGATTTTGTTGTCAGCACATTCAACTATGTAAAGAAAAAAGTATTTAATAAGATTGTTTCTTTCATTCAGATCTAGGATGTGTTGTTTAAGTGTTCCCTTTATTTTTTTGAGCAGTATATATACCCAGCTCTACCCCTCTGCTCTATCCAAAAACAAGTGGTGGGGAGGGGCTTCCATTTTGCTGAATAACTAATCCAAGACAGTAGCTTAAAAATAAAAAATAAATGCACAAAACCTGTTTACAGCATAAGACATCTTAACTTTGTCAATAACATTGAATGGTTCTGCTCCAACAGCAATATGGCCTTCTTTAATGCTTTAATCTATAAAAGAGTAACTGAAAAATACATTTCAAATAAAGCTCAGTGCACAAAGAGAAATAGGCCTATGCGTGAGAACTACCATCACAACAGATCAATTGTGCGCATACAAAATGGAACCCTAATACCTTTACAGTGCACTATAGGGCTCTGGTAAAAAAGTAGTGCACTATAGAGGGAATAGAGTGCATTTTGCGATACATGCTGGGACTGACTGGGGCCCCACAATGACCATCTAAAGAGGCTAAACAAACAACCACCTGTGTTTATACAGTCCTGGTGAAGTTATTCAAGTCATGCACGCTAAATGGGTTATCCCTCTCAGAACTACTGTACACTGACTGGGTTATCCCTCTCAGAAATACTGTACACTGACTGGGTTATCCCTCTCAGAAATACACCGACTGGGTTATCCCTCTCAGAAATACACCGACTGGTTTATCCCTCTCAGAAATACACTGACTGGGTTATCCCTCTCAGAAATACACTGACTGGGTTATCCCTCTCAGAAATACTGTACACTGACTGGGTTATCCCTCTCAGAAATACTGTACACTGACTGGGTTATCCCTCTCAGAAATACTGTACACTGACTGGGTTATCCCTCTCAGAAATACACTGACAGGTCTGTCTCTCTTTCGCTGTCTCAATGGACAAAGAAAGCAGAGGGAAGTGTGGCAGTTACTTATTTTCGATGCGTTTCCCCTCTAAGGAAGAAAGTCAGTTGACCAACTGCATTTATCCCAACTCCTCTCAAACGACATCAACGTCATCGGTGCCCGGGGAGCAGTTGTTGTTGGGGTGAACTGACTTGCTCAAGGGCAGAACTGCATCTGGGATTCGAACCAGCGACCTTTCGGTTACTGGCCCAATGTTCTTAACCTCCAGGCTACCTACCGCAAAGCACCAAAATCAGCAAAGTCATCAGAAAAATGCCTGCCATTCTACTATCAGACATGTATACAGCTTGATGTGATTGGTCAAAAGAACAATTTAGTGGAAAAAGTATCATAATCGGGCTGCCTATGTATTGTGTGGAAATCAAACTGTTATAAATGTCCAAGGCCAACTTCGTTTGGCAAATGAGTGTTGGTCTTATTTCAGGAATTGTACTCTCTGAAGAAGTTACATAGCCTAACATCCTAATCTGAAACTGCAGGACCCATTCAAAATGTTAATAGGTGACATTTTCAAATTTGACAATTCTACAAGAATGTGTCAATGCTATGACAAAGTTGTGTAGTGCCCCAAGTCACGCATTGTCATACTGTAACTACACGCAATTGCCAATGTCCTTATGAATTAATATCTGAACGTACAATAAGACCACTCAGTATCGCTGTAGGCTATATCACAGCAATGCATTAAAAGTAAAATAGGACAAAGAACGTCAAATAAATGAGATACTACGTGGCAATTATTTCATACAAAACCAGGGGAGAAAAGCTGCACTAGTCCCCACGATATGACAATGTAAATATTGCAACGTTTTTCAAAACACCAAAATGTAATGTAAACAATTAGCCTGCTATCCGTATTCCTACCTTTTCAGACCCAGGCATGAATTGTTGAAGAAGTAGCCAGCTGTCAAACTGCACCTTGTAAACTTTGTCACAGCAATAGTCCGCGGACTTTCACAATGTATTTCCTTTCGTTAAGATGTGCCCACGCACAGCCTTGGGGGGAAGTTTTGACAACAACAAAAAACTTTGCTTGTTCTATCAATTACTATTTAATAATAATTTGTGATTTATCCTTTTGTCAACTTTATTTCCTGCACATAGTCTACCAGACAGTATTCGATTAACACGTCCTTCATTCCTTCATTCTTCCGAGAAGGCTGCGCTTTTCGGAAGAAGGTCTTAGTTGTGTCCGGTTGCATTTGGTGCCTGAACGGTTACCGCCAAGTGAGAATGTGACAACAAATGACGCATGTGACAATTCCGCAAACAGTTATCAATTTCATATGGCCTCGTACTTATTCACATCATGATCTCAGAGATCTTTGCGATACACCCAGGGGCGCGAACAACTTTGGAGGGGACAATTACATGACATTTTCTCAAGAGCAATTCCTGAGGGGGACACCAAAAGTAGTGCTGTAACACATAGCCTACATTGTAATATGGTAAATGTATATTGAGGAACCAAAGAAATAAGGTGTTTGCCGTACTCCTAACTACCGGTATCCAAAACTACACAACTAATCACAACAGCAATACCATTGCCTTTAACAAATCTTAGTTCAGTCACCAGTTTAAGTTGAGAGTGGGGGTATCCATGGCATTTTCCAATTATGTTCCTATTTTACAAGTAAAAAAAATTGAGAACCTTTCATAATGTTGCCAAACAAAGACTCAACAAACTTACCTGAGACTCCCTGTCTCTGCCAGTCTGTCCCTGCATATCTGTCCCCAACTCTGCTGTCTGTGTGCCATCTGTTGCCTGCTCTGCCTAATGACATCATTGTGAAACATTTCCATTAGCATTTCACTTCTTTCTTATGAACATTTTATCAACTAGTCTGAGATATTAGGCTACTAGGGTTCTCACTTTGCGTTTTGGTGTACTGAAAAATACTCTGATGTCCGTCTTTTTTCTGCCATTTTTCTACCTGGCTGGCTACACACACACAGTATGTAGGTTATTTACAGTAGGAGATGGGCTTCTATCATCTTATCTTCTATCATTCTATATGGGCTTCGTTCTAAAAGGTAGCTAGCAAATGTGAAACGGATTGCAGTGACAAGAGTTGACAGCTGTATGAGTTCACCATTTACACAACATATGCTGCAACCTTTTGTAATTTTAATCGTTTGCTTCATATTGGCTGGCTTCCAACAATAGCTGAATTTGCAAAGCTAGCGAGCACCAATTCAGTGGTGTTTGCTATAATCTTTGCTACCCGGGTTAAATAAAGGTGAAATAAAATAAATAAATAAAAGTTCCCTTGCGACAATTTAGCTTTTGCAACGAGACCATTAAATATATTTAAAACAATGGTAGAAGAGAGTGTAGTTCTGTTCAGTTTATCGCTAACCTTATCACAGGGACTTTGAAGCACTAACTTACATGCATGCTGATCCTGGAATAAATTGACGATAGCAAAGATTCCATCTTTGACGACGCCACATAAATGGAATAGGTACTAGCTAGCTTAATAGTTAATATTTGCGCGCTAGCTCTGCAAATTCAGCTAGGGTGTGTGTGAACCCTGGCGCGATTGACTGGATTAACCTCACGTCAGTTACGTGCATTGAGTGCCTTTCAGACAGTAGATACTAACACTCTGTTACATTGACAACTAAGGAACTGGCAGTGGATCAAACCATTGTGAGGCAAAGGGCGGGGGGGTCGCAATCTTTTGAAACTTAAAAACGCGCTATCAAGTGTCTATAATCAGCACAATTGCTTTCATTGCGTATTATTAATATTATTTAAATTACATAGTTATGTTTACAGTGATATATTGGGGGGGACAAATCATATTTTTCCCAGGATGGGGGGGTCGTGTCCCCCCCGTCCCCCCTGGGATTTCCGCCCCTGGATACAGCCCATCAAAATTCTACCTTTTCATATCATAATCTCTCTCCAATCATTTATCTATGCCTATTATCTCAAATCACACAATCCAGCCCTAAATAGACTGAACACTAGAAATGATTAAACACATTTTGCAACACAGGCTACAGCCTAATGTCATAATTGTCAGTAGCTTCGATGCAAACGCGATACTTTTGACATTGAGAGTCCAGCACAATGTCAAAAGTGTCATTGTCGCATCGAAGCTAAATGGCCAGATGTTGTTCCTCATAGCCTATTATGCTTCACGGTGCAGGCCTATAATGAGATCTAATAATCCTTTTCTCATGGAGAAAGGAAGGCCAGTAAGATGTTTCTCATTTTGCAGATAGCCTACAGTATCATAACAGCTGTGTATAGTTGCTCTCTTTAACTATTGTCCTCCTATCCCCTTTCATCTATATTTTTTTCATTTGCATTCAGGCTTGAATAAAACAAGCCCATTATAAAATAGCCTAGCGCCAGACCATCAATGGCCATATTGAGGTTATTGTGATTGACAGAGCGGGTTGGTTAGTTACATGACTTGGGAGGTGAAACACAATTGCGTCCTAAATGGCACGCTATGGGCCCTGGTTAAAAGTAGTGCACTATAAAGGAAATAAGGGTGCCATTTCGGCCATACACAAATTACTTTCAGATTCCAACCTCGCCACACGTCAGCCTGGCAATGACACAATGAGTTGTGATGTCATCCTGAAGGCATCTTTACTGGCAAGTAGGGTGACCACATGTCCCGAATTGTGCGGTCAGTCGGGAATTTGGGCCCTTTGTCCCGCAACCAAACAATCAAGCAAACATTTTACCAACAAATTCAAACACCACCAATTTAGGAAAAAAATGCAATTTGTCCCGTATTCAGTCAGACATTCCAACCTGTCTCTTGCAGTCACGTTGCGCTTATGGAAATATATCATAAGGATGTGGTAGCCTAATGCCCCGTGTATACACTTGCACAAACTGCGGACTGTAAAGAATCTAGCTAGCTAAAGCTTTTACTGCACATAGCCCATCTATAAACAGCCCAAACAACTACCTCTTCCCCTACTGTATTTATTTATTTTGCTCCTTTGCACCCCAGTATTTCTACTTTGCACACTCATCTACTGTCAAATCTACCATTCCAGTGTTTTAATTGGTATATTGTATTTACTTCGCCACCATGGCCTATTTATTGCCTTTACCTCCCTTACCTCATTTGCTCACATTGTATATAGACTTATTTTTCTACTGTATTATTGACTGTATGTTTGTTTTACTCCATGTGTAACTCTGTGTTGTTATATGTGTCGAACTGCTTTGCTTTATCTTGGCCAGGTCGCAGTTGTAAATGAGAACTTGTTCTCACCTTGCCTACCTGGTTAAATAAAGGTTACATTTATATATATATATTTTAACTGCAAATTGAATGTACAATTTTGTAAGCTTGCCTTGCTGATATTTGCCATGCAATGCAGCTGAAGTAACGTAGCTAGCCAACTATTTTCTTGCTTATTGCACAGTGGAGGATAAAAATACCTTTATGCCTATGGATGTGTAGCTAGCTATGTAGCTGATCTGTGTATGGACCCTAAAACGTTTGGTATACATATTAGTTCAGAACCTAGCTATGAACCTCAGCTATCATAGCCAGTTGTATCAACTTCAACGAAGCCTATGGATTGAGTAGAATATAACATAACTTGTAGTTACATGTAGTTACCAATCAATCAATCAAATGTATTTATATAGCCTTTCTTACATCAGCTGATATCTCAAAGTGGTGTACAGAAACCCAGCCTAAAACCCCAAACAGCAAGCAATGCAGGTGTAGAAGCACGGTGGCTAGGAAAAACTCCCTAGAAAGGCCAAAACCTAGGAAGAAACCTAGAGAGGATCCAGGCTATGAGGGGTGGCCAGTCCTCTTCTGGCTGTGCCGGGTGGAGATTATAACAGAACATGGCCAAGATGTTCAAATGTTCATAAATGACCAGCATTGTCAAATAATAATAATACCATGCATGAGATCCCAACATTGTAGCCTGTACATTTAATATATTCACTGATCATGTACTCTACCTTGGCATATAAAGGTGCAGTTCAGGTATGAATGTCTGTGAGATTCTTTTTCAGTCATATCCAATACCAGGGGTATACAATTCCAGTCTTTGAATGATGCTCTGTCTGCATGTATATATAAAAATTATACACTTCAACAGTGTTTACCAATCCTGGTCCTGGGACATCAATGGTTGTACCAGGACTAGAATAGACTAGAAACATGACTTAACTAGCTAGGCTGATTTGTAATTCATAAATACAGTACCAGTCAAAGGTTTGGACACACCTACTCATTCAAGGGTTTTTCTACATTGTAGAATAATAGTGAAGACATCAAAACTATGAAATAACACATATGGAATCATGTGTTAAACAAATCAAAATATATTTTATATTTTACATTCTTCAAAGTAGCCACCCTTTGCCTTGATGACAGCGTTGCACACGCTTGGCATTCTCTCAACCAGCTTCATCTGTAATGCTTTTCCAACAGTCTTGAAGGAGTTCCCATATATGCTGACCACTTGTTGGCTGCTTTTCTTTCAATCTTTCCTTCACTTGAGGTTGGGTGATTGTGGAGGCCAGGTCATGTGATGCAGCACTCCATCACTCTTCTCTTTGGTCAAATAGCCCTTACACAGCCTGGAGGTGTGTTGGGTCATTGTCATGTTGAAAAACAAATGGGATGGCGTATTGCTGCAGAATGCTATGGTAGCCATGCTGCTTAAGTGTGCCTTGAATTATAAATAAATCACTGACAGTGTCACCAGCAAAGCACCCCACACCACCTCCTCCATGCTTCACGGTGGGAACCACACACCGGAGATCATCCATTCACCTACTCTGCGTCTCACAAAGACATGGCGGTTGGAACCAAAAGTCTCAAATTTGGACTCAGACCAAAAGGACAAATTTCCACCGGTCTTATGTCCATTGCTCGTGTTTCTTGGCCCAAGTATTTCTGCTTCTTCTTATTGGTGTCCTTTAGTAGTGGTTTCTTTGCAGCAATTTGACCACGAAGGCCTGATTCACACAGTCTCCTCTGAACAGTTGATGTTGAGATGTGTCTGTTACTTGAACTCTGTGAAGCATTTATTTGGGCTGTAATTACTGAGGCTAGTAACTCTAATGAACTTATCCTCTGCAGCAGAGGTAACTCTGGGTCTTCCTTTCCTGTGGTAGTCCTCATGAGAGCCAGTTTCATCATAGCGCTTGATGGTTTTTACAACTGCACTTGAAGAAACTTTCAAAGTGCATGAAATGTTCCATGTTGACTAACCTTCATATCTTAAAGTAATGATGGATTGTCGTTTCTCTTTGCTTATTTGAGCTGTTCTTGCCATAATATTCACTTGTTTTGTTTCCCAAAAAGGGTTATCTTCTGTATACCACCCCTACCTTGTCACAACACAACTGATTGTCTCAAACGCATTAAGGAGGAAAGAAATTCCACAAATTCACTTTTAACAAGGCACACCTGTTACTTGAAATCCATTCCAGGTGACTACCTCATGAATCTGGTTGAGAGAATGCCAAGAGTGTGCAAAGCTATCATCATGGCAACGGGTGGCTACTTTGAACAATCTAAAATACCAAATATATTTTGATTTGTTTAACCTCTTAGGGCTAGGGGGCAGTATTTACACGGCCGGATAAAAAACGTACCCGATTTAATCTGGTTACTACTCCTACCCAGTAACTAGAATATGCATATACTTATTAGATATGGATAGAAAACACCCTAAAGTTTCTAAAACTGTTTGAATGGTGTCTGTGAGTATAACAGAACTCATATGGCAGGCAAAAACCTGAGAGATTCCTTTACAGGAAGTGGCCTGTCTGACCATTTATTGGCTTTCTTTGACATCTCTTTCCAAAACAAAGGATCTCTGCGGTAACGTGACAGTTCCCACGGCTCCCATAGGCTCTCAGAGCCCGGGAAAAAGCTGAATGTCGTCATTCCAGCCCCAGGCTGAAATACATTATCGCCTTTGTCAAGTGGCCGATCAGGGGACAGTGGGCTTAGGCGCGTGCACTGGTCGCCCCGTCTTTCTTTTTTCTCCTCTATTTACCGAAACGCAGATTCCCGGTCGGAATATTATCGCTTTTTTACGAGATAAATTGCATAAAAATTGTTTTTAAACAGCGGTTGACATGCTTCGAAGTACGGTAATGGAATATTTAGAATTTTTTTGTCACGAAATGCGCCATGCTCGTAACCCTGATTTACCATTTCGGATAGTTTCTTGAACGCACGAACAAAACGCCGCTGTTTGGATATAACGATGGATTATTTGGGACCAAACCAACATTTCTTATTGAAGTAGAAGTCCTGGGAGTGCATTCTGACGAAGAACATCAAAGGTAATCAAACTTTTGTAATAGTAAATCTGATTTTGGTGAAGGCTAAACTTGCTGGGTGTCTAAATAGCTAGCCCGTGATGGCTTGGCTATGTACTTAGAATATTGCAAAATGTGCTTTCACCAAAAAGCTATTTTAAAATCGGACATATCGAGTGCATAGAGGAGTTCTGTATCTATAATTCTTAAAATAATTGTTATGCTTTTTGTGAACGTTTATCGTGAGTAATTTAGTAAATTGTTAGTAAATTCCCCGGAAGTTTGCGGGGGGTATGCTAGTTCTGAACGTCACATGCTAATGTAAAAAGCTGGTTTTTGATATAAATATGAACTTGATTGAACAAAACATGCATGTATTGTATAACATAATGTCCTAGGGTTGTCATCTGATGAAGATCATCAAAGGTTAGTGCTACATTTAGCTGTGGTTTGGGTTTATGTGACATTATATGCTAGCTTGAAAAATGGGTGTCTGATTATTTCTGGCGGGGTACTCTGCTGACATAATCTAATGTTTTGCTTTCGTTGTAAAGCCTTTTTGAAATCGGACAGTGTGGTTAGATTAACGAGAGTCTTGTCTTTAAATAGCTGTAAAATAGTCATATGTTTGAGAAATTGAAGTAATAGCATTTCTAAGGTATTTGAAAATCGCGCCACAGGATTCAACTGGCTGTTACGTAGGTGGGACGATTTGGTGCCACCTAGCCCAGAGAGGTTAACACTTTTTTGGTTACTACATGATTCTATATATGTGTTATTTTATAGTTTTGATGTCTTCAGTTATTCTACAATGTAGAAAATTGTAAAAATAAAGAAAAACCCTTGAATGAGTAGGTGTGTCCAAAATTTTGACTGGTACTGTGCATAAATAGAACCTAAAAAAAACAGTACACTACACCTCCTATGCATCATGTAAATACTCTAAAACCAGTTCATCTCAATATAAAAAATGTTTCACCTGCATTGATCGGATAAACACAGGATAAGTGTAGTATTTCATCAAATGAGAGACTTAATTTCAACCAGTAGAGAATGTGAAACTCTTTATTGAAAGAAGTTCATTATCCAAGTGTTATAAATACATAATATATGCATTATAAATATCATTGGAATATTATATATATTCAAGTTCAATCTTTACTTCAATGCACATATGGTGTGCATTATAAAAACAGAGGAGGAAAGGAGGTGATGAGAGAGGTGTAAAAGACAAAAGGAAAGAGGTAAGAACAGAGGAGCAGGGAAGACGGCAATTGTGTTTCTAGTGGTGTCCTAACCAGCCTTGGGCTCCCAGTCGTTCCGAAGGTTATTTTAAGAGCGAGTGAGGTAACGATGATGGGACTGGGGGTTGGCATCCTCTCTCACGTCAAAACATACCTGCAGACGAGAGAGACAATAAAAAAAACCACAAGGCTTAAACATGCTAACATTGTCAGTCATCATAATCATCAGGAGGTGAAATGCAAAACTGACCTTGGATCATTAACTCTGGGACTACTACATCTCTATCTGTATTTCAATGTAAAACATCTCTTTAATAATACTTTCTGTTGACCCGACCAAGTGACCTCTCACCTCTGATCATGCTGTGCCCTCTATGTAGCCAGTTCAGATGCGGGAGGGGTTCACCAACACAGCTGAGATAACCTAAAGGATTTTGGGAGAAGGGGAGAGGGATGAAGTGAAGGAGAGCAACTGTTATTGAGAAAATAAGGTAGTTAAAGAGAGTGTTTAATGGGAATCTGTGTGTGTGGCCTCAGCTGGTATCCACACTAAGTGGCTGCAGAGTACTTTATGCTGTAAAACAAGCACAGACACACAAGGATAAACAATATAGCGTAGTTATAGAAATAATGAAGTGTCTTACTATTCTCCATGGTTGGCCCTCTTCCCTATTCTTTGAAAGTGGAAGGAGCCACAGTTATACACCTGAGCCTGCTTACTGCACAACCTAATCCATCAATCAGATTGATACATGAGTGTGTAGGTGTGGGTTATAGGGTGTCTAATTGTTCTACATTATTTCAATATGGGTGACTTAAAATAGCCTGTTTTGTTTTTTTACAGACATCACACCCTTACCTAAACAGCAACCTCACCAGAGAAGTAGAAATCAAAAGGGATATAAACTGGGAACTGCAGTTGACATAGCTAAGTAAATGGAAGAATACTCTTATTGCAATGTGGATGGCTCATAAAAGAGCCGTTGGTTGTGCATAGTGCAGTCTATGGTGTTGCCAGGGAACATCACCCTCTTTGAAGAAGTAGGAGGTGAAGTTCTCACACACACACAGATTGCCTCTCTTGCTGCGTTGTTGGACCCCATCCTTGAAACATCCTACAGATCAGCAGACTTGATCCTCGTGTCCATCCTCATGAAGATATGCAGGACACAGGTAGCCTTCACATGCCTGAATTCCCCCAGGAGGCAGTCCCAGATGGCCCTGGTCACCCAACCTTGCAGTGCCCTACACGGTAACTGTAGGGATCTCCAGTTACAAGGTATCTGTAGGAATATGGAAGATAATATCATTATTAGACTTTTACATCACCAGGTCATTGTGGATTACTAAAGTATAATATCCCTTATAACAAATCATGATAACATTGGATAGATATATGCATGTGCATGTGTAGCATGTGACAATAGCAGGATCATATCAAGGATAGCATCACAAATGAATAAATAAATACCACTTGAAGCTTGATGATGAGTTGACCATTTAACCCACTGTTCCTAGGCTGTCATTGTAAATATGAATGTGTTCTTAACTGACTTGCCTAGTTAAATAAAGGTAAAATAAAAAACATTTGTTGTCAGCTGTGTACTGCTAAGGAAAAAACTAAAAATGTGCACCCTTTTGAGTTCCCAGGACCAGGACTGAGAACCACTGCTCTTCATTGGGACCTCTTCATCTGCAGACAGGCTTTCACAGCTCTCTGTTTCTGAGGACAGAAAACCTCACAAGAAACAGACTTCATTATATTCAAATTAAGACCTCACTGAATATTATATTACTATTATCTCCGGCCTCACTTCTAGGGACTGGAACTACACTTAGGTACCTGCCCTATACAAAATAGCCTACTCTCTCACTTTGACAGTTTTGACAGTTGGGGCTGCTATCCATTCACCCTCCTACATGGCTGTTGGCTAGCTACCTACAAATGCATTTGGAGTTTATTTTTTATTTTTACAGTGATAAATACATCAAGATAGCTAGCTAATACGAAGTTAGGTAGCTGGTGATATTTAATTCACTTAGCTAGCTATCTGTACAGTATGTAAAATTGGCCAGATAGCAAGTTAGCTACATTAGCAGCTCATTTGAGTTAGCCTGCACTGTAGCTAGTTAACTAGTAATACATATTATTTTTTACATTTTAGAAATGTACTTACTTACTTGAATAGGTTCTAGGTTCTCCCAGCCATGTGGACGATTGGAAACAGGTCAGCAAAGTTTGTCACCAGAGAGTTTTAGAGCATATTACTATTTACTTGTGAATAAATTCATGAAATGGAGAATGGATTAAACTATTTACCCATTTAATAACCAGACCTTCATACAAACTTGTTATGCTGAATTCTTGACCCAATCGAACGTGCTGCTATATGCTGCAAGGACGCCCACAAGTGAGCCACTCTGGGCGGACTAAGCGACACGCTGCAATTTACCGCGTGCTAGTGTACACGAGTCGTAAGCCTACTGGTGATGTTAAACACTCCAATCATTGTTGAGATCTGATACCCTACACAGCGCAAGACAAGATGTAGGCCAATGTCATAGGCCTATCATATTTTTCAAACCCTTTCGGGCTAAATTTCAACTAAACATAGAGGATAGTTAGGCCTCCTAACTACTTACAAAAAGCATGTTTCTGATGAAGACCTACAAAAGTAAGTAAATAGCTGTATTAGACTCAAACTTGTGAGGCTCTCCATGCTCATTCAACATATTTTCTGCTACTTCACTCATTCCTGTTTTAAAAGACTCCCATCCTAACTGTTTTACATTCCCTGAGACCAACCAGAATTTTTTCCTTTGACAAATATTCAGAGAGAATTTCATAAAAATAGCCACACATGGTCTCTTGTTTCTGCATCAAGAGTAGGCTACGCTTCAATTGCTTGGTCGGTGTAGTGGACTGCAGGGGTGTATTGCTGCCAGAGCACACCGGATGGTGGTTGTCACAATAGTTTAGTAAAGTTATAGCAAAGCTGAATCAATGTCTTGGAAGATGACAATGATAGTATAACGTTACTGTTACACCAAAAACACCATATTTCCTACGAGATTTTAGGTTGGTTAGCTGAATAGTCCCCAAAAAATGTAACGAGGCCAAAACTCAACAGCGTGCGCCAGTAGGCAGAATGTTCTCTGATTAAAACAAAATATAGGAAGGCTATATAGTTTAACACGATCTGCTCGAATTTGCTCACTAAACAGTAATTTAAGAAGCTTTAAATGCATATTCCCATGAAACTGACTTCAGATCAAATGATTGGGATGAAGACGCAGTTTGGACATTTCCCTGGTAAAATGGGAAGAATTATCATTCACAATTGATAGTGACGATGGCCTATTTTAAAGATGTGTATGACTAACTTGGTTTGAAGGTATTAAAAAGTGTATTGAGATAATAGGCAGACGTTGCAATTGGTGGATGTATTTTATGCAAATTCTATAATGATATTCGATATCTATCGGTACAAACTGAGAAATTATGCTACAAAATGTTTTTATTGATGTAGGGTCACACTGTCTGGCAAAATCATCCTGTTGTCCCGCATATGAGTAATTTAAATGTGGTGACCCTAGTGACAAGCTTTATCTTTTCAAAGTTCGACCCAAAAAACCAAACAAAATGTGAATGGCCTGTGTAATTGAGGAAACTGTACCACACTCAGATAATGTGTGTGCTGATATAGATACAGATTGAGGTACATTGATGCCACAATATCATCCAAGGGGTAAAAAAAAAAGTGTTCTATCACCCAAATCTCCAAACACATTTGTCATCGGTTGTCCTTAAATGATTTAGGGAAAACTTTGCCACACATGGAAACCACTGGCCACATCTTTGACTTTGCCAATTATTGTCATCGCCAAGGTTTTGGCATCTTCCATATATTGCGGCTGCAAATCTGCCATATAAATAGTTAGAATAAGATGAAGCTCTGGTAATATGGATAACTATTGAAAGATAGCTGATATGCCTAGTTCTACATTGTAATGGACACAGAGAACTTTTGGCTGCTGGCAGGCTCCGGTCAGACCGTGCTCATGGTTCTCACAGGGGAAGTAAAATGAAAGGCTACAATGAATTTGCTCATGATCATGCATGCCACAAATAACATGTAACTATAATTTCCCTGAATTTATTTTGAGGGGGCTTTTCATTATCTGGATAGACATTTCTAGCTAATGTTACACCAATCAAAGCAGTGGACCGTATAGTGAAGCAAAACTATTAATCTTGGGGCAACAGGGGGAGCAGGTTTGCAAAATGCTATCATATCACGGAATTATACTATTTAATAAATGGTCAGATATATGGGGGCGGAAGGTAGCCTGGCGGTTAAGAGCGTTGGGCTAGTAACTCAAAGCTTGCTGGTTCGAACCCCCGAGCTGACTAGGTGAAAAATCTATCAATGTACTCTTGACAAGGAACTTAACCCTAATCGCTCTGGATAAGAGCATCAGCTAAATGACTTGGCTACAGACGGACCCTTTCTACTGTATCTCCCTTTGCCATGGAGTTCAGAGCCATTTCATTATTTTGTTCATAATGACTCATGCTCAACATAATTTACCCAAATGTCAACTGCCTCTTTCAAACACGTGTGTTTTGTGCCCCATTTAAGCCTCAAACACCCCACGAGAGCGCCAGTATGACACATAACGGCACAAAGCACACTTTAGCGTCACTCCTCTAATTTCCATCAGTACCACCAAAGACTCACTTGACTTCAGGCTATAGAAATCTACTGGGGACACAAAAGTGCTTCTCAAACATGCACCCTATTCCCTACATAGTCCACTAAAGGGAATAGGGTGTCATTTGTGACACGGTCAAAAATAGTTATGTATGTGTTTAAGTCCCCCCTTTGGGGCTGTCAAATCGCTCTCCCTCTCAGAATACGCCTATACGAGTTTCGCATTCAAAGCCACGAGTGACATGTACAACAGTAATATATTAAATATATTAAACCCACAATGAGTCTGACTGGAACGGAAAGAGAGTCAAAAGAGGATGATAAGTGGTGGTGATTTCAAGAACAACCTGTCAGTTACACTGTAATAATCATGACAAGATGGATGTCGTTGACAATCAAGAGTCTATCTACAGTCATGACACAATCCATTAGTTTGTTCGCTTTACACTGAACCAATATCTGACCTAAACACTGAATCATCATAAGAGTGCAAAGTCCGTTGTCATTATTGTTTGTTATGTCATGACTATATCAGTGTTATGTAGCCGTTGTGAAAGTTAAGTGTTACCAAAACTACTTCTACCAGTGTGTAGAGAAAACGTAGTATGAATATCTAATGTATAATTGTAGACTAAAGCTGCTGTTCTTAATTCAAAAGACATATGAAAAGTAGGTCTTGTATTCCCAAATGATATAATGCATTTCCAAACGATTCGTACTACTAGGCCGGTCTACTGACGTCAGCCGCTATGAATAAATTATTACACTTAATTTAAAAAATGTGCTGCACAGTGCACTTTAATAGGTGCTTTCTGTGCAGTAATCAGTCAGAAAGTAATCCTTATTTATTTTTTTTGACAATAAAATACTGTACTCAACAATGAAATGAATGACTGGTGAAGTGATTCAAAGTGATTTTATCCAATAACAAACGAATTCATCAACTCCTTACCATTTAGTGCATAGCTGATCGTAATCTTCCCTGTTACAAAATGAATAAAGAGGTGTTTGGCTATATGAGCTATGAGGAACGGTCAACTACCCGACAACATCGTTACTTTCCAAAAACGTTTGTCTCAATTCCTCAAATAAAGATCACACTTGAGAACAGCAAACAGTAAGTGGACATTCACTTTCTTGGTATGGCTGTACTTTTTTTCCCAGCTGGGAAATATTTGCATATTTCCTCTATTTTTTATAATTTATTGAGATTAGCTCCACTCCTGTTACATATTCATAACGATCTGCTCCTAACCAATCCCTGGGGACTTGACCTCGGTCAGACCCATGTCATGTGTGTGGGGGATGAGCCCTCTCTCTAGGCTGCCATGATGAAAATTCCCCTTGATGGTGATAAGCCTGTCTGTGCTATTCTGTACCCCAGGGGTGCTGAGATGCCCCTACACACAAAAACACATACACTGAACCTCCCACTGGGAAACCCACTCTGTGTGTGACACCAACTCAGAACCACGTGGTAATACCTTGACAATTTGTGTGGAATGCTTTATTTTGTATGGTGGCACATACCAAAACGATGCCCTTTCACTTCTCTAGAGCAGTATTTTTCAGCCCAGTACTATTCTCACAAAACTCATTCCACTAATCAAGGGCTCAGTGATTAGTTAAAGAGGTATATCAGGTGCAGTATGTTAATGCTGGCCTAGAACAAAAGCCTGCACACACCCTGTGGGTCCCCAGGACCAGGATTGAGGATTTGTGCTCTAGACTAGAGATGATCCCCATAGTCTTGGTATGGAACCTGCTCCGGGGTACATTTTCTCCTACATGTACAAATCTAGGATCAGATTTCCCTTCCCCAATCTTAACCATTAGTGGGGAAATACTCATGACCCAATGGCAGGTCTAGTGGCAACTTTACCCTACACTATGGAACCTCTGAGATCAGGCATGCTAATAGAACACTAGCTAGCTGAAATAGAAGCATCTGATTGGACATTACGTAACCAGGGCTGTCACTTCTCATTTCACCAGGCCAGTGAGAGAGGGCGGGCTGATGAGTCAGACGACGTCCACTGTAAGAGTAATAGGATTTGATTTTCATCGAGATACAAAGAATCATAAATCGCACAAACTAGCAAACCATTAGGCGTATTGCGTCAATGTCATTTAGGATTAGGCAAAAATTACTTCTCGGCGGAAGGGGTGCATATGGAACAGAACTGTCATACAGAATGTCCAGCCTCAGGACATGAAACAACCCTCACCATTACCAACCAATATTACTACCTCTTCTCAGCTGACATAGAATGTCAAAAGAACTTGACACAACATTACAATCATGTAGCATCTTACTTCGAGTTGCACATCAGCCATCTTGGTAAAATATTTAATCTAGGATAGTGTTGAATGGTGCATAGAGGCATCTTCTCCCTACCAAGTGTGATAGGATAAAATATTTAGGCAGCATTGACCACAACTTGAACTACAGGCTTTTAGGCTGTCAGGAAGTATGTACAAAGCCACCCCAACTACATAGCTCCGAGGTGAAGTTTCCCCTAGGTACAGATCTAGGATCAGCTTCCCCAATCCTAACCATTAGTGGGGGAAAATGTTAAACTGACCCAAGATCCGAGGCGTTCTCAAGGGTTCTTTGGGAAGGGTGATGGCTATGCTGAACGATAATGACTCAAATAACCCCTTGAGCCTTTCAATGGTTCTTTGCCACTCAGAAAAGGGTTCTTTCATTTTTTAAGCAGAATTAAAATGTAGGTGCGACAATCTCAGAATATTTTGGGGCGTGGTTTGCTCACAGTTCTTTTTGTGAAACTGTGAGTGACATTCCTATTTAACTCTGTTGTGTAATGCCATTACATGTTAAATATGACTATGGCCAGTTATGGTGTCTTGTGAAATACTCATGTTTGACCTTGTGTCAATTGAGAACGGTTGACTATATCAGTGGTTCTCAATTCTCTCCTCAGGGACCCACAGCCATTGCAGGGCTAGCAAAACTGTTTCAACATAACACAAAAACACCTAAGAAATTTTAACAATATAGTATGGCTAACCAGAATAAAAAACCCTGTATGGTTATTCAAAAGGATCTACAAAAGAACCTTGGAGATTTAGGAAGGATTTTATAGAACCATTATCCATAAAAGTTCTATAAAGAACCATACAAATGTGTTCTATATAGCCCCAAAAAGGGTTGTAACCAGAGCAGAACCCTTTTTTTGGTGATATATAGAACCTTTTATTCATGTTTCTTATAGAACCTTCAGGAAAGGGTTCTTTATAGCACCATACAGGTTCCATTTTGAAATGTTATGAGCATGGGTCTTTATAGAACCTTCAAAAAAAGGTTCTATATAGCACTATATTCCCCCCCCCCAAAAAAAAAGAGTGTGTGTGTACTCCCTTAACAGTGAGGGTAAGTACACAATATTGTGGAGGATGGATGAGCTTGTAAGAGTTGTGCCTGCAGCAAATGGGTACAGAAATAGGCTCATGCCCAGCTGTACCTTCGCCTGATATAATGTAACATGACATTACAGCACACTACAATTACATCTGTTGCAACACATGTTGAAGGGGATAACAGTTGCATTACTTTATTTCACGTTCCTGAAATATTCCAAAATATCACTTAAAAATATTTTAGATTTTGTAATTTAATGATGAATGACAAAGATAAATGTATTTGTTCTGGTCATGCAAAATGCAATACTCATCATAGCTGCATATTATACAGTAAATCTTATTACAATTTCTGGGAAGTCGATGAAAATGCTCTTCATTCACACTTTTTGGGGTAGGGTAGAAAAACAACAGCAAGTGTAAATATTTGACATTTCCACACCTATCAGGTGTCTAACACCGAACTTTATGGTTTTCAGGTAATTTCCTTACACTTGATGTATGACTGCAAGACTGCCTTTAATTAACCTAGTCATTCTCAATCCTTGTCATCAGACTTTCCTTTAACCTAGTCATTCTCAAACCTTATCCCTCTAGTTACAGGTTATGCGAAAATAAAGAAATAAACCGCACCATATTCCTACAAAGTTAGACAGTGGGCTGCCATTAGACCACACACACTTCACGCGAGACTTCCTACCACGAAATCTACCACTGTTTACACAGCAGGAATATGATGCGGTTTAGAAAAAAGCTGGATTCTAACGTTTATTTGATAGCAAGGGACACATTTCACTATGTCTGGTAAGTAGAGTTCCTAGAGGTTCTACATATGTTTTTATTGACAGGAAGAAGAAGAAAACAAATTGTGAAGCCGGCTATATTGTGGTATGGTTATTTTCCATCGCCAACCACCAGAACAATGCACAACTCAGGGAGTCCAACCAATACACAGACTCCCGATGTTGTGCCCCAAAGCTAGGCCACAAATATGCCCAAGGTGAATGGTTGAGTATGGCTGTGTGTTTCAGTGCAGCCAGCCTGCAGTAGATACAGCTTATGTCCGGCCAGTCTAGTCTGGACTGACCCCATATTTACGGAACACATATTAGCATCTTCATCATTCCTCCTCAAGTCAATGTTTCAACCCAGCATTAGTCAAGTCTGGGTGACTAGTGCTGGGTTGAGACATGACTAGGGGAGGGGTGAGATCTGAAGGAGAGGAATGTGGAAATTCCTAATATGTTTTGGTTGAAGTTGGCTCCTGAGTGGCGCAGCGGTCTAAGGTACTGCATCTCAGTGCTGGAGGCATCACTACAGACCCTGGTTAGATCCCGGGCTGTATCACAGCCGGCCATGATCGGGAGTCCCATAGAGCGACACACAATTGGCCAAGCATCGTCCGGGTTAGGGGAGGGTTTGGCCGTTGTAGGCCGTCATTGTAAAAATGTGTACGAATTTATTCTTAATTGACTTGCCTAGTTAAATAAACGTTCAATAAAATTACATTTTAAAAAAGTTTCTGAAGTTGAAGTTTTGAGCAGTTTTCTCCAGTGGTTAGCTTCAAAGCAGACTATTCTGGACTGATGTGCAGTGTGCTTTTCTGTCTCCTTCGCAGCTGTCGTGGCTTCACCCAGGTGGATGCTACACATCAGTAGTGAGAGAGTTCTAGCCATGGCGTCTGACTTCAGATACTAATACTGAGAAGCGCTGCTTCAGAAACCAGGGAGCCCTGATGAATGACTACGGACCAGTCTGAAACACCCTGGATGTGACCCCCCTCTATTTCATCTCTGAATGCCTCCTCTCTAGCCTTCCCCTTGGGGCTGACTGCTCAAGCCATGAAGGAACTACCCTGCCTGCCATAATCTATTGAACTATTTGTTTTGTTTTTCAAAATGTCATGAATTTGTTTTCTCTTAAAGTGCTTTGAGAGTGTAATGAAAAGCGTATAAAAGTTGAATAAATCTATTATTATTATTATTATTATTATTATGTATTCCGTACATGCTCACCTACTTTCTCCAGACTGCACGCTCAGCTGCACCGTTACGGACCTGCAGTTAAGACAACCTTCCTTGGGTGGAAAGAGCAGAACACTCCCCCAAACAGCCTAAGTTGCATTGCAAAAGCAATGCTCTCAGAGCACGTAGCGTATAATAGCTAGCTAGAGTACTATATGCATGATTTGCTACAATGTAAAAACAATGCCTCCAGAGCACAAAATGCATGCTAGTGTAAGGGTGATTTCATCTGTTCAGACAAGGTTTGTATCTGGGGAATATTTTAAGCAAACTGAGGCCCATGTTTTTAAATGTACAGTGCATATGTAGCATATGTGCCCCCTGGGACTTCACTAAAGAAACAAATCAATATCCTTCAGCTCAAAATAACATATTAAGATCTCTAAATCAGGAGGATTAGCTTGGTGCTTTTTTAATAATAGGATTACTATTAACATAATGGGTAAGTTTCTAGCTCCTATTGTGGGTTTACACTAGGAGTATGTTGTTGTGTTCCACACAAGCCAATGATAAGAGCCTAAGTGTCCCAATGAGAGCAGTGGGATGTGGGAGTGAAATTATATTGTACTTATTATTATTCATTGGCTCAGCATCCACTCTTAACAAGGACGATTTCAGCTATAATTCTCTCACATATGGCACCTATTTTTTTATAGCTGGTATTTATTGGCTGTTATTTTCATTTTTTTAAGCTATGTGGCGTTATCTAGGAAGGGAATGTGGTAACGGTCTTTCGAGGGTTGGATATAATATGCAACTGTGCATCTTACTGTACAAGCTGAAGAATGGTGTTTTCAAAATGAGGTTCTCAAGCCCATTCCCCATTGATGCTACTCAAACTATTTTGGGAGAAAGAATAGTCTGTGATTAATTGTGTTTAGCAAAAGGATGAAGGCTGACGATGCAAAAAAAAAAAATGTAATTACTTTTTTTATTTAACCGTTATTTTACCAGGTAAGTTGACTGAGAACACATTCTGATTTACAGCAACGACCGGGGGAATAGTTACAGGGAGCCAATTGTAAGCTGAGGATGATTAGGTGGCCATGATGGTACAGTATGAAGACCAGACTGGGAATTTAGCCAGGACACCAGGGTTAACACCCCTACGATAAGTGCCATGGGATCTTTAGTGACTACAGAGAGTTAGGACACCCGTTTAACGTCCAATCCGAAAGACAGAACCCTACACAGGGCAATGTCCCCAATCACTGCCCTGGGGCATTGGGATATTTTTTTAGACCAGAGGAAAGGGTGCCTCCTACTGGCCCTCCAACATCACTTCCAGCAGCATCTGGTCTCCCATCTAGGAACTGACCAGGACCATAAGTTATGAATGCATGGCTAATGCAAATTAGTTGTGCCTTACGTGATAAACGATCATTAAAGCTGTAGCCAGATTTTCATAATTACTAAACAAAAACATTGTCTAAGTGTTGAGATTAAATTATGAGAAAAAGAGTACATATTTCAAGGAACAATTGGGTTCCCTCGTCATTGCTGGCAGTTTGGAGACCTGAAGCATGCTGAACACACATTACCTATCAGCAATAGAACACTTTCATTATTACTCCTCACAGAATGAGGTAATTATTTTGTCAAGTGTTGACAAAAGCCCTATGTCCAATATGAATATGAGGGTCAACTTGTTTTAATGGCAGATAATTCTTCAGAGCAAGGCCATAGAATTGTTCAGGGTCCCCATGGAGCGAATGATAGAAAGATAAGAAAGCGCACCGTCAGATGTTGGTAGTGGGATAGTCACAAGGTGGCCATTCCAAAATGGACAACTGAATGCTGAGTAAATAGTTAAGCTATTTTAAGGATATAACTTAGGGTTAGAGGCTTATGGTTATAACCATATATATGGTTAAAAAGTGTCGCTCCAGTACTTTCATCCTTCCCAGCATGGATAGTGCTAATCATGCATTTCCTTGATTCCTTACATCCTCTCTCCATACGTCCTCTCTCCATACATTATCACAATACATTGAAGGTCTGAGGGGAGGAACATAAATCTTCTCCTCCAATGTATTTTGAGGAGGCGAGAAGAGAACACACGATGAATCAAGGAAACACCATCAACATTCACCCGGTGAGTGAAGGGAAATGGAAAAATTATAGAGGTGAGGAGACATCTCTACTCTCTCAATCACCATACAGTCTGCATGGTAGGTCCCCAAATCCACCCTCTCAAGACAATCCACTCTCTTTACCCCCATATGGGTAATTTGAAGAGGGCTTAGAGAAATCCCCCTATCTATCTTTAACTCTCTGCAGAGGGGAGCCTGTACTGTAGGGCGATCACAGACATCCACTGAGAAGCAGGGAAATAAACAGAGCAGGAGGGAAGAAAAGTGGGGCACAGTACATTCTACTCCAACAGTTGAATAAACTATAACGGATCATTGAGTGAGTGGCATTTATGAACTACAACAGTGAATACCTAAATGAGCATTAACCATTCTCACCTTTCAGAGTCACAGGTTGTGAGGCTAAACAATTTAATGCACTGCAAATTCAGCAATGTGATACTTTAAAGTAACTGTCCAGTGTTTCCAGATTTCTATGAAATATTACTTAGAATTAACTACAATATGAGTGAAATTGTTTTTCTTGGAATGGTGTGGGCATATACCGGTCATTGAAAATATTCATGTGAGTAGACCACTGATTGGCCAGCTCATCCTCTAGGAGGATGACATCATCCTCTTTGATGAAATAGCAAGCATTTTTTAAACGTTCTGTTTGAGATACAAGTTTGTGGTAGGGTTTATGGAAGTTTCTTTCTCCAATTTAAGCTTTGGCCACAAATATGAGTATTGGATTCAACAACATTATTTGCGTTAATAACATAATATTAACTTTTATAAGTGAGATTTTCACTGGACTGTTACTTTAATTAGATATCAAGCTGGGTCCGTTGTATTCGGCTGCTTCAGGCCATGGTCATGGCATGTCATGGCTCATGGCTTCATGAGTAGGAGATATGATATGGGTGATGATGGCAACATCTTTGGAGGAGGCAGACCTTAATGCAGGTTATGAGCTGCACTTTTAAATCAGGGACAGTAGGAGACAGTACAGGCAGCGATCTAATGATGTGATGGCATTCACATTATACCACCTCCCCCATTGCCTCTGTATAACAAGGTGTGCCTCATTGGAAAATACTGAAACACAAATCAGACTAAAGGACATGACGCAAGTCATTGCAATAATACATTTTGGTGAAATTCTGAAAGCTGGTTCTCTTGAAAAAGGACACTATGCCCTGGAATGACTAATATAAATCCAGTCCAGATTGTTGCACAAACTGATCACTCCCTGTTCCACTCATCACACTTGTGACTTCACAAGCTATTCATCACTGGCTATCTCCATTCACTCAAGAACAGTGACTAAACACTGGTCGGACTCTGTTACTCTTCATAACTTATGGAGTATTTCTTCAATATTAAAAGTCTAAATTGTGCTCTGTCCCCTCACATACATACATACATACATACATACATACATACATACATACATACATACATACATACATACATACATACATACATACATACATACATACATACATACATACATACATACATACATACATACATACATACATACATACATACATACATACATACAACATAAAAAAATGCAAGACTTTACAATTAGTTACTATTAAATCTAACCTTCAACGTACAACTTTGAAGCAAAAACGGTTGGATTTACCTCTTTCTTGCACACCATACCACATTCTCCAAATTCCCTGGCTTGTTGTAAAACACTGTTTAAATGAACAGCCTAATAATCCATTTCCTTGGAGTAAAACTAGAAAAGGAGTATCATGTGTATCCTCTCCTGTATTCCCGCTACCGTCCAGTCTCTCTGAATGCAGCTCAGAGAAGCAGTGTTTTAACGTAAAGAAAAAAGGCAGGGGAGTACTCTCATTCTCCCCAGGTCTCATTCACTCACATTTCCATTTATTTTTCTTCTTTTGCATGCCGTCTCACTCTCTTCACCGACTCAGTTTCATCCCTATTATTTTGCGCTCTCTCTCCCTGGCTCTTGCAGCTCACTCCACTTGCTCTTGTCCCATCTCCCTCTTCTCCGTTTGCCTCTTCACTCACTCCTTTCTTGCGCTCTCTCTTCTCTATTTGCCTCTCTCTTCACTCACTCCTTGCATTCTCTTGCACTCATATTCTCTCTCGCTCTCTCGCTCTCTCTCGCTCTAACCAGTGAATCTTGCTGTTATCCTGTTTTCCGGTTTGCCTTGATTCCCAAGCCAGAGAGCACCACCATCAAAATAACACACGCACCACTCAGACCAGACCCTTTTACAATTGTTTTTGGTCGGGTGGACAGGGTGACATGGTGTTCTAGGGGGTAAATATATCCCGGCGTAGTATGGGTGCACCTCAAATGGCACCCTAATCCCTATATAGTGCACTACTTTGTGCTCTGGTCAAAAGTAGTGCACTATATAGGGAACAGTGTGCCATTTGGTACACAACCATGCTGTCTCAATCCTGATAATTCACCACTCCATATCCTCCAAAAACACACATGCAGCGTGTGCAGCTTTGTAGAAATTCAGCCTCGGAGCATTCACAGCAACAACAATCAAGGTGTTTTACAGTGCTATGCCAACATAAAGCATAAGCACTTCCTCTTCTGCAAATCCTTATGATTTGGTGTTTCAACAGTCTGGTTTTGTGCATGCATTAAAAAAAAGAGAGCTATCAGTCTTTGTAAAGCATTGTGGCACCATAAAACATTCAAACAAGGACAATCTTCCACAAGAGGGAAGGACAAATCGGGTGACAGTGAAACAGAAAACAATCCTTTATCCACCATATATTGCAACATTAGTTTAGTCGTGCTCTTAATAAAAGCAACTAACCGAAACGTTAAGTACACGTGTTCGTTTCTCTTTACCATTACAAAATGTTTACCAATATTATTTATTAGACACAATAAAAGTTAAGTGCATCCAATCCTTTACAATATTTTAGAATTGACAACACTCATGAGAACATTCTTTATGCTAATATATTCATACAGCTCATGACAACAAATGTCTAAAATATCTCAAACACAATTTTTCTTTTTACATCAAGTCAGTAGCTTCTTCTGACCTACTTTCAATGGAATCTCATCTAGAACAGTGCAAAAATATTTTTGTAGCCCAAAATTTTAGCCCAATTTGACACTTCGCTATTTACAGGTATTGCAGGCTGCAGTTGCACCCTTCTGATGAGGTAATTAAAGTAGATACAGTATGTACATATAGCTAGGAATAAAGTGACAAATAATAAACAGTAGCAGCAGCGTATGTGATGAGACAAAAAAGTTACAGGTATTTCATCACAATATTCTCAATTCAAACCTGTTTACAATGACATATAGCCTAAATATAATGAAAACAAAAGACTCAAACAAAAACTTCATACACAAATGCTAATGTTATTCATATGCTATTTGTATACATTCACATTTCGTGGATATCAAAACACAGTAAGTTGGATAAACAGGAACCCATATTTCCTCTTGTAAGGACTGGGAGCCTAGCATTGTTAGGGCCATCGAGACCAAAATGATTGAGTGTGCTATAAATAGCATTTTCCCCTCACCAGATGCAGTGTGCTGTTGTTCTGCAGATAGTGTGTACAGTATGCTACTCTGATGCTGCGGTTAGAAAGATGAACTGAACTGTTGCAGTTAACTTAGAGCAAGGACTGAGGTCCAATCTGGTAGCTGGTTCTCAAGCCAGGAATGAAGGTACTGTAGCAGTCTAATCTATGTGTACACAGATCCCACTTGTCATATGGCATGAAACGCTCTCTGGAAAAACTACATATGGAAGGGAGGAAGTCCCCAGAAGAGAGTTGGTTGACTTTGTGTCCCAAAAGGCATCCTATTCCCTACATAGTGCACTACCTTTGACCAGAGCACTATGGGTCCTGGTCAAAAGTAGTGCACTATAAAAGGAATAGGATGCCATTTGGGATGTACAATTTAATTACAGAATTAGTGATTCAGTCAGGATTGTTATCTTTGATGATTAGCATCTTGTTTGTGGTTAACTAGATCCGAGGATGTGTCCCAAACAGCATAAGGTTCAACTATATAGGGAATAAGGTGCCATTTGGGATGACCACAGAATGGTGAAGAGGGAGACCAGAGACCACCCTGTCTGCTTCTTAACAAGGTGGCCACATTAAAATTGATACATTTCATAGATGTAGAGTTATACAGTACGGTACTCAAAAAAGGCAAAGCTAAAAGACAAATAAGCTATTTTTAACACCTTGTGGAAAACCTTGAACAACACATACAAATTCAGACAGTGTTTCCTGACATGAATCATATAAAAACATCTTCCCAGGAGACCACACACATCTTTTTTTTACCTCCAGTCACGAGAAGCCATACACCTCAAAATGACACATTTCTGTTCAACCATTATGTTCAACCATTTTTCCTATTTTTTCGCAGCACTTTTCACTCACAACCTTTAGCTAAACAAATCTCCAGCAGTGCTGTCTGACTCAAATCATATTACCATCTTCCCACAGAGCAGGAGACCATGTAAACTCACCCTGCTCACCACCCCCAGTCTATGACCGAGTAGCCATCCCAGTCACGCTCCCATATCCAGCCTGGTACATGCCATGAAAACTCAACGACAGAGTAGGTAGAACGCAATTCAGTTAAGTTCTGTTCATTCAGTTGGCCTTTTACAGGGATTTGTCTGGCATTCAAGAGCACCGAGTTAAAGATAACATTAAACCATCAAAATTTAGGGGCCTCCCGGTTCGATACCAGGCTGTGTCGCAGCCGGCCGCAACCAGGAGACCCATGGGGCGACGCACAATTGGCCCAGCATCATCCGGGTTAGGGGATGTGGCTGGCCGGGATGTCCTTGTCCCATCGCGCTCTAGAGACTCCTGACACGGTCGCCAGGTGTACAAGTGCTTCCTCCGACACATTGGTGCGGCTGGCTTCCGGGTTAAGTGTAAATTGTGTCAAGAAGCAGTGCGGCTTGACGGGGTTGTGTTTCAGAGGACGCACGGCTCTCGACCTTCACCTCTCCCGCGTCCGTATGGGAGTTGCAGCGATGGGACAAGACTGTAACTACCAATTGGATATGACAAAATTGGGGAGAAAATGGGGTAAAGAAAAAAATGAAAAAAGAAGAACATCAACATTTTGAGACAACAAGTACCACATGAAACAGAGCTATTTACACACCACATGAGGCTGCTAAGCGCAGGACGGCTCATAATAATGGAATGGAGTGAATGTAATGGCATCAAATACAGTACCAGTCAAAAGTTTGGACACACCTAATCATGCAAGGGTTTTTCTTAATTTTTACTATTTTCTACATTGTTGAATAATAGTGAAGACATCAAAACTATGAAATAACACATATGGAAAGATGACAGCGTTGCACACTCTTGGCATTTGGCATTCTCTCAACCAGCTTCACTTTGAACGGTCTTGGACGAGTTCCCATATTTGCTGAGCACATGTTGGCTGCTTTTCCTTCATTCTGCAGTCCAACTCATCCCAAACCATCTCAATTGGGTTGAGGTCGGGTGATTGTGGAGGCCAGGTCATCAGAAGCAGCATTCCATCACTCTCCTTTCCCACGGGGGGCCAGCACAGGAAAAAAAAATGTATGAAATTGTATGAAATGTATGCATTCACTACTGTAAGTCGCTCTGGATAAGAGCATCTGTTAAATCACTAAAATGTCAAAATGTCCTTCTTGGTCAAATATCCCTTACACAGCCTGGAGGTGTGTTAGGTCATTGTCCAGTTGAAAAACAAATCATAGTCCCACTAAGAGCAAACCAGATGGGATGGCGTATTGCTGCAGAATTCTGTGGTAGCCATGCTGGTTAAGTGTGCCTTGAATTCTAAATAAATCACAGACAGTGTCACCAGCAAAGCACCCCTACACCTGCTCCTCCATGCTTCACGGTGGGAACCACACATGCAGAGATCATCCGTTCACCTATTCCGCGTCTCACAAAGACACTGCAGTTGGAACCAAAAATCTCAAATTTGGACTCATCAGACAGATTTCCACCGGTCTTATGTCCATTGCTCATGTTTCTTGGCCCAAACAAGTCTCTTCTTATTATTGGTGTCCTTTAGTAGTGGTTTCTTTGCAGCAATTCGACCATGAAGGCCTGATTCACGCAGTCTCCTCAGAACAGTTGATGTTGAGATGTGTCTGTGAAACATTTCTTTGGCCATTTATGCTATTTGTCTTAGTCAAGATTAGGGGAAAATAATCTGTACGTGGATCTGTGCCTATAGGAGCATTTACAGTGCCTTTTGAAAGTATTCATACCATTTGACATTTTCCACACTTTGTTACGTTAGTTTTATTCTAAAATGTATTGAAAGAATTTCCTCAGCAATGTACACACAATACCCCATAATGACAAAGCAAACACAGGTTCAGACATTTGCAAATGAAATGCCTTATTTACGTAAATAAATACCTTATTTACGTAAGTATTCAGACCCTTTGCTATGAGACTTAAAATTGAGCCCAAGTGCATCCTTTTTCCATTGATCATCCTTGAGATGTTTCTACAAATTGATTGTAGTCCACCTGTGGTAAATTAAATTGATTGGACATGATTTGGAAGGGCACACACCTGTCTATATAAGGTCCCACAGTTGACGGTGCATGTCAGAGGAAAAACTAAGCCGGAGGAATTGTCCATAGAGCCCCGAGACAGGATCATGTCCAGGCACAGATCTGGAGAAGGGTACCAAAACATTTCTGCAGCATTTTCAGGTCCCCAAGAACACAGTGGCCTCCATTCTTAATTGGAAGAAGTTTGGAACCACCCAGACTCTTCCTAGAGCCGTCTGCCCGGCCAAACTGAGCAATCGTGGGAGAAGGGCATTGGTCAGGGAGGTGACCAAGAACCCAATGGTCACTCTGACAGAGCTCCTCTGTGGAGAAGGGAAAACCTTCCAGAAGGACAACCATCTCTACAGCACTGCACCAATTAGGCCTTTATGGTAAAGTGGCCAGACGGAAGCCACTCCTCAGTAAAAGGCACATGACAGCCCGCTTGCAGTTTCCCAAAAGGCACCTAAAGACTCTCAGACCATGAGAAATAAGATTCTCTGTTTTTCAGCGGCAGGGACTGGGAGACAAGTCAGGATCAAAGGAAAGATGAATGGAGCAAAGTAAAAAGAGATCCTTGATGAAAACCTGCTCCGGAGTGCTCAGGACCTTAGACTGGGGCAAAGGTTCCCCTTCCAACAGGACAATGACCCTAAGCACACAGCCAAGACAACATAGTCAATATATAAATCATATTTCATGACAGTGTAACGGTTAACTTTGTTTACAGAAGGATGAAAGAACACAATATATCTGTCAGGGAATGCTATTCTGATATGTCAGATGAAGAGTTAGACCAGAAAGTCAGGGCCATTAAGGTAAGGATTCCCCATGCGGGCTTTAGAATGGTCAAAGGAAGTATCAGAGCAATGGGCCATCGTGTACAATGGAGGAGAGTTAGGGAGTCTTTGCAGCGTGTAGATGGTGCAGGTATCATTGCCAGAATGATACAGCTTCGTTGCATTGCTCGGCAAAAATACTCTGTTCCTGCTCCCGTCTCTCGTCTACATTGATACGAATCATAAATTGATAAGGTACTAAGATGAATAATGTCTCCATCAAATCCAATAAGTTATTTTTACTTTTTTATTCTTATTTATTCGTAGACAAATGTTCAATGATGAATGAAATTGGAGTTGTTCTTCATCAACTGGTAATACATAAATAATGAAGCAACATTTCACTTTTAATTTCAATGCTTTTTTCAAGATACAACATTGTCATCTTTGGCGGTATAGATGGATTTTCAAGGAAGGTAAGTATATAATTTTGTATACATATTGCATATTTCCCATCACCTAATGAACAACCACAATACCAGTCTGGTGTTAAGCTTTCTGTGCTGTATTGACATATCCTGAAATGTACTTTTGCTGCTTTAGATTGAATGGTCATTCTCAGTTATTGTTTTCATATCTACAAAAAAATAAGCTATTTTCTTTACTGTCAGAGTGCGAGCTGATTAAGGGGTCGAAAATATAGACATTGCCAGATGCATGTTCACTGTCCGAGGAACAGGCCGTAGAAGCTTTATTGCTGGCAAAGTGTCCAAACCAGAGGTAATTAAACTGTTCTGTGTTATTTTTCTCTCTTCCTCTCTGCCTGTATGTTGTACATGGAACCTGTCTCACATGCATTAATTTAACTTAAGGTATAGGGGGCAGTATTTTCATTTTTGGATGAAAAGCGTGCCCAGAGTAAACTGCCTAATACTCAGGGACAGAGTCAAATATTTGCATATTATTAGTAGATTTGTATAGAAAAACACTCAAGTTTCTAAAACTGTTTGAATGATGTCTGTGAGTATAACAGAACTCATATGGCAGGTAAAAAACCTGAGAAAAATCCAACCAGGAAGAGGGAAATCTGATGCTTGTAGTCTTTTCAAGTCATTGCCTATCTAACACACAGTGACTTAGGGTTCATTTTGCACTTCCTAAGGCTTCCACTAGATGTCAACAGTCTTTAGAACCTTGTTTCAGGCTTTTGCAGTGAACAGAGAGCGAACAAGAAGGCCGGGAAGTTGGTGACTCAGAAAATGACATGAGTTCAGTGGCCCGCATTAACGTGATGAGGTAGCTGTATTCCATAACATTTTAAAGACATTGGAATCGTCTGGTTGGAATATTATTGAAGTTTTATGTTAAAAAGGCCCTAAAGATTGATGCTATACAACGTTTGACATGTTTCTACAAACGTAAATATAACTTTTTTTGACTTTTCGTCGTGAAATTTTCGGCGCGCTTCCTACATTTGGAGTAGCTTACTGAACGCGCAAACAACAAGGAGGTATTTGGACATAAATTATGGACTTTATCGAACAAAACAACATTTATTGTGGACCTGGGATTCCTGAGAGTGCATTCTGATGAAGATCAAAAGGTACGTGAATATTTATAATGCTATTTATGATTTTAGATGACTCCAAAATGGCGGGTATCTGTATTGTTGGTTTGGTTTTCTGAGCGCTGTACTCAGATTATTGCAAAGTGTGCTTTTCCCGTGAAGCTTTTTTGAAATCTGTCACAGCGGTTGCATTAAGGAGATGTTTATCTATAATTTTTTGACAACAGTTGAATATTTTATCAACGTTTATGATGAGTATTTTTGTAAATTGTTGTGCTCATTCACCGGAAGTTTGAGGCAAAATATTTTCTGAACATCACGCACCAATGTAAAATGGGTTTTTTGGATATAAATATGAACTTTATCGAACAAAACATACATGTATTGTGTAACATTGAGTCCTAGGAGTGTCATCTGATGTAGATCGTCAAAGGTTAGTGCTTAATTTTAGCTGTATTTCTGGTTTTTGTGACGCCTCTCCTGCTTGGAAAATGGCTGTGTGGTTTTTCCTTGTTGACGCTCTGTCCTAACATAATCTAACTTTATGCTTTCGCCGTAAAGCCTTTTGAAATCGGACAATGTGGTTGGATAAAGGAGAAGTGTATCTTTAAAATGGTATAAAATAGTTGTATGTTTGAGGAATCTGAATTATGAGATTTTGTTGTTTTGAATTTGCCGCCCTGATATTTCACTGGCTGTTGATAGTGTGTACCACGGATGGGACGCTAGCGTCCCACGTAGCCCATAGAAGTTAATGCCATTCAGACTTGAAGTTGATACAACAACTATGATAGCTGAGGTTCATGAATATTAGTTCAGAACCTAATGTTTTAGGGTCTGTTAAAAATAAAAAATAAATAAAAATGCTATCTCTTTGCAATAAGGAATTGAGCCCAAAAGCTCAAGAGAAGTTTCAAGTGTTTAATACCAAGGATACAGTCAGCTGAAGGCATCTATTTAAAAAGCTCACAACACATTTTATACTCGTCCCTTGTAGGTATCACCTCCACATTTTATGACCCCAGTGGTGTGGAGGCTGTGCTTTGGCAAAGTGGGTGGGGTGTTCTCTCTCTCTCTCTCTCACACACACCCTCTCTCACTCACACACACCCTCTCTCACTCACACACCCTCTCACACTCACACACCCTCTCTCACACACACACCCTCTCTCACACACACACACCCTCTCTCACTCACACACACCCTCTCTCACTCACACACACCCTCTCTCACTCACACACACACACCCTCTCACACACACCCTCTCACACACACCCTCTCTCACACACACCCTCTCTCACACACACCCTCTCACTCACACACCCTCTCACTCACACACCCTCTCTCACACACACCCTCTCTCACACACACCCTCTCTCACACACACCCTCTCTCACACACACCCTCTCTCACACACACCCTCTCTCACACACACCCTCTCTCACACACACCCTCTCTCACACACACCCTCTCTCACACACACCCTCTCTCACACACACCCTCTCTCACACACACCCTCTCTCACACACACCCTCTCTCACACACACCCTCTCTCACACACACCCTCTCTCACACACCCTCTCTCACACACCCTCTCTCACACACCCTCTCTCACCCTGACCTGTTCACCGGACGTGCTACCTGTCCCCAGACCTGCTGTTTTCAACTCTCTAGAGACAGCAGGAGCGGTAGAGATACTCTCAAAGATCGGCTATGAAAAAGCCAACTGACACTTACTCTTGTGTTACTGACTTGTTGCACCCTCGACAACTACTATGATTAGTATTATTATTATTTGACAATGCTGGTCATTTATGAACATTTGAACATCTAGCCCATGTTCTGTTGTAATCTCCAGCCAGAAGAGGACTGGCCACCCCTCATAGCCTGGTTTCTTCCTAGGTTTTGGCCTTTCTAGGGAGTTTTTCCTAGCCACCGTGCTTCTACACCTGCATTGCTTGCTGTTTGGGGTTTTAGGCTGGGTTTCTGTACAGCACTTCAGCTGATGTAAGAAGGGTTATATAAATAAATTTGATTGAGTTTCCCTCTGGTTCCCCTGTGGAATATCCATGGTCCTCTCTTTGCTTAGCCAGATGTCAAAATCACACCCCGTCCATCTTCTGTTCTGGGCCTGACCATTCTCTCTGATCCTAGGCAATTTCCTCTTATCTGATTAGATGAACAACCTTTCTAAATTAGCATTCACACAGTTTCATGGCATAAAATCCATTCATACTCACATAATCAAGACCTCTACAAATACTCAGTCCTGCCACTTCCACACTGCCAGATCGTAATCTCTGTTCAGTCAGTCTACGCTTCTAGCCGTTTGGATCCTGTTGTGCCTGTTTTCCATTGCCTGATGTTGTTTTCCTCTCTGCTACAGTTCTGCCCGCTCTGGCTCTGGTCCCTGTCTCCAGTCCTACGTCTCGTCAGTCCTGCTACTTTGTCCTGGATCCCCCACTCTACCGCTCCCTTGGATTCCTTTCCGGACCTGCTCACCCTCTCCCAACACCTCTCGCTCCAGCCTCAGCACCTGGTTTCCTGCCTGAGCTTCCCCTGGCCTGCCATTAATCTTCCCCGTGTTTCAATAAATAGCTTGGTTACCTCATCCCTGTCTCCTCGTCTGAGTCTGCTCTTGGGTATACCTGTTCTGCTCTGCGTGACACCATAGGCATAGTTATTTTTATCCTCCACTACACAATAAGAAAATAAATAGTTAGCTAGCAGTGTTACTTCAGCTGCATTCCATGGCAAATATAAGCGAGGAAAGCTTACACAATTGTACATTCAATTTGCAGTAAATGCTTTAGATAGCTAGATTCTTTACATCCACTGTTTCACAAGACGACTTGCTGGTTTTCTCAGGACTCCCTAAAAAACATTAAAACACCACAAATTACAATTTCATACTCATGTCATAACACTAGCTAGCTAGAGTGCTAATGTCAGCTAACTTGCTTTTCGTAAATTAACTTTATGACATCCTTACATGAACTAACATTCCTTTCAATTGTACATTTTTTGCTTGACTCGTTATGACAATTACATTTGCTTCCACTGTAATGTTTTGTCAGCCATCTTTGCTGAAGAAAGTCACCAGGGACGGGTGGCTCACGTCAAATTCGTCATTGGAACCACTCGATTTTTATTTTTATTTATTTTATTTCACCTTTATTTAACCAGGTAGGCAAGTTGAGAACAAGTTCTCATTTACAATTGCGACCTGGCCAAGATAAAGCAAAGCAGTTCGACAACATACAAAAACACAGAGTTACACATGGAGTAAAACAACATACAATCAATGATGCAGTAGAAGAGAAAAAAAAAAAAGACTATATACAATGTGAGCAAATGATGTGAGATAAGGGAGGTAAAGGCAAAAAAATGCCATGGTGGCAAAGTAAATAAAGTATAGCAAGAAAAACACTGGAATGGTAGATTTGTAGTTTGAAGAAAGTTCAAAGATAAAATATAAATAATATGGTGCAAAGGAGCAAAATAAATAAAATAAATAAATACAGTAGGGGAAGAGGTAGTAGTTTGGGCTAAATTATAGATGGGCTATGTACAGGTGCAGTGATCTGTGAGCTGCTCTGACAGCTGGTGCTTAAAGCTAGTGAGGGAGATAAGTGTTTCCAGTTTCAGAGATTTTTGTAGTTCGTTCCAGTCATTGGCAGCAGAGAACTGGAAGGAGAGACGACCAAAGGAGGAGTTGGCTTTAGGGGTGACCAGAGAGATATACCTGCTGGAGCGCGTGCTACAGGTGGGTGCTGCTATGGTGACCAGTGAGCGGAGATAAGGGGGGACTTTACCTAGCAGAGTCTTGTAGATGACCTGGAGCCAATGTGTTTGGCGACGATTATGAAGCGAAGGCCAGCCAACGAGAGCGTACAGGTCGCAGTGGTGGGTAGTATATGGGGCTTTGGTGACAAAACGGATGGCACTGTGATAGACTGCATCCAGCTTGTTGAGTAGGGTATTGGAAGCTATTTTGTAAATGACATCGCCGAAGTCGAGGATTGGTAGGATGGTCAGTTTTACGAGGGTATGTTTGGCAGCATGAGTGAAGGATGCTTTGTTGCGAAATAGGAAGCCAATTCGAGATTTCACTTTGGATTGGAGATGATTGATGTGAGTCTGGAAGGAGAGTTTACAGTCTAACCAGACACCTAGGTATTTGTAGTTGTCCACAAATTCTAAGTTAGAACCGTCCAGAGAAGTGATGCTGGACAGGCGGGCAGGTGCAGGCAGCGATCGGTTGAAGAGCATGCATTTAGTTTTACTTGTGTTTAGGAGCAGTTAGAGACCACGGAAGGAGAGTTGAATGGCATTGAAGCTCGTATGGAGGGTTGTTAACACAGTGTCCAAAGAAGGGCCAGAAGTGTACAGAATGGTGTCGTCTGCGTAGAGGTGGATCAGAGATTCACCAGCAGCAAGAGCGACATCATTTATGTATACAGAGAAAAGAGTTGGCCCAAGAATTGAACCCTGTGGTAGCCCCATAGAGACTGCCAGAGGTCCAGACAGCAGGCCCTCCGATTTGACACACTGAACTCTGTCAGAGAAGTAGTTGGTGAACCAGGCGACACAATCGTTTGAGAAACCAAGGCTACTGAGTCTGCCGATGAGGATGTGGTGATTAACAGAGTCAAAAGCTTTGGCCAGGTCAATGAATACGGCAGCACAGTATTGTTTGTTATCGATGGCGGTTACGATGTCGTTTAGGACCTTGAGTGTGGCTGAGGTGCACCCATGACCAGCTCTGAAACCAGATTGCATAGCGGAGAGGGTGCGGTGGGATTCGAAATGGTCGGTAATCTGTTTGTTGACTTGGCTTTCGAAGACCTTAGAAAGGCAGGGTAGGATGGATATAGGTCTGTAGCAATTAGGGTCAAGAGTGTCACCTCCTTTGAAGAGGGGGATGACAGCAGCTGCTTTCCAATCTATGGGAATCTCAGACGACACGAAAGAGAGGTTGAACAGGCTAGTAATAGGGGTTGCAATAATTTCGGCAGATAATTTTAGAAACAAAGGGTCCAGATTGTCAAGCCCAGCTGATTTGTAGGGGTCCAGATTTTGCAGCTCTTTCAGAACATCAGCTGAATGGATTTGGGAGAAGGAGAAATGGGGGAGGCTTGGGCGAGTAGCTGTGGGGGGTGCAGTGCTGTTGAATGCAGTAGGGGTAGTCAGGTGGAAAGCATGGCCAGCCGTAGAAAAATGCTTATTGAAATTCTCAATTATAGTGGGCTTATCGGTGGTGACAGAGTTTCCTATCCTCAGTGCAGTGGGCAGTTGGGAGGAGGTGTTCTTATTCTCCATGGACTTTACAATGTCCCAGAACTTTTTAGAGTTGGAGTTGCACGAAGCGAATTTCTGTTTGAAAAAGCTAGCCTTGGCGTTTCTAACTGCCTGTGTGTATTGGTTTCTAACTTCCCTAAAAAGTTGCATATCGCGAGGGCAGTTCGATGCTAATGCAGAATGCCACAGGATATTTTTGTGTTGGTTAAGGGCAGTCAGGTCTGGGGAGAACCAAGGGCTATATCTGTTCCTGGTTCTAAATTTCTTGAAAGGGGCATGCTTATTTAAGATGGAGAGGAAGGCATTTTAAAAAAATAACCAGGCATCCTCTACTGACGGGATGAGGTCAATATCCTTCCAGGATACAAGGGCCAGGTCGATTAGAAAGGCTTGCTCGTTGAAATGTTTCAGGGAGCGTTTGACAGTGATGAGTGGAGGTCGTTTGACCGCTGACCCATTACGGGTGCAGGCAATGAGGCAGTGATCGCTGAGATCTTGGTTGAAAACAGCAGAGGTGTATTTAGAGGGCACGTTGGTTAGGATGATATCTATGAGGGTGCCAGTGTTTGCGGCTTTGGGGTTGTACCTGGTGGGTTCATTAATAATTTGTGTGAGATTGAGGGCATCAAGCTTGGATTGTAGGATGGCTGGGGTGTTAAGCATGTCCCAGTTTAGGTCACCTAGTAGCACGAGCTCTGAAGATCGATGGGGGGCAATCAGTTCACATATGGTGTCCAGAGCACAACTAGGGGCCGAGGGGGGTCTATAGCAGGCGGCAACGGTGAGAGACTTGTTTTTGGAGAGGTGGATTTTTAAAAGTAGAAGTTCAAATTGTTTGGGTACAGACCTGGATAGCAGGACAGAACTCTGCAGGCTATCTCTGCAGTAGATTGCAACACCGCCCCCTTTGGTCGTTCTATCTTGTCTGAAAACGTTGTAGTTAGGGATGAAGATTTCAGAGTTTTTGGTGGACTTCCTAAGCCAAGATTCAGACACAGCTAGGACATCCGGGTTGGCGGAGTGTGCTAAAGCAGTGAATAAAACAAACTTAGGGAGGAGGCTTCTAATGTTAACATGCATGAAACCAAGGTTATTACGGTTACAGAAGTCATCAAAAGAGAGCGCCTGGGGAGTAGGAGTGGAGCCAGGCACTGCAGGGCCTGGATTCACCTCTACATCCCCAGAGGAGCAGAGAAGAATAAGTATGAGGGTACGGCTAAAAGCTATAAGAATTGGTCGTCTGTGACGTCCAGAATAGAGAGAAAAAGGAGCAGGTTTCTGGGGGCGATAAAATAGCTTCAAGGTATAATGTACAGACAAAGGTATGGTGGGATGTGAGTACAGAGGAGGTAAACCTAGGCATTTAGTGATAGTGAGAGAGATATTGTCTCTAGAAACATCATTGAAACCAGAAGATGTCATAGCATGTGTGGGTGGAGGAACTGAGAGGTTGGATAAGGTATAATGAGCAGGGCTAGAGGCTCTACAGTGAAATAAGCCAATAAACACTAACCAGAACAGCAATGGAGAAGGCATATTGACATTAAGGAGAGGCATGCTTAGCCGAGTGATCAAAGGGTCCAGTGAGATTCAGACAGCTAGCCGGGCCATAGGTAGCAAGCTGGTGGAAGATGGGAGGGAGGTCTGTTTTTAGCCAGCTCGTGCGTTTCCGTCTGTGGGTTAGTGGGGTTCCGTGTGGAAGGGGGGACCTGTCCAAGTTGGCAAAATAGTTATAGTGGCCCAAGAAAAGTGTCCTATTCAGATCGCAGCCGAAAAGACAGCTAACGATTAGCGGGCCGCAGATGGGCGATCAGGTTACGTCGCGACGGAGGGGCCAGTTGGATAACTCCCTCGGGCAGATAATGTCGGTGGTCCAGTCGTGAAGACCCAATGGGGCTCCGGATCGGCAGTAAAACGGGTCAGGATAGGTGAGTTGTAGCCCAGGAGACACTTCAGCTGGCTAGCTCAGGAATAGCCCAGGAGTGGCTGACGGAACTCTTCAGCTGGCTAGCTGGCTAGCTCCGTAATAATGTGTGTTAATTCCGTGACCGACGTTGCCAATAGTCACTCAGGTAGCAGCTAGTTAGCTGCAAGATCCAGGTGTAAATGTCCAGAGCCTGCGGTAGAAATCGGGGAAAGGAGAGAGAATAGGTCCGGTATGCTCTGGTCTGAGTCGCGCTGTACAAAAACTGGCGATAGCTTTTCGAGCTAATGGATAGCTGAGGACAGCTAACCGTGGCTAGCTGAACTTCAACGTTAGCCAGTGAAAATGGCTAACCTCTTGCTAGCTTCTGTTGTGGAATTCAGATGAGGTAAATAATACTTTCTTTTTTTAAATTGGTGAGGCGGGTTGCAGGAGAGTGCTTTGAGGTTGAGTTTTTAGAATTAAAAAAGAATATATATATATATAAAAAGATAAGTGAAGAAAAAAAATTTAAATATATATATACACGGGACACGACAAGAGGAGGGTAGAGGACGTCTGAACTGCTACGCCATCTTGGGAAAAAAAAGATAGGATTGGTCATATAAAAACCTTGGGAACCAAATGCATAATGAGTGCTCTAACTCCCCCTTGCGGTGGTCTGTGTACCTCTAAGTCCCACGGTGAAAGCTCACAACTTTTAAAGGCAGAACCACTGTAGGTATCAGACCCAAAGATACCATAATCGGTCGCACTCTAATTTCTACCACAGTGCTGATCTGATGTTTTCCTGGTCCCAGAGCACAGCTTTTGCTTCTGGCACTATAGCCTCCATTTGGCAGGTAAATAAAGGGAAGAATACAGTATGCACACGAAAGCAGCACCAGATTATACACACTGCTCCTAAATCAAATAAAATGTTATGTCACATGCTTTGTAGACAAATACCCTGACTACACCGTCCACATCGCGTGCGTTGCAAAATAAATGTAGAAATCTATGTTATTCAATTATTGCACCCACACTGCTCGTGAGTGTCTGCGTGATCTTCAGTTTCTTGGCAATTTCTCACATGGAAGAAACTTAATTTCTCAGTCCAAGAATGGACTGACGAGTTTCGGAAGAAAGTTCTTTGTTTCTGGCCATTTTGAGCCTCTAATCGAACCCACAAATGCTGATGCCCCAGATACTCAACTAGTCTAAAGAAGGCCAGTTTTATTGCTTCTGTAATCTGCACAACAGTTTTCAGATATGCTAACATAATTGCAAAAGGCTCAATGGAGGAACGAAGTCAGAGAAATGCTGATGAATGTCTTGCTCGAGCTGTGTATGCAACTGGTTCAACTCTGATGCTCACAGGCAATGTGTATTGGAAGAGAATTCTGAATGTTCTTCGCCCAGCATTCACCCCTCCAACCAGACATGCTTTATCTACTCATTTACTGGTGAAGGTCAAGCAAATCAGAGAAAACAGACTGCATTGCAATCATCTCTGATGGGTGGTCGAAGGTTCGTGGGCAAGGAATAATTAACTACATCATCTCCACCCCTCAACCAGTATTCTACAAGAGCACAGACACAAGGGACAACAGACACACCGGTCTCTACATTGCAGATGAGCTGAAGGCAGTCATCAATGCCCTTGGACCACAGAAGGTATTTGCACTGGTGACAGACAATGCTGCGAACATGAAGGCTGCTTGGTCTGAAGTGGAGGAGTCCTACCCTCACATCACATCCATTGGCTGTGCTGCTCATGCATTGAATCTGCTCCTCAAGGATATCATGGCACTAAAAACAATGGATACACTCAACAAGAGAGCCAAGGAAATTGTTGGGTATATGAAGGGTCATCAAGTTATAGCAGTTCTACCTCAACAAGCAAAGTGAGAAGAATAAGAGCACCACATTGAAGCTGCCCAGCAACACCTGTTGGGGTGGTGTTGTCATCATGTTTGACAATCTCCTGGAGGGGAAGGAGTCTCTCCAAGAAATGGCCATATCACAGTCTGCCAATATGGACAGCCCCATCCAGAGGATCCTCCTGGATGATGTATTTTGGGAGAGAGTGGTAAGTAGCCTGAAACTCTTGAAATCTATAGCAGTAGCCATTACACGGATTGAAGGAAACAATGCCATCCTGTCTGATGTTCAGACTCTGCTTGCAGAAGTAAGAGAAGAAATCCGTAGATGCAATATGGCAGTCGTGCCAACATATCATCAGCCACCAGGAGGAAGGGACTTTATGGATCTGAGGCTCTTTCCCCTGTTGCCTCCATCATCCTCCAAATCCCACCAACATCAGCCGCCTCAGAGCGCAAGTGGTCCTTGTTTGGGAACCCACACACCAAAGCACACAACAGACTGACCAATACAAGGGTTGAAAAATTGGTGACCATCTGGGAAAGCTTTTTGAGCTTGGCAACGAGCCATCCTTAACAAGGTTGGAAAGTGACAGTGAAGATGAGGCCTCAGATTTTGATGTTCAAGAGGTGGACATTGAGGAGGTCCAGGGAGAAGACATGGAAGCCTGAGAGGAAGACAACCAAAGCTTTAGTTTCTAGACTATCATTTTACAGATGTATGTTGAAAACGTTTCAACTCATTTAATTAAAGTTCAATTCGTAACTAAATTGTTTTTTTCTTCTATTGGAAGGATTTAATAATTCGCAATTATGTTTTCTTATGATAAGGTAAAAGGTCGTCTCCATATAATATGGTAAATCTATCCAATGCAAAAAACATCTACATTTAAATGGTATTAATATTATTTTGCATATATTTCCGTTAATTCCCATATATTCCCATGGAAAGTTTCAACCTCTGAATATTCCCCAAAATGTGCAACCCTAGTGTGGACCATGATAGATCCTTAGTGATGAGGACTCGGAGAAACTTGAAGCTCTCGACCCGCTACACTACAGCCCCGTCGATGTGAATGCTCTGCCTTTTGTTTCCTGTAGCCCACAATCAGCTCCTTTGTCTTGCTGACGTTGAGGTAGAGGTTGTTGTTCTGGCACAACACTGCCAGGTCTCTGACCTCCTCCCTACAGGCTGTCTCATCGTTGTCGGTGGTCAGGCCTACTACCGTCATGTTGCTCTACAAACTTAAAATGGACATCTAGCCACTTATGGCAGTGCTAAATATTTGTGGCCTCAAACTGTGTGTGGTGTATGCTAGTTGACAGGTTGAGTTCATCAGGAAGATTGAGTGGAGCGTGGTTGCGGGCCAACGAGCAAAGGTCAATGTTCGCCATCTTTCCCTCTGCCATCATCAGAGCAGTTTATCTGCACACCAGCTGACCAAAACATCACCTGTTTTACATCAAGTGGATCCCAATCTTTTCTTTTGTGTTTGTTTCCAACAGAGTCGGTCAAGCTCTCGATTCAATAGTTGTACATGTATGTTCATTGAGGCAACATAAAAATAAGTGAATCAACCTTGAAGATCAAACTTTCCTCTACCTTCACTGAGTGCCTCCACCACATTATAGCGATAATCTCAAGAGTTAATCTAATCGGAGAATTGCTACTCTCGTCTTCTCAGTACATACTGTATCTGTCACTGTAATGCTGCCAAAATGGAACAGCCCTTAGGAGCTCCTCTGTAAGATAACCAGAAGGACCAGCAGTTCAGGCTCATAATGGTATCATATCTCCCCAGACCTCAGACTCTTTCCTCTTCTCTAACTAGAATACATGCACATACCGCACCCAGCCCTACTGCGAGTTGGCCTCCGGAGCTCAGTGGTTGAACTCATTCTAATTGACTTGGTGGACAGTGGTAACGTATTCAGTAACCACCAAAGGCCTCCCTCCCTGTGCTGCTCAAATCCCTCCTCCACTTAGAAGTGCAGTGAAATATCCAACTCTGAAGTTTGCAGTCATATACATTATACAGTACATGTAGTGTGCTGATTGAATAAAATAGCAGTTTTGCACTGGGTGGAAGGTGAGTCATTAAGGAGGAGAATGCCAATTAGTCACATCACATTAACCGAAACAACATTCCTGTTGGTGATTGTAAATGCTATTTAAACGAACAGTAAACACTAGAAAGACTGTTTTTGAGTACACAGACAATCAAAACAACTTCAACTAGACTGTCAACTACAAACAACTAGAATTGTTGACTGTCAGAAAAAAATATAACCCTAAAAAGTTTCAAAATCAGCCAAACTATACAGAAATCTATCTTTGTCAAAAGTCTCACACCAACACTAAAACTATAGATGACACTGCAGAAGTTCCTAGAGGAACAGATGGCTTTAGCTCTGGAGTTTTGACTCAGTCGTCCTCTCCCAACCCCAGAACTGGTGAGAAGAGAGATGAGCGCAATCTGCTTCGTGACTTGCTGGCCGTGGGGGTGTATTCGGCCTTCGAGGGGTTGTGTGGGAGAGACTATTCAGACTGTGGAGGAGTTCCAAATGGCACCCTATTCCCATAGGCTCCGGTCAAAAGTAGTACACTACAGTTGAAGTCAGAAGTTTACATACACCTTGGCCAAATACATTTAAACTCAGGTTTTCACAATTCCTGACATTTAATCCTAGTAAAAATTCCCTGTCTTAGGTCAGTTAGGATCACCAATTTATTTTAAGAATGTGAAATGTCAGAATAATAGTAGAGAGAATTATTTCAGCTTTTATTTCTTTCATCACATTCCCATTGGGTCAGAAGTTTACATGCACTCAATTAGTATTTGGTAGCATTACCTTTAAATTGTTTAACTTGGGTCAAACATTTCAAGTAGCCTTCCAACAAGGTTCCCACAATAAGTTGGGTGAATTTTGGCCCATTCCTCCTGACAGAGCTGGTGTAACTGAGTCAGGTTTGTAGGGCTCCTTGCTCGCACACGCTTTTTCAGTACTGCCCACACATTTTCTATAGGACTGAGGTCTGGGCTTTGATGGCCACTCCAATACCTTGAATATGTTGTCCTTTTTTGCCATTTTGCCACAAGTTTGAAGTATACTTGGGGTCAGTGTCCATTTGGAAGACCCATTTGCGACCAAGCTTTAACTTCCCGACTGATGTCTTGAGATGTTGCTTCAATATATCCACATAATTTTCCTGCCTCATGACGCCATCTATTTGTGAAGTGCACCAGTACCTCCTGCAGCAAAGCACACCCACAACATGATTCTGCCATTCCCGTGCTTCACGGTTGGGATGGTGTTCTTCGGCTTGCAAGCTTCCCCCTTTTTCCTCCAAACATAACGATGGTCGTTGTTGCCAAACAGTTCTATTTTTGTTTCATCAGACCAGAGGACATTTCTCCAAAAAGTATGATCTTTGTCCCCATGTGCAGTTGCAAACCGTACTCTGGCTTTTTTAATGGTGGTTTTGGAGCAGTGGCTTCTTCCTTGCTGAGCGGCCTTTCAGGTTATGTCGATATTGGACTAATTTTACTGTGGATATAGATACTTTGTACCTGTTTCCTCCAGCATCTTCACAAGGTCCTTTGCTGTTGTTCTGGGATTGATTTGCACTTTTCGCACTAAAGTACGTTCATCTCTAGGAGACAGAACGCATCTCCTTCCTGAGCGGTATGACGGCTGCGTGGTCCCATGGTGTTTATACTTGCGTACTATTGTTTGTACAGATGAACGTGGTACCTTCAGGTGTTTGGAAATTGCTCCCATGGATGAACCAGACTTCTGGAGGTCTACAATGTTTTTCTGAGGTCTTGGCTGATTTATTTTGATTTTCCCATGATGTCAAGCAAAGAGGCACCAAGTTTGAAGGTAGGCCTTGAAATACATCCACAGGTACACCTCCAATTGACTCAAACGATGTCAATTAGCCTATCAGAAGCTTCTAAAGCCATGACATTTTCTGGAATTTTCCAAGCTGTTTCAAGGCACAGTCAACTTAGTGTATGTAAACTTCTGAACTACTGGAATTGTGATATAGGGAATTATAAGTGAAATAATCTGTCTGTAAACCATTGTTGGAAAAATTACTTGTGTCATGCGCAAAGTAGATGTCCTAACCGACTTGCCAAAACTATAGTTTGTTAACAAGAAATTTGTGGAGTGGTTGAAAAACGAGTTTTAATGACTCCAACCTAAGTGTATGTAAACTTCTGACTTCAACTGTATATAGGAAATAGGGTGCCATTTGAGACGCAAATCATAAGTGGTTATACCACAGCATTGTTGAATACTCGTTTCTGATTGGCTAGAAGGGAATTCTAGAATGGATATTAAAACCAGACAGTTGGAAAAGATATCGGGATAGTTGGAAAAGATGTCCGGACACCTGACAATCATGACGCAATATGCACCTACACATGTAGGCTGTACTTGCTACAAAGTTACAGAAAGCTAAACCAAAATTGGATACATTGTAAACTTAGGTCCAACGAAGAAAAACTTAGCTAGCTAGTTAGCAAGCAATTGATTTCTTTTTGCAGAGACTTTTTTGGGGAGCATCTGATGACCTAACGTGGTGAGTGATGAACATGAATTTCTCCGATCCCTACTGTAGTCATGACGCAAGTGGGGCTATGCTGTCAAATCCTCCCACATTCAATTTCTAGTTTGACCAGCTGTTTTCAGCAACTGATATTTTTGAATTCGGTTGTCATATTGGCAGGTTTGCATACAACAAACTATTTCGCAAGCTTCTAGCCTAGTGTTTGATTTGCAATGTGACAAGAAGGCACTATGCAAGGTAAAATTGGGTGCTGTAGGACACCTACAGCACCCGGTGTCACAGAAAGGCCAAGAAGATCATCAAGGACAACAACCACCCGAGCCACTGCCTGTTCACCTCACTATCATCCAGAAGGCGAAGTCAGTACAGGTGCATCAAAGCTGGGACCGAGAGACTAAAAAACAACTTCTATCTCAAAACCATCAGACTGTTAAATAGCCATCACTAGCACATAGAGGCTGCTAGCTATATACATAGACTTGAAATCCCTGGCCACTTTAATAAATGGAACACTAGTCACTTTAATAATGTTTACATATCTTGCATTACTCATCGCATATACTGTATTCTATACTATTCTACCGTATCTTAGTCTATGCCACTCTGACATTGCTCGTCCATATATTTATATATCCTTAATTCCATTCCTTTACTTAGCGTATTGGGTATATGTTGTGAAATTGTTCGATATTACTTGTTATATATTACTGCACTGTCGGCGATAGTAACACAAGCATTTCGCTACACCCGCAATAACATCTGCTAAACACGTATATGTGACCAATAAAATTTGATGTCAATAGAAAACAGGTTAAACAAATGCAAATTCGGCTACTTTTCTGTTATTCTGGTTGCTGCAGAGGTCATGACTGCAAGGGATAACGGAACATATAGAATTAACTGGGTCGTGTCCTTAAATATAGAACTAATCGAACTAACTAATGATTGGGTAGCGCCTCTGACAACGAAACGATGAAAGTATGAATTTCCTTGTAAAAATATCAACAAAAAAATGTTATTCCTACCAGTAAATGTGTGATTGAGTATTGTTTTCTTTGCTAACTGTGGTATAAGTGGGATAAACGCCTCTTGTCCCGCTGAGTCATCCATTATTTCCAAGGTAATGTGCAGAAGGTCTGTGTTTATCCCTTACATAATAGCACAAAGCCCCTCCCCTCAAATCCTGGATTTGACTCATTCTCTGCCGGTAGTCTGACAACGCGCCATTGTGTGCCCTGATTCTGCCATTACTGTGTCGTCTCATGTTGATGTGAGACATTTGGCACCAAGAGATGGCGAGTAACTTAAGGAATCAGATATAGCTACAGAATATATGCTAGAGACTGAGGTTACGCAATGCGCTGGATGAGTAAACTTCTAAACAAGGGTGTACACATCGTGACAGCTCCAGTGCACCATTTTTTGCTCTAGATAAGAACATCAATGACTAAAATATTAAATTAAAATTGTAATGTGGATGGAGCAGGCTCAGGGTTTTTGAAAGGAAACGTAAGGTGGAGTGTGTAGTAGACTGTGTGTGTGTAGGGAAATACGGTCCTGTGCAGTGATGTAGTGGAGAGTCAACACAAGCAAACGCAGTTCACCCACCCCAATTTGTTTGCCCAACAGTTTACCCACCTTTTGCCGAAAAATGCATTTAAAGTATAGGGAGTGTTACTTTTTTTACCATGACAAGCAATCACTACATCACTGGTCCTGTGACACTTAACCTGTTGGGTCTAGGGGGCAGCATTTGCACGTCTGGATAAAAAAAATGTACCCGATTTAATCTGGTTACTAATCCTACCCAGTAACTAGAATATGCATATACTTATTATATATGGATAGAAAACACTCTAAAGTTTCCAAAACTGTTTGAATGGTGTCTGTGAGTATAACAGAACTCATTTGGCAGGCAAAACCCTGAGACATTTTCTGACAGGAAGTGGATACCTGATGTGTTGTATTGACTTTAAACCTATCCCATTGAAAAACACAGGGGTTTAGGAATATTTTGGCACTTCCTATTGCTTCCACTAGATGTCACCAGCCTTTACAAAGTGTTTTGAGTCTTCTGGAGGGAGATCTGACCGAACAAGAGCCATGGAACGGTGATGTCCCATTAGACACCTGGCGCGCTAGTTCATGTTGGGTACCCTCGTTCCAATACGTTATAAAAGAGTATGCATTCGTCCACCTTGAATATTATTCATGTTCTGGTTAAAAAAGGCCCTAATGATTTATGCTATACAACGTTTGACATGTTTGAACGAACGGAAATATATTTTTTCCCCTCGTTCATGACGAGAAGTCCGGCTGGCTTACATCATGTGCTAACGAGACGGAGATTTTTGGACATAAATGATGAGCTTTTTTGAACAAAACTACATTCGTTATGGACCTGTGATACCTGGAAGTGACATCTGATGAAGAGAATCAAAGGTAATGGATTATTTACATAGTATTTTCGATTTTAGATCTCCCCAACATGACGTCTAGTCTGTATCGCAACGCGTATTTTTCTGGGCGCAGTGCTCAGATTATTGCAAAGTGTGATTTCCCAGTAAGGTTATTTTTAAATCTGGCAAGTTGATTGCGTTCAAGAGATGTAAATCTATAATTCTTTAAATGACAATATAATATTTTACCAATGTTTTCTAATTTTAATTATTTAATTTCTGACGCTGACTTGACTGCCGGTTATTGGAGGGAAACGATTTCCTCAACATCAATGCCATAGTAAAACGCTGTTTTTGGATATAAATATGAACTTGATAGAACTAAAAATGCATGCATTGTCTAACATAATGTCCTAGGAGTGTCATCTGATGGAGATTGTAAAAGGTTAGTGCATCATTTTAGCTGGTTTTATGGTTTTGGTGACCCTGTCTTTGACTTGACAAAACATTACACACAACTCTTGTAAATGTACTGTCCTAACATACTCTAAATTTATGCTTTCGCCGTAAAACCTTTTTGAAATCGTAAAACGTGGTTAGATTAAGGAGATGTTTATCTTTCAAATGGTGTAACATAGTTGTATTTTTGAAAAATTTGAATTTTGACATTTATTTGGATTCAAATTTGCCGCTCTTGAAATGCACCTGCTGTTGATGGAGTGCACCATGGGTGGCACGCTAGCGTCCCACCTAGCCCCAAGAGGTTAAAGGGATTGTTCATTCAAAAACAATATTTTAGTATTTAAACCACTTACCCAAGTAACTGTGCAAAGACACTGTCTGACCAGAAACAGGCTTGAGTGCACTTCGAGCTCACAAAACCAGCTTCATATGGCCTTGCGCATGCACACACACAATCTTCACTCCTCTGCTCTGAATGACAAACGGTCTATTCTTCTAGCCTCATACAGGTGGCAGAAAACGACCTGTCAATCATTCCTGCTTTGGCCACAGGGGAAACATCAGCAGTGCATGATGGGACTTAATCTCCTTCTCATCATTAATATAACAAGTGACAGAAGACATGTGTACCGGGTTCTCTGTGAACAGAATAGTTCAGCCTGGGTATCTATAGGGCAGTGCATTCACTAGGAACCAAACGTGCCAAAACAGGGAGAGACTAACCTGAATTTGAACAATAAGAAACATTTGTTTTCATTGCAAAAAGTTTTTCATTGCAACATGTTTTACTACATTGTGCACTAATAAACACACCCCAGGGCAGTGTTTCACATGGGAATAGCATAGCATAGTCAGCGTCTATGTATTACCCAAGTCTTCCATCTAGTGGCCGTGAGTGAGAGTCAAAGACAGAGGTTAAATTAGGATCAGTCCCACACATATTCTGTCAGGCTTCTAGGCTTTTCTATACACATCAATTTGTCATGCCAGCCCACATTTTCAGTAGGCAGTTACTGATCAATAACAAAGTTACAGGCTGGTATGCCAGATGCTGGTCTGGCTGGTCTAGCGGGTAATGCCGCCGCCTGCAGCACATATAAACCACCCCAGCTACTATACAGCTCCCTCTGTTTCCCTATCCATGTCATGCTATCCCCGTCTGAATAAAATGGATGAAAAAAAAATGCCTAAGAAATATATTCTAACAGTTACTGTCTGGCTACTTAACATGGCCTTGCTCTCCAGAATTAGAAGCTATCCACAACAGATTGTGACGATCAGTAGAAATTCAACTGCTTCCACTCAAATTGAAGGAACTTTAGAGGTGTTCTACCATATTAATATCAAATATGTTCTTCTGTATATCGCAGGTGGATGAGACTGGATGCAACAATTCAACTGACAACTTTTAAACAAATCAGACAAAATACTAGACAAGAAGTGTCAATAAAGATGGTTATTTGGGGTGAACAAAACCACCTGAAAAGATGTGTGTAGGCTACTTTGTAAAATGTTAGCCTTACAATATGACTTCGAAGAATACTTTTTTACAGATGTATTCATTCATCATTCATATTCTCCTTCTAAGTCAGCATGGTTACTGATACAGTACTGACAAGAAACTAGCTATATTAAATAATGCATGTCCTGTTTTTGCAGAAGGGGTGAAATAGGATACGGAGTGTGTTGCATTAGGGATTTAATTTCCTAATGTTGATATATTATCGACATTACATTCCCATAAGAGGCCTGGACATGCATTACAACAACCTAATCCCTTATTCAAACTGTGGTTCCTACACTGCTGCTTTTTCCAAGGATACTAGATCTATATCTATTTTTAGCAGCTAGAGGTCACAGATAATGGCTAAGGAGTCGATAAGGCAGCCTGCAGTGTCTATATCCCAAATGAAACATGTAAGGAATAGGCTACCATTTGGGACACAACCAGTTTGCAGGCTACGGACATGAGGCATGCGGTTTGGGATCTACTGAATGGAAATAATGATCTGGGATTGATTTCAGCTCAGTACATCTCTATTCTATGTTGAGTCTAACATTCAATGGTCACATATCCCAGCGGACACTACACAGATGCTTTTAACCATTACTTTGACACGCAGAGCACTTTTCACAAGCAAATCTTTACAATGTCCATCTAGAACAATTGACAAATCAGGTAACCTATTTGTTATGCTTAAGCATTTTATAAGCACAACAAATGCAATTTATGCATGTCTGTAAGGCTTGGGGGATTTTTTCATATGAGGTTTGTCACAGTGATTGTCTGCAGGCATTCATTCAAGCTGAGCATAAACAGAGTCTAATGTGGGAGTGTTTCATTTTAGCCTGGCTAGAAAAATACCCTGCAGTCCTTCTGTTGTACAACCAACGTATTGGTAGCTTTCAAATAAAATTACAATAAGAAAGACTTGTCAATAATCAACTGACTGGCTTTCTTGATGTCTATAGTATTCTCTCGGGTGTGCAATCTGGTTTCCGCTCAGGTTATGGATGTGTCACTGCACCCTTAAAAGTTCCTCAATGATGTCACCATTGCCCTTGATTCTAAGCAATATTTTGCTGCTATTTTTACTGACTTGGCCAAAGCTTTTGATACGGTAGACCATTCCATTCTTGTGGGCCGGCTAAGTAGTATTGGTGTCTGTGAGGGGTCTTTGGCCTGGTTTGCACAATATATCGGTGAACATATCGGAATCGGCCAATATTAGCTAAAAATGTCAACATCGGTATCGGCCTGATGTCTAGTTTAACGCCAATGTTAAAAACTGATGTCAAAGCTACCATGCATACCTCTATATCGTAGGTACAAGACGTAATGACGCCACGTAAAATGTTGTGCTACACGTGCAACACAGCCTTCCTAACCTAGCCCACAATGTCTGCTGTGTGGATCAAGCAGTCAACAAGTCGAGCCGTCATTTGAAAGAGTAAGAACATTTCAGCGAGCAACTCAAAGGCGTAATCCATTAACCTCTTACATCTAGACGTTCCGCTAGCGGAACACCTGCTCCATTATCCAATGATGGGCGTGGCGCGAAATACAAACTCCTCTAAAATACAAAAACTTCCATTTTTCAAACATATGACTATTTCACAGCATTTTAAAGATAAGACTCTCCTTTATCTAACCACACTGTCCGATTTCAAAAAGGCTTTACAACGAAAGCAAAACATTAGATTATGTCAGCAGAGTACCAAGCCAGAAATAATCAGACACCCATTTTTCAAGCTAGCATATAATGTCACAAAAACCTAGAAGACAGCTAAATGCAACACTAACCTTTGATGATCTTCATCAGATGACAACCCTAGGACATTATGTTATACAATACATGCATGTTTTGTTCAATCAAGTTCATATTTATATCAAAAACCAGCTTTTTACATTAGCATGTGACGTTCAGAACTAGCATACCCCCCGCAAACTTCCAGGGAATTCGCTAACATTTTACTAAATTACTCACGATAAATGTTCACAAAAAGCATAACAATTATTTTAAGAATTATAGATACAGACCTCCTCTATGCACTCGATATGTCCGATTTTAAAATAGCTTTTTGGTGAAAGCACATTTTGCAATATTCTAAGTACATAGCCCAGGCATCACGGGCTAGCTATTTAGACACCCGGCAAGTTTAGCACTCACCAATATCAGCTTTACTATTATAAAAGTTTCATTACCTTTTGTTGTCTTCGTCAGAATGCACTCCCAGGACTGCTACTTCAATAACAAATGTTGGTTTGGTCCAAAATAATCCATCGTTATATGCGAATAGCGGCGTTTTGTTCGTGCGTCCCAGACACTATCTGAAATGGTAAATCAGGGTCGTGCGCATGGCGCAATTCGTGACAAAAAAAAATCTAAATATTCCATTACCGTACTTCGAAGCATGTCAACCGCTGTTTAAAATCCATTTTTATGCCATTTTTCTCGTAAAAAAGCGATAATATTCCGACCAGGAATCTCCTTTTAGCTAAACTGAGGAAAGTAAACAAAGCTTTCGGTCGACGCGGGCACGAGCCTGAGTCTCACAGTACTGTAACCAGCCACTACCCAAACGCGCTACTTTTTTTTCAGCCAGAGCCTGCAAAGCCACGATTCAGCTTTTTACCGCCTTCTGAGACCCTATGGCAGCCATAGGAAGTGTCACGGGACAGCTAAGATCCTCACTCTTCAATAAACAGAGACAAGAAGAACGACACCTTGTCAGACAGGCCACTTCCTGCCTGAAACCTTGTCAGGTTTTTGCCTGCCAAATGAGTTCTGTTATACTCACAGACACCATTCAAACAGTTTTAGAAAATGTAGGGTGTTTTCTATCCATATGTAATAAGTATATGCATATTCCAGTTACTGGGTAGGAGTGGTAACCAGATTAAATCGGGTATGTTTTTTATCCAGCCGTGAAAATACTGCCCCCTAGCCATAACAGGTTAAAGCCAAGATAATAAAATTCATTGCCCTTGACAATCAACCGTTCTCTGGGGGGTGAAGCTGTTGAGACTTTAAAAGACCTGGCGCTCCGGTACTGCTTGCCGTGCAGTAGCAGAGAAAACAGTCTATAACTTGGGTGACTGGAGTCTCTGACAATTTTATAGGCTTTCCTCTGACAGCGCCTGTTATATAGGTCCTGGATGGCAGGAAGCTTGGCCCCAGTGATGTACTGGACCGTTTGCACTACCCTCTGTATCCCCTTACGGTCAGATGCTGAGCAGTTACCATACCAGGCGGTGATGCAACCCGTCAGAATGCTCTCGATGGTGCAGCTGTAGAACCTTTTGAGGATCTGGGGGCCCATGCCAAATCTTTTCAGTCTCCTGAGGGGGAAAAGGTTTTGTCGTGCCCTTCTCACGACTGTCTTGGTATGTTTGGACCATGATAGTTTGGACCACGTGTTCTGGCTCCTAGAGACAGAACGTACTTTACGTACTTTAGTGCGGAAAGTGCAAATCAATCCCAGAACAACAGCAAAGGACCTTGTGAAGATGCTGGAGGAAACAGGTACAAAAGTATCTATATCCACAGTAAAACAAGTCCTATATCAACATAACCTGAAAGGCAGCGCAGCAAGGAAGAAGCCACTGCTCCAAAACCGCCATAAAAAAGCCAGACTACGGTTTGCAACTGCACATGGAGACAAAGATCGTAGTTTTTGGAGAAATGTCCTCTGGTCTGATGAAGCAAAAATAGAACTGTTTGGCCATAATGACCATCGTTATGTTTGGAGGAAAAAGGGGGATGCTCGCAAGCCGAAGAACACCATACCTACCATGAAGCACGGGGGTGACAGCATCATGTTGTGGGTGTGCTTTGCTGCAGGAGGGACTGGTGCACTTCACAAAATAGACGGCATCAGGAAAATGTTGATATATTGAAGCAACATCTCAAGACATCAGTCGGGAAGTTAAAGCTTGGTCTCAAATGAGTCTTCCAAATGGACAATGATCCCAAGCATACTTCCAAAGTTGTGGCAAAATGGCTTAAGGACAACAAATTCAAGGTATTGGAGTGGCCATCACCAAGCCCTGACGTCAATCCTATAGAAGATTTGTGGGCAGAACTGAAAAAGTGTGTGCGAGCAAGGAGGTCTACAAACCTGACTCAGTTACACCAGCTCTGTCAGGAGGAATGGGCCAAAATTCACCCAACTTATTGTAGGAAGCTTGTGGGAGGCTACCCGAAACATTTTACCCAAGTTAAACAATTTAAAGGCAATGCTACCAAATACTAATTAAGTGTATGTAAACTTCTGACCCACTGGGAATGTGATGAAAGAAATAAAAGCTGAAATAATTATCTCTACTATTATTCTGACATTTCACATTCTTAAAATAAAGTGGTGATCCTAAGTGACCTAAGACCGGGACTTTTTACTAGGATTAAATGTCAGGAATTGTGAAAAACTGACTTTAAATGTATTTGGCTAAGTTGTATGTAAACTTCTGACTTCAACTGTACTAGAACACTTACAAGGCCGCAATATTTTTAAATATCGGTTATCGGCATCAGGTTTTTTTTGGCAAGGAAAATATCGGATATCGGTATCGGCCAAAAATGTCACATCGGTGCATCACTACTAACTACCTCTCTCAAAGAGTGTAATGAATAATGTCAGAAAATCTTCTGTCTCAGCCACTGCCTGTCACCAAGGGAGCACCCTAAGGCTCGATCCTAGGCCCAACGCTGTTCTCAATTTACATCAACATAGCTCAGGCAGTAGGAAGCTCTCTCATCCATTTATATGCAGATGATACAGTCTTATACTCAGCTGGGCCCTCCCCAGATGTTGTGTTAAATGCTCTACAACAAAGCTTTTTTAGTGTCCAACAAGATTTCTCTACCCTTAACCTTGTTCTGAACACCTCCAAAACAAAGGTAATGTGATTACTACCTCTGAGGGTTTAGAGCTTGAGGTAGTCACCTCATACAAGTACTTGGGAGTATGGCTAAACGGTACACTGTCTTTCTCTCAGCAGATATCAAAGCTGCAGGCTAAAGTTAAATCTAGACTTGGTTTCCTCTATCGTAATCGCTCTTCTTTCACCCCAGCTGCCTAACTAACCCTGATTCAGATGACCATCCTAGATTACCGAGACGTAATTTATAGATCGGCAGGTAAGGGTGCTCTCGAGCGGCTAGATGTTCTTTACCATTCGGCCATCAGATTTGCCAACAATGCTCCTTATAGGACATATCTCTATACTCCTCTAAACTGGTCATCTCTGTATACCCGTCGCAAGACCCACTGGTTGATGCTTATTTATAAAACCCTCTTAGGCCTCACTCCCCGCAATCTGAGATATCTACTGCAGCCCTCATCCTCCAAATACAACACCCATTCTGCCAGTCACATTCTGTTAAAGGTCCCCAAAGCACACACATCCCTGGGTCGCTTCTCTTTTCAGTTCGCTGTAACTTGCGACTGGAACGAGCTGCAACAAACACTCAAACTGGACAGTTTTATCTCAATCTCTTCATTCAAAAATCATGGACACTCTTACTGACAGTTGTGGCTGCATTGTGTGATGAATTGTTGTCTCTACCTTCTTGCCCTTTGTGCTGTTGTCTGTGCCCAATAATTTTTGTACCATGTTTTGTGCTGCTACCATGTTGTTATGTTGTGTTGTTACTATGCTGTGTTGTCATGTGTTGCTGCCTTGCTATGTTGTCTTAAGTCTCTCTTTATGTAGTGTAGTCTCTTGTCGTGATGTGTTTTGTCCTATATTTATATATTTAATCCCAGCCCTCGTGCCCGCAGGAGGCCTTTTAGTAGGCCGTCATTGTAATTAAGAATTTGTTCTTAACTGACTTGCCTAGTTAAATAAAGGTTAACTTGTTATGGATAGGGGGCAGTATTTTCACGGCCGGATAAAAAAACGTACCCGATTTAATCTGATTATTACTCCTGCCCAGAAACTAGAATATGCATATAATTATTCACTTTGGATAGAAAACACTCCAAAGTTTCTAAAACTGTTTAAATGTTGTCTGTGAGTATAACAGAACTCATTTGGCAGGCCAAAACCTGAGAAGATTCCCAACAGGAAGCGCCCTCTCTGACCACTTCTTGGCCTTCTTGATCATCTCTATCCAAAACAGGGGATCTCTGCTGTAACGTGACATTTTCTAACGCTCCCATAGGCCCTCAGAAGGCGCCAGAACGTTGAATGATGACTTTGCAGGCCATGGCTGAAAAACAGTAGCGCATTTGGTAAGTGGTCGATCTGAGAACAATGAGACTGGTGCACGCGTGCACGAGACTCCATGTTTTCATTTTCAGTCTTTGAACGAAAACAACGACTCCCGGTCGGAATATTATCGCTTTTTTACAAGAAAAATCGCATAAAAATTGATTTTAAACAGCGTTTGACATGCTTCGAAGTACGGTAATGGAATATTTTTTAACATTTTGTCACGAAACGCGCGTCACCCTTCTTTACCCTTCGGATAGTGTCTTGAACGCACAACAAAACGCCGCTATTTGGATACAACTATGGATTATTTGGAACCAAACCAACATTTGTTATTGAAGTAGACGTCCTGGGACGCAAAGGTAATCCAATTTTTCTTATAGTAAATCTGAGTTTGGTGAGTACCAAACTTGGTGGGTGTCAAAATAGCTAGCCCGTGATGGCGAGCTATCTACTCAGAATATTGCAAAATGTGCTTTCACCGAAAAGCTATTTTAAAAATCGGACACCGCGATTGCATAAAGGAATTCTGTATCTATAATTCTTAAAATAATTATGTTTTTTGTGAACGTTTATCGTGAGTAATTTAGTAAATTCACCGGAAGTTTGCGGTGGGTATGCTAGTTCTGAACGTCACATGCTAATGTAAAAAGCTGGTTTTTGATATAAATATGAACTTGATTGAACAAAACATGCATGTATTGTATAACATAATGTCCTAGGATTGTCATCTGATGAAGATCATCAAAGGTTAGTGCTGCATTTAGCTGTAGTTTGGGTTTATGTGACATTATATGCTAGCTTGAAAAATGGGTGTCTGATTATTTCTGGCTGGGTACTCTGCTGACATAATCTAATGTTTTGCTTTCGTTGTAAAGCCTTTCTGAAATCAGACAGTGTGGTTAGATTAACGAGAGTCTTGTCTTTAAAATGGTGTAAAATAGTCATATGTTTGAGAAATTGAAGTAATAGCATTTCTAAGGTATTTGAATAACGCGCCACGGGATTCCACTGGCTGTTGAGTAGGTGGGACGATTTCACAGGGCTAGCTAGACACCCAGCATGTTTAGCATTCACCATAATCAGATTTACTATAAGAAAAATGGTCTTACCTTTCCTGTTCTTCGTCAGAATGCACTCCCAGGACTTCTACTTCAATAACAAATGTTGGTTTGGTCCCAAATAATCCATCGTTATATCCGAATAGCGCCGTTTTGTTTGTGCGTTCCAGAAACTATCCGAAATGGTAAATAACGGTCGTGCGCATGGCGCATTTCGTGACAAAAAAAATCAAAATATTCCTTTACCGTACTTCGAAGCATGTCAACCGCTGTTTAAAATCAATTTTTATGCCATTTTTCTCGTAGAAAAGCGATAATATTCCGACCGGGAATCTCCTTTTCGGCAAACAGAGGGGGAAAAAAAAATCACAAAGACGGGGGCGGCCAGGTCACGCGCCTAAGCCCACAGTCCCTTGATCGGCCATTTGAGAAAGGCGATAAAGTGTTTCAGCCTGGGGCTGGGATGACGACATTCTGTTTTTTCCCGGGCTCTGAGCACCCATGGAAGACGTAGGAAGTGTCACGTTAGAGCAGAGATCCTTTGTAAAAGATAGAGATGGCAAAGAAGTTCCAGAAATGGTCAGACAGGCCACTTCCTGTAAAGGAATCTCTCAGGTTTTGACCTGTCATTTGAGTTCTGTTATACTCACAGACACCATTCAAACAGTTTTAGAAACTTTGGAGTGTTTTCTATCCAAAGCCAATAATTATATGCATATTCTAGTTACTGGGCAGGAGTAGTAACCAGATTAAATCGGGTACGTTTTTTATCCAGACGTGTCAATACTGCCCCCTAGCCCTAACAGGTTAAACAGGTCAACATTCACAAGGCCGCAGGGCCAGATGGATTACCAGGAAGTGTATTCCGAGCATGCGCTGACCATTTGGCAAGTGTCTTCACTGACATTTTCAACCTGTCCCTGAACGATTCTGTAATACCAACATGTTTCAAGCACACCATCATAGTCCCTGTACCCAAGAACACCAAAGTAACCTGCCTGAATGACTACCGACCCGTAGCATTCACGTCTGTAGCCATGAAGTGCTTTGAAAGGCTGGTCATGGCTCCCATCAACACCATTATCCCAGAAACCCTAGACCCACTCCAATTTGCATTCTGCCCCAATAGATCCACAGACGATGCAATCTCTATTGCATTCCACATTTCCCACCTGGACAAAAGGAACACCTATGTGAGAATGCTATTATTGACTACAGCTCAGCGTTCAACGCCATAGTGCCCTCAAAGCTCATCCCTAAGCTAAGGACACTGGGACTAAACACCTCCCTCTGCAACCGGTTCCGTCATGCGTGCTCAGTTCCGTCATGTACTCCCAGTTCACCCATGACTGCATGGCCAAGCACGACTCCAACAGCATCATTAAGTTTCCCGACGACACAACAGTGTCTGATCACTGACAACGATGAGACAGCCTATAGGGAGGAGGTCAGAGACCTGGGAGTGTGGTGCCAGGATTACAACCTTTCCCTCAATGCGATCAAGACAAAGGAGATGTTTGTGGACTACAGGAAAAGGAGAACCGAGCACACCCCCATTCTCATCGATGGGGCTGTAGTGGAGCAGGTTGAGAGCTTCAAGTTCCTTGGTGTCCACATCACCAACAAACTGTCATGGTCCATACACACCAAGACAGTCGTGACGAGGGAACCACAACATCTATCCCCCCTCAGGAGACTGAAAAGACTTGGCATGGGTTCTCAGATCCTGAAAAAGTTCTACAGCTTCACCATCGAGAGCATCCTGACCGGTTGCAGCGTCGCCTGGTATAGCAACTGCTCGGCCTCCGACCGCAAGGCACTACTGATGGTAGTGCGTACGTCCCTGTACCTCACTGGGGCCAAGCTTCCTGCCAGCCAGGACCTCTATACCAGGCTGTGTCAGAGGAAGGACCTAAATATTGCCAAAGACTCCAGCCACCCTAGTACCAGACTGTTCTCTCTGCTACCGCACGGCAAGCAGTACCAGAGCACCAAGTCCAGGTCCAAAGGCTTCTTAACAGCTTCTACCCCCAAGCAATAAGAGTCCTGAACAGCTAATCAAATGGATACAGACAATTTTCATTGCCTGCCCCCCCATTTTTACACTGCTGCTACTCTCTGTTTATTATCCATGCATAGTCACTTCCGGACTACAAGCCGCAACTTTTTTCCCAGGCTTTGAACCCCGCGGCTTAAACAATGACGCGGCTAATATATGGATTTTTCCTGCTTTCATTTTTTTTCTTCAAAAAAAAAAAAAAAACACATTCTGTGATGTGCTCAGTTTTGGCGGCATGAAGCTTTCATTAGACCAATGAAATTGCCGAACGGGTTACGGTCAAACAACTTTTTTGTTTACTGTTTAGATTAAATCGAGCACGCTCAAACTTCCCATCATTCTGATTACGGTAGTGATTTTGTCACCCTCATCATGGCAAAGAAGGCGATTTATCTGGCTGTTGGAAAAGGAAATAGAGCTGCTGCACGGGAGCTTGGTCTTAATGAGTCGATGATAAGACGTTGGAAACAGCAGCATGAGGAATTGACTAAGTGCAAAAAGACAACTTTATTTTTTGTTACAAGCCGTGTTTCGGTAAAGCTTATTTATTTTTGTTACAAACCGTGTTTCGTTAAAGCTTATTTATTTTTGTTACAAGCCGTGTTTCGTTAAAGCTTATTTATTTTTGTTACAAGCCGTGTTTCGTTAAAGCCTGTGTAAAGTTACAATTTGTTTCAATGTACCGGTAGGCACCTGCGGCTTATAGACATGTGCGGCTTATTTATGTTCAAAATCAACAAAAAAAAAATTTCATTCAGTGGGTGCGGCTTATATTCAGGTGCGCTTAATAGTCCGGAAATTACGATATGTCATTTTGGCCTTATCCAGGCCTCCTTTAAGAGTCCATCAGTAGGTGCTCCAAAGCAAAAATGTAATATGAAGCTTTACTGCTTGTTCTGTAATATGAGTAATATTTTAATTTCAATAAAAAAAAGAATCATACATACTTCTCATGTTACAGAACAAGCAGTAAAGCTTCATATGACATACAGTGGGGGAAAAAATTATTTGATCCCCTGCTGATTTTGTATGTTTGCCCACTGACAAAGAAATGATCAGTCTATAATTTTAAAGTTAGTGAGCTGAGATTAGGAGCACACTCCTAAAGGGAGTGCTCCTAACCGCAGCTTGTTACCTGTATAAAAGACACCTGTCCACAGAAGCAATCAATCAATCAGATTCCAAACTCTCCACCATGGCCAAGACCAAAGAGCTCTCCAAGGATGTCAGTGACAAGATTGTAGACCTACACAAGGCTGGAATTGACTACAAGACCATCGCCAAGCAGCTTGGTGAGAAGGTGACAACAGTTGGTGAGATTATTCGCAAATGGAAGAAACACAAAATAACTGTCAATATCCCTCGGCCTGGGGTTCCATGCAAGATCTCACCTCGTGGAGTTGCAATGATCATGAGAACGGTGAGGGTTCAGCCCAGAACTACACGGGACAATCTTGTCAATGATCTCAAGGCAGCTGGGACCATAGTCACCAAGAAAACAATTGGTAACACACACTACGCCGTGAAAGACTGAAATCCTGCAGTACCCGCAAGGTCCCCCTGCTCAAGAATACATATACATGCCCGTCTGAAGTTTGCCAATGAACATCTGAATGATTCAGAGGACAACTGGTGAAAGTGTTGTGGTCAGATGAGACCAAAATGGAGCTCTTTGGCATCAACTCAACTCGCCGTGTTTGGAGGAGGAGGAATGCTGCCTATGACCCCAAGAACACCATCTCCACCGTCAAACATGGAGGTGGAAACATTATGCTTTGGGGGTGTTTTTCAGCTAAGGGGACAGGACAACTTCACCGCATCATTTGACAGGGCCATGTACCGTCAAATCTTGGGTGAGAACCTCCTTCCCTCAGCCAGGGCATTGAAAATGGGTCGTGGATGGGTATTCCAGCATGACAATGACCCAAAACACACGGCCAAGGCAACAAAGGAGTGGCTCAAGAAGAAGCACAATTAGGTCCTGGAGTGGCCTAGCCAGTCTCCAGACCTTAATCCCATAGAAAATCTGTGGAGGGAGCTGAAGGTTCGAGTTGCCAAACGTCAGCCTCGAAACCTTAATGACTTGGAGAAGATCTGCAAAGAGGAGCGGGACAAAATCCCTCCTGAGATGTGTGCAAACCTGGTGGCCAACTACAAGAAACGTCTGACCTCTGTGATTGCCAACAAGGGTTTTGCCACCAACTACTAAGTCATGTTTTGCAGAGGGGTCAAATACTTATTTCTCTCATTAAAATGCAAATCAATTTATAACATTTTTGACATTTTTGTTGTTGTTCCGTCTCTCACTGTTCATATAAACCTACCATTAAAATTATAGACTGATCATTTCTTTGTAAGTGGGCAAACGTACAAAATCAGTAGGGGATCAAATACTTTTTTCCCCCCACTGTACATTTTTACTTTGGAGCACCTACTGATGGAAGCCTGGATAAGCCCAAAATGTCATAAATATGCCAACTTTGATTAATTATTTCTCAATTATGCTTTTAGATGATACAGATCTCAAATATATGTCATTAAAAAACTTACTCCAAAGGACCATTCTATAGATTACATTTGATGGAAATCCCCTAAAATCATGGTATTTTTTTGTCCTGGTTTCGTGAAGAATCACTCTAATCTTGAACACATAATAATGAGTTATTTTGGAATGGGATGCAAGATGATTCGTAGATCAGTGATTCTGTGCAGTCTGACAGCAAAAAACACACACAGTGCCTGAGCATGGCTGCCCATATACCCCTGGGCGAGAAAACCCCAGTAGTATCAGAAGTGTGGCCAAGTGTCAGCAGCACACAAATTAGAGTGCAGCAGTGCACTCTCAGTCTCATGCATGGCCTCACTCCAAGGTTAACATGGCACAGTGTCAAGAGACAGAGATACCTCACCACCACCAGGAGAAGTTTAAAGCATATAGACAATATTATAAACTGGGCGGTTCGAGCCCTGAATGCTGATTGGCTGACAGCCATGGTATATCAGACTGTATACCACTGGTATGACAAAACATTTACTTTTACTGCTCTAATTCCGTTGGTAACCAGATTTTTATTAGCAAACAGGCACCTCGAGAGGATTTATTGAATATAAGAGCAACGTCAACTCACCAACATTACGACTAGCAATACGACTTTCCCGAAGCGGATCCTCTGTTTGGTCCACCACCCAGGACAATAGATCGGATCCCAGCCGGCGACCCAAAACAACGGCGCCGCAGAAGGGGCAGACGGAGTGGTCTTCTGGTCAGGCTCCATAGGCCGGCACATAGCGCACCGCTCCCGAGTATACTACTCGCCAATGTCCATTTTCTTGACAACAAGGTAGACGAAATCCGAGCAAGGGTTGCCTTCCAGAGAAACATCAGAGATTGTAACGTTCTTTGTTTCTAGGAAACATGGCTCACTCAGGATACGTTATCAGAGTCGGTACAACCACCTGGTTTCTTCACGCATCGCACATACAGAAACAAACAACCCTCTGTTAAAAAAAGGGCGGGGCTGTATGCATTATGATTAACGAGACGTGGTGTGATCATAACAACATACATGAACTCAAGTTCTTTTGTTCACCTTACCTAGAATTCCTTACAATCAAATGCTGATCGCATTATCTACCAAGAGAATTCTCTTAGATTATAATCACAGTCGTGTATATCCCCCCAAGCAGACACCTCGACGGCCGTGAAAGAACTTCATTGGACTCTATGTAAACTAGAAACCACATATCCTGAGGCTGTATTTATTGTAGCTGGGGATTTTAACAAGAATAATCTGAAAACAAGGCTCCCTAAATTTTATCAGCATATCGAATGCACGACCCGGGCTGGCAAAACCCTGAATCATTGTTATTCTAACTTCCACAATGCATACAAAGCCCTCCCTCGCCCTCCTTTCGGCAAATCTGACCACGACTATTTTGTTGCTCCCATCCTATAGATAGAAACTAAGACAGGAAACGCCTGTGCTCAGGTCTGTTCAACGCTGGTCCGACCTATCGGATTCCACGCTTCAAGATTGCTTCGATCTGGTGCACTGGGATATGTTCCACATAGCGTCGGACAACAACATTGATGAATACGCTGATTCGGTGAGCGAGTTTATTAGCAAGTGCATCGGTGATGTTGTACCCACAGCGACTATTAAAACCTTCCCCAACCAGAAACCGTGGTTTGATGGCAGCATTCGCACAAAACTGAAAGCGTGAACCATGGCTTTTAATCAGGGCAAGGCGACCAGAAACATGACCGAATACAAACAGTGTAGCTATTCCCTCCGCAAGGCAATCAAACAAGCTAAACGTCAGTATAGAGACAAAGTAGAGTCGCAATTCAACGGCTCAGACACGAGAGGTATGTGGCAGGGTCTACAGTCAATCACGGACTACAAAAAGAAAACCAGCCCCGTCGCGGACCCCGATGTCTTGCTCCCAGACAAACTAAACAACAACCCTCGCAAGGCTGCCGACCCAGACGGTATCCCTCGCCGCGTTCTCAGAGCATGCGCAGACCAGCTGGCTGGTGTGTTTACGGACATATTCAATCAATCCTTATCACAGCCTGCTGTTCCCACATGCTTCAAGAGGGCCACCATTGTTCCAGTTCCCAAGAAAGCTAAGGTAACTGAGCTAAATGACTATTGCCCCGTAGCACTCACTTCCATCATCATGAAGTGCTTTGAGAGACTAGTCAAGGACCATATCACCTCCACCCTACCTGACACCCTAGACCCACTCCAATTTGCTTACAGCCCCAATAGGTCCACAGATGACACAATCACAATCACACTGCCCTAACCCATCTGGACAAGAGTAATACCTATGTAAGAATGCTGTTCATTGACTACAGCTCAGCATTTAACACAACATAGTATCCTCCAAATTCGTCATTAAGCTCGAGACTCTGGGTCTCGACCCCGCCACGTGTAACTGGGTCCCGGACTTCCTGACAGGCCGGCCCCAGGTGGTGAGGGTAGGAAACAACATCTCCACCCCGCTGATCCTCAACACTGGGGCCCTACAAGGGTGCGTTCTCAGCCCTCTCCTGTACTCCCTGTTCACCCATGACTGCGTGGCCATGCACGCCTCCAACTCAATCATCATGTTTGCAGACGACACTACAGTGGTAGGCTTGATTACCAACAACAACGAGACGGCCTACAGGAAAATAACCTCACACTCAATGTCAACAAAACAAAGGAGATGATCGTGGACTTCAGGAAACAGCAGAGGGAGCAGCCCCCTATCCACATCGACGGGACAGTAGCGGAGAAGGTGGAAAGTTAAGTTCCTCAGCATACACATCACGGACAAACTGAAAATGGTCCACCCACACAGACAGAGTGTTGAAGAAGGTGCAACAGCGCCTCTTCAACCTCAGGAGGCTGAAGAAATTCGGCTTGTCACCAAAAACACCCAAACTTTTACAGATGCACAATCGAGAGCATCCTGTCGGGCTGAATCACCGCCTGGTACGGCAACTGCTCCGCCCACAACCGTAAGGCTCTCCAGAGGGTAATGAGGTCTGCACAATGCATCACCGGGGGCAAACTACCTGCCCTCCAGGACACCTACACCACCCGATGTCACAGGAAGGCCAAAAAGCTCAAAGGACAACAAACCACCCGAGCCACTGCCTGTACACCCCGCTATCATCCAGAAGGCGAGGTCAGTACAGGTGCATCAAAGCTGGGACCGAGAGACTGAAAAACAGCTTCTATCTCAAGGCCATCAGACTGTTAAATAGCCATCGCTAACATTGAGTGGCTGCTGCCAACATAGTGACTCATCTCTAGCCACTTTAATAATTAAAAAATTGGATGTAATAAATGTATCACTAGCCACTTTAACCTCTATGGGCTAGGTGGGACGCTTGCGTCCCACCTAAGTAACAGCCACTGCCAGCCTGTGGCGCGATTTTCAAAACCTTAAAAATCCTATTACTTCAATTTCTCAAACATATGACTATTTTACAGCCATTTAAAGACAAGACTCTCGTTAATCTAACCACACTGTCCGATTTCAAAAAGGCTTTACAACGAAAGCAAAACATTAGATTATGTCAGCAGAGTACCAAGCCAGAAATAATCAGACACCCATTTTTCAAGCCAGCATATAATGTCACCAAAACCCAGAAGACAGCTAAATGCAGCACTCACCTTTGATGATCTTCATCAGATGACAACCCTAGGACATTATGTTATACAATACATGCATGTTTTGTTCAATCAAGTTCATATTTATATCAAAAACCAGCTTTTTACATTAGCATGTGACGTTCAGAACTAGCATACCCCCCGCAAACTTCCGGGGAATTCGCTAACATTTTACTAAATTACTCACGATAAACGTTCACAAAAAGCATAACAATTATTTTAAGAATTATAGATACAGACCTCCTCTATGCACTCGATATGTCCGATTTTAAAATAGCTTTTTGGTGAAAGCACATTTTGCAATATTCTAAGTACATAGCCCAGGCATCACGGGCTCGCTATTTAGACACCCGGCAAGTTTAGCACTCACCATAATCATATTTACTATTATAAAAGTTTGATTACCTTTTGTTGTCTTCGTCAGAATGCACACCCAGGACTGCTACTTCAATAACAAATGTTGGTTTGGTCCAAAATAATCCATCGTTATATCCGAATAGCGGCGTTTTGTTCGTGCGTTCCAGACACTATCCGAAATAGTAAAGAAGTGTCGCGCGCATGGCGCAATTCGTGACAATAAAATTCTAAATATTCCATTACCGTACTTCGAAGCATGTCAACCGCTGTTTAAAATCAATTTTTACGACATTTTTCTCGTAGAAAAGCCATAATATTCCGACAGGGAATCTCCTTTTCGGCAAACAGAGGAAAAAATCCCAAAGGCGGGGGCGGTCGGGGTCACGCGCATAAGCCCAGTGTCCCTTGATCGGCCACTTGAGAAAGGCGATAATGTGTTTCAGCCTGGGGCTGGAATGACGACATTCTGTTTTTTCCCGGGCTCTGAGCGCCTATGGACGACGTGGGAAGTGTCACGTTAGAGCAGAGATCCTTAGTAAATGATAGAGATGGAAAAGAAGTTCAACAAATGGTCAGACAGGCCACTTCCTGTAAAGGAATCTCTCAGGTTTTGACCTGCCATTTGAGTTCTGTTATACTCACAGACACCATTCAAACAGTTTTAGAAAATGTAGGGTGTTTTCTATGCATATGTAATAAGTATATGCATATTCTAGTTACTGGGTAGGAGTGGTAACCAGATTAAATCGGGTATGTTTTTTATCCAGCCGTGTCAATACTGCCCCCTAGCCCTAACAGGTTAAACAATGCCACTTTATATAATGTTTACATACCCTACATTACTCATCTCATATGTATATACTGTACTCTATCCTTCACTCACGCCACCAAACTTACCCTATTAAAACTGACTATCCTACTGATCCTTGACTGCGGCGATGTCATCTACAAAATAGCTTCCAATACTCTACTCAGCAAACTGGATGCAGTCTATCACAGTGCCATCTGTTCTGTTACCAAATCACCTTATACCACCCACCACTGCGACCTGTATGCTCTAGTCGCCAGACCCACTGGCTCCAGGTCATCTATAAGTCTATGCTTGGTAAAGCTCCGCCTTATCTCAGTTCACTGGTCACGATAACAACACTCACCCGTAGCACACGTTCCAGCAGGTATATCTCACTGATCATCCCCAAAGCCAACACCTGATTTGGCCGCCTTTCCTTCCAGTTCTCTGCTGCCAGTGACTGGAACGAATTGCAAAAATTGCTGAAGTTGGAGACTTTTATTTCCCTCACTAACTTTAAACATCAGCTATCTGAGCAGCTAACCGATCACTGCAGCTGTACATAGTCCATCTGTAAATTGCCCAACCAATCTACCTACCTCATCCCCATACTGTTTTTATTTTATTTACTTTTCTGCTCTTTTGCACACCAGTAGCTCTACTTGCACATCATCATATGCTCATTTATCACTCGTGTTAATCTGCTAAATGTAATTATTCCTTTTGCACACACTGTGTATAGACTTTCTTTTTTTTCTACTGTGTCATTGACTTGTTTATTGTGTTATTGGCTTGTTTGTTTACTCCATGTGTAACTCTGTGTTGTTGTCTGTGTCACACTGCTTTGCTTTATCTTGGCCAGGTCGCAGTTGTAAATGAGAACTTGTTCTCAACTACCCTACCTGGTTAAATAACGGTGAAATAAAATAAAAATACCATCTACTGCATCTGGCCTATGCCGTTCGACCATCGCTCATCCATATATTGTTATGTACATATTCATTCCTTTACACTTGTGTGTATAAGGTAGTTGTTGTGAAATTGTTAGATTACTTGTTAGATATTACTGCATGGTCAGAACTAGAAGCACAAGCATTTCGCTACACTCGCATTAACATCTGCTAACCATGTGTATGTGACAAATAAAATTTGATTTGGCTTATGGCCAACATACCACGGCTAAGGGCTGTATCCAGGCAGTACGCGTTGCGTCTTGCGTAAGAACAGCCCTTAGTCGTGGTATACTGGCCATACACCACACTCCCTTAGGCCTTATTGCTTAATTAAACCATTCAAATGTAGAGCAGGAAAGGTATGCTATCTGAATGTTGATTTAGAGATTACGGAGGTGCCCTCTATTGCTTAGGCATGGGATAGCCTACGTACTTGTGAATTATTAGCATATGGTGAAAGAGTTATCCTTTGCTTTAAATGAGGATGTCCAATCTGACAGACGCAATTCAATACCTCAATTGGACACTGCTTTGGTATAAAAATTATATTTAAAAAATGATTTTCCCCTCAGTGGAAGTACAAGCATCAGAATCCCATTGAAAAAGCCTTTGCTTAGAAGTGAAGTGCCTTTTGCTTAAACATGATATGATTCTTATATCCAATTCATAGAGACTTCATACCAGCGTATTGTAAATGATGCATGTCACGATGCATCTGAATATCAGCCAGCATTCTGAAGAATATTAAATAGTCTCATCTCATCATCTTTAGGCATTTTTAGTCAAGGTGGGGCGGTGAGCTTTATTCCACATGAAAGCAGACTGTACGTAAGCTTCAGAGTCCTCCTCTGTAGCCTTGATAGAGCATATAATCATCCCCCTTTTCTTTTCCTTTAATTAAACCCCTTCCAACCAAAGGGGGGGGGGGGGGGGGGGGGGGGGGGGTCTGCCACCATCTCCCACTCGGTACAGTTACAATCAGTAATTTCCTGCTTTCCCAGGCCCCATTGACATCCCATGACATGTTGGTGGATCTGAAACGTGTAGGATGCTTTTGATCGGCAGGAGGCCTTGAATTGACATGAGGACAAATTGGCAGTGATTTGACTTTGATACAGATGTGGCAGCTGTATTACAGTGTTTTAATGGCTCGATTAACAGTGATAGCTGTTAAAAACAGAGTGCACACTGATCAGCTTTTGATTGATCCTATATTTGGTAAATCAATGCCTGATTGAGCCAACATCCATCGCGACTGATTACCTCTTATCAAAGGCATCAACTCACTCTTGCGCAGCTCAATAAAAGGTAGATACGTTAAAAGGATAGTTCAGAGATTTTACATAATTAGGTATGTTTCCTTATAGGCTTGGGCGGTAAACCATATATCTTACTTCCATCAGGGTATTTTGAAATAGCCACAGGATGGTTTTTCAATACCGTCAAAACTATTTCTTTGAAGTTTTTATATACATTTTTATAGTTGTAGCTACTTAAGTAAATACCTGCCGTCAACTTGTGCAATACGTTAGGAGATGAAGCAGATCGCATTCTTCATTTCACCTGTCACATTATTTTAAATGATGAAGCTTACCATAGTTCCCCAGAACAGTTGAGCCAGTCAAGTGTTTGTTTGTAAATAGCACAACGGGAGAAAGGGGAGCAGTTGAGTCCAGCTGTGTATTGACGGGTCGCGTTTAATATTGAAAGTCAGTGTTTTTTTGCTTCAATAGAGTGATCTGGGACGTGCCACTAGAGTTTTCCTTCACAGAAAATACATTAGTGCAACACATTCGGCTGAAAATAGCTTCATTTTCATCAGATGACAACAGAAGTGCAACACTATTTGGCTGGCAGCCACACTAGTAAATGAGCTGACAATGAAAAAGCACAATCTTCTTTGCAAAAATGATGCATGGCTATCATATTTTGAATGTTTAGCCAGCTACAGCTACCCATAGTTGGCTAGCTAGTTTATAGTTTGGTCATTTATTCCAATAAATTGTAGAATTCCAAAAAACATATTTATGAAGCTAGTTACATTTTATAGGCTCCTCACTATGAGACCAAGCCAATTTGAGCATCAATCCCATTTGCCAACACTAAAATAAATGTCATCTATATGTATTTTTATTAGCAAGCTTGCGTCATAATCTTGTCTCACATGCCGAAAATGCAGCCGTGCTGATTCAATTTTACACTTCGTGGCTACCGGAGTTTGACACAGGACCACAGCTTGCATTGTATGTGGGTCATATCAAACCCACAAGTGATCAAAGTTCTTCACTCGCTTCCTCAACCAACATTTCAGGCCGATGGGGCAACATTTGTGAATTGGACCACCAATTAAGATGCCAATGAAACTGCATCCGATTTTGACAGATTCCCCAGAGGTAAAGTGGCTAGCGTGAGGACTGCAGCCCTGGATACCACCCAACCCGATTTACTTACCTTGAAGACAGTCTGGACGAGGAGAGACAGCAAGCCACTGCTTTCAAGGTAAGGAAACAAATATCTAAATGTGTAAAACCGCTGAACTATTCCTTTAGTTTAAGGGAATAACAGGGTTCATAAGGCTTACTAAAAAAACAACACTGTGCTGCTTCCTCTCAGCACTTATCCTTGATGAGTACACAATGAATACCACCAAAACATGATCAGCATTTTAGCTCAGTGCTTTAGAAAGGCAAAACATTCAACAACGGAGACGATAATGAAAACTACCTGACCGTGAGGTGAATTCATGCACTAGGCCTACTCTGCTGTCAGACCAAGGACAAACAGCAAAGGATAAAGACATATCATCAGTGCTGGGCTGAACCAAGCACCTCACCTCAGCCACCCTCGTAACTCTCCCCATCTTGAAGCCAAGGTCAGGGGAACTAATGGGGGTGATAAGCTAAACAAACCTGGTGGTCACTTTGAGTACATTCAGCAAATGTTTACAGGCCTCTAAAATGTGTTGAATAAGTGTCCAATACTGAGTCACCTGCTATGTTGGTCATATAGTGTGCATTACATTGAATATGAAGACATATTTGGGTTTGAATGTTTGATTGACAGACATTAAGTGCTTCTCTGTTCTGATTGGCTTTGTTATTTTTACTGCATGTGACTGCAATGACAACACAAAAAAAATAAAAAATCTTAATAGGGGAGAGGTAAAGTCTACATGTAATTACTGTACACTGCATTATCAGGATACCTTCCTACGTTTACAGTTTATTTGCAGGCCAACGCTGAAATAGAGCTGTTGTAGAGAGTGGGCCATACATATCTGCACTGTTGGAGAGCGAATTATCCAGGAACAGGCAGGGCATAAGCAGAGTCAATACTGAGAGCAGGGGAAAGGGATCCCGCAACTACAACCCCCACTCTCCGCTCCCTCTCTCCTGGCCAAGCCGCTTCAAAAGGTGCCCTTCAAGAGCTGCAGCCTCCAGAACAGAGGTGCCTCTGCTTCTCTCTCATAGGCTGCCTGTGTGTGGTGGGAAGGAAGAACACTCTGTCTAACACCCAATACACAAGCCTAATGAGGGTAGGCTACTTCCCTGGTCTCTGCCTACACGAGACTTTTGCCAGCAAAATCATCCAGGCTAACTTTTATGATACATCATTGTCTGTAATTGTTTCAAACATAGTACTGTGAAGCATTGGGTTTCATTAAGTCTACCGGGGGTATTAGAATCAATAGTGTGTGTGTGTTATGCTGATGTCTAAAATTAGATTGGGTTACATTGCTTGGGTTTGATTATATTCTGTATTATTCTAGCCTATTTCATTGCAATGTGTTGAGATACAAGTTATGTAGACTTCCAATTAGTAATGAAATTGTAGGGCTGCCAGCCTGGATATTTGAGAAATGTAATGCTGATGAGAGTTTAAGCGACAACACTACAAAGCACAGAGGACAACTTCACCGAGTTGGCCAGACAATACGTTGTGTTAGTTTTTGGAATTGAAGTTTGAAATGCAACAAAATTTCAACAAAATGTTGTAAAAACTGTTTGAATGCAGTGTCATGTTCACAAGATCAGGCTGCATTCAGTCTCCCGAATCCATGTTTATTCTGTTTATAAAAATACTTATTTTACAAAAGATCTCATCCACTAATGCCACTGGTTTTATTGACAGTATACATATCTAAATATCTATGCAACTTTCGTTTTACTCCAACCCAACAAACCTCACGCCATTTTTATGGCAATGTTTTACGTTTGAGCATGAGTATAGCGAAGGACGACAGACTACTGCCTACCTGTGTCCTCTCGAGTTCGACGGAATTGGTGACGGCGGTTTGCTTCGTTGTTGCTGCTGCAAGTACCCCAGACTGATGCTCCTCGTCAAACATTCGTCCTCAGCCTCTTCGAGCTTCAGCTCCGGGATCAAATGTCCGTTGTTTGCCATTTGATAAGTTTAATGCGAAGGGCTAATGTACACAATACATGCGATGTTGCACTTCGTAAGGTTGTTAAAATGGGGCAGCTACAAGCGCCGTTAGAGGTTAAACCCGTGTGAAATATTATGTTTTTGCTGTCCTCCCTGCATCGATAGGTTGACCGATTCTCCGACAGAGTGATGTGACGGAGAAGAGCACACTTCGCGGGGGTGGAGTGGGGTAAGCGACGCAAATTAGTACTTCACAGGCACCTGCCCCGTTGCCCTCAATAAATAAAGTTTGAGCCATGAGTATGCCTATAAAGCATAACGATACCCTTATGTTCTTCAATATAACTATTTTTACATTTGCACGCAAAAGGTTCAAAATTACTTGTCTTTATTTTTTGCCAATGCCTTCCCACTGGGCGCAGCATCAATTCAACGTCTTTCCACATGGTTCTAAGCTTTCGTTGAAATTACGTGGAAACAACGTTGATTCAACCAGTGTTTGGCCAGTGGGTTCTCGAGGGTAACTTGGGGCAAAACGGCCCCATTAATAAAAATGTGTAAATTCTGATACAAAAAAAGCTACGTTTGTATAAGGTATGTCGTGATGGTTATTAGCCAAGCAAACCGAATGGATATGTGGCTACAGTTGACAACATTTGAGATATTATTGAATAAAAAATAATATTTTGCCCCAGTACAAGATTATTGGGTTGTTCACATGTTATCGGAAGTTCCGAGTGGGAAGGTTAAATTGAATGTACAGTAATTACAAGAAAACTGAGGTGATTCTGCTGAGTTCAGAACCAAGTGGGAAGGTGGTAATTACCTGTTGTAAAGTTGTAAATACCATTTGGATGCATTCACGTGCTTTGAACTCATTGAGAAATGCTGATTGGCTAATGGCCAACAAGCTGCATCAACCATAAACTAAAAGTACAGCTATCATTAGGGTGAACACATGTCCCGGATTGTGCGGGGCAGTCCCGCATTTCGTCCCTTTCCTATGTCCCACATTTTATTATCAAATTCAAACAGTACTAATCTAACTTACAAAAAAAGGTTGATTTGTCCTATATTTGTCATTTTCAATCTGTCTCTTAAGTTACGCTTATGAAAAACAAGAAATATATATAAATATATACATTATATATATATCATAAGGATGTGGCAGTTGTGATGTTATTTTCTCCAATTGTTGAAATCTGTGGCGCATTGCTGACACAGTCCAGATCTTATAACAACTGGATAGGTATTATTTTAAGTATCAGCTAACCACATCACATGTTATAGCAATCTATAAGTTCATGACACATTTGATGACGTGGCATGCAACCATTGGTTGATGCATGCCACGTTTGAGCAGAGGAACGGGACCCATATTCTGCGAAAGCGCAAGACGAGACGTAAGCAAATGTCATAGGCTTATCATCAACCAATCACATTTCTCAAATCCTTTCGGGCTAAATTCCAGCTAAACTGGGAGAGGATAGTTATGCCTGCTATACTACACAAAAATATAAACGCAGCATGCAACAATTTCAAAGATTTTACTGAGTTACAGTTCATATAAGGAAATTATTAAATCTAAATAAATTCATTAGGACCTAATTTATGTAATTCACATGACTGGGTATACAGATATGCATCTGTTGGTCACAGATTAAAAACATTTTTTTAAGGGAAGTTAGAAACCAATAAACACAGGCAGTTAGAAACGCCAAGGCTAGCTTTTTCAAACAGAAATTTGCTTCCTGCAACTCAAACTCTAAAAAGTTCTGGGACATTGTAAAGTCCATGGAGAATAAGAACACCTCCTCCCAACTGCCCACTGCACTGAGGATAGGAAACTGTCACCACCGATAAGCCCACTATAATTGAGAATTTCAATAAGCATTTTTCTATGGCTGGCCATGCTTTCCACCTGGCTACCCCTACTGCATTCAACAGCACTGCACCCCCCACAGCTACTCGCCCAAGCCTCCCCCATTTCTCCTTCTCCCAAATCCATTCAGCTGATGTTCGGAAAGAGCTGCAAAATCTGGACCCCTACAAATCAGCTGGGCTTGACAATCTGGACCCTTTGTTTCTAAAATTATCTGCCGAAATTATTGCAACCCCTATTACTAGCCTGTTCAACCTCTCTTTCGTGTCGTCTGAGATTCCCATAGATTAGAAAGCAGCTGCTGTCATCCCCCTCTTCAAAGGAGGTGACACTCTTGACCCAAATTGCTACAGACCTATATCCATCCTACCCTGCCTTTCTAAGGTCTTCGAAAGCCAAGTCAACAAACAGATTACCGACCATTTCGAATCCCACCGCACCCTCTCCGCTATGCAATCTGGTTTCAGAGCTGGTCATGGGTGCACCTCAGCCACGCTCAAGGTCCTAAACGACATCGTAACCGCCGATAAAAATACTGTGCTGCCGTATTCATTGACCTGGCCAAAGCTTTTGACTCTGTTAATCACCACATCCTCATCGGCAGACTCAGTAGCCTTGGTTTCTCAAACGATTGTGTCGCCTGGTTCACCAACTACTTCTCTGATAGAGTTCAGTGTGTCAAATCGGAGGGCCTGCTGTCCGGACCTCTGGCACTCTCTATGGGGGTACCACAGGGTTCAATTCTTGGGCCAACTCTTTTCTCTGTATACATCAATGATGTCGCTCTTGCTGCTGGTGAATCTCTGATCCACCTCTACGCAGACGACACCTTTCTGTATACTTCTGGCCCTTCTTTGGACACTGTGTTAACAACCCTCCAGACGAGCTTCAATGCCATACAACTCTCCTTCCGTGGTCTCCAACTGCTCCTAAATACAAGTAAAACTAAATGCATGCTCTTCAAGCGATCGCTGCCTGCACCTGCCCGTCTGTCCAGCATCACTTCTCTGGACGGTTCTGTCTTAGAATTTGTGGACAACTACAAATACCTAGATGTCATTTACAAAATAGCCTCCAATACCCTACTCAACAAGCTGGATGCAGTCTATCACAGTGCCATCCGTTTTGTCACCAAAGCCCCATATACTACCCACCACTGCGACCTGTACGCTCTCGTTGGCTGGCCTTCGCTTCATAATCGTCGCCAAACACATTGACTCCAGGTCATCTACAAGATCCTGCTAGGTAAAGTCCCCCCTTATCTCCGCTCACTGGTCACCATAGCAGCACCCACCTGTAGCACGCGCTCCAGCAGGTATATCTCTCTGGTCACCCCTAAAGCCAACTCCTCCTTTGGTCGTCTCTCCTTCCAGTTCTCTGCTGCCAATGACTGGAACGAACTACAAAAATCTCTGAAACTGGAAACACTTATCTCCCTCACTAGCTTTAAGCACCAGCTGTCAGAGCAGCTCACAGATCACTGCACCTGTACATAACCCATCTATAATTTAGCCCAAACTACTACCTCTTCCCTACTGTATTTATTTATTTATTTTATTTATTTTGCTCCTTTGCACCATATTATTTATATTTTAACTTTGAACTTTCTTCAAATAACATCTACCATTCCAGTGTTTTACTTGCTATACTGTATTTACTCAGCCACCATGGCCTTTTTTTTGCCTTTACCTCCCTTATCTCACATCATTTGCTCACATTGTATATAGTCTTATTTTTCTACTGTATCATTGATTGTATGTTTTTTTACTCCATGTGTAACTCTGTGTTTTTGTATGTTGTCGAACTGCTTTGCTTTATCTTGGCCAGGTCGCAATTGTAAATGAGAACTTGTTCTCAACTTGCCTACCTGGTTAAATAAAGGTGAAATAAAAAAAATAAAAGTAGGGGAGTGGATCAGAAAACCAGTCAGTATTTGGTGTGACCACTATTTGCCTCATGCAGCGCGACACATCCTTCACATAGAGTTGATCAGGCTGTTGATTGTGGCCTGTGGAATGTTGTCCTACTCTTCAATGGCTGTGCAAAGTTTCTGGATATTGGCAGGAACTGGAACGCTGTCGGAAACGTCGATCCAGAGCATCCCAAACTGCTCAATGGGTGACATGTCTAGTGAGTACTGTATGCAGGCCGTGGAAGAACTGGCACATTTTCAGCTTCCAGGAATAGTGTACAGACCCTTGCGACATGGTCATGATGAAACATGAGGTGATGGTGGTGGATGAATGGGCCTCAGGATCTTGTCACGGTATCTCTGTGCATTAAAATTCCCATCGATAAAATGCAATTGTGTTTGTTTTCCGTAGCTTATGCCTGCCTATACCGTAACCGCACCGCCACCATGCAGCACTCTGTTCACAATGTTGACATCAGCAAACCACTTGCCTACACAATGCCATACATGCTGTTTGCCATCTGCCCGGTACAGTTGAAACCAGGATTCATCCGTGAAGAGCACACTTCTCCAGCATACCAGTAGCCATCGAAGGGGAGCATTTACCCACTGAAGACAGTTACGACTCCGAACTGCAGTCAGGTCAAGACCCTGGTGAGGACGACAAGCACGCAGATAAGCTTTCCTGAGATGGTTTCTGACAGTTTGTGCAAAAATTCTTCAGTTGTGCAAACGCAGTTTCATCAGCTGTTCAGGTGGCAGGTCTCAGACGGTCCCGCAGGTGAAGAAGCCGGATGTGGAGGTCCTGGGCTGGCGTGGTTACACGTGGTCTGTGGTTGTGAGGCCTGTTGGAGGTACTGCCAAATTCTCTAAAATGACGTTGGAGGCAGCTTATGATAGAGAAATGAACATAAAATTATCTGGCAACAGCTGTGGCGGACATTCCTGCAGTCAGCATGCCAATTGCACGCTCCCTCAACACTTGAGACATCTGTGGCATTGTGTTTTGTGACAACTTCACATATTAGAGTGGCCTTTTATTGTCCACAGCACAAGGTAATGATCTGTGTAAAGATCATGCTGTTTAATCAGCTTCTTGATATGTCACACCTGTCAGGTGGATGGTCTATCTTGGCAAATGAGAAATGCTCACTAACAGGGATGTTAGAAATTTGTGCACTACATTTGAGAGAAATAAGCTTTTTGTGCATATGGAACATTTCTGGAAACACGGGACCAAGACATTACATGTTGCATTGATATTTTTGTTCAGTGTACTTACAAAAAGCGTACTTCTGCCAAAGAGCTACAAAAGTAAGTAATTGGCCCAAATAAACTGAAAGATAAGGTAATTTTGTCAAACTTGTGAGGCTCTCCATGCTCATTAATTGATCATTCAACATCTTTACTCCTACATCACTCAATCCCGTTTTAAAAGTGTCCCTTCCTGGAGAAGGGTGTAATTGCGGCCCACAATCTGGAGCGTTCCTGCATGTGGGCATTTCTGCATCTGCAGGAACCTCTCTTTATACTTCTATTGGTCCATTTTTAAACTATGACTACAGTACAGTAGGTGGCGGTAATGCACCATAACGTTGGATACCAGCAGAAGAAGAGGCGGGGCGACACTAGTAGATTAAATCTAATTTTAAACCTAACCTTAACCACACTGCTAACCTTAGCCTAAACTTAAATTAAGGGGGAGGGGGGGGGGGGGGGGGCATCGCTCCACCACTTCTCACAATGGTGCTTGTTTAGTAAAGTTAGATCAAAGCTCAATCAATGTCTTGGAAGATCACATAATGATTCATTAGTATTCCACACAACATAACCAAATATAATAGCATAGTATAACATTACTGTTACACCAAAAATTTCGTAGGAAATTTTAGGATGGTTAGTTGAATAGTCTCAAAAAGATTTTAATGTGGCCAAAACTCAACAGTGCGTGCCACTAGGCAGAATGTGGATTGATTTAAACAAAATACAGGAAGGTTATATAATTTAACACCATCTGCTCTAACTTGTTTACAAAATATTACATTCAAGAGGATGGTGTTTTTGCATATTCCCATGAAACTGATAGAGATCTAATGATTGGCATGCAAGGGGTGGTGGTCTGTGTATATTTGTAAACAACAGCTGGTGCACAAAATCTAATATTAAGGAAGTCTCAAGGTTTTGCTCGCCAAAGGTAGAGTATCTCATGATAAGCTTTAGACCACACTATTTACCAAGAATAGTTTTCATCTGTATTTTTCATAGCTGTATATTTACCACTACAAACCGATGCTGGCACTAAGTCTGCATTCAATGAGCTGTATAAGGCCATAAGCAAACAGGAAGACGCTCATCAAGAGGCAGCGCTCCTAGTGGCCGGGACTTTAATGCAGGGAAACTTAAATCCGTTTTACCTAATTTCTACCAGCATGTTAATGTGGAACCAGAGGAAAAAAAACTTTACTCCATACAGAGACGCGTACAAAGCTCTCCCTTGCCCTCCATTTGGCAAATCTGACCATAATTCTATCCCGATTCCTGCTTTACAAGCAAAACTAAAGCAGGAAGCACTAGTGACTCGGTCAATAAAGAAGTGGTCAAATGATGTAGATGCTAAGCTACAGGACTGTTTTGCTAGCACAGACTGGAATATGTTTCTGGATTCTTCCGATGGCATTGAGGAGTACACCACATCAGTCACTGGCTTCAAGTGCATCGATGACGTCGTCCCCACAGTCACCGTACGTACATACCCCAACCAGAATCCATGGATTACAGGCAACATCTGCACTGAGCTAAAGGGTAGAGCTGCCGCATTCAAGGAGTGGGACTCTAACCCGGGCGCTTATACTAACCATCAAACAGGCAAAGTGTAAATACAGGTCTAAGATTGAATCGTACTACACTGGCTCCGAAGCTCGTCGGATGTGGCAGGGCTTGCAAACTATTACAGGCTACAAAGGGAAGCACAGCCGTGAGCTGCCCAGTGACACGAGCCTACCAGACAAGCTAAATTACTTCTATGCTCGCTTCGAGGCAAGCAACACTGAAGCATGCATGAGAGCATCAGCTGTTCCGGATGACTGTGTGATCACGCTCTCCGTAGCCGATGTGAGTAAGACCTTTAAACAGGTCAACATTCACAAGGTCAGATGGATTACCAGGAAGTGTACTCCGAGCATGCACTGACCAACTGGCAAGTGTCTTTACTGACATTTTCAACCTGTCCCTGACTGAGTCTGTAATACCAACATGTTTCAAACAGACCACCATAGTCCCTGTGCCAAGAACACTAAGGTAACCTGCCTGAATGACTACCGACCCGTAGCTCTCACGTCTGTAGCCATGAAGTGCTATGAAAGGCTGGTCATGGCTCACATTAATACCATTATCCCAGAAACCCTAGACCCACTCCAATTTGCATACTGCCCCAACAGATACAAATGATGCAATCTCTATTGCACTCCACACTGCCCTTTCCCACCTGGACAAAAGGAACACCTACGTGAGAATGCTATTCATTGACTCCAACACCATCATTAAGTTTGCAGACGACACAACAGTGGTAGGCCTGATCACGACAACGATGAGACAGCCTATAGGGAGGAGGTCAGAGACCTGGCCCTGTGGTGCCAGGATAACAACCTCTCCGTCAACGTGATCAAGACAAAGGAGATGATTGTGGACTACAGGAAAAGGAGGACCAAGCACGCCCCCATTCTCATCGACGGGGCTGTAGTAGAGCAGGTCCAAACAACAAACTATCATGGTCCAAACACACCAAGACAGTCGTGAAGAGGGCACGAGAAAGCCTATTCCCCCTCAGGAGACTGAAAAGATTTGGCACAGGTCCTCAGATCCTAAAAAGTTCTACAGCTGCACCATCGAGAGCATTCTGACTGGTTGCATCCCTGACTGCTATGGCAACTGCTCGACCTCCAACCGCAAGGCACTACAGAGGGTAGTGTGTACGTCCCAGTACATCACTGGGGTCAAGATTCCTGCCATACAGTACCTCTATACCAGGCGGTGTCAGAGGAAGGCCCTAAAAATTGTCAGACTCCAGCCACCCTAGTTATAGACTGTTCGATCTGCTACCGCACGGCAAGCGGTACCGTAGTGCCAAGTCTAGGTCCAAAAAGCTTCTTAACAGCTTCTACCCCAAGCCATAAGACTCCTTAACAGCTAATGAAATGGCTACCCCCCTACCCCCTCTTTTACGCTGCTGCTACTCTGTTTATTATCTATGCATAGTCACTTTAACTCTACCTACATGTACATATTACCTCAATTACCTTGAATAACCTGTGCCCCAGCATATTAACTCTGTACCTGTACCCCCTGTATATAGCCTCGCTACTGTTATTTTACTGTTGCTCTTTAATTATTTGTTCATTTTATTTCTTATCTATTTTTTACCTAATGCTTAGTTTTCTTAACTGCATTGTTGGTTAAGGGCTTGTAAGTTAGCATTTCACTGTAAGGTCTACACCTCTTGTATTCGGCGCATGTGACAAATAAAATGTTATTTGATTTGAAGAGAATTGGGCCAGTAACCAAAAGATTGCTAGTTCAAATCCCTGAGCCGACTTGGGGAAAAATCTATCGATGTGCACTTGAGCAAGGCACCTAACCTTGCTCAAGTGAGTCGCTATGGATAAAAATGTCTGCTAAATGACTTAAAATGTTAAATGTATGATGTTTCCGAGTGAATTTACTATATGTCGGTTTTCAACGTATTTGATGGCCAAGAAGAAGAACGAAGCCAAAAAGTTAACTATTTCATTAGAACTACACACATGAACTATAACTTCCACCAGCTGTATGTCTCACTTTCGACAGTGTTTCATATAATATTCATATTGAATATAAAACACATTAAACAGCCTGTAAGTAACAGGTTCTTACCATCCTGTGAGTCCTCAACTCGAGCAGGCACAGTTGAGCATGCTAACAAGGCTGCAGGAATTGTAGTTCAAATTATACTTTTCTAACTTGTGTTACTTCTTGAGGGTCAAATATTTGTATAAAATGCATTGGGTATGAGTAAATCAATACACAAATATGAATATAATTTTATAATGACTTCATTTTTGTGAATTTTATGATATGTGCTGTGTTCGATTGCATCAAAACCATGATGTATCTTTGGTAAATTGTTACTGACTGATCTACAATTAATGAGTCATTATTGATGATGCAAGGTGATTTTCTTGCACATAATCTTGAATCCTCGTTAAGAGATTATGGGCATGTTACTGCAGTCATGACTCGACTGCCAGTGTGGCAATAATAAGGTCACCGCAACGGCCTTAGCCCCATGTCACAAGGATCTGTACACAATTCCTGGAAGCTGAAAATGTCCCAGTTCTTCCATGGCCTGCATACAGTGCTCACCAGACACGTCACCCATGGAGCATGTAACGAGTGCACTGAGAGTCAGAAAGCAAGTTCAGGGAGTGAATGTTTTAACAAATAAATAAAATCAAACAAACACATAACACAAACAACGCACCGACATGAAAACAGAGTCAATAACACCTGAGGAAAGAACCAAGGGGAGTGACAGATATAGGGAAGATAATCAAGGAGGTGATGGAGTCCAGGTGAGTGTCATGAGGCGCAGGTGCGCGAGACGATGGTGACAGGTGTGCGGGATAATCAGCAGCCTGATGACCTAGAGGCTGGAGAGGGAATATACGTGACAGTACCCCCTCCCCGACGCGCGGCTCTAGCCGCAGGACGCCGTCAAAGGGGACGAACCTGGGGATCAGGAGCAGAACTGTCACCCCTGCTGATGCACGGGAACCTGTTGCGTCAGCTGGGGCGCGGGAACCGGACAGATCGGTTGAGGCAGGGGAGCCTGGCGATCCGGCTAAGGCATGAAAGCCCAACGAGCCGACTGAGGCATGAGAGCCTGTAACAGTTCCCGGACCCAACGTCATTACTCTGACACTAAAATAAAAAATAAAAAACACTCCCTGATGCTTCCCTTAGGTGAGATGTTATTCTGTAACGAGTGCGCTGAGAGTCAGGAAGCAAGTTCAGGGAGTGAGTGTTTTAATAAATAAATAAATGAAACAAACACGTAACACAAACAACGCACCGACATGAAAACAGAGTCAATAACACCTGAGGAAAGAACCAAGGGGAGTGACAGATATAGGGAAGATAATCAAGGAGGTGATGGAGTCCAGGTGAGTGTCATGAGGCGCAGGTGCGTGAGACGATAGTGACAGGTGTGCGGGATAATCAGCAGCCTGATGACCTAGAGGCTGGAGAGGGAGTATACATGACAACTCACCAGACATGTCACCCATTGAGCAGTTTGGGATGCTCTGGATCGACGCGTACGATAGTGTGTTCCAGTTGCCACCAATATCCAGAAACTTCGCACAGCCATTGAAGAGGAGTGGGACAACATTCCACAGGCCACAATCAACAGCTGATCAACTCTATGTGAAGGATATGTGTCACACTGCATGAGGCAAATAGTGGTCACACCAGATACCTAAGGGTTTTTCTGATCCATGCCCCTACTTAAAAAAAATTATGTATATCTGTGACCAACAGATGCATATCTGTATTCCCAGTCATGTGAATCTCTGTGGCCCCGCTGCCCGGGTAGGCAGAGTTTAAAGCGGGTGAAAAGGGATCGTATTAGTTTTGGAATCAGTCAGGTGTCCCACTCTGGCCGATGGCAAAGTCGTCTCAAAACAAAAGTGAAGTACAGTGGGTCCTCATTTAGTAGTTGCGTCATACTGAGGCACAGCATGCGGGATGCTGCAGTATGGTACAGTGCACAACGTCATAGTGTTTTACTGTCAGCCATGGTTGACGTTAATAGTAGAGGGTATCTTTGAGGGTGTCTTCATTAAGCTTATTGCTGCTTGCTTACTTTTCCAAATAATCCTGCAGAGGTCCATGCAGGCCAGACATTTTGATTGCTATACCAAATCTGAAAGAGCATTTTCCTAGAACAACAGCAGCTCCATGTGTTCCTAGAATAACAGTAGCCCCAAACATACTGGCGACAATCAGCCAATAACCATTTGGGGAAAATATCCTCTCTATTTTATTATTTTATATTCCATCATCTTCGTATTGTAAAATAAGTGGGACTGTGGTAGGACTGGGGAATATAAGTGTGTGTGATGAAGTACGGTCTGATGAAGTAGCAGTGTGTGGATAACCCCCCCATATTACAACCTACACTGTATGTGTTGTGATAATTGCGTTGTTTGCTGTTAATTCATATGCCTTGTCACCTTGATATATATGTCAAGGCTCACTAGAGTGATTGAGGTGAAGTCAGGCGCAAGAGTTCAAAGATGCGTAGTAGGGTGTTTTATTTCCTATGTCCAACAAATCCAATCAGGCTATGAACAAGGAAAAACTAACCAGACAACAACAAAAATGTCCACATCAACAGGGTCGGAACACAGTCCAGAAAACAAAATAACGTTTTTCCACAAAATAAATCAAGAAAACAAAACAACCCCAAAACCCCACGACAGGCAACAACGAACAATCCCGCACAAAAATCTAAACCTAGACAGCAAGACTAAATACCCCACTAATTACCTAACTCAAAACAGGTGTAACACAAAACCAGACAAAACCAAACGAAAAGGGGGGATCGGTGGCAGCTAGTAGGCTGGCGACGACGACCTCCGAGCGCCGCCCGAACAGGGAGAGGAGCCACCTTCGGTAGACTTCGTGACAATATAGGCCTAAAAGCCGAGACAATAAGAAGACAGTGGCAGAATAAATTCAACCACACCTTTGTTTTATCGCAAAACCAGATAGAAACCTCTGTCTGGTGAAGTCCATGGAGCAAATTGCATGTAACAGACAGTTAGTTACATTACCTACAGCATGGTTAAGGAAGTTTTTCTTCAACCTTTATTTAACTAGGCTAGTCAGAACAAATTCTTATTTACAATGTCGGCCTACTGGGGAACAATGGGTTAACTGCCTTGTTCAGGGGCAGAACGACAGCACAGGGATTCGATCCCAATGCTCTAACCACTAGACTACCTGCCCCCCCAAAGTTAATGTTTCCAACATTTTCGGACCACTAAACAACTACTGATTTAGAACCACAAGGCGTTACCGCAAGTTTCAAAGAAACAGGAGCTGCCTCCACTATTCCAGCACCATTTCAACTTCAACATTCCAACATCATCAAATCACCTCTGCTTAGTCTAATACAGTGACAACTCAAAGATACCAAAAACAATTTAGTACAATCAACATAAGCTAAATATGATGTGGCTGTCCATGGTTCTGATTTTTGTTTGCGCGTGCGTGCGTGCAATGTTAACGTTTCCTTCAAAACACATTTGAGGATGTTAATTGTAAAAGCATTCAAAACAATTGTTCTCTATAAATGGCTCTCATACTTCCTCTGGGAAATATCTCACCTGACTCACTTAATCAAGGGCTTAATGATTAGTTGCCAACTTGTATCAGGTATGCTAGCTCTGAAATAGATCAAATACATGGAACAGCTGCGGGTCCCCAAGGAGAAGTCCAAAAGAAACTTGAGATCCACCGCTCAGATAAAATAAAAAACATGACTTAAAAAACGTAAGCCTATGCAACATTAACCAATTTTAAAAAAGTTCTGTAGCAATGAGGTTTGTGCAGTAGGCTTTTGGCCCAATACATAATCACATTTTATTGGATATGTTTGAATTACCTTGCCATTTTGAAATTATATTTCAAAATTGTAAGTATATGATCACACTGGTAATAGATCATTTGTTGTATTTCTTGTGAGGCACAGCTGAGTGAGCATAATAATTTGTGTTTTTTATTTTACTCGACTGATGGCCTGCATCTGATGGTCAGTGAGGGGAGGGAGGGAGAGAGCAGCGGTGAGGCTGCCTCTAACCCGACTCACAGTCCCTCTGATGTTCCTCCACTGAGAAAAGGGGACACAGTCTTCCAGCTTATGTCAGAACTCAAGTCGCACTGCATTATTTCTGCCTCATGCACCAATTCATATTGTTACTCCTAGGACCAGAGAAAGGGAAATATTCCTCGATATTAAAAAAGACACAAACCAGGCCTCCCAAGTGGCGCAGCAGTCTAAGGTGCTGCATCGCAGTGCTTGAGGTGTCAATACAGACCCGGGTTCGATCCCAGGCTGTGTCACAACCGGCCGTGATCGGGAGTCCCATAGGGCGGCGCACAATTGGCCGGGTTAGGGGAGGGTTTGGCCGGGAGGGCTTTACTTGGCTCATCGCACTCTAGCGACTCCTTGTGGCGGGCTGGGCGCCTGCAGGCTGACCCTGGTTGTCAGTTGAACAGTGTTTCTTCCGACTCATAGGTGCAACTGGCTTCTGGGTTAAGCGTAGTTTGACGGGTCATGTTTTGGAGGACAAGATCGAAATTGGGGAGAAAATACAAAAAAGACCCGATGCAAATAAAAACAATGCAAGCTTATCTACCGTAAATTCTGGACTATAAGCCGCAACTTTTTTCCCAGGCTTTGAACCTCGCGGCTTAAACAATGACGCGGCTAATATATGGATTTTTCCTGCTTTCAATTTTTTTTTCTCCAAAAAAACACATTCTGTGATGTGCTCAGTTTTTTTCCGGCATGAAGCTTTCATTAGACCAATGAAATTGCTGAACGGGTTAAGGTCAAACAACTTTTTTGTTTACTGTTTAGATTAAATCGAGCGCTCTCAAACTTCCCATCATTCTGATTACGGTAGTCATTTTGTCACCCTCATCATGGCAAAGACACGGAGAAATGCATATGATGCAGCTTTCAAGTTGAAGGCGATTGATCTGGCTGTTGGAAAAGGAAATAGAGCTGCTGCATGGGAGCTTGGTCTTAATGAGTCGATGATAAGACGTTGGAAACAGCAGCGTGAGGAATTGACTTAGTGCAAAAAGACAACGAAAGCTTATTGCTAATTTGTAATTTTTTGTTACAAGCCGTGTTTCGTTAAAGCCTATTTATTTTTGTTACAAGCCGTGTTTCGTTAAAGCCTATTTATTTTTGTTACAAGCCGTGTTTCGTTAAAGCCTGTGTAAAGTTAATTTGTTTCAATGTACCGATAGGCACCTGCGGCTTATAGACATGTGCGGCTTATTTATGTTCAAAAGAAGAAAAAAAATTTAATTCAGTGGGTGCGGCTTATATTCAGGTGCGCTTAATAGTCCGGAAATTACGGTAAACACTTTGCTGTACTCATTCATTGCACTTTGCTGTACTTATTCATCAACTTGTAGACTTGTTTATGTGCTGCTGTGCGTTTTGTTGCTAACCTTACTTTGCTACCTGACAACTTTACGGTTTTTACTTTTTAATTACCATTTATATTTTTTGTTTTTCCCTCACTCTACTTTTTTTTCATTCAACTTTTTCACACCGTACGCTTTATCTAGACGTGGTTCGTTAGAACTTCCATCAGCCGAAGCTAAGTAGTAGCATTAACATGATGCCTTCTAATTGCAGTCGCTGTACTCATAATATACAGGAGAACGATCGCCTTATGGCGAGGATAGTTGTGCTGCAAGCCCAGCTTCAGACGCAATCGTTAGGCAAGGGTAATTTCAGTGTAGGAAAGGTTGAAACAGCGTCTGTGCCACCAGTAAGTACAGATAGTAGTATATATCCCCTCGCACGGTCCCCGCAGCCGGACAACTTTCTCATGGCTTCTGGAGGGAAATGCTGTAGGAATGCTCAACCAGTGTCGCTCATTCAGCCAAAGAAACTTTCAACTGGTTCTCCCCATTAAGCAACGAGTCGGAGTCAGAGACCGAGCCTTCTCTGGTCTCTACTCCTCCCGTTACAGGGTCTGAGATACCGAAGCCTCCCACCATTAGCTCTGACAAATTGAAAACCCTAGTCATTGGCGACTCCATTACCCGCAGTATTAGACTTAAAACGAATCATCCAGCGATCATACACTGTTTACCTGGGGGCAGGGCTACCGACGTTAAGGCTAATCTGAAGATGGTGCTGGCTAAAGCTATAACTGGCGAGTGTAGAGGGTATTGGGATATTGTTATCCACGTCAGCACCAACGATGTTAGGATGAAACAGTCAGAGGTCACCAAGCGCAACATAGCTTCAGTGTGTAAATCAGCTAGAAAGATGTGTCGGCATCGAGTAATTGTCTCTGGCCCCCTCCCAGTTAGGAGGAGTGATGAGCTCTACAGCAGAGTTTCACAACTAAATCGCTGGTTGAAAACTGTTTTCTTCCCCTCCCAAAAGATAGAATTTGTAGATAATTGGCCCTCTTTCTGGGACTCACCCACAAACAGGACCAAGCCTGGCCTGTTGAGGAGTGACGGACTCCATCCTAGCTGGAGGGGTGCTCTCATCTTATCTACGAACATAGACAGGGCTCTAACTCCCCTAGCTCCACAATGAGATTAGGGTGCAGGCCAAGGTGCAGGCCAGGCAGCAGACTGTTAGCCAGCCTGCCAGCTTAGTGGAATCTGCCACTGGCACAGTCAGTGTAGTCAGCTCAGCTATCCCCATTGAGACCGTGTCTGTGCCTCGACCTAGGTTGGGCAAAACTAAACATGGCGGTGTTCGCTTTAGCAATCTCACTGGAATAAAGACCTCCTCCATTCCTGCCATTATTGAAAGAGATTGTGATACTTCACAACACAAAATAGGGTTACTTAATGTTAGATCCCTCACTTCCAAGGCAGTTATAGTCAATGAACTAATCACTGATCATAATCTTGATGTGATTGACCTGACTGAAACATGGCTTAAGCCTGATGAATTTACTGTGTTAAATGAGGCCTCACCACCTGGTTACACTAGTGACCATTTCCCCCACGCATCCCGCAAAGGCGGAGATGTTGCTAACATTTATGATAGCAAATTTCAATTTACAAACCAAAAAAACGATGACGTTCTCGTCTTTTGAGCTTCTAGTCATGAAATCTATGCAGTCCACTCAATCACTTTTTATAACTACTGTTTACAGGCCTCCTGGGCCATATACAGCGTTCCTCACTGAGTTCCCTGAATTCCTATTGGACCTTGTAGTCATGGTAGATAATATTCTAATTTTTGGTGACTTTAATATTCACATGGAAAAGTCCACAGACCCACTCCAAAAGGCTTTCGGAGCCATCATCAACTCAGTGGGTTTTGTCCAACATGTCTCCGGACCTACTCACTGCCACAGTCATACTCTGGACCTAGTTTTGTCCTGTGGAATAAATGTTGTGGATCTAAATGTTTTTCCTCATAATCCTGGACTATCGGACCACCATTTTATTACGTTTGCAATCGCAACAAATAATCTGCTCAGACCCCAACCAAGGATCATCAAAAGTCGTGCTATAAATTCTCGGACAACCCAAAGATACCTAGATGCCCTTCCAGACTCCATCCGCTTACCCAAGGACGTCAGAGTACAAAAATCAGTTAACCACCTAACTGAGGAACTCAATTTAACCTTGCACAATACCCTAGATACAGTCGCACCCCTAAAAACAAAAAACATTTGTCATAAGAAACTAGCTCCCTGGTATACAGAAAATACCTGAGCTCTGAAGCAAGCTTCCAGAAAATTGGAAGGAAATGGCGCCACACCAAACTGGAAGTCTTCCGACTAGCTTGGAAAGACAGTACCGTGCAGTATCGAAGAGCCCTCACTATTGCTCGATCATCCTATTTTTCCAACTTAATTGAGGAAAATAAGAACAATCCAAAATTTATTTTTGATATTGTCGCAAAGCTAACTAAAAAGCAGCTTTCACTTCAGCAGTGATAAATTCATGAACTTCTTTGAGGAAAAGATCATGATCATTAGAAAGCTATTTACGGACTCCTCTTTCAATCTGCATATTCCTCCAAAGCTCAGTTGTCCTGAGTCTGCACAACTCTGCCAGGACCTAGGATCAAGGGAGACACTCAAGTGTTTTAGCACTATATCTCTTGACACAATGATGAAAATAATCATGGCCTCTAAGCCTTCAAGCTGCATACTGGACCCTATTCCAACTAAACTACTGAAAGAGCTGCTTCCTGTGCTTGGCCATTCGATGTTGAACATAATAAATGGCTCTCTATCCACCGGATGTGTACCAAACTCACTAAAAGTGGCAGTAATAAAGCCTCTCTTGAAAAAGCCAAACCTTGACCCAGAAAATATAAAAAACAATCGGCCTATATCGAATCTCCCATTCCTCTCAAAAATGTTAGAAAAAGCTGTTGCGCAGCAATTCACTGCCTTCCTGAAAACAAACAATGTATACGAAACGCTTCAGTCTGGTTTTAGACCCCATCATAGCACTGAGACTGCACTTGTGAAGGTGGTAAATGACCTTTTAATGGCGTCAGACCGCGGCTCTGTATCTGTCCTCGTGCTCCTAGACCTTAGTGCTGCTTTTGATTCCATCGATCACCACATTCTTTTGGAGAGATTGGAAACCCAAATTGGTCTACACGGACAAGTTCTGGCCTGGTTTAGATCTTATCTGTTGGAAAGATATCAGTTTGTCTCTGTGGATGGTTTGTCCTCAAATCAACTGAACATTTCTGTGTTCCTCAAGGTTCCGTTTTAGGACCACTATTGTTTTCACTATATATTTTACCTCTTGGGGATGTCATTCGAAAACATAATGTTAACCTTCACTGCTATGTGGATGACACATAGCTGTACATTTCGATGAAACATGGTGAAGCCCCAAAATTGCCCTCGCCGGAAGCCTGAGTTTCAGACATAAGGAAGTGGATGGCTGCAAATTTTCTACTTTTAAACTCGGACAAAACAGAGATGCTTGTTCTAGGTCCCAAGAAACAAAGAGATCTTCTGTTGAATCTGACAATTAATCTTGATGGTTGTACAGTCATCTCAAATAAAACTGTGAAGGACCTCGGCGTTACTCTGGACCCTGATCTCTCTTTTGACCAACATATCAAGACTGTTTCAAGGACAGCTTTTTTCCATCTACGTAACATTGCAAAAATCTGAAACATTCTGTACAAAAATGATGCAGAGAAATTTATCCATGCTTTTGTCACATCTAGGTTAGACTACTGCAATGCTCTACTTTCCGGCTACCCGGATAAAGCACTAAATACATTTCAGTTAGTGCTAAACATGGCTGCTAGAATTTTGACTAGAACCAAAAACTTTGATCATATTACTCCAGTGCTAGCCTCTCTAACACTGGCTTCCTGTTAAGGCAACTGCTGATTTCAAGGTTTTACTGCTAACCTACAAAGCATTACATGGGCTTGCTCCTACCTATCTTTCCGATTTTGTCCTGCCGTACATACCTACACGTACGCTAAGGTCACAAGGTGCAGGCCTCCTTACTGTCCCTAGAATTTCTAAGCAAACTTTCTCCTATAGAGCTCAATTTTTATGGAATGGTCTGCCTACCCATGTGAGAGACGCAGACTCGATCTCAACCTTTAAGTCTTTATTGAAGACTCATCTCTTCAGTAGGTCCTATGATTGAGTGTAGTCTGGCCCAGGAGTGTGAAGGTGAACGGAAAGGCACTGGAGCAACGAACCGCCCTTGTTGTCTCTGCCTGGCCGGTTCCCCTCTCTCCACTGGGATTCTCTGCCTCAAACCCTATTACAGGGTGGCTTACTGGTGCTCTTCCATGCCGCTCTCACTGGCTTACTGGTGCTCTTCCATGCCGTCTAGGAGGGGTGCGTCACTTGAGTGGGTTGAGTCACTGACGTGATCTTCCTTTCTGGATTGGCGCCCCCCTTGGGTTGTGCCGTGGTGGAGATCTTTGTGGGCTATACGGCCTTGTCTCAGGATGGGGTGTTGGTGGTTGAAGATATCCCTCTAGTGGTGTGGGGGCTGTGCTTTGGCAAAGTGGGTAGGGTTATATCCTGCATGTTTGGCCCTGTCCGGGGGTATCGTCGGATGGGGCCACAGTGTCTCCGGATCCCTCCTGTCTCAGCCTCCAGTATTTATGCTGCAGTAGTTTATGTGTTGCACCCTCGACAACCACTGTGATTATTATTATTTGACCCTGCTGGTCATTTATGAACATTTGAACATCTTGTCCATGTTCTGTTATAATCTCCACCCGGCACAGCCAGAAGAGGACTGGCTACCCCTCATAGCCTGGTTCCTCTCTAGGTTTCTTCCTAGGTTTTGGCCTTTCTAGGGAGTTTTTCCTAGCCACCGTGCTTCTACACCTGCATTGCTTGCTGTTTGGGGTTTTAGGCTGGGTTTCTGTACAGCACAGTGCTGAATAACAACTTAAACATTAACTTACTTATAAAAACAGCAGCTCTTTGCTGTTTTCATTGAGTGTCTGTCTAGTCATGGTTTTAAAGGTTTTTCAATCTCATAGTATCAACTTTGCTGTGTGCTCGAGGCCTCTTTTTACAGCCTATGGCTCAATGAAACTGTGCAGACACAGTGATCTGAGCTATCTTATTGGCCTGTGGTAGGCATATAGGTGCACTTGATTTGTTCCCTGGGCCTGCCGGGTAGGCGGAGTTCTACCTTCAGACACATGAAATGCTTAAAAACGGGAACACTTTGCCTTCCCGGTGCTAGGGCTGCTGAATCAGGTGCAACTACTGCCAACAGCGGAAAAAAGAGGAATGCAAGGCTTTATCATTGTTGTTTTTTACAGAAATGTTTGGTGATCGACTACAAATGCCTTTGAGATCAACCGGTTGGTGACCACTGTTTTAGAACAATATCGCCCTAGTGTAATGTAATGACTATATTTTAACACTAGAGTGCATCATTGCACCTCAAATGTTTAAATGAGACCCCAAGTTGGCCAGAAAATGTTACTGTTTTGGTAGCCTACAGTGTCATAGCCAATGGTGGTGGAGGGGAATCTTGAGGACAGTGGTTGGTTGTCACATCAAATTGAACTCGATCAATTATTAATTTGAAGATCAGCTGTCTCACTGTCCAGCAGTTTTCCTGATTGTATTGGTTATTTAAGACTTTACTCATAAACACCCAAATCTGGAGGGACATTATACAGATGGACATTGCTTGCGACCCCATTTCGTTGAAGAGCCGCACTCAAGGGCACAACAGCACGCAGACCCCATCTGGTGTTTCACACAGCAAACTTATGGCCAGCCATCTACAATATGCCTTTCACCGCCCCACCAAATGTTGAGATGGAATAGTCTGTATTCTGATTAGACCTGTGGGTATGGTCTGGGTCTGAGAAACCCAAGGGGTCAAACTAGATAATGAACTGAGATATCACCGGGAACTCGTCTATTTATTTGTTTTTTTCATATTCATTTGTATGGTTTTATTGGTTTTTGGATAGTGACAGGCTTGAATAGAAGGGACAGGTGAGAAGGCCAGTCGGGCCGGGATTCCATCCCACGCAGGCAGGGGGACCATACATGTACAGGAGGCAGGGGCCTTAAACACTAGACTAGACCAACTTCAGGCACTAGTATGTGTATTTCAATACTTTACGGGCCAGTTTCACAGACACAGATTAAATAGCATGCACATTATAAAATCTCCATCAAAATGGCTTAATACAGTGCATTCGGAAAGTATTAAGACCCTTTGACTTCTTTCCACATTTTGTTACGTTACAGCCTTATTCTAAAATTGATTAAATTGTTTACACACAATACCCCATAATGACAAAGACCCTTTACTCAGTACTTTGTTGAAGCACCTTTGGCAGCGATTACAGCCTCGACTTCTTGGGTATGATGCTTCAAGCTTGGCACACCTGTATTTGGGGAGTTTCTCTCATTCTTTTCTGCAGATCATCTCAAGCTCTGTCAGATTGGATGGGGAGCGTCGCTGCACAGCTACTTTTAGGTCTCTCCAGAGATGTTCCATTGGTTTCAAGTCTGGGCTCTGGCTGGGCCACTCAATGACATTCAGAGACTTGTGCCAAAGCCACTCCTGCGTTGTCTTGGCTGTGTGCTTAGGGTCATTGTCCTGTCGGAAAGTGAACCTTCGTTCCAGTCTGAGGTCCTGAGGGCTCTGGAGCAGGTTTCCATCAAGGATCTCTCTGTACTTTGCTCTGTTCATCTTTCCCTCGATCCTAGTCTCCCAGTCCATGCTGCTGAAAAACTTCCCCACAGCATGATGCTGCCACCACCATGCATCACCGTAGGGATGGTGCCAGGTTTCCTTCAGATGTGACGCTTGGCATTCAGGCCAGAGAGTTCAATCTTGGTTTCATCAGATCAGAGAATTTTATTTCTCATGGTCTGAGAGTCTTTAGGTGCCTTTTGGCAAACTCCAAGCGGGCTGTCATGTGCCTTTTACTGAGGAGTGGCATCCGTCTGGCCATTCTACCATAAATGCCTGATTGGTGGAGTGCTGCAGAGAGGTTGTCCTTCTGGAAGTTTATCCCATCTCCACAGAGGAACTCTGGAGCTCTGTCAGAGTGACCATCCCTGACCAAGGCTCTTCTTCATCGATTGCTCAGTTTGGCCGGGCGGCCAGCTCTAGGAAGAGTCTTGGTGGTTATAAACTTCTTCCATTTAAGAATGATGGAGGCCACTGTGTTCTTGGGGACCTTCAATGCTGCAGAAATAGTTTGTTACCCTTCGCCAGATCTGTGCCTCGATACAATCATGTCTCTGCGCTTTACAGACAATTCATTGGACCTCATGGCTTGTTTTTTGCTCTGACATGCACTGTCAACTGTGGGACCGTATATAGACAGGTGTGTGCCTTTCCAAATCATGTCCAATCAATTGAATTTACCACTGGTGGACTCCAAGTTGTAGAAACATCTCAAGGCTTATGGAAACAGAATGCACCTGAGCTCAATTTTGAGTCTCATAGCAAAGGGTCTGAATACTTATGTAAATAAGGTATCTGTTTTTTATTTTTTATACATTTATATAAAACCTGTTTTCGCTTTGCCATTATGGGGTATTGTGTTTAGATTGATGAGGGAAAAAAATATTTTAATCCATTTAAGAATAAGGCTGTAACGTAACAAACTGTGGAAAAAGTCAAAAGGTCTGAATACTTCCAAATGCACTTTGTGTCCAGGAAACCGTCCCTACACATGCCGGCGTGTCTGAAGTAGAGAACAATCATACCAAGTGGCTATTCATCAAATGCTTTATTACAAACCAAAACAGTACTTATTCAGATATTGTACAAATATACATTTTTCACTCGAGAATGAGGTATGTACATTGCCTTTTTGGTTTACAACAACTCAAAGTAACTGCATGACATTGTCAATCAAAGAAAATAGAGCGAGAGAGAACATTTCCCCCCTAACGCTGTTGGTGAAGAGGGCTTAACGCAAGCGGGACACAGACAGCACAGTTTAAGAAAGTGCAAAGTACTTATGATTGAATACTTAACCCAAACGAGTAAACTCAAAATGAACAAAACTTTCCTTTTTTACAGTCATAGCATTTGTTTTAACTGTAACATTTTTCTGTACAAGATGATCATTTATATATTTATATAAGCATTGAGGCAAAAATACAGTTTTGTTCTTTCTCTAGTTAAGTATCTGTGACATGCATATCCATCATTTTTCAGCTTTGGGTGGATTCTTTCCCTCTTGAACATTACACTGTATGCATGATATCAAAGGTCCCATCACTCAAACCATAGTGGAGATATTTAGAGTAGACAGACTAATAAATGACATCAAGATGCAAGTTTTGTACTAGTTAACCTATGGTAATGTCCTTTTGGAATCGATACATGGTGAAAGGGCAACGTAACACCTGTGGTTCACGTTGTTCCAATCCCCAGCATGGTTTGGAGCATTCCCATTCCTCCTGTCTGCCAAGCAAGACATTCAAACGAAAAAGGGTGGAAACCCTGATGAATCAGGACACAGAGCGCTCCGCCAGGGGAATTCACAGAGCCACTCAGATAACAGGAAAATCAATACCGGTGCGTATCCTACCCCATCAAACGGCCGTAAGAGCCACATTCAATCATCGGCCTCCCTGTATTGGCTTTTAGGGGTATAATGGGAAATTCAAAGGGGGTTGTGGTGGGTAATCAGGAGCACTCCCTCAGGTGTCGTCCTCTCATCTCGCCACTCATCCGTCTCCTGGTTTAAAGGAGCTTTTCAACCAGCAGTGGGCAAGCTGGAAGTACTGGAGTCACAGAGACAAAATTGCTGCTTTCTTTTCACTCTTTGAACTGCCCACGATCATGAAATAATCTCATCACAAATAGGCCGACTTTAAAAAATACAATTATTGATACAAATGAATCTGGGTGATTTCAGCCAGGCATGAACGAAAAACCAGGTACATTTTTAACCTTTTTCAAGAAGTATAGTCTCTCGAGTCACCAGTCCTCGTTTGAACCATTTCGGAGGCCAGAGTGCGAGTGCACTCTGAACCGCTGGATGAGAAGAGCCCTCCCTCCTTGGTGATCTAAGATGAGTGTGCTGGGTTCTCCTGGAGGGCGCCACAACATCAGTCACTCCAAATACCTCCTGACATCTCATCCATTACATTGCGAGTGAGCCAGAATAACAAGGGTGTCTCTTTGGAGGAAGCAGTCATAACACTGAAGGACCAATGTGCTGCTGCGTAGAGGCAGAGAAGACTATCGCTAGGCAGAAGTCATGCCTTTGGATCAGATGAGAGCTCAGGCAAAAGTTGACATTTATATCAGAGAATGGTTGGGCATAATTCAACACTTTCAGACAGGATATTTTACTGAGGTTGAGTGTTGTTTAAATTCTGTTTGGCCACCATGAAGAGACTTTGATGGAATGATTTTAGTTTGATTACATGGTTCTCAAAGCTATTGTCCTTTTCATTCTGCTTGAAATGGAATCAATCTCAGGTGTACGTAGAGTTAACCATTTTAAACTGTAAAGCTATGTTTAATGTTTTGTGGTGTATTCAATTAAAATGTGTATGTTAACCCAAGGCCCTCTAGGATTATCATTACTGTTCTTCTATAATCACAAGATGGTGCTGAGCCAATGCATGTGATATCATATTATGATGTGTTTGGCCCTTTGCTCATTTTCTCATAATACAGAATATATTTTGTATTTTTTCAGACACAGTTCAACTGCAGGGGATACAATTTATTGCTGCAAATCTCTGCTCATTAAAAACAAGGATTCATCCAATGATTTTGGGCTGGAATCAATCTATATCGCGGAAGTATTTAAAATGTAAAGGTAATTTTAGATCCAGCCGACTGTGAATGTGGTCTCTGCGAACGCGGGAACATTGCCTTTACATTTAAATGGAGCTATATCGCGGATCTTGCACGTTACTTTGGCGATACAAATTGAATCCAGCCCTTCATATACTGCACGGCATAGAACACATTCATATGTTAGTTCATTCATTTTGGATTAATGGAAATGCTATAAACACAACACAAACTAAAACAGAAATGCAATTAACCATCTTCAACAAACATCAACAGTGGCACTTTATCGATAGGGCTTAAGTTCACCCCTTTAATAACAATCTTTAAACATTCTGAAGGAATCTGAAATAAATGAAATAGAAAAAAGGAAATGTAGAATATTAGACAACAGCAATTCATATCACAGCCATTAATAATCCCCTATGATGACCACAAAGTCACATATTCCTATGGGCTTAATTGACGCTGTCCATGAACATGGGAAGATAACGTTACATAAGTCCATACTTGTTGAGTGTATAGTGCTGGATGCACAGGAAACATGGGAAATCAATATCGATATCTTTCGTGTTGCTGTGAGTGACCCATGTGCAGGTGTGTAGGATGACAGGTGACGTGTCTAAGTGGAGTCTCTTACTTAAGCTATATCATCTTTGTACAATCACAGGCAAACATCCCTCTTGCATCAGCATCAAACTTTCATCCACTCTCATTGGTATGTCAATCGATCGGTGCACCCCCTGCACCCCCTTCCTTACTAAACCAATCACCATGCCTGCTGGCCTTGGCGGGTATCCCGGAAGAGAATACATGGAGATCTGCGATGCCAGCAAAGAAGCCTGGGAGATGTTGATTGGCTCGGTGTGGCGGAGTGTGTGAGTGTGGTAGGTGTGGTGCTCAGGCAAGTCCAGAGAGAGGTTTACTTTTACCTGTCTTTTTTCTTTTTTTTCTCTCTTTGTCTTTTTTCTCTCTTTGTCTTGTCTGCCGTCTGGTTTGACCTGGTTGGTAGCAGGTATCAGGTGTCGTGAGACAGCCAGAAACCCTCGCCTGATCTCTGGTGAGCTATGCAGCCTGTGTATCTCCTTTGTTTGCTCTTTTCCAGTCCTCTGTTTGCTCTCACTCCCTCCCTCCCTTTGTCCATAGCCCGTTCCGCTTTCATGGCTCTGTCGGTTTAGTTTAAAAATACCTCAACTCTACACAGGGTCCTCCCTTTGCTCCTCTTCTTCCACCTCAGAGTATGATACACATCACTGACCTCGTCAGAGTATGATACACATCAGTGACCTCGTCAGAGTATGATACACATCACTGACCTCGTCAGAGTATGATACACATCACTGACCTCGTCAGAGTATGATACACATCACTGACTTCGTCAGAGTATGATACACATCACTGACCTCGTCAGAGTATGATACACATCACTGACCTCGTCAGAGTATGATACACATCACTGACCTCGTCAGAGTATGATACACATCACTGACCTCGTCAGCAAAATCAGGCAAAAACACAATGAATGTTCTTTTGTCATGGGATATCATGCGAGCAAAATATTTTGCTCTGTATTCTTTGTACAGGAGACAAAACCTCTTATGAAAGTCTTCCCTTCGTAGAATGCACTCAATTATACATTTAGTTGATGATATGGCTGGTTTTCACAGGGTTTCTGGGGGCAGGCTGGGGGTTGCTATCAGCTGTGTACTGGGGCTTCTTGTGTCTGTCTGCGTCTACTCCCTCCACTACTCCCTCCCCTCCCTCCCTCCTACACAGTCTGGAAGGCCTGGGTCTGGGCAGGGATCATGACCGGCGTTGCTCCCATGCGGGCCAGGTTCCCGGGGCTTAGCTTGGGGGGAGGGCTGAGCTTGGCCGGGGCTGTGCGGGGCTCAGGGGTCTTGGGGACCACCTGTGTGTAGGCAGGGGGCTGTTGGGGGAAGCTGGGGGGCTGGCCGTTCTCCTTGAGGGCGGCGACGTCAGGAAGGCGGGCGCGGGGCCCCCGGGGGGCAGTGGTGTGGACCATGGACTGGGTGGAGGAGGTGCCCGAGCGGGAGCTTCCAGAACGGGACGAGGAGAGAGAATTGGGCTTCACCAGTTTGGCTTTGGGAGCCTCCGCGTCCTCCCTGAGACAGAGACAAAGACATGTGGCTCAGGACATCGAAGGATGTCACTCAATGAAACAAGATAATATTAATGAAATGACAACCTTCCGCATAATGCACAGTGAGTGCATTATAAGCACACCTATAATGGTTTAAATGCATGCATAACACATTATAACGCACAACGCGTACACTACCGGTCAAAAGTTTTAGAACACTTACTCTTTGGTTTTTCTTTATTTTTACTATTTTCTACATTGTAGAATAATAGTGAGGACATCAAAACTATGAAATAACACATATGGAATCATGTAGTAACCAAACAAGTGTTATTCTTCAAATAACTACCCTTTGCCTTGATGACAGCTTTGCACACTCTTGGCATTCTCTCAACCAGCTTCATGTGGTAGTCACCTGGAATGCATTTCAATTAACAAGTGTGCCTTCTTAAAAGTTAATTTGTGGAATTGATTTCCTTCTTAATGCGTTTGAGACAATCAGTTGTGTTGTGACAAGTTAGGGGGGTATACAGAAGATAGCCCTATTTGGTAAAAGACCAAGTCTATATTATGGCAAGAACAGCTCAAATAAGCAAAGAGAAACGACAGTCCATCATTACTTTAAGACATGAAGTTCAGTCAACCATCAAGCGCTATGATGAAACTGTCTGTCATGAGGACCGCCACAGGAATGGAAGACCCAGAGTTACCACTGCTGCCGAAGATAAGTTCATTAGAGTTACCAGCCTCAGAAATTGCAGCCCAAATAAATGTTTCACAGAGTTCAAGTAACAGACACATCTCAACATCAACTGTTCAGAGGAGACTGTGTGAATCAGGCCTTCATGGTCGAATTGCTGCAAAGAAACCACCAAAGGGTGTACTCGAGTCACATGACTTGGACTCGAGTCAGACTCGAGTCACAAATATGATGACTTGCAACTCGACTTTGACTTTAACATCAATGACTCGTGACTTGACTTGGACTTGAGCCTTATGACTCGACCTGACTTGATACCCTCCCCAAGCCCAAATATAAAACAAAGTGTGCAGTGCATCAACTCTTCATTTAACGGATTGGGCCAGCTGAGAAAAAGTTGTGCATGGCAGTGCAGAGGAATGTTGACGGGTGAATTCAGATGGAGCCCTTGGAAAGATGATACCCCAAACTATTATTTTCGGATATTTTTGCAACTTGCAAAAAATGCGGGAAGAAAATTACAGATGGAGGCGTAACAATTTGTAACTTTGTTCAACATTTGAAGCTGCACAAATAACGTTAAGTTGTGGCTAATATAGCCGACCTGCTATATATTTTATTACTTTACTGGTGTATCATGTAGGCTAACGTAACATTAAATCAATGAGCCTCCACACAGTCAGTCAGTGTGGGAACGTGATCATTGCACCCAAGATTGAGCTACAACTGGCTAGGCAGTTGGTAGCCCAAATCCTGCCTGATGTTACTGCTGTTCCTAAAACCATTGACATACGTTAACCTACTGTAACCACACAGAGAGAGAGAGAGTGTGTGTGTGTGTGTTAAGGTTGGGCGATTGTGTACAAGCCTATATCGTCCGATTGCGCCCCATAGCGATCCTCGATAGTTGATCACTATTGGGGGGGGTGTGTCTTTCTCATGGCTACCCATGTATTTCCATGGAAATATAACATTTATTTGGAAAGTAATAAATATATAAATATTTTTAAAAGCATTCATGATTTGCGTAACTGTAATGTACTATTACTCTTGTTAAAAATATGAAATGGTATTACATTTGGTGAAGAGCACATTATGACAGGTTTAGGACTCGAAACTCAAAGTTTAGGACTTGAAACTTGACTTGATACTTTTTTATTTATTTGACCTTTATTTAACTAGGCAAGTCAGTTAAGAACAATATTCTTATTTTCAATGATGGCCTAGGAACAGTGGGTTAACCTGTTGGGGCTAGGGGGCAGTATTTTCACGGCCGGATAAAAAACGTACCCGATTTAAACTGGTCACTACTCTTGCCTAGAAACGAGAATATGCATATAATTAGTAGATTTGGATAGAAAACACTAAAGTTTCTAAAACTGTTTGAATGGTGTCTGTGAGTATAACAGAACTCATATGGCAGGCCAAAACCTGAGAAGATTCCATGCAGGAAGTGCCCTGTCTGACAATTTGTTGTCCTTCTGTTGCATCTCTATCGAAAATACAGCATCTGTGCTGTTACGTGACACTTTCTAAGGCTTCCATTGGCTCTCTAAAGCGTTCAGAAAGCGGAATGACGTGTCTCCTGTCTCTGGGCAAAGTACAGCAGCAGAGTTTGTAAGTGGCCTGCCTGGGGACAGTGAGACTGAGATGCGCGTTCACGAGACTTCTCCATTTTTTTTTTCAGTCTTTGAATGAATACAACGTTGTCCGGTTGGAATATTATCTCTATTTTACGAGAAAAATAGCATAAAAATTGATTTTAAACAGCGTTTGACATGCTTCTAAGTACGGTAATGGAATATTTAGAATTTTTTTGTCATGAAATGCGCTCGCGCGTTACCCTTCGGATAGTGACATGAACACACAAACAAAACGGGGGTATTTGGACATAACTATGGATTATTTGGAACCAAAACAACATTTGTTGTTGAAGTAGAAGTCCTGGGAGTGCATTCTGACGAAGAACAGCAAAGGTAATCCAATTTTTCTAATACTAATTCTGAGTTTAGGTTGCCCCAAACTTGGTGGGTGTCAAATTAGCTAGCCTGTGATGGCCGAGCTATGTACTCAGAATATTGCAAAATGTGCTTTCGCCGAGTTCTGTATCTATAATTCTTAAAATAATTGTTATGTATTTTGTCAACGTTTATCATGAGTAATTTTGTAAATTCACCGGAAGTTTTCGGTGGGTATGCTAGTTCTGAACATCACATGCTAATGTAAAAAGCTGTTTTTTGATATAAATATGAACTTGATTGAACAAAACATGCATGTATTGTATAACATAATGTCCTAGGAGTGTCATCTGATGAAGATCATCAAAGGTTAGTGCTGCATTTAGCTGTGGTTTTTGTGACATATATGCTTGCTTTGAAAATGGCTGTGTGATTATTTTTGGCAGGGTACTCTCCTGACATAATCGAATGTTTTGCTTTCGCTGTAAAGCCTTTTTGAAATCGGACAACGTGGTTAGATTAACGAGAGTCTTATCTTTAAAATGGTGTAAAATAGTCATATGTTTGAGAAATTGAAGTTATAGCATTGTTGAGGTATTTGTATTTCGTGCCACGCAATTCCACTGGCTGTTGACTAGGGTGGGACGCAAACATCCCACTGGCCCAGAGAGGTTAACTGCCTTGTTCAGCGGCAGAACAACAGATTTTGTACCTTGTCAGCTCAGGGATTCTGTAATGGTCCTGTGTGTAGCTGGTGTAGATAGTCAGGCGCAGGACAGTAGATATGAGTAATCAACATACTTTACTCAAAATACACAAATACAAAGCAATATAGCGAGCCCACAATAACAGACCGATATACAACGAACAATTACTCACAAACAAACATGGAGGAACAGAGGGTTAAATAATGAACAAGTAATTGGAGGATTGAAACCAGGTGTGTAAGACAAAGACAAAACAAATGGAAAATGAAAAGTGGATCGGCAATGACTAGAAGGCCGGTGACGTCGACCGCCGAACGCCGCCCGAACAAGGAGAGGGACTGACTTCGGCAGAAGTCGTGACAGATTCGATCTTGCAACCTTTGGGTTACTAGTCCAACGCTCTAACCGTTCTAACCACTAGGCTACGCTGCCGCCCACTTGACGCTCTTGACTTGAGACTTGACTCGGACTTGCCTGTCTTGACTTGACTTGGGACTTGAGTGCTAAGACTTGAGACTTACTTGTGATTTGTAAAACAATGACTTGGTCCCACCTCTGGAAACCACTACTAAAGGACACCAATAATAAGAAGAGACTTTCTTGGGCCAAGAAACACGAGCAATGGACATTAGACCGGTGGAAATGTGTCCTTTGGTCTGGAGTCCAAATTGGAGATTTTTGGTTCCAACTGCCGTGTCTTTGTGAGACACGATGTGGGTGAACGGATGATCTCTGCATGTATATTTCCCACCGTAAAGTATGGAGGAGGAGGTGTTATGGTGTGGGGGCGCTTAGCTGGTGACACTGTCTGTGATTTATTTAGAATTCAAGGCACACTTAACCAGCATGGTTACCACAGACTTCTGCAGCGATACGCCAGCCCATATGGTTTGTGCTTAGTGGGACTATCATTTGTTTTTCAACAGGACAATGACCCAACACACCTCCAGGCAGTGTAAGGGCTATTTTACCAATAAGGAGAGTGATGGAGTGCTGCATCAGATGACCTGACCTCCACAATCCCCCGACCTCAACCAAATTGAGATAGTTTGGGATGAGTCGCAGCACAGAGTGAAGGAAAAGCAGCCAACAAGTGCTCAGCATATGTAGGAACTCCTTCAAGACTTTTGGAAAAGCATTCCAGGTGAAGCTGGTTGAGAGAATGCCCAGAGTGTGCAAAGCTGTCATCAAGACAAAGTGTGGCTATTTGAAGAATCTCAAAAGAAAATATATTTTGATTTGTTTAACACTTTTTTTGGTTACTACATGATTCCATTTGTGTTATTTCATAGTTTTGAGGTCTGCACTATTATTCTATAATGTAGAAAATAGTAAAAATAAAGAAAAAACATTGAATGAGTAGGTGTTCTAAAACTTTTGGCCGGAAGTGTATGTCTGCATCCATAGAACATCATGAACTTGTACGTCTTCATATAAAACCGATATGTGTTCTTTGCAGTAACAGCAGTAGCTGGCCAAATACATGGTACTCTGAATGACAGAATAACTGGTATCCCCTTCTTACAATGAACCCGAGTTACGTCAGGTAAGGACAGCACCTCATCGACATGCACTTAATTGTCACTACTTCATTAGCAACCCCTCACCTTCTCTAATTAAACATCAGTTTGATATCAGACTGTGTGTATGTATGTGTCGCCGCTAATGCTCCATATGTCAACAGGACAGAAGAAACTATCTGCTATGCGACTCTTCCCCTTGCTATGCCACTCCACTTCATTATTGGTACTCAGCCATCCCCATGTGCCTGCCGAATTCAGCCTGACACAGGCTCCGCTATCGCCAAAAAATAGCTGCTGTTGTAACAAGCACTGCCAGCAGGCAGCATTATCAGACATCATTTAGGACGCTGGGAACTTGCTCCGAGGGATGGGAAGGAACCTGCTCCGAGGGATTGGGAGGAACCTGCTCCGAGGGATTGGGAGGAACCTGCTCTGAGGGATGAGGAGGAACCTGCTCTGAGGGATGGGGAGGAACCTGCTCCGAGGGATGGGGAGGAACCTGCTCTGAGGGATGAGGAGGAACCTGCTCTGAGGGATGGGGAGGAACCTGCTCTGAGGGATGGGGAGGAACCTGCTCTGAGGGATGAGGAGGAACCTGCTCTGAGGGATGGGGAGGAACCTGCTCTGAGGGATGGGGAGGAACCTGCTCCGAGGGATGGGGAGGAACCTGCTCCGAGGGATGGGGAGGAACCTGCTCCGAGGGATGGGGAGGAACCTGCTCTGAGGGATGGGGAGGAACCTGCTCTGAGGGATGGGGAGGAACCTGCTCTGAGGGATGGAGAGGAAAGGGGAGTGTATACACAGGCTGTAGAGAGGATCCTGCTCTGAGAGTTGAGGAACCTGCTCTTGAGAGGTGAGGAACCTGCTCTGAGAGGTGAGGAACCTGCTATAAGAGGTGAGGAACCTGCTCTGAGGGATGGGGAGGAAAGGGGATGGTATACTTAGGCTGGAGAGGGGATGCTACACATGCTGGAGAGAGGATGCTACACAGGCTGGAGAGAGGATGCTACACAGGCTGGAGAGAGGATGCAACACAGGCTGGAGAGAGGATGCAACACAGGCTGGAGAGAGGATGCAACACAGGCTGGAGAGAGGATGGTACACAGGCTGGAGAGAGGATGGTACACAGGCTGGAGAGAGGATGGTACACGGGCTGGAGAGAGGATGGTACATAGGCTAGAGAGAGGATGCTACACAGGCTGGAGAAGGGATGCTACACAGGCTGGAGAAGGGATGCTACACAGGCTGGAGAGAGGATGCTACACAGGCAGGAGAGAGGATGCTACACAGGCTAGAGAGAGGATGCTACATAGGCTAGAGAGAGGATGCTACACAGGCTAGAGAGAGGATGCTACATAGGCTAGAGAGAGGATGCTACACAGGCTAGAGCGAGGATGCTACATAGGCTAGAGAGAGGATGCTACACAGGTTGGTTCAAGTGTTGGTGGTATTAAAACTTCACTGAGCGTGAAGTCAAGTCCCTTTTTATACCAACTAGGTGAGGTTTGTTCCCACCCCATCTGTTTATGTATTTACTTTTTGTTATTTTTGATTCAATATGTTCCGTGTGTTTGACTATCTGCAAATTACCTTTACTAACCTAAATCTGTGTGTTTGACTATCTGCAAATTACCTTTACTAACCTAAATCTGTGTGTTTGACTATCTGCAAATTACCTTTACTAACCTAAATCTGTGTGTTTGACTATCTGCAAATTACCTTTACTAACCTAAATCTGTGTGTGAGCATGATTTTGTGTGTGTGTGTGTGTGTGTGTGTGTGTGTGTGTGTGTGTGTGTGTGTGTGTGTGTGTGTGTGTGTGTGTGTGTGTGTGTGTGTGTGTGTGTGTGTGTGTGTGATATGTGATTGTGTGTACCTGATCTCGTTAGGGGTCTCCTCCTCCTCGTATTTCTTCTTCTCCTTCTTGCGGAACACCAGCCAAATAATGAGAATGATGAGGAGGACACCGAAGGACACGCCCACCACGGCGCCCGCCACCACACCCATGCCCCGCACATCTAAAATGTACACAAGGATAAATATGATTCACAGGTTGAAAGAAAGGGATAGCTATTACTGTCCTTTGGTAACCTTAATGGGGTTATAATATGAGACAGTGTGTACGTGGGTGTTGGTTATAGCCTGGGTTACTCACAGTGCATCTTGACCTCTACGGTGCAGCTCTCCTCTCCCACATCGTTGCTGGCGGTACATTTATACACCCCAGCACTCTCCTTGGTCAGGTTCCTCAGTGTCACTATCTCTGAGTTTTTCAAATCTTACACGAGAACAGGACAAGGTCAAATCAAATACAATTGTATTTGTCACATGTTTTGTGTAGACTTAAGGCCTAGATTGAATCAGATAAAGCGTTACCGGAGATAGCAGACAGCCACATAGTGAGTGTTTTGGAGGTGGAACTGTGTCGGAGCTGTCAAATCGGTGATCAGCTCCTCTTGTGATCATTGTCACGAAGCCATACCCCCCCACTCAAATTAGAAATTCAGAACGAGAAAGTGTAGGCAATATAGAAATAATTACGCTCAAATAAATTGAAAAATCATGAAAATAAATAATGATGTTTTCTATCATCCTAATGGAGGTGTAGATTACATATATCATCCTAATGGAGGTGTAGATTACATATATCATCCTAATGGAGGCGTAGATGACATCTATCATCCTAATGCAGGCGTAGATTACATCTATCATCCTAATGGAGGTGTAGATTACATCTATCATCCTAATGGAGGCGTAGATTACATCTATCATCCTAATGGAGGTGTAGATTACATCTATCATCCTAATGGAGGTGTAGATTACATCTATCATCCTAATGGAGGCGTAGATTACATATATCATCCTAATGGAGGCGTAGATTACATCTATCACCCTAATGGAGGTGTAGATTACATCTATCATCCTAATGGAGGCGTAGATTACATCTATCATCCTAATGGAGGTGTAGATTACATCTATCATCCTAATGGAGGCGTAGATTACATCTATCATCCTAATGGAGGCGTAGATTACATATATCATCCTAATGGAGGCGTAGATTACATCTATCACCCTAATGGAGGTGTAGATTACATCTATCATCCTAATGGAGGTGTAGATTACATCTATCATCCTAATGGAGGTGTAGATTACATCTATCACCCTAATGGAGGTGTAGATTGCCGGTGATGTAAGGCAGGTCTTCACCAGACAACAGGCCTACAAGCCCTCAGTCCAGCCTCTCTCAGCCTATTGCGGACAGTCTGAGCACTGATGGAGGGATTGTGCGTTCCTGGTGTAACTTGGGCAGTTGTTGTTGCCATCCTGTACCTGTCCTGCAGGTGTAATGTTCGGATGTACCGATCCTCTGCAGGTGTTGTTACACGTGGTCTGCCACTGCAAGGACGATCAGCTGTCCGTCCTGTCTCCCTGTAGCTCTGTCTTAGGCGTGTCACAGTACGGACATTGCAATTTATTGCCCTGGCCACATCTGCAGTCCTCATGCCTCCTTGCAGCATGCCTAAGGCACGTTCACACAGATGAGCAGGAACACTGGGCATCTTTCTTTTGGTGTTTTTCAGAGTCAGTAGAAAGGGGTCTATTTAGTGTCCTAACTTTTCATAACTGTGACCTTAATTGCCTACCATCTGTAAGCTGTTAGTGTCTTAATGACCGTTCCACAGGTGCATGTTCATTAATTGTTTATGGTTCATTGCACAAGCATGGGAAACAATGAAGATCTGTGAAGTTATTTGGATTCTTACAAATTATCTTTGAAAGACAGGGTCCTGAAAAAGGGACGTTTCTTTTTTTGCTGAGTTTATAATGGCGGGAGCCACTTGTGGATTTGACAGCTCTAATGCAGTTCCACCTCTGACACCGCCAAAACAACCACTATGCGGATGTCCGCTAAAGCAGATCTGATTGAATAGATCCTAACAGTGAAATGCTTACTTACAGGGTCTGTTCCAACAATGCAGAGTTAAGATAAAACATTGAAATAGAGACACAAGGAATAAATACACAGTGAATAACGAGTAAAAAAAGAACATGGCTAATACAGGGAGTACCAGTACCGAGTCGATGTACAGGGGTACGAGGTAACTAAGGTAGCTATGTACAGTACATATAGGTAGGGGTAAAGTGACATAGCAACAGGATAGACAGTAGCAGCAATGTGTGAGTGTGTGTGGGGGAAATAGTTGGTGCAAAACGGGGTCAATGCAGGTAGTCCGGGTAGCCATTTGATTAGTTATTTAGTAGTCTTGTTATGCAGTCTATTAGCTTGGGGTTAGAAGCTGTTCAGGTTCCTGTTGGTTCCAGACTTGGTGCACTGGTACCGCTTGCCGTGCGGTAGCAAGGAGAACAGTCTATGGCTTGGGTGGCTGGAGATTTTTTTTATATTTTTTTTGGCCTTCCTGTAGCGCCTAGCGGTCAGGTGCCTTGCAGTTGCCATACCAAGCGGTGATGCAGTCAGTCAAGATGCACTCAATGGTGCAGCTGTTGACCTTTTTGAGGATCTGAGGGCCCATGCCAAATCTTTTCAACCTCCTGAGGGGGAGAGGTGCTGAGATGCCCTCTTCACAACTGTGTGGGTGTGTGTGGACCATGATAATTCCTTAGTGATGTGGACACAAAGGAACTTTTAGCTCTCGACTGACTCCACTACAGCCCCATCGTTGTGGATGGGGGTATGCTCGCCCCTCCGTTTCCTGTAGTCCACAATCAGCTCCCTTATCTTGCTGACGTGGAGGGAGAGGTTGTTGTCCTGGAGTTAAACTGCCAGGTCTCTGACCTCCTCCCAATAGGCTGTCTCATCGTCGTTTGTGATCAGTTGTACCACCATTGTGTCGTCAGCAAACTTTATGATGGTATTGGAGTCGTGGGTGAACAGGGGGTACAGGAGAGGACTTAGCACACCCCCCTGTGGGGCCCCCGTGTTGATGGTCAGCGTGGCAAATGTGTTGTTTCCTACCGTTATCGCCTGGTGGCGGTCCGTCAGGAAGTTTAGGACACAGTGAGGTACAGTGATTGTGATGCAATTTAAAGCTTTTTTTCAACTATAAAATCCAGAAACACTATTGCAAGTGATGGTTATGTGGAGAGTGTTTGAACAATCATCGAATACATCAAATTAGATATTTTAAGAAAAATAGTGATAGATAAGAATGGAAATGTATAAAGTTAAACTAATTCAGTGACCAAACCATGATCCAAACCATGGTCTCTTTTACATTTTCCTGCAAGGTCACTTTCATAATGTTTCTTCAGATGTGTGACTCAGTTGGTAGAGCATGGCGCTTGCTATGCCAGGGTTGTGGGTTTGATTCCCACGGGGGACCAGTATTAAAAATGTATTAAAAATGTAAGTTGCTCTGGATAAGAGCATCTGCTAATTGACTAAAACATTGTAAATGTAAAAAATGAGTAGTACTGTTCCCTGTTATAGACTGATTTTTTACCTAAACTATTCAATACAGAACAGAAATTCATAGGGCGTCGGGCTGTTGTTTGATTTGTGATTGGTAAACTCAAACCTTTGTTGTAACAGATGTGAATGGACAGTTTCCCAGAACAGGTAGGAGTGCTATTGACTAAGAACTTGGCCGAGTCTGCATGTGAGACATGACTATACCAACACTTGTCACTAACACTAACTGGACATGTGAACAAGGTCAAATAAGGATACTGGAGATGGTGTATTTGCATTGAAATTGGTCTGGCATTCTGATACACACTTTAATTATGTAAAGTACAGTATGTTCTGTCCCAAAAGTCCTTAAAGGGGATCTGGAAATTACTCAATGTTTTCATCTCAAGTAGGATATATTAGTTGGAGTTTAAGTCAGTGTATGACTCATGACAAATCATGATTTATGATAGACTTGTCATTATGTCTTGAAGGCACAGGAAATACATCCACACACACACAGAGAGAGCCTGCAGTGGACTAGAGAGCTTACCTATGAGGGCCAGTGGGGGCAGCTTTCCCACGTACTTGCCCTTGTCCAGCAGCCTCTCCCATTTGTAGTTTATGGGGTCAGAGCCGTCTGTAGACTTACAGCTCATCTTAACATCACTACCCTCCAACAGCCGGCCCTCCATCCAACACCGCGGCTTAGACGGCTTCACTGGGGACAGAGAGAGAGAGAGAGAGAGAGAGAGAGGAGAGAGAGAGAGAGACAAACACACACATTTTTGTGTTAGATAATAACAGGTTCATATTTCCCACGACGTACCTTTAAAATAACTAAAAAATAATCTTATCCACAAATGATCTCGTCTTGAGTTCTTGGACTTAAATGAAAGTGCACCTAAAATAAAACAACAGTGATCTTGTTTAATGGTTCAGGTTCTGTATAAAAAGGACTAGAAGGTACATTAGAAGGTGTGAGTATTGTCAGAATGAGGGCTTCTGTAGTTCCACTGGTGGTGCTGCTGTGTGTGTCTGGGGCATCATGGGCTCAGGGAGAGAGGGAGGAGGGGAGTGGAGTTCACTATGAGAGCCAGAAGACCAAAACTTCAGCCTTGACTGACAGTAAGACCACCACCCAACCTGACATCTGGACTGAGCTGAAACACCTGAGAGACATGGTGCACAATCTGGGAACCATCATGGTGGAACAGAGAGTGGAGCTGAGCATCACTAAGACTGAACTGACGTTCTATAAGAGCCAGCTAGAGGAGTTTAAGACATTGAACACAGGTAATATGTGAGTTATATTTCACATTATGCTGAATTCTAAATTGAGATCTGTGTACACCATTTAGACTTTGATGTAAGTCATGCATTGATGTCAATTATATAATTATATAATTATACCCATTGTGTATGAAGTGTACCATATAAAGTCAGTCATATATCATAATACTGACTGAATGTTATTTTAGCCATGGGGACCAGACTGACAACCAGTGAGATGAGACTCACAACCAGTGAGAAAGAAGTGGAGGAACTAAAGAGAGAACACAACTACATAATGTACATACTGTATGTTAGTGTTATATGGACCAGAAGAAAGCCAAACATCTCATATTATTGGTTATTGTTGATACAATTACAGCACAAGCAGCAGAGCTGTCAACTATTGGGACCAGACTGACAAACAGTGAGAAAGAGGTGGAGGAGCTGAAGGGAGAAAATACAGGTATTGTAGCTATCCCGAATCTTAATAGTAGACTTAGTGGTTTTGATCCAATTAAGACTAATGTAATTGAGGCCAGGGTGACAGACAGCGAGAGAGAGGTGAAGGAACTGAAGAGGCTTAATGCAGGTGAGAATACAAAAAAATTCTAGAACAGTATGTTGTTACAATTATGCTCTTCAGAAACCAATTACAAACAAGGCTAAATTATTATTAATAATAATGTATTCTTAATAAGATCCTCTTAGATGTAAAGTCCCCTGTTTAGGGGGCCTGTGTGGTTTTGGTACCGCTTCCGACTGACATTTTTGCTTATAAATCGATCTGTGGACACCGTGTCACACCCTGATCTGTTTCACCTGTCTTTGTGCTTGTCTCCACCCCCCTCCAGGTGTCGCCCATCTTCCCATTATCCCCTGTGTATTTATACCTGTGTTCTCTGTTTGTCTGTTGCCAGTTCGTCTTGTCTTGTCAGGTCTTACCAGCGTGCTTTCCCATCTTCCTTTTTCTCAAGTTCTGTTTCCTAGTTTTCCCGGTTCTGACTATTCTCCCTGTGTCACAACGTCCACAGAAGGTGGTGCTCCTCCCCTGTCGGGCGGCGCTCGGCGGTCGTCGTCGCCGGCCTACTAGCTGCCACCGATCGATGTTTCAGTGTCTGTTGGTTATGTCTGTATTTGTACGCAAATGTTCCTTGTTAGTAATTAGTGGGGGTGTATTTAGTTTGTCGGTTTGTTGTTTGGGATTTGTGCGGGATTGTTTTCATGTAACGTTGTACGTAGTCAGGATTGTTTTTTGTATTGTTCGGTTTTCACGACGCATTTTGGATAGGCATTAGGGTTGCCGGGCTGCGCCCCGTGTATTGGATTTAGGAGCTGTTCTCCTTCAGTTCTGTGGATCATTTTTACCCTGCCTTGTCGTTGTGATTCCTTTGGACTTTATAAAATACATCTCTTATACGGATCTCAGTCTCCTGCGTTTGACTCACCCGTCTCCTGCTATTTTTAACAACGTGACACCCTGTCCTGCCTGCCGTCCTGTACCTGCCTGACTGACATAATTATGAACCTCTGCCTGCCCTGACCCCGAGACTGCCTGCCATCCTGTACCTGCCTGACTCTGACCTGATCATGAACCCCTGCCTGCCCTGACCCCGAGCCTGCCTGCCATCCTGTACCTGCCTGACTCTGACCTGATCATGAACCCCTGCCTGCCCTGACCCCGAGCCTGCCTGCCGCCCTGTACCTGCCTGACTCTGACATAATTATGAACCTCTGCCTGCCCTGACCCCGAGACTGCCTGCCGCCCTGTACCTGCCTGACTCTGACATAATTATGAACCTCTGCCTGCCCTGACCCCGAGCCTGCCTGCCGCCCTGTACCTGCCTGACTCTGACCTGATCACGAACCCCTGCCTGTCCCCGACCTGCCCCATGTTTATAATGAAGAATCTGAGAACTGTACTATCCGCCTCCTGTGTCGGCATCTGGGTCATATCCTGAGTCGTGATACACTGTAGATCGATAGCGCTGGTTCCCACGGACACAGTAGTATATTGTTTGATCCTGTGTGACGTAGGATGTGAAATCTGAAACCACTTGAAGATGGGATGTCCCTCCTACCATTTCATTCACTCTTCCAACTGTCCATCAACTCCTGGCTGAACCCTATCTCACAGCCACTGACAAAGCACATGCCTGAAATCCTTACATTGTAGCACAGCAGGAGAGAGTGGTTTTATCACTGTAGCACATTCATAGATCAATTCATAGATCAATTTATAGACAATCTAAAATAATGAATAGTTTTTAAACCAAAAACAATTTATTTTTGTCATAGATGGACAAGATTAATATGATATTAAAGGCAAGTTCCTAACATGTTCAGGAAGCCAAGCTAGAGGTCTGTGAGTCGTTCACAGCGATGCAGACAAATGTTTTGATCAAGAGAGACCTTTCGAAAATATGCAAATGTTCTATAACTAAACATACAAATATGTATTTTACAGTTTATAAGGAAAGTGAAATCGTATAGTTAGTATAATCAAATTATAAAACCACTATGTTTAGAAAGAAAATGTCATTTCAAGCCTTATTCATACAGTTTTGTTGAATAGGAAATACATAATATCACATTTTATCATATTTGTAATGTGTACTTGAGCTGGTGTCCTCAGAAGTGACTACACCTCAGCAATTTATAACAATTTTTGACCAGAAAGGTGAGATTTTATCTTTTCTTGGAGTATCCTGCATTACTAGTTATTGTTTATGGCCCTCTCATGATAAATAATTACTTTTGGGGATTACGTAGATTACATTTGATTACATTTAACTGGTTCTAAATCACTTTTCTCACACTAAACAGGTTATTACTACTTTGGTGTTATATACAGTAAAATATGCAATTTTACGAGATATTTGTTTTGATAATTATCACAGACATACTATATAATAATATATTAACTGTGTCTCTTCTCCATATTGACAGGCAAGTTGATATAAAGTGTAGTCAACTTTGTTCTTATGGCAGAACAAATCCGATTGGTTTCTAAAAGGTCAATGGGCGGCGTTTAACAGATGCACAACTATTGAAAACATGGTGGCTCAGTTGGTAGAGCATGGGGTTTGCAACGCCAGGGTTGTGGGTTCGATTCCCACGGGGGGCCAGCACAGAAAAAAATGTATGAAATTGTATGAAATGTATGCATTCACTACTGTAAGTCGCTCTGGATAAGAGCGTCTGCTAAATGACTAAAATGTAAATGTAAACTGAGAATCTTGTAAATAAAACTTTGAGTTACAAGTTGTAATGTTTTCAAATCATTATTGTGTTACAATAGTCAGATAAATGTGACAATATCTTTAAGATATAACTGGTCTCCTGACTTGAAGCAAAGAGAAAAATGTAGCAAGCTACAAACAACATGCTAATCAAAGCAAGCTAGCTATCAGATTATTTTGCCCTTAGAACAAAAGTTGACTACACTTTATATCAATCTTCTATTGGCAAAACAGACCAAAGGTGGTCTGGATTTTTTTGTTGTTATTCTGTCTCTCACTGTTCAAATAAACATACCATTAAAATTATAGACTGATCATTTCTTTGTCAATGGGCAAACTTACAAAATCAGCAGGGGATCAAATACTTTTTTCCCTCTAACTCCAACAGGTAGTGAATTTATGTTATTTCAGCCATTGAAGCCAGATGGATGAGAGGAACAAGAGACAGAAAACCTGACAACCTTCTGTAGGAGACAAACAACCTGACAACCTTCTGCAGGAGACAAACAACCTGACAACCTTCTGCAGGAGACAAACAACCTGACAACCTTCTGCAGGAGACAAACAACCTGACAACCTTCTGCAGGAGACAAACAACCTGACAACCTTCTACAAGAGACAAATAACCTGACAACCTTCTACAAGAGACAAACAACCTGACAACCTTCTACAGGAGACAGACAACCTGACAACCTTCTACAAGAGACAGACAACCTGACAACCTTCTACAGGAGACAGACAACCTGACAACCTTCTACAGAGACAAACAACCTGACAACCTTCTGCAGGAGACAGACAACATGACAACCTTCTGCAGGAGACAAACAACCTGACAACCTTCTGCAGGAGACAGACAACATGACAACCTTCTGCAGGAGACAGACAACCTGACAACCTTCTACAAGAGACAGACAACCTGACAACCTTCTACAAGAGACAGACAACCTGACAACCTTCTGCAGGATACAAACAACCTGACAACCTTCTGCAGGAGACAGACAACCTGACAACCTTCTACAAGAGACAAACAACCTGACAACCTTCTACAAGAGACAAATAACCTGACAACCTTCTACAGAGACAAACAACCTGACAACCTTCTGCAGGATACAAATAACCTGACAACCTTCTACAAGAGACAGACAACCTGACAACCTTCTACAAGAGACAAACAACCTGACAACCTTCTACAAGAGACAAATAACCTGACAACCTTCTACAGAGACAAACAACCTGACAACCTTCTGCAGGATACAAATAACCTGACAACCTTCTACAAGAGACAAATAACCTGACAACCTTCTACAAGAGACAAATAACCTGACAACCTTCTACAGAGACAAACAACCTGACAACCTTCTGCAGGAGACAAACAACCTGACAACCTTCTACAAGAGACAAATAACCTGACAACCTAATACAGAGACAAACAACCTGACAACCTTCTGCAGGATACAAATAACCTGACAACCTTCTACAAGAGACAGACAACCTGACAACCTTCTACAAGAGACAGACAACCTGACAACCTTCTACAAGAGACAAACAACCTGACAACCTTCTACAAGAGACAAACAACCTGACAACCTTCTACAAGAGACAAACAACCTGACAACCTTCTACAGGAGACAAACAACCTGACAACCTTCTGCAGGAGACAGACAACCTGACAACCTTCTACAGAGACAAACAACCTGACAACCTTCTACAGGAGACAAACAACCTGACAACCTTCTGCAGGAGACAAACAACCTGACAACCTTCTACAAGAGACAAATAACCTGACAACCTTCTACAAGAGACAAACAACCTGACAACCTTCTACAGGAGACAGACAACCTGACAACCTTCTACAAGAGACAGACAACCTGACAACCTTCTACAGGAGACAGACAACCTGACAACCTTCTACAGAGACAAACAACCTGACAACCTTCTGCAGGAGACAGACAACATGACAACCTTCTGCAGGAGACAAACAACCTGACAACCTTCTGCAGGAGACAGACAACATGACAACCTTCTGCAGGAGACAGACAACCTGACAACCTTCTACAAGAGACAGACAACCTGACAACCTTCTACAAGAGACAGACAACCTGACAACCTTCTGCAGGATACAAACAACCTGACAACCTTCTGCAGGAGACAGACAACCTGACAACCTTCTACAAGAGACAAACAACCTGACAACCTTCTACAAGAGACAAATAACCTGACAACCTTCTACAGAGACAAACAACCTGACAACCTTCTGCAGGATACAAATAACCTGACAACCTTCTACAAGAGACAGACAACCTGACAACCTTCTACAAGAGACAAACAACCTGACAACCTTCTACAAGAGACAAATAACCTGACAACCTTCTACAGAGACAAACAACCTGACAACCTTCTGCAGGATACAAATAACCTGACAACCTTCTACAAGAGACAAATAACCTGACAACCTTCTACAAGAGACAAATAACCTGACAACCTTCTACAGAGACAAACAACCTGACAACCTTCTGCAGGAGACAAACAACCTGACAACCTTCTACAAGAGACAAATAACCTGACAACCTTCTACAGAGACAAACAACCTGACAACCTTCTGCAGGATACAAATAACCTGACAACCTTCTACAAGAGACAGACAACCTGACAACCTTCTACAAGAGACAGACAACCTGACAACCTTCTACAAGAGACAAACAACCTGACAACCTTCTACAAGAGACAAACAACCTGACAACCTTCTACAAGAGACAAACAACCTGACAACCTTCTACAGGAGACAAACAACCTGACAACCTTCTGCAGGAGACAGACAACCTGACAACCTTCTACAGAGACAAACAACCTGACAACCTTCTGCAGGAGACAGACAACATGACAACCTTCTGCAGGAGACAAACAACCTGACAACCTTCTACAGAGACAAACAACCTGACAACCTTCTACAAGAGACAAACAACCTGACAACCTTCTACAGAGACAGACAACCTGACAACCTTCTACAAGAGACAAACAACCTGACAACCTTCTACAGGAGACAGACAACCTGACAACCTTCTACAAGAGACAAACAACCTGACAACCTTCTACAAGAGACAAACAACCTGACAACCTTCTACAGGAGACAGACAACCTGACAACCTTCTACAGGAGACAAATAACCTGACAACCTTCTACAAGAGACAAACAACCTGACAACCTTCTACAGGAGACAGACAACCTGACAACCTTCTACAGAGACAAACAACCTGAAAACCTTCTACAAGAGACAAACAACCTGACAACCTTCTACAAGAGACAAACAACCTGACAACCTTCTACAGGAGACAGACAACCTGACAACCTTCTACAGAGACAAACAACCTGACAACCTTCTGCAGGAGACAGACAACATGACAACCTTCTGCAGGAGACAAACAACCTGACAACCTTCTGCAGGAGATAAACAACCTGACAACCTTCTGCAGGAGACAAACAACCTGACAACCTTCTACAAGAGACAGACAACCTGACAACCTTCTACAAGAGACAAACAACCTGACAACCTTCTGCAGGAGACAGACAACCTGACAACCTTCTGCAGGAGACAAACAACCTGACAACCTTCTACAGAGACAAACAACCTGACAACCTTCTGCAGAGACAAACAACCTGACAACCTTCTACAAGAGACAAACAACCTGACAACCTTCTACAAGAGACAAACAACCTGACAACCTTCTACAGGAGACAAACAACCTGACAACCTTCTGCGAGAGACAGACAACCTGACAACCTTCTGCGGGAGACAAACAACCTGACAACCTTCTGCGGGAGACAGACAACCTGACAACCTTCTACAAGAGACAAACAACCTGACAACCTTCTACAAGAGACAAACAACCTGACAACCTTCTGCAAGAGACAAACAACCTGACAACCTTCTACAAGAGACAGACAACCTGACAACCTTCTGCAAGAGACAGACAACCTGACAACCTTCTGCAGAGACAAACAACCTGACAACCTTCTAGAGACAAACAACCTGACAACCTTCTAGAGACAAACAACCTGACAACCTTCTGCAGGAGACAAACAACCTGACAACCTTCTGCAGGAGACAAACAACCTGACAACCTTCTACAAGAGACAGACAACCTGACAACCTTCTACAAGAGACAAACAACCTGACAACCTTCTGCAGGAGACAAACAACCTGACAACCTTCTACAGAGACAAACAACCTGACAACCTTCTGCAGAGACAAACAACCTGACAACCTTCTACAAGAGACAAACAACCTGACAACCTTCTACAAGAGACAAACAACCTGACAAACTTCTACAGGAGACAAACAACCTGACAACCTTCTACAGGAGACAAACAACCTAACAACCTTCTGCAGGAGACAGACAACCTGACAACCTTCTACAGGAGACAAACAACCTAACAACCTTCTGCAGGAGACAAACAACCTGACAACCTTCTACAGAGACAAACAACCTGACACCCTTCTAGAGACAAACAACCTGACAACCTTCTGCAAGAGACAGACAACCTGACAACCTTCTGCAAGAGACAAACAACCTGACAACCTTCTACAGAGACAAACAACCTGACAACCTTCTAGAGACAAACAACCTCACAACCTTCTAGAGACAGACAACCTGACAACCTTCTGCAGGAGACAAACAACCTGATAACCTTCTGCAGGAGACAAACAACCTGACAACCTTCTGCAGGAGACAAACAACCTGACAACCTTCTGCAGGAGACAAACAACCTGACAACCTTCTGCAGGAGACAAACAACCTGCCAACCTTCTGCAGGAGACAAACAACCTGACAACCTTCTACAAGAGACAGACAACCTGACAACCTTCTGCAGGAGACAAACAACCTGACAACCTTCTACAAGAGACAGACAACCTGACAACCTTCTGCAGGAGACAAACAACCTGACAACCTTCTGCAGGATACAAACAACCTGACAACCTTCTGCAGGAGACAAACAACCTGACAACCTTCTGCAGGAGACAAACAACCTGACAACCTTCTGCAGGAGACAAACAACCTGACAACCTTCTGCAGGATACAAATAACCTGACAACCTTCTACAAGAGACAAACAACCTGACAACCTTCTACAAGAGACAGACAACCTGACAACCTTCTACAAGAGACAAACAACCTGACAACCTTCTACAGAGACAAACAACCTGACAACCTTCTACAGAGACAAACAACCTGACAACCTTCTGCAGGAGACAGACAACATGACAACCTTCTGCAGGAGACAAACAACCTGGCAACCTTCTACAAGAGACAGACAACCTGACAACCTTCTACAAGAGACAAACAACCTGACAACCTTCTGCAGGAGACAGACAACCTGACAACCTTCTGCAGGAGACAAACAACCTGGCAACCTTCTACAAGAGACAGACAACCTGACAACCTTCTGCAGGAGACAGACAACCTGACAACCTTCTGCAGGAGACAGACAACCTGACAACCTTCTGCAGGAGACAAACAACCTGGCAACCTTCTACAAGAGACAGACAACCTGACAACCTTCTGCAGGAGACAAACAACCTGACAACCTTCTACAAGAGACAAACAACCTGACAACCTTCTACAAGAGACAGACAACCTGACAACCTTCTACAAGAGACAAATAACCTGACAACCTTCTACAGAGACAAACAACCTGACAACCTTCTGCAGGATACAAATAACCTGACAACCTTCTACAGGAGACAGACAACCTGACAACCTTCTACAGAGACAAACAACCTGAAAACCTTCTACAAGAGACAAACAACCTGACAACCTTCTACAAGAGACAGACAACCTGACAACCTTCTACAAGAGACAGACAACCTGACAACCTTCTACAAGAGACAGACAACCTGACAACCTTCTACAAGAGACAAACAACCTGACAACCTTCTACAAGAGACAAACAACCTGACAACCTTCTGCAGGAGACAAACAACCTAACAACCTTCTGCAGGAGACAAACAACCTGACAACCTTCTACAGAGACAAACAACCTGACACCCTTCTAGAGACAAACAACCTGACAACCTTCTGCAAGAGACAGACAACCTGACAACCTTCTGCAAGAGACAAACAACCTGACAACCTTCTACAGAGACAAACAACCTGACAACCTTCTAGAGACAAACAACCTCACAACCTTCTAGAGACAGACAACCTGACAACCTTCTGCAGGAGACAAACAACCTGATAACCTTCTGCAGGAGACAAACAACCTGACAACCTTCTGCAGGAGACAAACAACCTGACAACCTTCTGCAGGAGACAAACAACCTGACAACCTTCTGCAGGAGACAAACAACCTGCCAACCTTCTGCAGGAGACAAACAACCTGACAACCTTCTACAAGAGACAGACAACCTGACAACCTTCTGCAGGAGACAAACAACCTGACAACCTTCTACAAGAGACAGACAACCTGACAACCTTCTGCAGGAGACAAACAACCTGACAACCTTCTGCAGGATACAAACAACCTGACAACCTTCTGCAGGAGACAAACAACCTGACAACCTTCTGCAGGAGACAAACAACCTGACAACCTTCTGCAGGAGACAAACAACCTGACAACCTTCTGCAGGATACAAATAACCTGACAACCTTCTACAAGAGACAAACAACCTGACAACCTTCTACAAGAGACAGACAACCTGACAACCTTCTACAAGAGACAAACAACCTGACAACCTTCTACAGAGACAAACAACCTGACAACCTTCTACAGAGACAAACAACCTGACAACCTTCTGCAGGAGACAGACAACATGACAACCTTCTGCAGGAGACAAACAACCTGGCAACCTTCTACAAGAGACAGACAACCTGACAACCTTCTACAAGAGACAAACAACCTGACAACCTTCTGCAGGAGACAGACAACCTGACAACCTTCTGCAGGAGACAAACAACCTGGCAACCTTCTACAAGAGACAGACAACCTGACAACCTTCTGCAGGAGACAGACAACCTGACAACCTTCTGCAGGAGACAGACAACCTGACAACCTTCTGCAGGAGACAAACAACCTGGCAACCTTCTACAAGAGACAGACAACCTGACAACCTTCTGCAGGAGACAAACAACCTGACAACCTTCTACAAGAGACAAACAACCTGACAACCTTCTACAAGAGACAGACAACCTGACAACCTTCTACAAGAGACAAATAACCTGACAACCTTCTACAGAGACAAACAACCTGACAACCTTCTGCAGGATACAAATAACCTGACAACCTTCTACAGGAGACAGACAACCTGACAACCTTCTACAGAGACAAACAACCTGAAAACCTTCTACAAGAGACAAACAACCTGACAACCTTCTACAAGAGACAGACAACCTGACAACCTTCTACAAGAGACAGACAACCTGACAACCTTCTACAAGAGACAGACAACCTGACAACCTTCTACAAGAGACAAACAACCTGACAACCTTCTACAAGAGACAAACAACCTGACAACCTTCTGCAGGAGACAAACAACCTGACAACCTTCTGCAGGAGACAAACAACCTGACAACCTTCTACAAGAGACAGACAACCTGACAACCTTCTACAAGAGACAAACAACCTGACAACCTTCTGCAGGAGACAGACAACCTGACAACCTTCTGCAGAGACAAACAACCTGACAACCTTCTGCAGAGACAAACAACCTGACAACCTTCTACAAGAGACAAACAACCTGACAACCTTCTACAAGAGACAAACAACCTGACAAACTTCTACAGGAGACAAACAACCTGACAACCTTCTGCAGGAGACAGACAACCTGACAACCTTCTACAGGAGACAAACAACCTGACAACCTTCTGCGGGAGACAGACAACCTGACAACCTTCTACAAGAGACAAACAACCTGACAACCTTCTACAAGAGACAAACAACCTGACAACCTTCTGCAAGAGACAAACAACCTGACAACCTTCTAGAGACAGACAACCTGACAACCTTCTGCAGAGACAAACAACCTGACAACCTTCTACAGGAGACAGACAACCTGACAACCTTCTCCAAGAGACAGACAACCTGACAACCTTCTACAAGAGACAAACAACCTGACAACCTTCTGCAGGAGACAAACAACCTGACAACCTTCTACAGAGACAAACAACCTGACAACTTTCTACAGAGACAAACAACCTGACAACCTTCTGCAGGAGACAAACAACCTGACAACCTTCTGCAGGAGACAAACAACCTGACAACCTTCTGCAGGAGACAAACAACCTGACAACCTTCTGCAGGCGACAAACAACCTGACAACCTTCTGCAGGAGACAAACAACCTGACAACCTTCTAGAGACAAACAACCTGACAACCTTCTACAGGAGACAAACAACCTGACAACCTTCTACAGGAGACAAACAACCTGACAACCTTCTGCAGGAGACAAACAACCTGACAACCTTCTGCAGGAGACAAACAACCTGACAACCTTCTACAGAGACAAACAACCTGACAACCTTATACAAGAGACAGACAACCTGACAACCTTCTACAGAGACAAACAACCTGACAACCTTCTACAAGAGACAGACAACCTGACAACCTTCTACAAGAGACAAATAACCTGACAACCTTCTACAAGAGACAGACAACCTGACAACCTTCTACAAGAGACAGACAACCTGACAACCTTCTACAGGAGACAAACAACCTGACAACCTTCTGCAGGAGACAGACAACCTGACAACCTTCTACAAGAGACAAACAACCTGACAACCTTCTACAGGAGACAGACAACCTGACAACCTTCTACAGAGACAAACAACCTGACAACCTTCTGCAGGAGACAGACAACCTGACAACCTTCTCCAAGAGACAAACAACCTGATAACCTTCTACAAGAGACAAACAACCTGACAACCTTCTGCAGGAGACAGACAACCTGACAACCTTCTGCAGGAGACAAACAACCTGACAACCTTCTACAGAGACAAACAACCTGACAACCTTCTGCAGAGACAAACAACCTGACAACCTTCTACAAGAGACAAACAACCTGACAACCTTCTACAAGAGACAAACAACCTGACAAACTTCTACAGGAGACAAACAACCTGACAACCTTCTGCAGGAGACAGACAACCTGACAACCTTCTACAGGAGACAAACAACCTGACAACCTTCTGCGGGAGACAGACAACCTGACAACCTTCTACAAGAGACAAACAACCTGACAACCTTCTACAAGAGACAAACAACCTGACAACCTTCTGCAAGAGACAGACAACCTGACAACCTTCTGCAGAGACAAACAACCTGACACCCTTCTAGAGACAAACAACCTGACAACCTTCTACAGGAGACAGACAACCTGACAACCTTCTCCAAGAGACAGACAACCTGACAACCTTCTACAAGAGACAAACAACCTGACAACCTTCTGCAGGAGACAAACAACCTGACAACCTTCTACAGAGACAAACAACCTGACAACCTTCTACAGAGACAAACAACCTGACAACCTTCTGCAGGAGACAAACAACCTGACAACCTTCTGCAGGAGACAAACAACCTGACAACCTTCTGCAGGAGACAGACAACCTGACAACCTTCTACAGGAGACAAACAACCTGACAACCTTCTGCGGGAGACAGACAACCTGACAACCTTCTACAAGAGACAAACAACCTGACAACCTTCTACAAGAGACAAACAACCTGACAACCTTCTGCAAGAGACAGACAACCTGACAACCTTCTGCAGAGACAAACAACCTGACACCCTTCTAGAGACAAACAACCTGACAACCTTCTACAGGAGACAGACAACCTGACAACCTTCTCCAAGAGACAGACAACCTGACAACCTTCTGCAGGAGACAAACAACCTGACAACCTTCTAGAGACAAACAACCTGACAACCTTCTACAAGAGACAAACAACCTGACAACCTTCTGCAGGAGACAAACAACCTGACAACCTTCTACAGAGACAAACAACCTGACAACCTTCTACAGAGACAAACAACCTGACAACCTTCTGCAGGAGACAAACAACCTGACAACCTTCTGCAGGAGACAAACAACCTGACAACCTTCTGCAGGCGACAAACAACCTGACAACCTTCTGCAGGAGACAAACAACCTGACAACCTTCTAGAGACAAACAACCTGACAACCTTCTACAGGAGACAAACAACCTGACAACCTTCTACAGGAGACAAACAACCTGACAACCTTCTGCAGGAGACAAACAACCTGACAACCTTCTGCAGGAGACAAACAACCTGACAACCTTCTACAGAGACAAACAACCTGACAACCTTATACAAGAGACAGACAACCTGACAACCTTCTACAGGAGACAAACAACCTGACAACCTTCTACAAGAGACAGACAACCTGACAACCTTCTACAAGAGACAAATAACCTGACAACCTTCTACAGAGACAAACAACCTGACAACCTTCTGCAGGATACAAATAACCTGACAACCTTCTACAAGAGACAGACAACCTGACAACCTTCTACAAGAGACAAATAACCTGACAACCTTCTACAGAGACAAACAACCTGACAACCTTCTACAAGAGACAAACAACCTGACAACCTTCTACAAGAGACAGACAACCTGACAACCTTCTACAAGAGACAAATAACCTGACAACCTTCTACAGAGACAAACAACCTGACAACCTTCTGCAGGATACAAATAACCTGACAACCTTCTACAAGAGACAGACAACCTGACAACCTTCTACAAGAGACAAATAACCTGACAACCTTCTACAGAGACAAACAACCTGACAACCTTCTGCAGGAGACAGACAACCTGACAACCTTCTACAAGAGACAAACAACCTGATAACCTTCTGCAGGAGACAGACAACCTGACAACCTTCTACAGAGACAAACAACCTGACAACCTTCTGCAGGAGACAGACAACATGACAACCTTCTACAGGAGACAAACAACCTGACAACCTTCTGCAGGAGACAGACAACCTGACAACCTTCTACAGGAGACAAACAACCTGACAACCTTCTGCAGGAGACAGACAACCTGACAACCTTCTACAGGAGACAAACAACCTGACAACCTTCTGCAGGAGACAGACAACCTGACAACCTTCTACAGGAGACAAACAACCTGACAACCTTCTGCAGGAGACAGACAACCTGACAACCTTCTACAAGAGACAAACAACCTGACAACCTTCTGCAAGAGACAGACAACCTGACAACCTTCTGCAGAGACAAACAACCTGACAACCTTCTAGAGACAAACAACCTGACAACCTTCTACAGGAGACAGACAACCTGACAACCTTCTACAAGAGACAGACAACCTGACAACCTTCTACAAGAGACAAACAACCTGACAACCTTCTGCAGGAGGCAAACAACCTGACAACCTTCTACAGACACAAACAACCTGACAACCTTCTACAGAGATAAAAAACAAGATGACAACCTTCTGCAGGAGACAAACAACCTGACAACCTTCTGCAGGAGACAAACAACCTGACAACCTTCTGCAGGAGACAAACAACCTGACAACCTTCTGCAGGAGACAAACAACCTGACAACCTTCTGCAGGAGACAAACAACCTGACAACCTTCTAGAGACAAACAACCTGACAACCTTCTACAGGAGACAAACAACCTGACAACCTTCTGCAGGAGACAAACAACCTGACAACCTTCTGCAGGAGACAAACAACCTGACAACCTTCTACAGAGACAAACAACCTGACAACCTTCTACAGAGACAAACAACCTGACAACCTTCTAGAGACAAACAACCTGACAACCTTCTGCAGGAGACAAACAACCTGACAACCTTCTGCAGGAGACAAACAACCTGACAACCTTCTGCAGGAGACAAACAACCTGACAACCTTCTAGAGACAAACAACCTGACAACCTTCTACAGGAGACAAACAACCTGACAACCTTCTGCAGGAGACAAACAACCTGACAACCTTCTGCAGGAGACAAACAACCTGACAACCTTCTACAGAGACAAACAACCTGACAACCTTCTACAGAGACAAACAACCTGACAACCTTCTAGAGACAAACAACCTGACAACCTTCTACAGAGACAAACAACCTGACAACCTTCTACAAGAGACAAACAACCTGACAACCTTCTACAAGAGACAAACAACCTGACAACCTTCTACAGGAGACAGACAACCTGACAACCTTCTAGAGACAGACAACCTGACAACCTTCTACAAGAGACAGACAACCTGACAACCTTCTACAAGAGACAGACAACCTGACAACCTTCTACAAGAGACAGACAACCTGACAACCTTCTACAAGAGACAAACAACCTGACAACCTTCTAGAAGAGACAGACAACCTGACAACCTTCTACAAGAGACAAACAACCTGACAACCTTCTAGAGACAAACAACCTGACAACCTTCTGCAGGAGACAAACAACCTGACAACCTTCTGCAGGAGACAAACAACCTGACAACCTTCTAGAGACAAACAACCTGACAACCTTCTAGAGACAGACAACCTGACAACCTTCTAGAGACAAACAACCTGACAACCTTCTACAGGAGACAAACAACCTGACAACCTTCTGCAGGAGACAAACAACCTGACAACCTTCTGCAGGAGACAAACAACCTGACAACCTTCTACAGAGACAAACAACCTGACAACCTTCTAGAGACAAACAACCTGACAACCTTCTACAGAGACAAACAACCTGACAACCTTCTACAAGAGACAAACAACCTGACAACCTTCTACAAGAGACAAACAACCTGACAACCTTCTAGAGACAGACAACCTGACAACCTTCTACAAGAGACAGACAACCTGACAACCTTCTACAAGAGACAGACAACCTGACAACCTTCTAGAAGAGACAGACAACCTGACAACCTTCTACAAGAGACAAACAACCTGACAACCTTCTAGAGACAGACAACCTGACAACCTTCTACAAGAGACAGACAACCTGACAACCTTCTACAGAGACAAACAACCTGACAACCTTCTACAGAGACAAACAACCTGACAACCTTCTACAGAGACAAACAACCTGACAACCTTCTACAGAGACAAACAACCTGACAACCTTCTACAAGAGAGAAACAACCTGACAACCTTCTACAAGAGACAAACAACCTGACAACCTTCTAGAGACAGACAACCTGACAACCTTCTACGAGAGACAGACAACCTGACAACCTTCTACAAGAGACAGACAACCTGACAACCTTCTAGAAGAGACAGACAACCTGACAACCTTCTACAAGAGACAAACAACCTGACAACCTTCTAGAGACAGACAACCTGACAACCTTCTACAAGAGACAGACAACCTGACAACCTTCTACAAGAGACAAACAACCTGACAACCTTCTGCAGGAGACAAACAACCTGACAACCTTCTACAGAGACAAACAACCTGACAACCTTCTACTGAGACAAACAACCTGACAACCTTCTACAAGAGACAAACAACCTGACAACCTTCTGCAAGAGACAGACAACCTGACAACCTTCTACAAGAGACAGACAACCTGATAACCTTCTACAAGAGACAAACAACCTGACAACCTTCTGCAGGAGACAAACAACCTGACAACCTTCTACAAGAGACAAACAACCTGATAACCTTCTGCAGGAGACAGACAACCTGACAACCTTCTAGAGACAAACAACCTGACAACCTTCTACAAGAGACAGACAACCTGACAACCTTCTACAGAGACAAACAACCTGACAACCTTCTACAAGAGACAGACAACCTGACAACCTTCTACAAGAGACAAACAACCTGACAACCTTCTAGAGACAGACAACCTGACAACCTTCTAGAGACAGACAACCTGACAACCTTCTAGAGACAAACAACCTGACAACCTTCTACAGAGACAAACAACCTGACAACCTTCTAGAGACAGACAACCTGACAACCTTCTAGAGACAGACAACCTGACAACCTTCTAGAGACAGACAACCTGACAACCTTCTACAGGAGACAAACAACCTGACAACCTTATACAAGAGACAGACAACCTGACAACCTTCTACAGAGACAAACAACCTGACAACCTTCTACAAGAGACAGACAACCTGACAACCTTCTAGAGACAGACAACCTGACAACCTTCTAGAGACAGACAACCTGACAACCTTCTACAAGAGACAGACAACCTGACAACCTTCTACAGGAGACAAACAACCTGACAACCTTCTACAGAGACAAACAACCTGACAACCTTCTACAGAGACAAACAACCTGACAACCTTCTACAGGAGACAAACAACCTGACAACCTTCTAGAGACAGACAACCTGACAACCTTCTACAGGAGACAAACAACCTGACAACCTTCTACAGGAGACAAACAACCTGACAACCTTCTGCAGGAGACAAACAACCTGACAACCTTCTAGAGACAAACAACCTGACAACCTTCTACAGGAGACAAACAACCTGACAACCTTCTACAGGAGACAAACAACCTGACAACCTTCAGCAGGAGACAAACAACCTGACAACCTTCTGCAGGAGACAAACAACCTGACAACCTTCTACAGAGACAAACAACCTGACAACCTTCTACAGAGACAAACAACCTGACAACCTTCTAGAGACAAACAACCTGACAACCTTCTACAGAGACAAACAACCTGACAACCTTCTACAAGAGACAAACAACCTGACAACCTTCTAGAGAAAGACAACCTGACAACCTTCTACAGGAGACAAACAACCGGACAACCTTCTGCAGGAGACAAACAACCTGACAACCTTCTGCAGGAGACAAACAACCTGACAACCTTCTGCAGGAGACAAACAACCTGACAACCTTCTACAGAGACAAACAACCTGACAACCTTCTAGAGACAAACAACCTGACAACATTCTACAGAGACAAACAACCTGACAACCTTCTACAAGAGACAAACAACCTGACAACCTTCTACAAGAGACAAACAACCTGACAACCTTCTACAAGAGACAGACAACCTGACAACCTTCTACAAGAGACAGACAACCTGACAACCTTCTACAAGAGACAGACAACCTGACAACCTTCTACAAGAGACAGACAACCTGACAACCTTCTAGAGACAGACAACCTGACAACCTTCTACAAGAGACAGACAACCTGACAACCTTCTACAGAGACAAACAACCTGACAACCTTCTACAGAGACAAACAACCTGACAACCTTCTACAGACAAACAACCTGACAACCTTCTACAAGAGAGAAACAACCTGACAACCTTCTACAAGAGACAAACAACCTGACAACCTTCTAGAGACAGACAACCTGACAACCTTCTACAAGAGACAGACAACCTGACAACCTTCTACAAGAGACAGACAACCTGACAACCTTCTAGAGACAGACAACCTGACAACCTTCTACAAGAGACAGACAACCTGACAACCTTCTACAGAGACAAACAACCTGACAACCTTCTACAGAGACAAACAACCTGACAACCTTCTACAGAGACAAACAACCTGACAACCTTCTACAGAGACAAACAACCTGACAACCTTCTACAAGAGAGAAACAACCTGACAACCTTCTACAAGAGACAAACAACCTGACAACCTTCTAGAGACAGACAACCTGACAACCTTCTACGAGAGACAGACAACCTGACAACCTTCTACAAGAGACAGACAACCTGACAACCTTCTAGAAGAGACAGACAACCTGACAACCTTCTACAAGAGACAAACAACCTGACAACCTTCTAGAGACAGACAACCTGACAACCTTCTACAAGAGACAGACAACCTGACAACCTTCTACAAGAGACAAACAACCTGACAACCTTCTGCAGGAGACAAACAACCTGACAACCTTCTAGAGACAGACAACCTGACAACCTTCTACAAGAGACAGACAACCTGACAACCTTCTACAAGAGACAAACAACCTGACAACCTTCTACAGGAGACAGACAACCTGACAACCTTCTCCAAGAGACAGACAACCTGACAACCTTCTGCAGGAGACAAACAACCTGACAACCTTCTAGAGACAAACAACCTGACAACCTTCTACAAGAGACAAACAACCTGACAACCTTCTGCAGGAGACAAACAACCTGACAACCTTCTACAGAGACAAACAACCTGACAACCTTCTACAGAGACAAACAACCTGACAACCTTCTGCAGGAGACAAACAACCTGACAACCTTCTGCAGGAGACAAACAACCTGACAACCTTCTGCAGGCGACAAACAACCTGACAACCTTCTGCAGGAGACAAACAACCTGACAACCTTCTAGAGACAAACAACCTGACAACCTTCTACAGGAGACAAACAACCTGACAACCTTCTACAGGAGACAAACAACCTGACAACCTTCTGCAGGAGACAAACAACCTGACAACCTTCTGCAGGAGACAAACAACCTGACAACCTTCTACAGAGACAAACAACCTGACAACCTTATACAAGAGACAGACAACCTGACAACCTTCTACAGGAGACAAACAACCTGACAACCTTCTACAAGAGACAGACAACCTGACAACCTTCTACAAGAGACAAATAACCTGACAACCTTCTACAGAGACAAACAACCTGACAACCTTCTGCAGGATACAAATAACCTGACAAACTTCTACAAGAGACAAACAACCTGACAACCTTCTACAAGAGACAAACAACCTGATAACCTTCTGCAGGAGACAGACAACCTGACAACCTTCTAGAGACAAACAACCTGACAACCTTCTACAAGAGACAGACAACCTGACAACCTTCTACAGAGACAAACAACCTGACAACCTTCTACAAGAGCACAGACAACCTGACAACCTTCTACAAGAGACAAACAACCTGACAACCTTCTAGAGACAGACAACCTGACAACCTTCTAGAGACAGACAACCTGACAACCTTCTAGAGACAAACAACCTGACAACCTTCTACAGAGACAAACAACCTGACAACCTTCTAGAGACAGACAACCTGACAACCTTCTAGAGACAGACAACCTGACAACCTTCTAGAGACAGACAACCTGACAACCTTCTACAGGAGACAAACAACCTGACAACCTTATACAAGAGACAGACAACCTGACAACCTTCTACAGAGACAAACAACCTGACAACCTTCTACAAGAGACAGACAACCTGACAACCTTCTAGAGACAGACAACCTGACAACCTTCTAGAGACAGACAACCTGACAACCTTCTACAAGAGACAGACAACCTGACAACCTTCTACAGGAGACAAACAACCTGACAACCTTCTACAGAGACAAACAACCTGACAACCTTCTACAGAGACAAACAACCTGACAACCTTCTACAGGAGACAAACAACCTGACAACCTTCTAGAGACAGACAACCTGACAACCTTCTACAGGAGACAAACAACCTGACAACCTTCTACAGGAGACAAACAACCTGACAACCTTCTGCAGGAGACAAACAACCTGACAACCTTCTAGAGACAAACAACCTGACAACCTTCTACAGGAGACAAACAACCTGACAACCTTCTACAGGAGACAAACAACCTGACAACCTTCAGCAGGAGACAAACAACCTGACAACCTTCTGCAGGAGACAAACAACCTGACAACCTTCTACAGAGACAAACAACCTGACAACCTTCTACAGAGACAAACAACCTGACAACCTTCTAGAGACAAACAACCTGACAACCTTCTACAGAGACAAACAACCTGACAACCTTCTACAAGAGACAAACAACCTGACAACCTTCTAGAGAAAGACAACCTGACAACCTTCTACAGGAGACAAACAACCGGACAACCTTCTGCAGGAGACAAACAACCTGACAACCTTCTGCAGGAGACAAACAACCTGACAACCTTCTGCAGGAGACAAACAACCTGACAACCTTCTACAGAGACAAACAACCTGACAACCTTCTAGAGACAAACAACCTGACAACATTCTACAGAGACAAACAACCTGACAACCTTCTACAAGAGACAAACAACCTGACAACCTTCTACAAGAGACAAACAACCTGACAACCTTCTACAAGAGACAGACAACCTGACAACCTTCTACAAGAGACAGACAACCTGACAACCTTCTACAAGAGACAGACAACCTGACAACCTTCTACAAGAGACAGACAACCTGACAACCTTCTAGAGACAGACAACCTGACAACCTTCTACAAGAGACAGACAACCTGACAACCTTCTACAGAGACAAACAACCTGACAACCTTCTACAGAGACAAACAACCTGACAACCTTCTACAGACAAACAACCTGACAACCTTCTACAAGAGAGAAACAACCTGACAACCTTCTACAAGAGACAAACAACCTGACAACCTTCTAGAGACAGACAACCTGACAACCTTCTACAAGAGACAGACAACCTGACAACCTTCTACAAGAGACAGACTACCTGACAACCTTCTAGAGACAGACAACCTGACAACCTTCTACAAGAGACAGACAACCTGACAACCTTCTACAGAGACAAACAACCTGACAACCTTCTACAGAGACAAACAACCTGACAACCTTCTACAGAGACAAACAACCTGACAACCTTCTACAGAGACAAACAACCTGACAACCTTCTACAAGAGAGAAACAACCTGACAACCTTCTACAAGAGACAAACAACCTGACAACCTTCTAGAGACAGACAACCTGACAACCTTCTACGAGAGACAGACAACCTGACAACCTTCTACAAGAGACAGACAACCTGACAACCTTCTAGAAGAGACAGACAACCTGACAACCTTCTACAAGAGACAAACAACCTGACAACCTTCTAGAGACAGACAACCTGACAACCTTCTACAAGAGACAGACAACCTGACAACCTTCTACAAGAGACAAACAACCTGACAACCTTCTGCAGGAGACAAACAACCTGACAACCTTCTAGAGACAGACAACCTGACAACCTTCTACAAGAGACAGACAACCTGACAACCTTCTACAAGAGACAAACAACCTGACAACCTTCTACAGGAGACAGACAACCTGACAACCTTCTCCAAGAGACAGACAACCTGACAACCTTCTGCAGGAGACAAACAACCTGACAACCTTCTAGAGACAAACAACCTGACAACCTTCTACAAGAGACAAACAACCTGACAACCTTCTGCAGGAGACAAACAACCTGACAACCTTCTACAGAGACAAACAACCTGACAACCTTCTACAGAGACAAACAACCTGACAACCTTCTGCAGGAGACAAACAACCTGACAACCTTCTGCAGGAGACAAACAACCTGACAACCTTCTGCAGGCGACAAACAACCTGACAACCTTCTGCAGGAGACAAACAACCTGACAACCTTCTAGAGACAAACAACCTGACAACCTTCTACAGGAGACAAACAACCTGACAACCTTCTACAGGAGACAAACAACCTGACAACCTTCTGCAGGAGACAAACAACCTGACAACCTTCTGCAGGAGACAAACAACCTGACAACCTTCTACAGAGACAAACAACCTGACAACCTTATACAAGAGACAGACAACCTGACAACCTTCTACAGGAGACAAACAACCTGACAACCTTCTACAAGAGACAGACAACCTGACAACCTTCTACAAGAGACAAATAACCTGACAACCTTCTACAGAGACAAACAACCTGACAACCTTCTGCAGGATACAAATAACCTGACAAACTTCTACAAGAGACAGACAACCTGACAACCTTCTACAAGAGACAAATAACCTGACAACCTTCTACAGAGACAAACAACCTGACAACCTTCTACAAGAGACAAACAACCTGACAACCTTCTACAAGAGACAGACAACCTGACAACCTTCTACAAGAGACAAATAACCTGACAACCTTCTACAGAGACAAACAACCTGACAACCTTCTGCAGGATACAAATAACCTGACAACCTTCTACAAGAGACAGACAACCTGACAACCTTCTACAAGAGACAAATAACCTGACAACCTTCTACAGAGACAAACAACCTGACAACCTTCTGCAGGAGACAGACAACCTGACAACCTTCTACAAGAGACAAACAACCTGATAACCTTCTGCAGGAGACAGACAACCTGACAACCTTCTACAGAGACAAACAACCTGACAACCTTCTGCAGGAGACAGACAACATGACAACCTTCTACAGGAGACAAACAACCTGACAACCTTCTGCAGGAGACAGACAACCTGACAACCTTCTACAGGAGACAAACAACCTGACAACCTTCTGCAGGAGACAGACAACCTGACAACCTTCTGCAGGAGACAGACAACCTGACAACCTTCTACAGGAGACAAACAACCTGACAACCTTCTGCAGGAGACAGACAACCTGACAACCTTCTACAAGAGACAAACAACCTGACAACCTTCTGCAAGAGACAGACAACCTGACAACCTTCTGCAGAGACAAACAACCTGACAACCTTCTAGAGACAAACAACCTGACAACCTTCTACAGGAGACAGACAACCTGACAACCTTCTACAAGAGACAGACAACCTGACAACCTTCTACAAGAGACAAACAACCTGACAACCTTCTGCAGGAGGCAAACAACCTGACAACCTTCTACAGACACAAACAACCTGACAACCTTCTACAGAGATAAAAAACAAGATGACAACCTTCTGCAGGAGACAAACAACCTGACAACCTTCTGCAGGAGACAAACAACCTGACAACCTTCTGCAGGAGACAAACAACCTGACAACCTTCTGCAGGAGACAAACAACCTGACAACCTTCTGCAGGAGACAAACAACCTGACAACCTTCTAGAGACAAACAACCTGACAACCTTCTACAGGAGACAAACAACCTGACAACCTTCTGCAGGAGACAAACAACCTGACAACCTTCTGCAGGAGACAAACAACCTGACAACCTTCTACAGAGACAAACAACCTGACAACCTTCTACAGAGACAAACAACCTGACAACCTTCTAGAGACAAACAACCTGACAACCTTCTGCAGGAGACAAACAACCTGACAACCTTCTGCAGGAGACAAACAACCTGACACTACAGAGACAAACAACCTGACAACCTTCTACAGACAAACAACCTGACAACCTTCTACAAGAGAGAAACAACCTGACAACCTTCTACAAGAGACAAACAACCTGACAACCTTCTAGAGACAGACAACCTGACAACCTTCTACAAGAGACAGACAACCTGACAACCTTCTACAAGAGACAGACTACCTGACAACCTTCTAGAGACAGACAACCTGACAACCTTCTACAAGAGACAGACAACCTGACAACCTTCTACAGAGACAAACAACCTGACAACCTTCTACAGAGACAAACAACCTGACAACCTTCTAGAGACAAACAACCTGACAACCTTCTACAGAGACAAACAACCTGACAACCTTCTACAAGAGACAAACAACCTGACAACCTTCTACAAGAGACAAACAACCTGACAACCTTCTAGAGACAGACAACCTGACAACCTTCTACAAGAGACAGACAACCTGACAACCTTCTACAAGAGACAGACAACCTGACAACCTTCTAGAAGAGACAGACAACCTGACAACCTTCTACAAGAGACAAACAACCTGACAACCTTCTAGAGACAGACAACCTGACAACCTTCTACAAGAGACAGACAACCTGACAACCTTCTACAGAGACAAACAACCTGACAACCTTCTACAGAGACAAACAACCTGACAACCTTCTACAGAGACAAACAACCTGACAACCTTCTACAGAGACAAACAACCTGACAACCTTCTACAAGAGAGAAACAACCTGACAACCTTCTACAAGAGACAAACAACCTGACAACCTTCTAGAGACAGACAACCTGACAACCTTCTACGAGAGACAGACAACCTGACAACCTTCTACAAGAGACAGACAACCTGACAACCTTCTAGAAGAGACAGACAACCTGACAACCTTCTACAAGAGACAAACAACCTGACAACCTTCTAGAGACAGACAACCTGACAACCTTCTACAAGAGACAAACAACCTGACAACCTTCTGCAGGAGACAAACAACCTGACAACCTTCTACAGAGACAAACAACCTGACAACCTTCTACTGAGACAAACAACCTGACAACCTTCTACAAGAGACAAACAACCTGACAACCTTCTGCAAGAGACAGACAACCTGACAACCTTCTACAAGAGACAGACAACCTGATAACCTTCTACAAGAGACAAACAACCTGACAACCTTCTGCAGGAGACAAACAACCTGACAACCTTCTACAAGAGACAAACAACCTGATAACCTTCTGCAGGAGACAGACAACCTTCTACAAGAGACAGACAACCTGACAACCTTCTACAGAGACAAACAACCTGACAACCTTCTACAAGAGACAGACAACCTGACAACCTTCTACAAGAGACAAACAACCTGACAACCTTCTAGAGACAGACAACCTGACAACCTTCTAGAGACAGACAACCTGACAACCTTCTAGAGACAAACAACCTGACAACCTTCTACAGAGACAAACAACCTGACAACCTTCTAGAGACAGACAACCTGACAACCTTCTAGAGACAGACAACCTGACAACCTTCTAGAGACAGACAACCTGACAACCTTCTACAGGAGACAAACAACCTGACAACCTTATACAAGAGACAGACAACCTGACAACCTTCTACAGAGACAAACAACCTGACAACCTTCTACAAGAGACAGACAACCTGACAACCTTCTAGAGACAGACAACCTGACAACCTTCTAGAGACAGACAACCTGACAACCTTCTACAAGAGACAGACAACCTGACAACCTTCTACAGGAGACAAACAACCTGACAACCTTCTACAGAGACAAACAACCTGACAACCTTCTACAGAGACAAACAACCTGACAACCTTCTACAGGAGACAAACAACCTGACAACCTTCTACAAGAGACAGACAACCTGACAACCTTCTACAGGAGACAAACAACCTGACAACCTTCTACAGGAGACAAACAACCTGACAACCTTCTGCAGGAGACAAACAACCTGACAACCTTCTAGAGACAAACAACCTGACAACCTTCTACAGGAGACAAACAACCTGACAACCTTCTACAGGAGACAAACAACCTGACAACCTTCAGCAGGAGACAAACAACCTGACAACCTTCTGCAGGAGACAAACAACCTGACAACCTTCTACAGAGACAAACAACCTGACAACCTTCTACAGAGACAAACAACCTGACAACCTTCTAGAGACAAACAACCTGACAACCTTCTACAGAGACAAACAACCTGACAACCTTCTACAAGAGACAAACAACCTGACAACCTTCTAGAGAAAGACAACCTGACAACCTTCTACAGGAGACAAACAACCGGACAACCTTCTGCAGGAGACAAACAACCTGACAACCTTCTGCAGGAGACAAACAACCTGACAACCTTCTGCAGGAGACAAACAACCTGACAACCTTCTACAGAGACAAACAACCTGACAACCTTCTAGAGACAAACAACCTGACAACATTCTACAGAGACAAACAACCTGACAACCTTCTACAAGAGACAAACAACCTGACAACCTTCTACAAGAGACAAACAACCTGACAACCTTCTACAAGAGACAGACAACCTGACAACCTTCTACAAGAGACAGACAACCTGACAACCTTCTACAAGAGACAGACAACCTGACAACCTTCTACAAGAGACAGACAACCTGACAACCTTCTAGAGACAGACAACCTGACAACCTTCTACAAGAGACAGACAACCTGACAACCTTCTACAGAGACAAACAACCTGACAACCTTCTACAGAGACAAACAACCTGACAACCTTCTACAGACAAACAACCTGACAACCTTCTACAAGAGACAAACAACCTGACAACCTTCTAGAGACAGACAACCTGACAACCTTCTACAAGAGACAGACAACCTGACAACCTTCTACAAGAGACAGACAACCTGACAACCTTCTAGAGACAGACAACCTGACAACCTTCTACAAGAGACAGACAACCTGACAACCTTCTACAGAGACAAACAACCTGACAACCTTCTACAGAGACAAACAACCTGACAACCTTCTACAGAGACAAACAACCTGACAACCTTCTACAGAGACAAACAACCTGACAACCTTCTACAAGAGAGAAACAACCTGACAACCTTCTACAAGAGACAAACAACCTGACAACCTTCTAGAGACAGACAACCTGACAACCTTCTACGAGAGACAGACAACCTGACAACCTTCTACAAGAGACAGACAACCTGACAACCTTCTAGAAGAGACAGACAACCTGACAACCTTCTACAAGAGACAAACAACCTGACAACCTTCTAGAGACAGACAACCTGACAACCTTCTACAAGAGACAGACAACCTGACAACCTTCTACAAGAGACAAACAACCTGACAACCTTCTGCAGGAGACAAACAACCTGACAACCTTCTACAGAGACAAACAACCTGACAACCTTCTACTGAGACAAACAACCTGACAACCTTCTGCAGGAGACAAACAACCTGACAACCTTCTACAAGAGACAAACAACCTGACAACCTTCTACAAGAGACAGACAACCTGACAACCTTCTACAGGAGACAAACAACCTGACAACCTTCTAGAGACAGACAACCTGACAACCTTCTAGAGACAGACAACCTGACAACCTTCTAGAGACAGACAACCTGACAACCTTCTACAGGAGACAAACAACCTGACAACCTTCTGCAGGAGACAAACAACCTGACAACCTTCTAGAGACAAACAACCTGACAACCTTCTACAGGAGACAAACAACCTGACAACCTTCTACAGGAGACAAACAACCTGACAACCTTCAGCAGGAGACAAACAACCTGACAACCTTCTGCAGGAGACAAACAACCTGACAACCTTCTACAGAGACAAACAACCTGACAACCTTCTACAGAGACAAACAACCTGACAACCTTCTAGAGACAAACAACCTGACAACCTTCTACAAGAGACAAACAACCTGACAACCTTCTAGAGACAGACAACCTGACAACCTTCTAGAGACAAACAACCTGACAACCTTCTACAGGAGACAAACAACCGGACAACCTTCTGCAGGAGACAAACAACCTGACAACCTTCTGCAGGAGACAAACAACCTGACAACCTTCTGCAGGAGACAAACAACCTGACAACCTTCTACAGAGACAAACAACCTGACAACCTTCTAGAGACAAACAACCTGACAACATTCTACAGAGACAAACAACCTGACAACCTTCTACAAGAGACAAACAACCTGACAACCTTCTACAAGAGACAAACAACCTGACAACCTTCTAGAGACAGACAACCTGACAACCTTCTACAAGAGACAAACAACCTGACAACCTTCTACAAGAGACAGACAACCTGACAACCTTCTACAAGAGACAGACAACCTGACAACCTTCTACAAGAGACAGACAACCTGACAACCTTCTACAAGAGACAAACAACCTGACAACCTTCTAGAGACAGACAACCTGACAACCTTCTACAAGAGACAGACAACCTGACAACCTTCTACAGAGACAAACAACCTGACAACCTTCTACAGAGACAAACAACCTGACAACCTTCTACAGACAAACAACCTGACAACCTTCTACAAGAGAGAAACAACCTGACAACCTTCTAGAGACAAACAACCTGACAACCTTCTAGAAGAGACAAACACCCTGACAACCTTCTAGAGACAGACAACCTGACAACCTTCTAGAGACAGACAACCTGACAACCTTCTACAAGAGACAGACAACCTGACAACCTTCTACAAGAGACAGACAACCTGACAACCTTCTACAAGAGACAAACAACCTGACAACCTTCTACAGGAGACAAACAACCTGACAACCTTCTACAAGAGACAGACAACCTGACAACCTTCTACAAGAGACAGACAACCTGACAACCTTCTACAGAGACAAACAACCTGACAACCTTCTACAGAGACAAACAACCTGACAACCTTCTACAGAGACAAACAACCTGACAACCTTCTACAGAGACAAACAACCTGACAACCTTCTACAAGAGAGAAACAACCTGACAACCTTCTACAAGAGACAAACAACCTGACAACCTTCTAGAGACAGACAACCTGACAACCTTCTACGAGAGACAGACAACCTGACAACCTTCTACGAGACGACCCGCACCCAGAGGCAGACCCTGACAACCTTCTACAAGAGACAAACAACCTGACAACCTTCTAGAGACAGACAACCTGACAACCTTCTACAAGAGACAGACAACCTGACAACCTTCTACAAGAGACAAACAACCTGACAACCTTCTGCAGGAGACAAACAACCTGACAACCTTCTACAGAGACAAACAACCTGACAACCTTCTGCAGGAGACAAACAACCTGACAACCTTCTGCAGGAGACAAACAACCTGACAACCTTCTACAAGAGACAAACAACCTGACAACCTTCTACAAGAGACAGACAACCTGACAACCTTCTGCAGGAGACAAACAACCTGACAACCTTCTACAAGAGACAAACAACCTGATAACCTTCTGCAGGAGACAGACAACCTGACAACCTTCTAGAGACAAACAACCTGACAACCTTCTACAAGAGACAGACAACCTGACAACCTTCTACAAGAGACAAACAACCTGACAACCTTCTAGAGACAGACAACCTGACAACCTTCTAGAGACAGACAACCTGACAACCTTCTAGAGACAAACAACCTGACAACCTTCTACAGAGACAAACAACCTGACAACCTTCTAGAGACAGACAACCTGACAACCTTCTAGAGACAGACAACCTGACAACCTTCTAGAGACAGACAACCTGACAACCTTCTACAGGAGACAAACAACCTGACAACCTTATACAAGAGACAGACAACCTGACAACCTTCTACAGAGACAAACAACCTGACAACCTTCTACAGGAGACAAACAACCTGACAACCTTCTACAAGAGACAGACAACCTGACAACCTTCTAGAGACAGACAACCTGACAACCTTCTAGAGACAGACAACCTGACAACCTTCTACAAGAGACAGACAACCTGACAACCTTCTACAGGAGACAAACAACCTGACAACCTTCTACAGAGACAAACAACCTGACAACCTTCTACAGGAGACAAACAACCTGACAACCTTCTACAAGAGACAGACAACCTGACAACCTTCTACAGGAGACAAACAACCTGACAACCTTCTACAGGAGACAAACAACCTGACAACCTTCTGCAGGAGACAAACAACCTGACAACCTTCTGCGGCAGACAGACAACCTGACAACCTTCTAGAGACAAACAACCTGACAACCTTCTACAGGAGACAAACAACCTGACAACCTTCTACAGGAGACAAACAACCTGACAACCTTCTGCAGGAGACAAACAACCTGACAACCTTCTGCAGGAGACAAACAACCTGACAACCTTCTACAGAGACAAACAACCTGACAACCTTCTACAGAGACAAACAACCTGACAACCTTCTAGAGACAAACAACCTGACAACCTTCTACAGAGACAAACAACCTGACAACCTTCTACAAGAGACAAACAACCTGACAACCTTCTACAAGAGACAAACAACCTGACAACCTTCTACAGAGACAAACAACCTGACAACCTTCTACAAGAGACAAACAACCTGACAACCTTCTACAAGAGACAAACAACCTGACAACCTTCTACAGAGACAAACAACCTGACAACCTTCTACAGAGACAAACAACCTGACAACCTTCTACAAGAGACAGACAACCTGACAACCTTCTACAAGAGACAGACAACCTGACAACCTTCTACAGGAGACAAACAACCTGACAACCTTCTGCAGGAGACAGACAACCTGACAACCTTCTGCAGGAGACAAACAACCTGACAACCTTCTACAAGAGACAGACAACCTGACAACCTTCTAGAAGAGACAGACAACCTGACAACCTTCTACAAGAGACAAACAACCTGACAACCTTCTAGAGACAAACAACCTGACAACCTTCTGCAGTAGACAAACAACCTGACAACCTTCTGCAGGAGACAAACAACCTGACAACCTTCTGCAGGAGACAAACAACCTGACAACCTTCTAGAGACAGACAACCTGACAACCTTCTAGAGACAGACAACCTTCTACAGGAGACAAACAACCTGACAACCTTCTGCAGGAGACAAACAACCTGACAACCTTCTGTAGGAGACAAACAACCTGACAACCTTCTGCAGGAGACAAACAACCTGACAACCTTCTACAGAGACAAACAACCTGACAACCTTCTAGAGACAAACAACCTGACAACCTTCTACAGAGACAAACAACCTGACAACCTTCTACAAGAGACAAACAACCTGACAACCTTCTACAAGAGACAAACAACCTGACAACCTTCTAGAGACAGACAACCTGACAACCTTCTACAAGAGACAGACAACCTGACAACCTTCTACAAGAGACAGACAACCTGACAACCTTCTACAAGAGACAGACAACCTGACAACCTTCTACAGAGACAAACAACCTGACAACCTTCTACAGACAAACAACCTGACAACCTTCTAGAGACAGACAACCTGACAACCTTCTACAAGAGACAGACAACCTGACAACCTTCTACAGAGACAAACAACCTGACAACCTTCTACAGAGACAAACAACCTGACAACCTTCTACAGACAAACAACCTGACAACCTTCTACAAGAGAGAAACAACCTGACAACCTTCTACAAGAGACAAACAACCTGACAACCTTCTAGAGACAGACAACCTGACAACCTTCTACAAGAGACAGACAACCTGACAACCTTCTACAAGAGACAAACAACCTGACAACCTTCTACAGAGACAAACAACCTGACAACCTTCTACAGGAGACAAACAACCTGACAACCTTCTAGAGACAGACAACCTGACAACCTTCTACAAGAGACAGACAACCTGACAACCTTCTAGAAGAGACAGACAACCTGACAACCTTCTACAAGAGACAGACAACCTGACAACCTTCTACAGAGACAAACAACCTGACAACCTTCTACAGAGACAAACAACCTGACAACCTTCTAGAAGAGACAGACAACCTGACAACCTTCTACAAGAGACAAACAACCTGACAACCTTCTAGAGACAGACAACCTGACAACCTTCTGCAGGAGACAAACAACCTGACAACCTTCTACAAGAGACAAACAACCTGACAACCTTCTACAAGAGACAGACAACCTGACAACCTTCTGCAGGAGACAAACAACCTGACAACCTTCTACAAGAGACAAACAACCTGACAACCTTCTACAAGAGACAAACAACCTGACAACCTTCTAGAGACAGACAACCTGACAACCTTCTACAAGAGACAGACAACCTGACAACCTTCTGCAGGAGACAAACAACCTGACAACCTTCTACAGGAGACAGACAACCTGACAACCTTCTGCAGGAGACAAACAACCTGACAACCTTCTGCAGGAGACAGACAACCTGACAACCTTCTACAAGAGACAAACAACCTGATAACCTTCTGCAGGAGACAGACAACCTGACAACCTTCTAGAGACAAACAACCTGACAACCTTATACAAGAGACAGACAACCTGACAACCTTCTACAGAGACAAACAACCTGACAACCTTCTGCAGAGACAAACAACCTGACAACCTTCTAGAGACAGACAACCTGACAACCTTCTAGAGACAAACAACCTGACAACCTTTTACAGAGACAAACAACCTGACAACCTTCTAGAGACAGACAACCTGACAACCTTCTAGAGACAGACAACCTGACAACCTTCTACAGGAGACAAACAACCTGACAACCTTATACAAGAGACAGACAACCTGACAACCTTCTACAGAGACAAACAACCTGACAACCTTCTACAGACAAACAACCTGACAACCTTCTACAAGAGACAGACAACCTGACAACCTTCTAGAGACAGACAACCTGACAACCTTATACAGAGACAAACAACCTGACAACCTTCTAGAGACAAACAACCTGACAACCTTCTAGAGACAAACAACCTGACAACCTTTTACAGAGACAAACAACCTGACAACCTTCTAGAGACAGACAACCTGACAACCTTCTAGAGACAGACAACCTGACAACCTTCTACAGGAGACAAACAACCTGACAACCTTATACAAGAGACAGACAACCTGACAACCTTCTACAGGAGACAAACAACCTGACAACCTTCTACAGAGACAAACAACCTGACAACCTTCTACAGACAAACAACCTGACAACCTTCTACAAGAGACAAACAACCTGACAACCTTCTACAGAGACAAACAACCTGACAACCTTCTACAGACAAACAACCTGACAACCTTATACAAGAGACAGACAACCTGACAACCTTCTACAAGAGACAAACAACCTGACAACCTTCTACAGGAGACAAACAACCTGACAACCTTCTACAAGAGACAGACAACCTGACAACCTTCTAGAGACAGACAACCTGACAACCTTCTAGAGACAAACAACCTGACAACCTTCTACAGGAGACAAACAACCTGACAACCTTCTGCAGGAGACAAACAACCTGACAAGCTTCTGCAGGAGACAAACAACCTGACAACCTTCTACAGAGACAAACAACCTGACAACCTTCTAGAGACAGACAACCTGACAACCTTCTGCAGGAGACAGACAACCTGACAACCTTCTACAGGAGACAAACAACCTGACAACCTTCTACAGGAGACAGACAACCTGACAACCTTCTGCAGGAGACAAACAACCTGACAACCTTCTACAAGAGACAAACAACCTGACAACCTTCTACAGGAGACAAACAACCTGACAACCTTCTACAAGAGACAGACAACCTGACAACCTTCTACAGAGACAAACAACCTGACAACCTTCTACAAGAGACAAACAACCTGACAACCTTCTACAAGAGACAGACAACCTGACAACCTTCTACAAGAGACAGACAACCTGACAACCTTCTACAGGAGACAAACAACCTGACCACCTTCTACAGGAGACAAACAACCTGACAACCTTCTACAGAGACAAACAACCTGACAACCTTCTACAGAGACAAACAACCTGACAACCTTCTAGAGACAAATAACCTGAAGCCAGTAAATAAAGCTGTCAAATTAGTAGTAACATTGTTTATCCTTTGTCTTTACTTGTTTCAACATGTCCAGCACAAGCAGCAGATCTGACAACCAGTGAGATCAGACTGACCATCAGTGGAGGAACTGGAAAGAGAGAACACAGGTTGTAGTACATAATGTATGTTAGCTTTGAGATAGTGTTATATGGACCAGCAGATAGCCAAACATATCTCATATTCTTATTGGTTTTTAATAATACAATCCAGCACTAGCAGCAGAGCCATTGCTGCGTTCCTGCCCAGTCATGTGAAATCCATAGATTAGGGCCTAATTTATTTATTTCAATTGACTGATTTCCTTACATGAACTTTAACTCAGTAGAATCATTGAAATTGTTGCATGTTGCATTTATATTTTTGTTCAGTGTATATATACATAAGAATGAAAATACAATATAATATTTTTGTCATGCAGGTGTCTTCACTACACCAGTGAGAGGAGTCTACTACTTTAGATTCCCTGCCTGTGGTATCATGGATGGGTGTACAGTATACTTGACCAGAGAGTAATGGTCACATACGAAAATGTTGATGCTGATCGGGATTGGGAGTAGGAATCTAATGCAGCTGTCCTTGAGTTAGAGGAGGGGGATGTGGTCTACATGCATCTACAGTACCTGGAAACTGCAGGCTGGCTGTATGGTGATTCAAACAACTAACTCCTTCAGCGGCTTCTTGCTCTTCACCATGTAAATGATGTCATGTTGAACAGAATGTGAGTGTTTTTCCCTGGTATCATTAAATACATTCATTAAGCATTTACTATATGGAACCTGGCTCAGCAAGTCTGTTCTTGATAAGGATATTTGTATAAATGGTTACAATGTGTATCACACTGATAGAATTAAGAAAGGTGGGGGTGTGGCTATATATGTAAAGACTAAATTCCTTGTAAGTGTGGCAAAGTCTGAAACTATTTGTAAACAGTTGGAATTTCTTGCTTTGAATATTGAGGTTTCAAAGGGTCTCTCTGTAACTGTGATTGGCTGTTATAGACCCCCCTCTGCTCTCTGTAACTGTGATTGGCTGTTATAGACCCCCCTCTGCTCTCTGTAACTGTGATTGGCTGTTATAGACCCCCCTCTGCTCTCTGTAACTGTGATTGGCTGTCATAGACCCCCCTCTGCTCTCGGTGATGCATTTTCTTCTCTGATGCATCTTATGTCTAAACTTCTTTACAGTGAAATGGTGTTGGTTAAAGCCGGTGTCTGATGATTTAAAAATGTTTTGTAATTCTATGAATCTTACCCAGTTAATTAACTCACCCACTCGCCCAAATCTCAAATGTCCAGATAAATCTACCCTGATTGATTTGATATTGACAAATGTTCCACATAAATATTCTGCAGTTGGTGTTTTCTGTAATGATTTAAGTGACCATTGTGCTGTTGTTGCTGTTAGAAATACTACGGTTCCTAAGACAAACGCGCGCTTTATTCCTAAGAGAAATGTGAAGAGTTTTAATGAGCAGGCTTTCTTTCATGATTTGTTTTATTTTGACTGGAGCAAGATTGAGCTTATTCCTGATGTGGAAACTGCCTGGAAATTCTTTCATGATGGTTTTCTCCAAATAGTAAACAAACATGCCCCATTCTACAGGTTCAGGGTTAAAGGGCGGGATAATCCATGTTTTTCTTCTGAGCTGTCTTGTATTATTCACAAATGTAATCTAGCCTGGGCTAAAGCAAGGAAATCATGTTCTGATGCTGATTGGCTTCTTTGTAGGCAGTTACGAAACAAGTGTTATTTTCTTCTCAGGAAGGCCAAGTCTGAATATTTTATGTCTGTTAGCACTTATAACCTGAATGACCCTAGAAAGTTGTGGAAGGCTATTAAGTTTATGTCTGGAAACAGTAATGTTAATGAATTACCCTCATGTGTATTGAAGGACTTTGTTGCTGTATATGACAAAACTGAAATGCTGAATTGTTTCAATCATCAATCAAAAGTTTGACCAGCGAGAGCTGGTCAAACTTTTAGCTTTTTACCATTCTCAGTGCAGGAGGTACATAAAGCCCTGAAATCCGTAGATCATTGAAAGCCTGCAGGTCCTGATCATCTTGATCCCTACTTTTTAAATCTGGCAGCTGATTTCATAGCTGAACCACTTACAAATCTGTTCACTCTAACCCTGGAATGTAATGAAATTCCAAAGATCTGGAAATCCACATTTGTTCTACCACTTTTAAAAGGGGGAGATCCAACTCTTTTAAATAATTATAGGCCAATCTCAAAGCTGTCACCGCTGGTGAAAATACTTGAAACCCTTGTGAGTGAACAGCTAAAATAGTTTTTATATACTAACTCTACTTTATCAATGTACCAATCGAGTTTCAGGAAGAAGCATAGCACAATTACAGCAACCATGAAGGTTTTAAATGATATCACTGAAGCCCTTGACAAAAAACAGCACTGAGTCTCACTTTTTATTGATCTCTCTAAGGCTTTTGATACAGTTGATCATGCTATACTGAGGCAGAGATTGTCAAGCGTTGTTCTTTCGAAGCATGCAGTTTCATGGTTTGCTAACTATCTGTCTGATAGAACTCAGTGCACTCAATTTGATGGGCTCATGTCTGTTAAATTGTCTGTCTGTAATCGTGTGCCCCAGGGCTCTGTACTTGGCCCCTCTTATTCACTATTTATATAAATAATTTAGACAAAAATGTGCAAAATGCGCAACTTCACTTTTATGCTGATGATACTGTTATTTATTGTTGTGCCTCGTCTCCGACAAAAGCTTTCCAGAACTTGCAAACTGCTTTTTATACTGTTCAACATTTGTAAATAAGGTATTTCTGTTTTTTTATATTTAATAAATGTGCAACATTTACTAAAAACCTGTTTTTACTTTGTCATTATGGGGTATTGTGTGTAGATTGATGAGGAAAAAAACTAATTTCATTCATTTTAGAATAAGGCTGTAACGTAACAAAAAGTCAAGGGGTCTGAATACTTTTCGAATGCATTGTATAAGTGAGGTAAATACAACAATGCCTGCTGAGACCATTTGGGTCCTGTTAGTAACTCCTTAGACACACCGCCACAACATCCCCACCATCCACCTCCCTCTCTCTATCATGGACCTCTCTTCCCCTGATCTCTCTTCATTTTGCTGAGTAGGGTGAATTCTAACCAGGATGCAATTAGGGGGGCTGAGGAGAAGGGGGAGGAGGAGGCGGGGCCCTCCATCTTGTTTCCGTGTCAGTTCCACTTCCCACCGCGCCCCAACCCCAATCCCCCATCCCCTTATCTTACCTTTGAACAAGACGAATGCTAATGTTTGTCTCACAAAAAATCGAAAGTGGCGTTTCAAAGCTGCGGGCCAATTTGTACAAATGTATGCATAAATGTGTGGCGCACTCTCTTAACGTCTTACTGTGGGAGACCGTGGGAGGGGAGGGCAGGCTGGAGAGAGCGCTATATCAGAGCCATACACAGTGCCACAGGTGCTACTTACGCTTTTATCTCTTATGCACATTCAGGGATTTGAATCGGTAGCAACATGTGGCAGTGGTCCATTGTCTACCTTTTGGAGCTCATTTTCACTTTCACAAGTACATGACAAGTAACTGCCATCTTATCCTTCAGTGACACCAACAGGATAGTTAGGTAGTGACTCAAACATCTCACCAACAGTGTTTGTGTGGTCATTGTCAGTCAACCACAGTATGAAGGGAGAAAGGATAGTATCACCTAAATCATTTATATCCACCACATTAGCATGTATGCCTTTCCATCAATCAAATTACCTAGTGGCCTCATGGGTGGAATGTTATTCATATTTTTCATAATTTCATAATTAATAAACATTATTTATTTTTTTCATGCAGAGAATTTGTTGTTTCTATGTCAAACGGTTTTCTTATATTTCCGTCTTTTGTGATGTGTATAAAGTGTATAATTGGGATGCAAAACAAAACATGTAATACATTTCAACTATATATCTGACATGGTATAGGTGTCTTCTCTTTTTAAGCCCATAACCATGTGTGTGAGGTGTATACTTTTGTTTCAAAGTAGATGTTTAAGACTACCAAGAAACACTCTGTGGGACCCTGATTTAGTCCAGTTTAGCAAAAGGTTAAACAATGTTAGACATTTCATATAACAGTGAAACCTTGCAGGCAAGCAGTGGCGGGAACATCTCTTGATCTCTTACTAGATGCCCACCTGTACAGCATCCCTTTTCAAGTGACATAAGAATGATACTGTATTGCAGTGAATTCGGTTTTAGCCCAACCAAACCTAACTCCCTGAGGGTTTTTTCTGTTTGTTTTGAATTGATCGTCCAAAACCTTATATGGTGGTGAATGTTTTAATTTTTCTGTTTTGTTTGTTGCTGTGCATTTTCGTTTCGATTGTGTGAAAAATCCCCAAAAATACACAGTGGGTCTAGGACTTACTATGAGGTTGACCGTGCTCCATTGGTACTTACCAAGTACTATGAGAATGGCCGGGCTCCATTAGGACTTACCCTGTACTATGAGGTTGACCGTGCTCCATTGGTACTTCCCCCCATTCTTCACCTTGCAGCTGTACTCGCCCGAGTCGCCCAGGCTGAGGTCACTGATCAGCAGGGAGGCATCCCCCTTGAGGTAGTCCCCGGCTAAGGACAGCCGCCCCTCCTCCGCCTCGTTGGGGTCGTACACCCGGCCCGCGAAGTAGGTGATCACCTGGCGGGGAGGGAGGAAAGGTGGCAAGGAGGGAGGGAATGAGGTACAGAGAGATAAGAGTTAGTGTTAGAGGTTCTGGCTGTGCATTGCAGGACTTGTGTAGGAAAGTGGAAATGGTGGTTCTGTACCCATGGTTATCTGGAGAAGGGTTGTGGATATGTGTAGGTGACACGCACATTGATACAGTACACGCATATATGTATCACTTAGGGGGAATGAACGAGGTATGCTACTGACCATTGGCAATCATTGTAAACACATATCATATTATTGTGATTATGTGGTGATCATACTACATGCTGTGCTACAGTGCCTTCAGAAAGTATTCACACCCCTTTACTTATTACACATTTTGTTGTGTTACAGCCTGAATTAAAAATGGATAAAACAACATTCTCATCCATCTACACACAATACCCCATAATGAGAAGGTGAAAACATTCTTTTAGAAATCTTTGCACATATATTGAAAATTAAATACAGAAATATCGAATTTACCCCTGAGTCAAAACATGTTAGAATCACCTTTGGCAGTGATTAAAGTTGTGAGTCTTTCTGGGTAAGTCTCTCTAAGAGCTTTGCACACCTGGATTGTACAATATTTGCACATTATTATTAAAAAAATTCTTCAAGCTCAGTCAAGTTGGTTGTTGATAATTGCTAGACAGCCATTTTCAAGTATTGCCATAGACTTTCAAGACGATTTAAGTCAAAACTGTAACTAGGCCACTCAGGAACATTCAGTGTCATCTTGGTAAGCAACTCCAGTGTAGATTTGCCCTTGTGTTTTAGGTTTTTGTCCTCCTGAAAGGTGAAATTGTCTCCCAGTGTCTGTTGGAAAGCAGACTGAACCAGGTTTTCCTCTAGGATTTTCCCTGTGTTTAGCTCTTATCCATTTAGTTTTATCCAAAATAACTCCCTAGTCCTTGCCAATGACAAACGTACCCATAACATGATGCAGCCACCACCATGCTTGAAAATATGAAGAGTGATACTCAGTGATGTGTTGTGTTGGATTTGCCCCAAACATAACGCTTTGTATTCAGGACATAAAGTTCCTTTCTTTGCCACATTTTCTGTAGTTTTACTTTAGTGCCTCATTGCAAACAGGATGCATGTTTTGGAACATTTATATTCTGAACAGGCTTCCTTCTTTTCACTCTGTCATTTAGGTTAGTATTGTGGACTAACTACAACGTTGTTTATCCATCCTCAGTTTTTCCTATCACAGCCATTAAATAACTGTTTTAAAGTCACCATTGGCCTCATGGTGAAATCCCTGAGCGGTTTCCTTCGTCTCCAGCAAAATAGTTAATGCCTGTATCTTTGTAGTGACTGGGTATATTGATACACTATCCAAAGTGTAATTAATAACTTTGCCATGATCAAAGGTGTATTCAATGGCTGCTTTTTTTTTTACCCATCTACCAATATGTACCCTTCTTTGCACGGCATTGGAAAACCTCCCTGGTCTTTGTGGTTGAATATGTGTTTGAAATTCACTGCTCAACTGAGGGACCTTACAGATAATTGTTTGTGTAGAGTACAGAGATGAGGCAGTCATTCAAAAATCATGTCATTCAAAAGTCCATGCAACTTATTATGTGACTTGTTAATAAAAGGTTTATTCCTGAACTTATTTAGGCTTGCCATAACAAATGTTTTAAACATAATTCCGCTTTGACATTATGGGAAATTGTGTGAAGGACCGTGACACAACATTTCAATTGAATCAATTTAAAATTCAAGCTGTAACACAACAAAATGTGAAAAAGTAAAGGGGTATGAATACTTTCTGAAGACACTGTATATAAACAAACTGTGTCTACCACTACATTATCTCAGACCCAAAGACAAAACAAACAAACTGTGTCTACCACTACATTATCTCAGACCCAACGACAAAACAAACAAACTGTGTCTACCACTACATTATCTCAGACCCAAAGACAAAACAAACAAACTGTGTCTACCACTACATTATCTCAGACCCAAAGACAAAACAAACTGTGTCTACCACTACATTATCTCAGACCCAAAGACACAACAAACAAACTGTGTCTACCACTACATTATCTCAGACCCAAAGACAAAACAAACAAACTGTGTCTACCACTACATTATCTCAGACCCAAAGACAAAACAAACAAACTGTGTCTACCACTACATTATCTCAGACCCAAAGACAAAACAAGACATTACTTCATCACTTGACCATGTAGGGAAATTCATAAAATAACAAATGCAGGGAAGAATGCAGATTTTTGTCAGCCCACATCACTTAAAGTTTATAACCCCCATTGCAGGTATTAAACATCACCATGGATATCCAAGCAGAGCACTTTCAATAACCTGCAGGGAGAGAGTGGAGGGAAAATGGAGGCGGCCATATTGGTCTAACAAGCTTGACGGTACCTCAGATATTAGCTTGACCAGTGGCCAAATGGAAAGAAAACTCTGCCCACTTGCAGAGGTGCAAATGGGTTGAGTGAAACCAGAATGACTCTAAAAACAAGACAGTTTGCTGAAAGATCTTCAAAGTTGAGAGAAGTGGATGAGAGATTGATTCAGTCCTTTGGGGGTAATCCTAGTCATTGAGAAGAGTGGGTCCCTATATAGACCCATATAGGCCTCAATGAACTGGAGACAGTGACGTACTGTTTGTTATGTCATAATGGGGGAGAAGCTGTGTCTGTGTCATAGAGCTGAGGATGCTTATCCATTCACAGAAGACACACTGCTGATGTATGCCTGGGTGGTTCAGCTGTCTAAGTCGTTGCTTCTCGATCACATATATTCACGGTGTACTACCACTCCCAGCATGGGTTCAAATCAGATCCACTGCTCTAGTGCTTTCTCTCCTCCTATCTACTGTCTCTATCCTGTACAAAGAAACAATATAAATGCTGTATATAGCCTTGTTATTGTTATGTAATTTTATTGTGTTACTTTTTATAAAAAAATGTACTTTTGTTTATTTAGTAAATCATTTCTTAACTCTATTTCTTGAACTGCATTGATGGTTAGTGGCTTGTAAGTAAGCATTTCACCGTAAGGTGTATTCGGCACATGTGACAAATACAATTTGATTTGATTTATAATTTCTTTTTGGTTCTACGATCTCAATAGTCTGAAATTGCTTCCTGTTGTCTCCTCTCCTACTGATCTGAAAACACAGGCAAGGTGACAGAAATATAAACGCCTATACCAGAAATGTGCTTTCACCTGTCTAGTTATGGAGGAAATGTGACAAGGGGAGGATGCCACTTTAGGCTGTTGAGATGCACCCAAAGCCAATAACCAAAGGGAGCACTCACCACTCTCTGCTTGGAGCTGGGCTTGAGGAGGAGCCACTCGATGTCCAGTGTGGGGGCGTCACCTGCCCAGAACTGGTGGTGACAGGGCAGTGTCGCATTGTCACCGACAACCCTCTTCATCTCGGTCTGTGCGCACGCCGTCAACACGCCCAGCAGAACTGTGGGGGCAGAGAAGAAAATGAGCTTAGAGACACTTTACGTGCACAAACACAGACACACGCCAGAACTGGGCTTAAAAGCCGGCATTTAATTATTTATTAATTACCTTGTATTTGAGTATATTCAAAAAAAGTGTCCGAAATAAACTACTTCTGTTGGAAGTATTTTCCAATTATTTCCTATAAATAGCTTAGTATTTTTAAATATTTGTATTTGAAATACTCTGTGTATTTCCAAATACATTACAACAACTACTTGTATTTTCAAAAAAAAAATATCTGAATACTGAAAGTAATTTAAATAATTGAAATAGTATTTGAACCCAGGTCTGACGCGCACACACACACGCACGCACACACACGCGCATGCACACACACACACACACACACACACACACACACACACACACACACACACCCCCCCCGCACACGCACACGCACGCACGCACACACACGCGCGCACACACACGCATGCGCACACACAGTAATTGAAGGTATTGGGGGTAATAGTGAGCCTTATACACACAGCATGTGGAGAGAAGATTAGCTTTGTTGTGCTTTGATACAGTGTAACTAACTAGGTATTGAACCCGCATACCTCAACAATAGCATTATCGCACTGAACTAAAGTCCAGAAATTAGCTGCGATGCTGCTCACACATCTTCAAGTCTCAGACAGGTTATTCCTCAAACAAGGATACTCTCAAACATGGTTATTCAATCATAGATGGGCCAACCACCTGAAAGAAAAGCATATTCCACAAAAGGTGATCAATGTTATTTTCAATGCCCTCTGCTTTATAAAATCTACCTCAACCCTACAGCACATCTCCATACAGCTGAAGTGTAAATGTCTCCATTGAAATACATTGTAAACCTTTTGCAGCCTGTCTACAAGGCAGTCATTCCAATGAGAGACAAATGGCCAATGCAACACACCGGGGGCCTTGGTCTGGATTAACTGCACAATGCCAGGCGGTGGAAAGGGGCATGGATAGGATGGCATTAGACTGGCATTAGACTGGTGTCAGGGGGGATTTACACTGAGATCAGTCTCATCAAAATGGATGGCAGAAAAAAGAACACGAGGAAAGAAAAACAAATGTCCCTGAGCGTCCGAGTTTCTGTTGAGTTTCTGTCTGCGCCTTAAATGGCACCCTATTCCCTATATATAGTGTCATAGGGCTCTGGTCAAAAGTAGTGCACTATGTAGGGAATAGGGTTCTATTTGGGATTCAACCTCTATCCCAATTTATTGCAGACTCAGTTCATCTCAAAGAGACACGCGAGACCACTCAAATGTGTCTGTCAACAGACAATAATATTGTCTGTTATATATTTAAGCAAAGCGGAGTGCCTGGAATTAGAGCAGTAAAAATACATGTTTTGTCATATCCGTGGTATACGGTCTGATATACCACGGCTGTCAGCCAATCAGCATTCAGGGCTCAAACCACCCAGTTTATAAAATATAATATACACTGCTCAAAAAAATAAAGGGAACACTTAAACAACACAATGTAACTCCAAGTCAATCACACTTCTGTGAAATCAAACTGTCCACTTAGGAAGCAACACTGATTGACAATAAATTTCACATGCTGTTGTGTAAACGGAATAGACAACAGGTGGAAATTACAGGCAATTAGCAAGACACCCCCAATAAAGGAGTGGTTCTGCAGGTGGGGACCACAGACCACTTCTCAGTTCCTATGCTTCCTGGCTGATGTTTTGGTCAATTTTGAATGCTGGCGGTGCTTTCACTCTAGTGGTAGCATGAGACGGAGTCTACAACCCACACAAGTGGCTCAGGTAGTGCAGCCCATCCAGGATGGCACATCAATGCGAGCTGTGGCAAGAAGGTTTGCTGTGTCTGTCAGCGTAGTGTCCAGAGCATGGAGGCGCTACCAGGAGACAGGCCAGTACATCAGGAGACGTGGAGGAGGCCATAGGAGGGCAACAACCCAGCAGCAGGACCGCTACCTCCGCCTTTGTGCAAGGAGGAGCAGGAGAAGCACTGCCAGAGCCCTGCAAAATGACCTCCAGCAGGCCACAAATGTGCATGTGTCTGCTCAAACGGTCAGAAACAGACTCCATGAGGGTGGTATGAGGGCCCGACGTCCACAGGTGGGGATTGTGCTTACAGCCCAACACCGTGCAGGACGTTTGGCATTTGCCAGAGAACACCAAGATTGGCAAATTCGCCACTTGCGCCCTGTGTTCTTCACAGATGAAAGCAGGTTCACACTGAGCACATGTGACAGACGTGACAGAGTCTGGAGACGCCGTGGAGAACGTTCTGCTGCCTGCAACATCCTCCAGCATGACCGGTTTGGCGGTGGGTCAGTCATGGTGTGGGGTGGCATTTCTTTGGCGGGCCGCACAGCCCTCCATGTGCTCGCCAGAGGTAGCCTGACTGCCATTAGGTACCGAGATGAGATCCTCAGACCCCTTGTGAGACCATATGCTGGTGCGGTTGGCCCTGGGTTCCTCCTAATGCAAGACAATGCTAGACCTCATGTGGCTGGAGTGTGTCATCAGTTCCTGCAAGAGGAAGGCATTGATGCTATGGACTGGCCCGCCTGTTCCCCAGACCTGAATCCAATTGAGCACATCTGGGACATCATGTCTCGCTCCATCCACCAACGCCACATTGCACCACAGACTGTCCAGGAGTTGGCGGATGCTTTAGTCCAGGTCTGGGAGGAGATCCCTCAGGAGACCATCTGCCACCTCATCAGGAGCATGCCCAGGCGTTGTAGGGAGGTCATACAGGCACGTGGAGTCCACACACACTACTATGCCTCATTTTGACTTGTTTTAAGGACATTACATCAAAGTTGGATCAGCCTGTAGTGTGGTTTTCCACTTTAATTTTGAGTGTGACTCCAAATCCAGACCTCCATGGGTTGATAAATTGTATTTCCATTGATTATTTTTGTGTGATTTTGTTGTCAGCACATTCAACTATGTAAAGAAAAAAGTATTTAATAAGATTATTTATTTCATTCAGATCTAGGATGTGTTGTTTAAGTGTTCCCTTTATTTTTTTGAGCAGTATATATCTCTGTGGCACATTAGGCAACACATTTGAGATGCTTAAGTCTTGAGAGAAGACATGTTTTCATTAGGTAATGATTAAGAACTTGTGAGAATGTTCTAAATCTTTATGAACATGAATGTTCCAAAAACGTTTTTGTCTTATCCTTTGGAATTGAATAAAAAACATTATTCAGTGTAAAGTCAGATATTATCTATCAACCATTTACAGTGCCAGGTGGAGAGTTTTTTTTGACAAAAGTCCATTAATTTCATGCTTGTGTAAGTCTAACTGCAGTCGTATTGAATAAGATGCTATCGACAAGCAGGCTTAATTGTCTAGCACAGCACAGCTCAAGCGTTTGCTTTATTGATACACATTGTGAATTCATGTTTGCTGATTCATGTCCATAAATCCAGCCAGTCTCAGTATGCATACTTATAAATACTCCCACCACTTCTGAATCAAGATAACCTCTTTGCTTCTCTTCTCTCTTTCTGCCTGGGCCACTTTACATTGGTTACACTGGAATAGTCTCACACACACATACATGACACACACACACACACACACACACACACACACACACAATTTCAAATTCCCCACATCATCCACTGACCACCGCTGACGCTGTAAATGATTTATACCCACCATGCACCATGATTGGCACCACAGCCCCGCCACAAGCTGTGTGTCGTGACCCCGAGAACACTAAAGCCATATCACCTCTGCATATCGCCCACTCCCACATATCCTTACATATTCACATTGCTGACAAGTCAGGAGCCCTCCACGACACTAGCATAAAAGCTAATTAGAGAGTGCTAACCGATTAGCTCACCCCATCTTACCCCCATTCATAATACATGATAGCGGTAATTAAGATATGTAATCAGAAGGAGCTGGAGTGAGTACGACAGGCTAATTGCTAATGATTACTCAATATGGGCCTAATTAGATTACATTGAGTGGCACTCAGAAGCTCAGGGGTGACAAGCAGGTGAGAAAGTGACCTCTTTGTGACGGTAATGGATTTGCTTACAAGCTACTGAAAGACATGCTAAGTCTGTACTCAAGAAAGACTTTAGTCTTTATTGCCTTTCGTGAACTAACACTTTACTGCTTGCACTGACTTTACTGATACTGTAGCTACTTGATTGAGGAAAAAGGTACTTACTATGACGGATACTCTGTGGTTGTCCTACCTAGTTACCTTAAGATGAATGCCCTAACTGTAAGTGGGTCGCTATGGATAAGAGCGTCTACTAAATAATTTGTATTTTTATGTAGTAGCTAACTTGCTAACTGGCCTGCTTTGAGAAAATGGCAGAAAGTCAATTTACAATAGAATTCATTTCTCCAGCAAACCTGCCAACAGCCACTTCCTGAATGTAATAAAATGTCTGCCGCTAAAAGTATTGGGTCTCCACTCCCCACTCGTTCCTGTTTTAGCACTGTGTTTCGCGTAGTCATTCTTTGCACTTGCCAATGTCATGTTAGGGGAGGACCTGAGAGCTCAGTTAGGACTCAGAAAGTCTCTCTCTGTCACAATCGTCGTACAGAGCAGACCAAGGCGCAGCGTGAGTTGAGTTCCACATCAATTTAATTCACAGTGAAACAACAAAAACAACAAAACATCCAACGAACGTGAAGTACAGCTCGCGCATAGGCACTAACTGAAACAATATCTCACAAAGCAGGTGGGAGAAAGGGCTTCCTAAATATGATCCCCAATTAGAGGCAACGATTACCAGCTGCCTCTAATTGGGAACCATACAAACCACCAACATAGAAATACAATGACTAGAACACCCCCCCTAGTCACGCTATGACCTAAACACCGAGAACCAAGGGCTCTCTATGGTCAGGGCATGACAGTACCCCCCCAAAGGTGCGGACTCCGGCCGCAAAACCTGAAACCAAATAGGGAGGGTGGGGGGGTGACTAGTGTTGGTGGCGGCTCCGGTGCGGGTCGTAGCCCCCGCCCAGACCACGGATCCGGCCATGGAGTTGGGCTGGACGCCTCTCCCGGACTGGGCACCGGCGCAGAGGAAGGCTCCGGCCTTGGAGCGGGACTGGACGCCATGCCTGGACTGGGCACCGGCGCAGAGGAAGGCTCCGGCCATGGAGCTAGGTTGGACGTCGTGCCTGGACTGGGCACCGGCGCAGAGGAAGGCTCCTGCCATGGAGCGGGACTGGACGCCGTGCCTGGACGCTGTGCCTGGACGCCGTTCCTGGACTGGGCACCAGCGCAGAGGAAGGCTCCTGCCAGGGAGCGGGACTGGACACCGTGCCTGGACTGGGCACCGGCGCAGGTTGCACCGGACTGATGACAAGCTCCTCAGGTCTAGTGCGTGGAACCGGCACAGGACGCTCCGGGCTGGAGAGGCGCACTGGAGGCCTAGTGCGTGGAGCCGGTACAGGTGGCACCGGACTGTTGACACGCACTTCAGGGCGAGTGCGAGGAGCTGACACAGGACGTACCAGACCGGGGAGGCGCACTGGAGGCCTGGTGCATGGAGCCGGCACCGGACTGGTGACACGCACTTCAGGGCGAGTCCGGGGAGCTGGCACAGGACGTACCAGACTGGGGAGGCGCACTGGAGGCCTGGTGCGTGGAGCCGGCACCGGACTGGTGACACGCACTTCAGGGTGAGTGCGGGGAGCTGGCACAGGACGTACCGGACTGGGGAGGCGCACTGGAGGCCTGGTCTGGGTTGGCGCCCCCCCTTGGGCTGTGTCGTGGCGGAGATCTTTGTGGGCTATACTCGGCCTTGTCCCGGGATGGTATGTTGGTGGTTGGAGATATCCCTCCAGTGGTGTGGAGGCTGTGCTTTGGCAAAGTGGGTGGGGTTATATCCTACCTGTTTGGCCCTGTCCGGGGGTTTCATTGGATGGGAACACAGTGTCTCCTGACCCCTCCTGTCTCAGCCTCCAGTATTTATGCTGTAGTAGTTTATGTGTCGGGGGGCTAGGGTCAGTCTGTCACATCTGGAGTATTTCTCTTGTCTTTTCCGGTGTCCTGTGTGAATTTAAATATGCTCTCTCTAATTCTCTCTCTCTTTCTCTTTCTTTCTTTCTCTCTCTCGGAGGACCTGAGCCCTAGGACCATGCCTCAGGACTACCTGGCTTGATGACTCCTTGCTGTCCCCAGTTCACCTGGCCGTACTGCTGCTCCAGTTCCAACTGTTCTGCCTGCCGCTATGGAACCCTGACCTGTTCACCGGACGTGCTACCTGTCCCAGACCTGTTGTCCCAGACCTGCTGGAACCCTGACCTATTCACCGGACGTGCTACCTGTCCCAGACCTGCTGTTTTCAACTCTCTAGAGACAGCAGGAGCGGTAGAGATACTCTCAAAGATCGGCTATGAAAAAGCCAACTGACACTTACTCTTGTGTTACTGACTTGTTGCACCCTCGACAACTACTATGATTATTATTATTTGACAATGCTGGTCATTTATGAACATTTGAACATCTAGGCCATGTGCTGTTATAATCTCCACCCGGCACAGCAAGAAGAGGACTGGCCACCCCTCATAGCCTGGTTCTTCTCTAGGTTTCTTCCTAGGTTTTGGCCTTTCTAGGGAGTTTTTCCTAGCCACCGTGCTTTTACACCTGCATTGCTTGCTGTTTGGGGTTTTAGGCTGGGTTTCTGTACAGCACTTTGAGATATCAGCTGATGTAAGAAGGGCTATATAAATACATTTGATTTGATTTGGTGCGTGGAGCCGGCACCGGCCTGATAACACTCTCCTCAAAACGCCTGCGCTGCAGCATACTCCTAGCCAACATCATTCTCCGATATCCCTCCTCACACTGCTCCATCGACTCCCAGGCGGGCTCTGGCTCTCTCCTTGGCTCGGCCGACCACCCCTCGTGCAACCCCATAAAAAAATCTTGGGGTTTCTGTGGCCACGGTCCCCGGCGTCATCGCTGTCCTTCCTGAGTCCTCTGCGACACCCGCCAAGGAAGGGTCTCGTGTCCTCCCATGATTTCTTCCCAGGTCCAAAACTCCTTTACATCCGTCACACGCTGCTTGGTCCTTGCTTAGTGGGATATTCTGTCATGATCGTCGTACAGAGCGGACCAAGGCCCAGCGTGAGTTGAGTTCCACATAATTTTAATTCACAGTGAAACAACAAAAACAACAAAACATCCAACAAACGTGTAGTACAGTGCGCACATAGGCACTAACTGAAACAATATCCCACAAAGCAGGTGGGAGAAAGGGCTTCCTAAATATGATCCCCAATTAGAGGCAACGATTACCAGCTGCCTCTAATTGGGAACCATACAAACCACCAACATAGAAATACAATGACTAGAACACCCCCCTAGTCACACTCTGACCTAAACACCATAGAGAACCAAGGGCTCTCTATGGTCAGGGCGTGACACACTTTCTCTCTATATGCTTAATTGATTTGTGGAGAAGAGGCCAGTGTTGACTATGGTTCATACATAGTACTAATGTTTGTGGATTGTGGCAGAAGCAATGCAAACTGATGCCGGTTTTATGCAAACATAGACATGTGAGTTCATATTAGCCTAGTGGTTAGAGCATTGGACTAGTACCCGAAAGGTTGCTAGATCGAATCCCTGAGCTGACAAGGTAAAAATGATAGAAAAACACATCTCTGGCTTTCATCTCACTTATTTCAAATTCTGAAATAACTGTTATTCTGAAATAACTGGCACGAACAGATTCTTTAATGATTAAAGGAAATACACAATTACATTACACTACCATATAACGTTCTCTGAATTTGTCCTGGCATGAGTGCCATTCAGATACATGGTCACTCTATCATTGGGTGAAAGTGGCATAACAGAGCAGGTTAAGCCGGTTATGTCATAGAAGACAAACCGAAAAGAGAAAAATAGATGAGAGCGAGAGAGGATCCAAGAGGATATATTATCTTACCAGAGGCTTACCAGAAGCAGCACAGTATACAGATGCTGACAGTGTAAAGGATAAAATGACCACGGGGCTATGGATAAAAGCCGAAGCTTTCAATTGTTTGCCCTCCTTTTTCAGTCAGTTCTCATTTGGACTGTGATCAACCGTATGGCCTGTTATGTTCTGGCCTGAACTGTTAGTATTGTTGGACAGTCTGGGTGAGAACAGTACAAAACAATTATACAAAATAGGAGTATGTGTGTGTGTATATATATATGCGATTATTAACACAAAAGGACCCAACCTGCTTGGCTGAGTGAGAGCTCAAAGCAGCGAGCGAGGACCTGGGTCCTCTGAAGATGCCCTAGGGGGAGTCGTGCTCCAGTAAATTCCCTCCTCTCCAGTCTTATTATAGGAGAGCTTGGGAGCCAGTGGGACACATTGGGCCCCATACCTTTCAAACTGTCCAAAGTCACGCTGCCTGTCTGACTAGCCTGCCTAGCTTGGCCGCTCCCGAGTCAGCACATCGCCTGTGCTCCCTGGCTCTGTCACAGAGAAATGCTCAGATCTGAGTAAAAAAACACCACAACTTCAAATAGACAACTAAAAGAGAAGGGGGCTAACTTCAGCCTGTGAGCTCACTTTGAATTATTTCTGTTCATTCTATCGTTTGGGGTGAAGTATCCCAGAATGCATCAGTGGGCCCAAAGCATGAGGGTTGAGTGTCGTCTGACTGCTGACTAACCGACTGTGTTAGCCGCACGTTGATATTTCTCCCATCCTTAAATTCAACACAGTTGACGCAGCTCCATGTGTATACTTACCACAGGAGATTGGTGGCACCTTAATTGGGGAGGATGGGCTTGTGGTAATGACTGGAGTGGAATAGGTGGAACAGTATCAAATCCATCAATCACATGGTTTCCATGTGTTTGATGCCATTCCATTCGCTAAGTTCTGGCCATTACTATGAGTCGTCCTCCCCTCAGCAGTCTCCAGTGATACTTACAGTACTGATCTCAGGGAATGGCATAGGAGGCGACTGACAAGAAGAAGAGTGTGTCGCTTTGTGTTAGTAGTAAGTCTGCAAGCAAATGTAATGGCATGTGCCATATCTGCATTGTGAAACACACAGCCTGTGAGAGCGGCTATATCAATCACACACACACACCCCATGTGTAAGGCAGTTCACAGAGCTTCTAGGCTTTGAAATACATCGCTCATTACCCTTTAGGGGTTTGGTGTTACATACAGTATGAGTGACTAGCGCCTATCGTCACGGTTCAGGGCCAGCTGATGTGGACAGCCTTGGAAAATTGAAAACACTGCTACCTGCCGGTCCGACACCTTATATCTTCCCCCCGCTTGACAGACTAGTATGCCGATAAAAAAGATTGAATGTCAGTGTTGCATTACGCCAAGTACCCTTCAACAGGGCAATATATAATTCTTTAGCCACAAGCCAGAGTTCAAGCCATTTGGACTTTGCAGAGTTTCAGTTTGCGTGGTGACGGATGTAATACTCACCTCCGCCACTAGGTGTGCAGTGCCTACTGTATAACTTCATGCCTGTTTATAACACTTTTTAGGGGGAAGTTAGGAGTGACGAATAAGAAATTAATGACTTTAAACATTGAAAGATGAGCACATAATGTGGCAAAGCACTTTAGCGTGTCACATAGAATTACTGCACGTCAAGCATAATGACCTTTCCCTGCTGTTTCCTTTTTTGCATACAATCTAAATGTTTGATTGTGCCACCAGCTCTAAGTGAATAGGCCTGAAGGCGAGATGGATTGGAGGGAAGGGGGGGAAGTAGCATCAAGGTGACTCCCAATTTGTGCTCAACATCCACAAACACCTCACAACATCACACACATCTGTTTTGTAAAAATTCACATCAACGCAATTAGACGTGAAACGAACTGACCAAATAAAGTGATATACAAAACCCAACATCCGACGGTTTCGGACTTAGTACATTTCCTACCTTTTTCCTTCTCCAAATCATACCCGTGGTTGCACCTTCCGTAACCTCATTCATCTGCGAGGGGGTAAATCATTTTACGTGCTCCTGCAATTACTCGGCTGTCTCAATCCTGTATGCACTGCATCTGGCCTGCCGGGGAAAGGTTAGGAGTATTTCCTACTCAGTGACTTCCAGACAGCACTTTGAAGGTGGGGGACGCTTTCCCATAATCCTTTGCTTCTACTACTGACAAGACCAGTTTCACTTTATACATCCCCTCCGTCCCCCCAAAATGTGGTATTAGATGCCACCTCTTGGTTTGGAAAAAAGGGGAATAGTACAGTACCCTCTCATGTGGCCAAAAGGGGGGGGGGGGTCTCCTACTCTTAGACGCTTTGTGAATACATTGAAGTACACCCACATACCACACACACTGAATCGAGGGAAAGATTGAGAGAAGAAAACCAGTCGAAATGAAGCCACCTGACAAGTGGCAACCTTGAAATCCATCTTCAAAGGTAACTGAGATGGGTTCCGTGATATGATGGAGTGAAGCTAAGCCTCCCACTGGTCTCCCACAAAAGCAAGAAATCTGCGTAACCAATTAGATTATGGTAATCAGAGCCCTCATAAACATCACCGGCAGGACGTTCCGACAACACTTGATTACCGAGTCCTCGTCCCAAATTGCACACTATTCCCTATATAGTGCGCTACTTTTGTCCAGGCCCTATAGGGAAGGCCCATAGGGCTCTGGTCAAAGTAGTGCACTTGAATCTTATCTGTCTTCTGCATCTGTGGGGATTCTACCTGAATAGGGGGGACTTAAACCAAAGTCTTGGACGGTGTCCAAATTTGAACTCCTTCCTTATTAAAGTTAGCTACTTGTCTGAGCGTTGTCCTCAGTTAACACTTGAGGGTGGAACTCATTGAAATGCAGGCCTTACAGCGAATGCTGAAACTTGGATAAATTGGTTCATTCGCTTCCAAAGAAAGATTCCACTGTGTTAATATCTTCCCTAAACAGAGGCAGGGGGGGTTGGTGGACTTGAAAATACTTCAGGTAGGCTTAGACACAGCTGTGTGTGCAATAGGATAGAGACACTATCTTGGCCATTGATTCGCCTTCCGTTCATAATTGTAAACAACTTCAAAGACTTGGACCTTTTCCTTCACTTTTACTGGTTTCACAGCGTTGTGAATTTTGGGTTGAAACACCACATGCCGGTCTATGTTGTGTAGAGACTAGTGTTAAAAGCCATCACCAAACGTCAAGCTGCCTGCTCTACTGCAGATAAAGCCAGCGACAGTGACTACAGTAGATATACCACACCATGAGCCTCAGTAACAATCAAGTCCAGATGAGTGAAGGAGAGGGAGAAGGTGAGAGAGAAAGGAGGGGGGACACACGTACGCACACACACACACACACACAGTCTTGTACAACTAACCTTGTGGGGACACAAAATTAATTCCCATTCAAAATCCTATTTTCCCTAACACCTAACCCTAACCTGAACTATGAAATGTTTTACCTTGTGGGGAGTAACAAAATGTCCCCAGTTAGTCAATTTTTTGGTTTGTTTACTATTCTTGTGGGGACTGACCAGTAAAAGGGGTTGTTTGTTATTGTAGTTTGGTCAGGGCATGGCAGGGGGAGTTTGTTTAGTGTGTTTGGGTTATGTTCTAGTTTTTCTATTTCTATGTTTCTATCTAGCTTTTCTATGTCTATGTTGGTTTTGGTAGGACCTCCAATTAGAGGAAGCTGGTTGTCGTTGCCTCTAATTGGAGGCCATATTTAGTTGGGTTAGTTCTCTTGTGTTTGTGGGTGGTTGATTCCTGTTTAGTCTATGCACCTTGCGGGACTGTTTCGTCGTTTGTTTTGTGTAAGTGTTTTGGTTTCCTTCAATAAAAGAAGATGTTCACTATACCCGCTGCAGTTTGGTCCATTACCTATAACGACATGTAGAGAGGTCAGAGACAGGGAACAGTGATTGTCAGAGAGAATCCCCAGAGAAACCCTTGATGCTCTTCAGAGGCTGCTTAGATCGTTGGTCCACACACACGCGCACACACACAAACACACACAAGTGCACACACACAGAGAGTATGTGTACATTGTTAGTGAACATTGCCTCCAGAAAAATAGACGGCATCGTCTAACAGCCTCCCCGATGAGAAAGAATCCTTTCTTTCCATCATTATCCACAGTCTGAATAATGATACTCTGCAATAAATTGTCTCTGTCTTCTTTCATATCATCAACTTGCTCCTGGTGATACGATATGAACAGCTTCGCCGTTGTCTTATGCTTTAATATGAAAAGGAAATATTCATCACAGAGACTTCATAGTGTGTGGACATGCTCTCAGTCCAGACACACTGACTCCCCTCTACCTTCCCCTCACCCTGTTCTACACCCAGGAGGTCTGATCTAGGATCAGGTCCCCAGCATAGTCATTATGATTTAAAAAGGCAAACTGATCCTAGATCAGCACTCCAACTCTGAGACACTTTATTAATACCAGCCCATGAACATGGGACCCCTACTCACAACATCAAACCATTGGGGCACTAAACATCTCACTACATCCCTCTGTAGCTATTGTAGTGCTGCTGGTCGGTGATTGAGGAGAAAAGCGCTGCAAAGAATGACATCCTGTTTGAAATGGTGAGTTTGTCATAAACCGCAAAGTTATATACATGGCTTGATGTGCTTTGATCCGGACGCTTAGGCCCCGTACACACTCAAGTTGCAGATCTGATGTACAACACATTTGACACAACAATTGTGATACAAAGGAGAGCTTTTCGGCACAAAAGTAATTACCCTGCGGAGACACCCCACAATGGTTGTGGAAACATTTTGTGTACAGATAAACTCTGTTGCATCACAAAAATATCTGAGGTTTCACAAGCTCTGTGTCAAATGAGTTGTACACCAGTTGTACAACCTAAGTGTGTACGGGGCCTTAGACTATTTGCTGTAAAAGTAAGATTAGTGCAACAACAAAAAATTGCTTATCAACTGCAATACCACTTTCATATCTGTTTTGCTGACTAAGCATCCGCCTCTTTGAGCACTTTGAAGTTTTCCCAGAGGTATAACAGCGCTCGACTCATCCTTTGTAACTATGAGTTATCGTGACTGTTAAATCATCATGACTGTTCCACCCTATCAGTTCTTTAGTGTCACTGTGAGCTTGACGTCAACTGGCACTTTTACTGTCTCTTAATATACGGCCCTATCACCACGAACAGCTGCTGCCTTAAGGATGCACTGCTGCTGCTGACTTGGAGAATTGACCTTTTTAGATCAATACTTAATACAGATTTTTGTGCTGCCAAGTCCTTTTTGCTGCAATTTGCAACTTTTGTGACCATTAGGTGAAAAATATAGCTGACTGGTGGTGTACAAGTGTGTGTGCATAATGTGTATATGCACTGTGTGTGGGGGGGGTATGGGTGTGTGCATGCTTGCGTGTGTGTGTAGGGGGATATGGGTGTGTGCATGCTTGCGTGTGTGTGTAGGGGGGTATGGGTGTGTGCATGCTTGCTTGCGTGTGTGCGCGTCTGTGTGTACTTCTGTTTGTGTGCATCTCAGTTTATGTGTGATAGGAATTCCAAAAAGTCATCTTTGTCTTCCACAGATCAGTTCTCTATCCCAGTTGGTTTACTTGACACTAAAACTTTTATTATCATCATGACCCCCTCCAAGTTGGTTTGGCTATCATTACCTGTAATGTAATAGCCTGGAGGTTTGACTGAGCGCCATAGACATTCTTTTAACATTTACGGAGGCCATAAAAACATGACTAAGGCTTCTTCCCAAATGGCACCCTATTCCCAATATAGTGCATTACTTTTGACCAGAGTCCAATAAGCCCTGGTCAAAAGTAGGGCACTATATAGGGAATAGGGCACCATTTGGGACTGGCCTAAACACCCCACACAGTAAAACAGTACTAATTGGAGATGCAGGCAGCTGCTCTGGACTGTACCAGCGGCCAACCATAAACTACCACCAGTGCATTGTAAAAACAGCTTCAGTTTGGGTTAATTAGCTCATCCTGTCATCTACATGGAAGCATGAGGAAAGGAGGGATATTCTCGTTTTGTCATTATTCCTCATCCTCCTTCTCAAATCGCACTGGACGAGAAGATGTGAGGTTCCTCCACTTGGATTTTCTCTTCCAATGAGCTATGAGAAGGAGGTCAAGGAAACAAGTACGCAAGGAACCAAGGATAGACCTTTGATATTCAGCCATAGCACCATGTTGGGAGCATGTTGGTGGCCCCTATAGACATTTTTACATTTCATTCCTTGTCAGTTGGCCACAGGATGTTAGAGAGGGCATCATGTGGCAGGAAAAGCCAGACAGCTAAATGTCAGGCATTCCTGGAGTTAATTGAAAACAGGTAGCACACCTTCCTCGTTTATTAGCGCTCACTGTAGAGTGAAACACTAGCTAGCCACACTGCTACATGAGAACACATCAATGAGACACTACTTCATTAATAACAAGTGGTCTCTGGGTCCTGAAAAAGAGTAAAGGTAATATAATGTATATAAAACAGGAAGTACAAGATCTATCCATGTTCCATACCCTTCCATGCTTTCTGTAAACTGGTTCATAGGGTAATAATGGCGCATTTAGTATTACTGGTTTTAACAGTGGGTGGTTTCTTAATAAGGGTTTGTTTTCAGTAAAACCAATTGATTGAAACAAAGCAACAAGAATACATTAAATATCAATGAAATACCAATGGAATTATGTGTAAATGAGAGAATGGATAGAAGAGATGGGAACATCATCACCTGCGAAAGCCTCTTATATCCTTCTCCTCTACTCTGTGCGTTAGCAGATGGAGAGAACACCCAATGGGCTGAGTCTGGTCCTCAAAGAGAGACCGAGGGACAGGAAGAGGAGCCTGTGGCTACAGGGATAGTTGGGTTGGATTGATAACACTGTCCAATGCTCTTCTCCAGTACCACACTGACTGAGGCTTCCAGATGGTGGATGGAACTGAACTGGAGGATGCCAAGGTTGGATGGTGTCAGTGGATATGCATGGCCATTTCAATTCAGTCAATTCAGGAAGTAAACTGTAGTTTTAATCTGAACTATTTCGCTTTGACCTTCTAAATAGACTGAATTGAAATTGAATTCACACCAATCCTACACAAAACAGTTTAACAGTAGTCACCCATAGTGTAGTAACAGCCCTGCAGCCATTTGCAGGAGCTAGCCGGACACATTTGTGTGTGTCTCTAAAGGCATTGATTTTTCCATACACGCTTAGAAAAAAAGGTGCTACAGTATATATACAGTACCAGTCAAAAGTTTGGACACATCTACTCACGTCTAACGTTTTTTCTTTATTTTTACTATTTTCTACATTGGAGAATAATAGTGAAGACATCAAAACTATGAAATAACACATATGGAATCATGTAGTAACTAAAGAAAGTGTTAAACAAATGAAAATATATTTTATATTTGAGATTCTTCAAAGTAGCCACCCTTTGCCTTGATGACAGCTTTGCACACTCTTGGCATTCTCTCAACCAGCTTCACGAGGTAGTCACCTGGATTGCATTTCAATTAACAGGTGTGCCGTGTTAAAAGTTAATTTGTGGATTTTTTTTCCCTTCTTAATGCTTTTGAGCCAATCAGTTGTGTTGTGACAAGGTAGGGGTGGTATACAAAATATAGCCCTAATTGGTTAAAAGACCAAGTCCATATTATGTCAAAAATAGCTCAAATAAGCAAAGAGAAACGACAGTCCATCATTCCTTTAAGACATGAAGGTGCAGTCGCAAAAACCATCAAGCGCTATGATGAAACTGTCTCTCATGTCCACACATTTCAAGGTTGCCTTGAAACAATGACTGGTAAATGATCCAAGACCAGCTCAGTTAATCCCTACCATTGTGACAATGAGTCACAATAGTAGGAAAACCAATTATGCAACTCATCCTGCACTATCAGCTCCAATGTAAATAACATGAGTATGTCTACCTCTGATACGCTTCCCAGTAAAGCATTAAAAACAATCAAGCAACCCAGAAAAGTGCTAAAAATAGCCCATATTAACATATGTAGCCTAAGAAATAAGGTCCATGAAGTCAATAACTTGCTTGTAACAGATGCCATTCATATTCTGACTATCTCTGAAACTCACTTAGATAATACCTTTGATGATACAGTGGTAGCAATACATGGTTATAACATCTACCGAAAATAAAGAAATGCCAACGGAGGCGGTGTTGCGGTCTATATTCAGAACCACATTCCTGTAAAGCTTAGAGATGATCTAATGTTAAATACTGTTGAAGTAATATGGCTACAGGTTCATCTGCTTCACCTAAAGCCCATTCTTGTGGGAAGCTGCTATAGACCACCAAGTGCTAACAGTCAGTATCTGGATAATATGTGTGAAATGCTTGATAATGTATGCGATATCAACAGAGAATTATATTTTCTGGGTGATTTAAATATTGACTGGCTATCATCAAGCTGTCCACTCAGGAAAAAACTTCAAACTGTAACCAGTGCCTGCAACCTGGATCAGGTTGTCAGTCAACCTACCAGTCAGTATCTGGAATTAAATCATCAACATGTATTGATCACATCTTTACTAACGCTGCAGATATTTGCTTTAAAGCAGTATCCAAATCCATAGGATGTAGTGATCACAATATAATAGCCATATCTAGGAAAACCAAAGTTCCAAAGGCTGGGCCTAATATAGTGTATAAATGGTCATACAATAAGTTTTGTAGTGATCCATATGTTGAGGATGTAAAGAATATTTGCTGGTCTGTGTTGTGTAATCAAATCAAAGTTTATTTGTCACGTGAGGAGCAACCAGACGCTGCACTTGACGTATTTATGAAACGACTTATTCCAGTTACTAATAAGCACGCACCCATTAAGAAAATTACTGTGAAAACTATTAAATCCCCTTGGATTGATGAGGAATTGAAAAATTGTCTGGTTGAGAGGGGTGAGGCAAAAGTTATGGCAATTAAGTCTGGCAGCCCAACTGATTGGCAAACATACTGCAAATTCAGAAATCATGTGACTAACGAAATAAAAAGAAAAAGAAACTATACTATGAAACAAAGATATATTATATAAAGAATGATAGTAAAAAGCTTTGGGGCACCTTAAATGAAATTTTGGGGAAAAAAAGCCAACTTGGCTCCTTGAATCAGACAGCTCATTCATCACAAAGCCCACTGATATTGCAAACTACTTGAATGACTTTTTCATTGGCAAGATAAGAAAACTTAGGGATGACATTCCAGCAACAAACGCTGACACTACACATCCAAGTTTATCGTACCAAATTATGAAAGACAACAATTGTACTTTTGAATTCCGTAAAGTCAGTGTGGAAGAGGTGACAAAATAATTGTTGTCTATCAACAACGACAAGCCACCAGGGTCTCACAATCTGGATGGAAAATGACTGAGGATAATAGCAGATGATATTGCCACTCCTATTTGCCACATCTTCAATTTAAGCCTACTAGAGACTGTGTGCCCTCAGGCCTGGAGGGAACCTAAAGTCATTCCGCTACCCAAGAATAGTAAAGCCCCCTTTACTGGCTCAAATAGCTGACCAGTCTGCCTGTTGCCAACCCTTAGTCAACTTCTGGAAAAAATGGTGTTTGACTAGATACAATGCTATTTCACAGTAAACAAAATGACAACAGAATTTCAGCATGCTTATAGCGAAGGACACTCAACAAGCACAGCATTTACACAAATGACTGATGATTGGCTGAGAGAAATTGATGATAAAACGATTGTGGGGGCTGTCTTGTTAGACTTCAGTGCAGCTTTTGACATTATCGATCATAGTCTTCTGCTGGAAAAACGTATGTGTTATGGCTTTACACTCCCTGCTATAATGTGGATAAAGAGTTACTTGTCTAACATAACACAGAGGGTGTCCTTTGATGGAAGCCTCTCAAATATAATCCAGTTAGAATCAGGAATTCCCCAGGGTAGCTGTTTAGGCCCCTTGCCTTTTTCAATTTTTACTAATAACATGCCACTGACTTTGAGTAAAGCCAGAGTGTCTATGTATGCGAATGACTCAACACTATACACGTCAACTACTACAGCGACTGAAATGACTGCAACACTCAACAAAGAGCTGCAGTTAGTTTCAGAGTGGGTGGCAAGGAATAAGTTAGCCCTAAATATTTCTAAAACTAAAAGCATTGCATTTGGAACAAAACACTCACTAAACCCTAAACCTCAACTGAATCTTGTAATGAATAATGTGGAAATTGAGCAAGTTGAGATGTCTAAACTGCTTGGACTAACCCTAGATTGTAAACTGTCATGGTCAAAACATATTGATGCAGTAGTAGCTACGATGGGGAGAAGTCTGTCTATAATAACGCGATGCTCTGCCTTCTTAACAATACTATCAACAAGGCAGGTCCTACAGGCCCTAGTTTTGTCGCATTTTGACTACTGTTCAGTCATGTGGTCAGGTGCCACAAAAAAGGACTTAGGAAAATTGCAACTGGCTCAGAACAGGGCAGCACGGCTGGCCCTTGGATGTACACAGAGAGCTAATATTAATAATATGCATGTCAATCTCTCCAGTAGTTTAGACAGACAGCTCGGTGCATTCAACATGTCAATACCTCTCATAAATAAAAGTAGTGATGAAGTCAATCTCTCCTCCACTTTCAGCCAGGAGAGATTGACTTCATCACTACTTTTATTTATGAGAGGTATTGACATGTTGAATGCACCGAGCTGTCTGTCTAAACTACTGGCACACAGCTTGGACATGCATGCACACCCCACAAGACATGCCACAAGAGGTCTCTTCACAGTCCCCAAGTCCAGAACAGACTATGGGAGGCACACAGTACGACATAGAGCCATGACTACATGGAACTCTATTCCACATCAGCTAATGGGGATCCATAATAAATACAAATACAAATACAGGAAAGGAAGACTCAGAGTTACCTCTGCTGCAGAGGATAAGTTCATTAGAGTTACCAGCCTCAGAAATTGCAGACCAAATAAATGCTTCACAGAGAAAACACTACTAAAGGACACCAATAAGAAGAAGAGACTTGCTTGGGCCAAGAAACACAAGCAATGGACATTAGACTGGTGGAAATCTGTCCTTTGGTCTTATAAGTTCAAATTTGCGATTTTTGGTTCCAACAAAGTAAGCGAACAGAAGATCTCCACATGTGTGGTTCCCACCATGAAGCATGGAGGAGAAGGTGTGATTGTGTGGTGGTGCTTTGCTGGTGATACTGTCTGTGATTTATTTGGAATTCAAGGCACACTTAACCAGCATGGCTACCACAGCATTCTGCAGCGATACGCCATCCCATCTGGTTTGCGCTTATTGGGACTATCATTTGTTTTTCAACAGGACAATGACCCAACACACCTCCAGGATGTATAAGGGCTATTTGACCAAGAAGGAGAGTGATGGAGTGCTGCATCAGATGACCTGGCCTCCACAATCACCCAATTGAGATGGTTTGGGATAAGTTGGACCGCAGAGTAAAGGAAAAGCAGCCAACAAGTGCTCAGCATATCCTTCAAGACTGTTGGAAAAGCATTCCAGGTGAAGCTGGTTGAGAGAATAACAAGAGTGCAAAGCTGTCATCAAGTCAAATGGTGGCTACTTTGAAAAATCTCAAATATAAAATATATTTTGATTTGTTTAACACTTTTTTGGTTACTACATGATTCTATATGTGTTATTTCATAGTTTTGATGTCTTCACTATTATTCTCCAATGTAGAAAATAGTAAAAATAAAGAAAAAAACGTTAGACGTGAGTACAATGTAGAATTATAGTAAACATAAAGAAAAAACATGAATGAGTAGGTGTGTCCAAACTTTTGACTGGTACTGTATATATAATACATTTTTTGTTGTTGTTCAGTATAGAACCTAAAGGGTTAATCGGCTGTCCCCATAGGATCACCCTTTGAAAAACCCTTTTTGGTTCCAGGTAGAACCCTCTTTGGTTCAGGTAGAACCCTTTTGGTTCCAAGTAGAACACTTTCGGGTTCCATGTAGAACCCTTTGCACAGAGGGTTTTATATGGAACTCAAAAGTGTTATCCTATAGGAACAGCCAAAGAACCCTTTTGGAACCCATTTTTCAAAGAGTGTAGGAATCAGTCAATTGGTTATAATGTCATTCCCCATGCCTTTCCTAACCATGGCCTAACCTTGGAGATCTGCACTCATTAGTCATAATGTCTGTAGAGACATTATCTGCAGGCTAGTGTTTACTGAGGGATATGAAACTAAACCTATTGGAGTTTGAATAAAGCAGTGTGCTTTCTAGTAAAGGGATAGTGTGATGGTTTCCTGCAGTTGGGGTTTGGTTTGATTGCATCCGGACCACAGTAACTCTGGATTACCTGGCTGGCTGAGCGCTCGCACACACACACACGCACACGCACACACACACACACACACACACACACACACACACACACACACACACACACACACACACACACACACACACACACACACACACACACACACACACACACCACCCCCCCCCCCCCCCCCCCCCTCCCGGGCTCTGCATGCCCCAGATTCAGAGGGCGTGCTGCTAACTGGCCCCAGTGGAGGTGGGAGATGGAGACTGAGAGGAGAGGAGATTGGAACCAGATGAATGCTGTGCTTACAGGCTAAAGCTTCATCCGTCCCCACACTGGGCTTCTATTCCACATCTCTATCACCTCCAATCCCAGATTAAAACAATGTAGGGAGACGCCATGCCAAACACTGGGCTAGAATAGGGTGTGTGTGTGTCCGTGCACGCGTGCGAGCGGGTGTCCGAGCGTGTGTGTGTGTGTGTGTAAGAGAAAGAGTTGGACTAAGCCCCAGAGGGTGTGTGGATGATTCTGCTTGCCATAATAATCCTACTTCCAAGTACGTTGTTGGTGTTTAGAATTTTCATTTTGATGTATAACGCTCTAGAGACAAGCTACACCAGACACATTAGTCAATGTAGTAAGACTGCTGTATTACGGAAAGGATGAAATAAACACGCTGGCTACAACCGAGCAGAGAAACACCAAAGGGGTAAATTGGGATTCAGACAACAACATGTCCACCCCACTACTTTTTTGGTAAACAGCTGAGGGATAGGGAGAGTAAGACAGATGAACTAAGCTCAAAAGGCTTTTATATGTTATATTCTTCAAGAATCAATAGCTGTATATCATTTATTTAAAGTCCATACATGGATGTACCAATCCCAGATTGCCCTTTTAAAGGAGTAGGGAAAGGGATTTACCATAAATGAGCATAGACTGCTCCAGACTCATAATGTAAGTGGAAGAAGAAAAATGTTGAAAAAAATGAACTCAAAGTCTGGAGGAAAAAAAATCCCTAATGCGTGGGCTGAAATGATATCAAACTTGTAGATCGTCCGAGACCTTCCCTCTCCTTGTCTCTCAACGACATGCAGACAAGCACTCACCACACGCTCGCACATACACACACTCCCTCTCTTTCTCTCATGATTAAAACGCATAACTGATCCTCCTCCATTATGATTTGGCTACATACCTCATAGATGGGCACTCAGGGCATTCTCAGTACTTGAAATGTAATCAATGCGCAACCCCTTTTAGCTATGAGAACCCTTGAGTACCAAATAAATGGATTTGCTTTCGGCACGAAGTGTAAAATCTAATTTCTGCTGCTTCGTCTAATTGTTCCACTTAACTGAAGAGAGGATTGTGTACAATGCCAAAGACGGATGTAAACCGTAACGTTCTGCTGTCTTTAAGATAAGTGAAGAAGTGAACTCTGGGCTGCTAGCCTGTCGCATTCCTATGGTTTTGCTGACTCAGAGGCTTTGTCTTAAAATGAATGACTGAGGCCTGTGTCGCTGCGGTACTGTGGTGCTGTGGCCTGTGTAGCAGTGGTACTGTGGTGTTGTGGTACTGTGGTGCTGTGGTACGTGTAGCTGTGGTACTGTGGTGCTGTGGTACTGTGGTGCTGTGGCCTGTGTAGCAGTGGTACTGTGGTGCTGTGGCCTGTGTAGCAGTGGTGCTGTGGTACTGTGGTGCTGTGGTACGTGTAGCTGTGGTACTGTGGTGCTGTGGTACTGTGGTGCTGTGGCCTGTGTAGCAGTGGTACTGTGGTGCTGTGGTACTGTGGTCTGTGTAGCAGTGGTACTGTGGTGCTGTGGTACGTGTAGCTGTGGTACTGTGGTGCTGTGGTACTGTGGTGCTGTGGCCTGTGTAGCAGTGGTACTGTGGTGCTGTGGCCTGTGTAGCAGTGGTACTGTGGTGCTGTGGTACTGTGGTGCTGTGGCCTGTGTAGCAGTGGTACTGTGGTGCTGTGGTACTGTGGTGCTGTGGCCTGTGTAGCAGTGGTACTGTGGTGCTGTGGTACGTGTAGCTGTGGTACTGTGGTGCTGTGGTACTGTGGTGCTACGGTACTGTGTAGCTGTGGTAGTGTGGTACTGTGGCCTGTGTAGCTGTACAACCTGAGTGTGTACGGGGCATTAGAGTGTGAGTAATCATGAGGATATTTGAATGTCAATGGGGTTCAAGTCTCGAGACTGAGACAGCTATTTCAAAATGTTGATTTTGTGGTCAATTAAAAAACAATGGTGGACTTTGATTAGCGCTGTTGGTTATGTTTTTGCTGGAAGATCATCTTGCGGCCAAGTGTAAGCCTCCTATCAGGCACAACCAGGTTTTGGTTAAAACTGATCTTAACAAGGGCCCCAGGACCTGTGGAAGCCAAGTAGCCCCATGACATCAACGATCCACTACTATATATTACAGTAGGTATGAGGTACTTTTCTGCATATGCTTCTGTTTTTCAATGACACACCCACCACTGGTGTGCATGGCAAGAGAGCTCTATTTTCATGTCATTTGACCATAGCACCGGCTCCAATCCAAGTGCCAATGCCGTTAATACAACTCCAGGCGGTGCTATGATCAGATGACGTGTGTGTGTCTCCACATCAGCAGACACATCTCCATTAAAGATGTGCATAAGAAATCACACAATAAGTTGCATGGACTCACTGTGTGTGCAATGACAGTGTATAACATCATTCTTGAATGACTACCTTATCTCTGTACCCCACACATACAATTAGTGAATTTCAAAACACAGATTCAACCACAAAGACCAGGGAGGTTTTCCAATGCTTCGCAAAAAAGGGCACCTATTGGCAGATGGGTAAACATTTAAAAGCAGACATTGAATATGCTTTATTCTATACCTAGAGGGCTCCTGATATCTCCAGGACTGATAAGTATCATTTTTGTCTTTATCTGTTGTTTGTCTAGTACTGCCTTTTTGCTAGCTAGGGCCATCTACATTAAGTGCTGCCTATCTTCCCAGTAGCCTACTTGCAGTTGATTGTTGACACATCCACCAGGATTAAGGGGCAGGGCAATTTGTGACAGTTGTTTTCGTAATCAGTGGCTGTATTGGAAGGTGAGTGTTTTTTCTTCTCCTACACAATCAGCAATTAGTACCAGGAGGTGTGCTCTTCACCTTTGCAAGGCAATTAGCAATTAGTATTAGTTCTTCAGTCTCTCTTGTTTTCTCAGCGGCAACTGTAAGTGGCGGTCTTGTCACAAAACTAAGACCGTCACCAAAACAAAGACAGTTCTGCCGAGTTGTTCTGCAGTTATTCGAAGAAGGCTCCACACCACTTTCTCACTTGAGTATTTTACCTAGTTCTTTTCAGATTATCTCATTTTGCTCTTTTGTACACTGAACAAAAATATAATTGCAACATGTAAAGTGTTGGCCCCATGTTTCATGAGCTGAAATAAAATATCCAAGAAATGTTCCATTAACACAAAAAATATTGTTAATTTCACATTCTGTGCTCAAATTTGTTTACTTCCCTGTTGGTGAGTATTTCTCCTTTGCCAAGATAATCCATCAAGCTGACAAGTGTGGCATATCAAGAAGCTGATTAAACAGCATGATCATTACACAGGTGCACCTTGTGCTGAAGACAATAAAAGTCCACTAAAATGTGCAGTTTATCACATAACACAATGCCACAGATGTCTCAAGTTTTGAGGGAGCTTGCAATTGGCATGCTGACAGCAGGAATGTCCACCAGAGCTGTTGCCAGAGAATTTAATGTTCATTTCTTACCATAACCGCCTCCAACGTTGTTTTATATAATTTGGGAGGCCAACAGACCTCACAACCGCAGACCACGTGTAACCACGCCAGCCCAGGACCTCCACATCTGGCTTCTTCACCTGTGGTATCGTCTGAGACCACCCACCTGGACAGCTGATGAAATTGTGGGTTTGCACAACCAAGGAATGTCTGCACAAACTGTCAGAAACCATCTCAGGGATGTTCATCTGCGTGCTTGTCGTCCTCACCAGGGTCTTGACCTGACTCCAGTTTGGCGTCGTATTAGACTTCAGTGGGCAAATGCTCACCTTGGTACACTGGAGAAGTGTGCTCTTCACGGATAAATCCCGGTTTCAACTGTATCGGGCAGATGGCAGACAGTGTGTATGGCGTCGTGTGGGAAGAGAAGTTTGCTGACGTCAACGTTGTGAACCAAGCAGCCCATGGTGTCGGTGGGGTTAGGGTATGGGCAGACATAAGCTACGGACAACGAACACAATTGCATTTTGTCGATGGCAATTTGAATACACAGATACCGTAACGAGATCCTGACACACATTCTCATGCCATTCATCTGCCGCCATCACCTCATGTTTCCGCATGATAATGCACGGCCCCCTGTCTCAAGCATCTGTACACAATTCCTGGAAGCTGAAAATGTCCCATACTCACCAGACATGTCACCCATTGAGTATGTTTGGGATGCTCTGGATCAACATGTACGACAACGTGTTCCAGTTCCTGCCAATATCCAGAAACTTCACACAGCCATTGAAGAGGAGTGGTCCACAGGCCACAATCAACAGCCTGATCAACTGCATGTGAAGGAGATGTTGCGCTGCATGAGCAAAGGGTGGTCACACCAAATATTTTCTGATCCACGCCCCTACCCTTTTTTTTAAAGGTATCTGTGACCAACAATGCATATCTGTATTCTCAGCCATATGAAATCCATAGATTAGGGCCTACAGAATTTATTTAAATTGACTGATTTCCTTATATGAACTGTAACTCAGCTGTCAGCCTGAATTCAAAATGAATTAAAGAGTTATTTATTCTATTTATTCTTAACCATCTACACACTGTTACGGATACAGGTATCCTGTGTGTGTATTTCTTTTCTCTCCTCCTCCTCCTCCTCCTCACAGGTGACAATCATCAGTCACCAATCAGTCCACAAACAGAAGATACCTGCTCCTCTTCCCTCACCCAATCACATTCTCTCTCTCTCTCTCTCTCTCTCTCTCTCTCTCTCTCTCTCTCTCTCTCTCTCTCTCTCTCTCTCTCTCTCTCTCTCTCTCTCTCTCTCTCTCTCTCTCTCTCTCTCTCTCTCTCTCTCTCTCTCTCTCTCGCACCTTAATGTCACTTTGTCCTCCAGCCTGTGAGTATTTTTTTGTTATAGTGTTTTACTGTTTGTTTGGTGGGAAAAGGGGGTAACAAGACCAGTTGCCCATGGGCCTACATTACCCGTAGGAAAACAGTGTCTAAATACACTAGTTAGAACTGGGCGGACCACCCACTGTATTTTTGGTTAGTTAGCTGTACTGAAGTAGGCTAGTCTAGCTTAGGGGTGTTTTTGGATTATTGTTTCTTTCCTTGGGTCCAGCTCAGCCCCTCTTCCCACACCCCATTACCGTGTGTTTAAGAAATAAATATTTAGTGTTTGACGGTAAATTTCAGTTGTCTGTGGTTTTTGTTCTCACTGTTACTTTATCACTATTATAATTTGCAGGAGTTATGTTACGGGTCTCGTTGCCATCCCCCCTAGACTGCAGGGCCAAAGGGATTCGTAACAACACAATACCCTATGACAAAGTGAAAGCATGTTTCTAAATTGTTTAGCAAATTAATTGAAAATGAAATATCTAAGTATTTGCACCCCACTTTGTAGAATCACCTTTGGTGGTGAATAGGGCTGTGAGTCTTTTGGGGTAAGTCTCTAACAGCTTTGCACACCTGGATTGTACAATATTTGCACATTATTCTTAAAAAAATTATTCAAGCTCTGTTAAGTTGATTATGAGAAAAAATGTATGAAATGTATGCATTCACTACTGTAAGTCGCTCTGGATAAGAGCGTCTGCTAAATGACTAAAATGTAAATTGCCAGACAGCCATTTTCAAGTATTGCCATAGATTTTCAAGTTGATTTAAGTCAAAACTGTAACTCAGCCACTCAAGAACATTCAATGTCGTCTTGGTAAGCAACTCCAGTGTAGATTTGCCCTTGTGTTTTAGGTTATTGTCCTGCTGAAAGGTGAATTTGTCTCCCAGTGTCTGTTGGAAAGCAGACTGAACCAGGTTTTCCTCTAGGATTTTGCTTGTGCTTACAGCCATATTCTGTTTGTTATGATCAACAACAAAAAAATCCCTAGTTCTTGCCTATGACAAGCATACCCATAACATGATGCAGACAACACCATGCTTGAAAATATGAAGAGTGGTACTCAGTGATGTGTTGTGTTGGATTTGCCCTAAACATAACATTGTGTATTCAGGACAAAAAGTACATATCTTTGCCCCATTTTTTGCAGTATTACTTAAGTGCCTTATTGCAAACAGGATTCATGTTTTGGAATACTTTTTTCTGTTCAGGCTTCCTTCTTTTCACTTTGTCATTTAGTTGTGGAGTAAATACAATGCTGTTGATTCATCCTCAGTTTTCTCATATCACAACCATTAAACTTTAACTGTTTTAATATCATCATTGGGCTAGTGGTAAAATCCATGAGCAGTTTCTTTCCTCTCCAGCAACTGAGTTAGGAAGGATGCCTGTATCTTTGTAGTGAATGGGTGTATTGATACACCATCCAATAACTTCACCATGCTCAAAGGGATATTCAGTGTCTGCTTTTTTTACTTTTACACATCTACCAATCGGTGCCCATCTTTGCGAGGCATTGAAAAACCTCCTTGGTCTTTGTGGTTGAATCTGTGCTTGAAATTCACTACTAGAGGGCCCTTACAGATACTTCTGTGTGGGGTACAGAGATGAGGTAGTCATTAAAAATCATGTTAAACACTTATTGATTATTGAGTCCAACTTGTTATGCGATTTGTTAAGCACATTTTTACTCCTGAACTTATTTAGGCTTGCCATAACAAAAGGCTTGAATACTTATTGACTGAAGACATTTCAGCTCTAAAATTGTCAACAACAAAAAAATCAAAATTGACATTATGACTGTTGATCAGTGACACAAAATCAACATTTTATACATTTAATACAGCCTGAAAGAACAAAATGTGGAAAAAGTGAAGGGGGTGAATACATTCTGAAGGCACTGTAGATCACATCAAAGAATATTGCTACTCCAGCTGCTCTCTCTTCATCTGACTACGTTTCCTCTCTTAGTCAGAAAGCATCTGGTATTTGCGGTGGGCTACTCATTTCTCCTAAGTGGAGATTTTCTATTTTTCCCGATCTCACCTGTCCAACTCCTCATTTGAATTCCATGCTGTCACTTGTCCACTCAAGCTGAACATTGTTGTCATCTATCGCCCACCAGATAGTTCCTCAATGAGCTTGACACTTTGATAAACACATTTTCTGACAATGGCTCACCGCTCTTCGTACTTGGCGACTTCAACCTTCCGACGCCTGCCTTGGATTAATTTCTTTCCCTCTCTTTCCTTTCTTTGCCTATTTTGACCTCACCCTTTTCCAGTCCCCTCCCACTCACAAGGCAGGCAATACACTTGACCACATCTTTACTAGAGGCTTCTCGCGTACTAATCTCACTGAAACCCCCCTCCAGGTCTCTGATCACTACTTTGTTTCCTTTTCTGTCTCCCTTTCCTCCAACCCTAGCCACTCAGCCCCTACCCAGATGGTCATGCGTCGTCGCAATCTTCACTCTCTCCTCCCACTACTCTTCCCTCTTCTATTCTATCATTGATCCCTTCTGCTAAATCCTTCTCCTGCCTGTCTCCTGATTCTGCCTCTTTGACCCTACTATCCCCATTTGCCGCATCCTAGGTCTCGCACTGTCCCCTTTCCTCCCAGCCGTCTCGCCCTCCCCTCCTGCTTCGTGGCTGAGTTACTCATTGCGAGCTTACAGAACAGGGCTGCGGGTAGCTGAGCAAAAATGGAGAACTACAATCCGGAGGACCCATCATCCTTTCACTCCTTCCTCTCTATCATCTCTTCCTATGTATCTGCTGCTAACCCCTCTGCATCTAATCCTAGGAAACTATTTTCCATCTTCTCCTCCCTCCTTAATCCTCCATCCCCTCCCTCCTCCCTCTCTGTGGATGACTTTGTTAACCACTTTGAAAAGAAGGTTGACAACATCCACTCCTCATTCACTCAGCCTATTGAGTCCACTTGTCCCACTCACTCAGAACTACCCTACGTCTTGACCTCTTTCTCCCCTCTCTCTCCAGATGAAATCCTGCAACTAGTGAGTTCCGGCTGCCCAGCAACCTGCCCACTCGACCCCATCCACTCCTCCCTTTTCCAGACCATCTCAGGAGACCTTCTCCCATTCCTCACTTCCCTCATCAACTCATCCCTGATCACTGGCTGCAGAGGGGACTTCAAAATGGCCGAGTCGCTCCCCTCCCCACCAACTATTGGCTCCTCTGATGTCAAAAATTACAAACCGGTATCCCTTTAGTTTCTTTCCAAAACATTTGAGAGTGCTGTCTCTGATCAACTCTCTCGCTATCTCTCTCAGAACAATATTCTTGACCCTAACCAGTCAGGCTTCAAGACGGCTCACTCAACTGAGAGTGCTCTGTGACACGGAGGTAATCCGCACTGCCAAAGCTGACTCTCTCTCCCCTGTTCTCATCCTCCTAGAGCTATCCGCTGCCTTCAACACTGTGGAACCATCAGATCCCCCTCTCCACCCTCTAAGGGGCTGGGTGTCTCAGGCCGCTCCTACCAGGTGATGTGGAGAGTGTCTGTGTCTGCACCACGTACTCTCACTACTGGTGTCCCCCAGGGCTCAGTTCTATGCCAACTCCTCTTTTCGCCATACACCAAGTCACTCGGCTCCATCATATCCTCACATTGTCTCTCCTATCACTGCTATGCGGATTACACTCAACTACTTTTCTCCTTCCCCCTTTCTTACACCCAGATGGCGACACGCATCTCTGCGTGCCTGGCAGATATTTCAGTTTGGATGTCGGCCCACCACCTCAAGACGGAGCTGCTCTTCCTCCCGAGGAAGGCCTGCCTGCTCAAAGACCTCTCCATCATGGTTGACAACTCCACGCTGTCTCCTTCCCAGAGTGCAAAGAACCTTGGTGTGACCCTAGACAACACCCTGTCGTTCTCTGCAAATATCAAAGCAGTGACTCGCTCCTGCAGGTTCATGCTTGACAACATCCATAGAGTACGATCCTACCTCATGTAGGAAGCGGCGCAGGTCCTAATCCAGGCACTTGTCACCTCCTGTCTGGACTACTGAAACTTGCTGTCAGCTGGACTCTCCGCTTGTGCCATCAAACCCCTGCAACTTATTCAGAACGCTCAGCCCGCCTGGTGTTCAACCGTCCCAAATTCTCCCATGTCACCCCACTCCTCTGCACACTCCACTGGCGTCCAGTCGAAGCTCGCATCCACTACAAGACCATGGTACTTGCCTACGCAGCAGCAAGAGGAACTGCCCCACCCTACCTTCAGGTTATGCTAAAACCCTACACCTCAACCCGTGCACTCTGTTCTGCCACCTCTGGTCTCTTGGCCCTCCCACCCCTACAGGAGGGCAGCTCCCGCTCAGCCCAGACCAAGCACTTCTCTGTCCTGGCAACCCAATGGTAGAACCATTCCAAAATTCTGAAACCCTACCTCTTCAAAGAGTATCTTAAATAATTCCAAAGCAAGTTTTTCAGGATAAAAAAGAAACAGAATGGAGCTAAGCACAGGCAAAATCCTAGATGAAAACCTGTTTCAGTCTGCTTTCCAACAGACACAGCAGGACAATAACCTAAAACACAATGCCAAATCTACTCTGGAGTTGCTTATCAAGAAGACAGTGAATGTTCCTGAGTGGCCAAGTTAGTGTTGACTGAAATATACATGAAAATCTATGGCAAGACCTGAAAATGGTTGTTTAGCAATGATCAATAACCAATTGGACAGAGCTTGAAGAATATTGAAAAAAATAATGGACGTTGCACAATCCAGCTGTGGAAAGGTCTTAGAGACTTACCCAGAAAGACTCACAGATTTAATCGTGGCCAAAAGATGCTTCTACAAAGTATTGACTCTGGTGTGTGAATAATTATGTAAATGAGATATTTCTGTATTTAATTTCCCAAAGATTCCTGACATTTCTAAAAACATGTTTCACTTTGCCATTATGGGGTATTGTGTGTAGATGGGTGAGAAAATACATCAATTTAACCCATTTTGAATTCAGGCTGCAAAACAACAAAATGTAGAATAAGTCAAGGGGTATGAATACTTTCTGATGGCACTGTATATGTACATACACACAAATACTCCAACACACGCGCACACACACACACACACACACACACACTTCTATTCATCCATACACTACATAAATATTCACACACACAGACATCACAACCTCCCCCCCAATCTTTCTCTCCTGCAGCCACTCTGCGCGCACACACACACACACACACACGCACACACAACACACTAACACCAGGGCTGTGAGAACATCGCCCCCCGATCCAATTACAATAAATTATGAAATCATGCTCAGCATGGATAGGAAAAAGCAATGGATCAAAGGCTGCATCCTAAATGGCACCCTATTCCATACGGGCCTTGGTCAAAAGCAGTGCACTATATAGGGAATAGGGTGCAATTTGGGATGCAACACTCTGGGAGCTATGGGGCTGAAGGATCTGGAGCTAGCACACACAGGCTAGGTCAAGGCGATTGAGTCTGCCTGCAGTACCAGATGGGTGGCGTTTGAGTTTTTGGGACTATTCCATTGGTTTCATTGCTTGACAAGGCAAGCTCAATCAATCAAGCACAGCTAAAGTGAAGTATTTTAAAGAAAACAAATATATGTCAAACCCAGGTCTGAGAAACGGGCTAGATTGTTTAGCTTATGCATTCTGCTAGCCCTGGACACAATTTCTAGGTTAGCCTTCCTCGTATCAGGGCGACTATCTCTGAGACGAAGCCATCTTTTTCTAACAATGTTTCTATTGATCTCTGTGATGTCTGTGATAAGGGCTTACAAATCATGGACGGGAATGCTGGATTTCACTGGCGAGGGACAGCGGTGAGGGAAGGGTGTCGGGAGGGAGAGGGTGGGTTGTTTGTCAGGGCGACACGGTGGGTTGAAGGTGAGATATGGGCGGAGGAGTAAAAGGTCACATCGTGTAATGTTACACACACATACATGGGGGAGGAGACATTCTTTGAGATTTAAGGACTTTGGGATGAAAAGATGCCTTGTGTGTGTCTGATAAGGGGTATGGAATATGTTCTCAACATAGTTTTTTAGTGTGTTTTGATGAGCAGACACACACATGTATGTATGCATGTAGGCATGCACACTGTACACACACACACACACACATACTCAACAGCTAGTTCATTAGGTACATCACCCCGTTCACGTAAATGGTTCGCGCCTACAGACAGTGAGTCACATGGCCATGGCTTGTTATTTAAAGCAGGCAGACAGGCATCAAGGCATTCAGTTACTGTTCGATTAAACGTTAGAATGGTCATAACGAGTGACCTAAGCGATTTTGATCCTGGTATGATCGTCGGTACCAGGCGCGCCAGATCCAGTACTTCAGAAACGTCCAGCCTCCTGGGCTTTCCACGCATGACAGTGTCTAGGGTTTACCGAGAATGGTGAGACAAACAAAAATCATCCAGTCAGCGGCAGTCCTGTGGGCGAAAACAGCTCGTTGATGAGAGAGGTTGAAGGAGAATGGAAAGAATCGTGCAAGCTAACAGGCGGGCCACAAACAGACAAATAACAGCGCAGTACAACAGTGGTCATGGATTGGCTATTGCAGTAGACGACCACACCGGTGTCATGACGTTGCCCTCTTTGGGGATAGCGAGTACCATCCCCGTCTCTCTGCACCATCCCCCTCTCTCTGCACCATCCCCCTCTCTCTCTCACCCCCTACCAACAGGCTCTGTTAGGCAAGTCGTAAATTCCTTGAGGAGTTCTCTCCTCATGGCCAGAGTATAAGAGAGAGTGAGTTTTCATAGAGAGAACAAAGGAACTTCTTCCACATCACAGAACTTGAGAGCTGAACAATATTCATGTTCTGGAGAATGTATAAACGGTCGGTGAAGCAGCCAGCTACGAACTGGTCCATTTTGTACAATTTTGTGAAACTCATGAGAGACAATACAGCCACATTACCATAACTCTGTTTATACAAGAGTCTCAGTTGTGAGGCTTGCATCTAATTGTTGTATAAAATGAATGAGTAAAGATGAAACTATTTGTGAAATTATGTAATGTGATTTTAAACTGTTTAATGAAGGAAACTCCAATTCCCTTTGGAGTTTAACTAAATCATTGGCCCGCCCCATGAGCACAGACATTGATCTGGCGTCATGGGACAGCACCTTTCTACTGTTACGAATATAACCCCCACCGGGAGGAGTTCCCTTCAGGCCAGTACCTCATCACAGAGGGAGTTAAGGTTTGAGTAGATTGCTGAATCTTTTAACCATACCACGTGGTTAAACTCTGAGACTATCGATCCGACAGAATAAGAGCTACTCTTCGATACTAATTACTAGTCTGCAGCTAGAAATTATGTACCCGTGAATGCGAAGGCCGACAACCGCCGAAACATCTATCTATAACAACATTGCTGAATGTTACTCTGAATTATCCATTCTAACCACGGCAGAGAGAGAGAGGGCAGACAAACTCTCCAACAGAAACTATCTTTCCAACAGAGATCACGACGACACAATGAGCGTAAATATATATATTGATTGCAATTATTCCGGAATGAGTGAGCGTTCATGTGCAAAGGCTTAGCATTTCAATTGTTAGAATTATCAAGTGTGTAGTGATTCATTTGCGTAATTCCCGCCTTTCTCATTCTACACCCACTTCCCTTTTTTCTACCAAGCCGCCATGCCGGTTTAGCCCACTAGGGCACATCCCCTATCATTTACTTATAACCATATCTACTTTGTTTGTATGTGCATTTCTGTGATTATTTAGTTAGTTAATAAATAAATGATTGAGACAATTGATGTATTGAGGATTCATAGTGAAGACTGGGTTTGTGCAGATAACCAACAATTTACGACGTTTGGAATGAAACTAACGTGAGGTAAAGAATAATTCATTAATTAGAAGACTAATTGATCAGATATTAAAATATCTGAAAGTTATATTAGGAAAATTCTAACTTTGTAATCTGAATATTTTCCTTGGTGTCCCGACTTCTTAGTTAATTACATTTACCTGATTAGTTAATCACATAATAATAATTACAGAGAATTGATTTGATAAACTAAGAGTCTTCAGTTTAATGATGCCAAAGACACGACACTGGGTTCCACTACTATCAACTAAAAACAAGTAGAAGCAGTTCCAATCGGCACACGATCACCAACACTGGACAACTGAGGAGTGGAAAAACATTGCCTGGAACATGACAGCGAGCTCAGTTTACTTGAGTGGCCTGGTCAGTCCCCAGACCTCAACCCAATTGAGCGTCTTTGGTATGTGATGGAAGGGGATGTTCGCAGCATGAATGCACCGCCATCCAATCTGCAGGAACTGCGTGATGCCGTCGTGTCAGCATGGAATGTTTCTGACACCTTGTAGAATGCCCGAATAAGTCAGGCTGTTCTGGATGCAAAGGAGGGTCCAACCCGGTACTAGGTGGGTGTACCTAATAAACTGACCGTTGAGTGTACATGCACACTGACACGCGCACCCACACAGTTTCCAAAAGTTTGCAACTATAATCACACTGAAAACATCTTTAACTACTGCAGAATTCCAGCCCATCCCAAAACCACCGGTTCACATTGACCCCCCCTTCCCCCCAGCCGTTACCGTGCACTGATGACAATGTGCACTGATGATCCAAGCCACTGAACTGTGTCATTCACCCCAGGCCAAAAAGCCGGATAGGTCCAAATTACCAGAGATCAACATATGTGCATACTACTGCTGATTCCCTCCACAATCCTCTCTGGAACTAACTCAAGTCAGTCAAGTAGCAGAGGGTGAAAGATTTATTTACTGCCCAATGGATCTCTTGGAGACATCCCCTGCTTGGGTGTGGGGTGTGCTGGATACTTCCAGAGAGAGAGTGTGTGTGTGTGTGTGTGTGTGTGTGTGTGTGTGTGTGTGTGTGTGTGTGTGTGTGTGTGTGTGTGTGTGTGTGTGTGTGTGTGTGTGTGTGTGTCAGAATACGTTTTTATGGCTGGTTTGGATAAAGAAAACAATGTACACTACCGTTCCAAAGTTTGGGGTCACTTAGAAATGTCCTTATTTTTTTAAGAAAAGCTAATTTTTTGTCCATTAAAATAACATCAAGTTGACCAGAAATACAGTGTAGACATTGTTAATGTTGTAAATGACTATTGTAGCTGGAATCCTTGGCCTTCCCTGTGGCTCAGTTGGTAGAGCATGGTGTTTCCAACGCCAGCATGGTGGTTGCAACGCCAGGGTTCTGAGTTCGATTCCCACGGGGGGCCAGTACAAAAAAAAATATGCATGAAATGAAATGTATGCATTCACTGCTGTAAGTCACTCTGGATAAGAGCGTCTGCTAAATTACTTAAATGAAGTGGATTATATTTTATGGAATATCTAGATTATCAGCAACCATCACTCCTGTGTTCCAATGGCATGTTGTGTTTTCTAATCCAAGTTAATCATTTTAAAAGGCTAATTGATCATTAGAAAACCCTTTTGCAATTATGTTAGCACAGCTGTTATGATTAAAGAAGCAATAAAACTGGCTTTCTTTAGACTGGATGAGTATCTGGAGCATCAGCATTTGTGGGTTCGATTACAGGCTCAAAATGGCCAGAAACAAAGAACTTTCTTCTGAAAATCGTAAGTCTTTTCTCGTTCTGAAAAATGAATTCTATTCCATGCGGGAAATTGCCAAGAAACTGAAGGTCTCGTACAACGCTGTGTACTACTCCCTTCACAGAACAGCTCAAACTGGTTCTAACCAGAATAGAAAGAGGAGTGGGAGGCCCCGGTGCACAACTGAGCAAGAGGACAAGTACATTAGAGTGTCTAGTTTGAGAAACAGACGCCTCACAAGTCCTCAACTGGCAGCTTCATTAAATAGTACCCGCAAACACCAGTCTCAACGTCAACAGTGAAGAGGCGACTCCGGGATGCTGGCCTTCTAGGCAGAGTTGCAAAGAAAAAGCCATATCTCAGACTGGCCAATAAAAAGAAAAAATTAAGATGGGCAAAAGAACACAGACACTGGACAGAGGAACTTTGCCTAGAAGGCCAGCATCCCGGAGTCGCCTCTTCACTGTTGACGTTGAGACAGGTGTTTTGCGGGTACTATTTAATGAAGCTGCCAGTTGAGGACTTGTGAGGCGTCTATGTAGATATTCCATAAAAAATCTGCCATTTCCAGCTATAATAGTAATTTACAACATTAACAATGTCTACATTGTATTTCTGATTTAATGGACAAAGAAATTGCTTTTCTTTCAAAAACAAGGACATTTCTAAGTGACCCCAAACTTTTGAATGGTAGTGTACTGTATATATTCTACTAAAATGGACAATACAGTACTTAAATTGATTGTATGGATTTATTGTTCTATTTATTTCCATTACATTTGTGCTGATGGTGTAGGCTACCACTCATATCCATGTGTCTGTGGCAGAAAGTAGTCAACAACAACAGAGACGCTTGCATGTGTGGTTCAAATGTTCAAAAGTTCAAAGGTCATTACGCGTACGATAACCTATTGCCCTCAGGACATTGGCTGTGTCCTTCCACTCTTTTTTACTACGAACAAAACATCCTAATGTCGCTACCGTTATACTTGTATATGTCATTACTGTTATTCCCTTATATAAAATGTCAAGCGCTATACTGTGATGAAGACACAATGTCCTCCTCACATTGTTATCTGGTCTTGAGCTGACTCAGTGCTGGCATGTTATTTTAATTGGACACAGTGAATGGGAGTGTCATTTCTGAATGACAGTGGCAGGAACCACAATGGCAGAAGAGCCTTAAGACAACACAGACACCGAAAATTCATAAAAAGCTGATGTCTTCAAAGGATTCTGACAACCGCTCAATAAAAAGGGTGAGAGAAAAGTCAGCAAACAACCCATCAGTATAGGGAAAAGCAAGAAGGAGATGAGTAAGGAAAAAGAAAAGAAGGAAACAAAAGCAGGTATTGTCTTCCTGACAGAGAAGCTTGCTCATCGTGCTACATTTTTGTATGGCAACACAATTGAGTGACATATTTAGTGACTGTAAATAGTTTAGATATTTAGGATACATGTTTCATTACTATGGCAAAAACTACATTGTTTCAAGTTCACTACTTAAATGACAGAGGAGTATCTTGCTTGCTCATTGGGCTTAATTCCAAGCAAAATCCATATTCTGACCAGGCTACATTGGGGAGATGGTGATTCATTGTCCAAAAATCCCAAACCACCAGAAACACTTTTAGAAGTCACGGCATCTGTGTGTGTGTAAGTCTGCCTGTGTGCGCTAGTGTGTGACAGACCACATTCCAATGAAGTGTGTGAGGTCAGTGTTTAGATTATAGCAAGACCAGAGTCTGAGGGAGATGTCTCGAAGTGGCACCATAGCAACAAAACAACTAAAATAGTATGAAAATGTATCCACTCACTTTTGTACATTGCTTTGGATATGAGCTTCTGCTAAATGACAAATGTAAATGTAACCCCTGCTTTATGGAGACCCTCTTCCCCACGCTACACAATCAATCCCCTTATCTCTTCTCCTTTTCTATACCCCTCCTCACCTTATCCTCCTCTCCTGTGCTTGGCTCTTCCCTTCTCTCAGGTTCTCCCCTCTCTCCTCTCCTCTCTTCTCCTCTCTGTTCTTCCACAATAACCCTCTCCTTTCTTTCCTTTTTTCAATCTCTCTTTTCCTTTTCTTGCCCTCCATTCAGTTCCTCTTCTCATGTCACCTTCTGTTGACTTATGGAGGTATGATGAGGGCCATCTGTTAAACCAGTGTTCCTCAACACATTCTGTACCAGGTACAGGCGAGCTATGGTCCTCAGGGACTCGGTGGATTAAAGGACTGACTGAATCTTTTAGTTATGATTTGATGGACCACTTCTGAGCAGCTGACCTGGATTTAAGAAACACAGTGTTTTCATTTTCTGTAGCAGTCAGAAATGTTAATGAGGGGATGGAAACTATTGTCCTTCAAGAGGATAGTTTTACTATCTGATACCATACTGTGCTAACATTGAACAGTACTAATCACTGTATAGCAAGTGAGTCAATATTCTGCAAAATTATCATTTGAATGCCAATGTATTCGTTAGCTGACAAAGTCACGAAAACAATGTGCGCGATCCAATAGGGAAGAAGTCAGTGTGTTGTTGTGATTCTGGAGCATAGTAAATAATCAACACAAGAACGTAACAATTGTTTTCCCCCAGCGCTACTCAGAGCTCTCAGTGTACCTTGATTTGAAAAATGTACTTTGCAAGAAATGACTGAAACACATAGCTGCATAAATTTAAAAATCAAGGTCAGAATATTTATTTTTAAAACAGCTCAGGTAATTTATCTATTACTTGCCAAGCAACATTTTAGCATATGACCTCTGAAATCACAAACAACAGACAGCATTGCAACTCTTGGGCCGATCGTGACACTGATTTTAAGTCGCAGGCAGGGCTACGTCATCACACGAGTGTGAGTCCGACACCTCAGCTACATTAACTTTATTCTTTCAATTCTGTCTTCATCACATAAGCAAACTTCCTGGATTCCTTAGGACTCCTTGTGTCTCAAGGCCATAGATGGGTTAGCTAACAAAGTCACAAAAATGATGTGCGTGATCCAATAGGGAAGAAGTCAGTGTGTTGTTGTGATTCTGGATGGCCAGATGGCAGCTTCTTGTCATTTTTGCTAGCTATGTGGGGAATCGTAGGTGGCTTGTTTCAGCTAGTTTTTTAAAATCTTGTTCTTGATAACATGTCTTGTTTTGAGGTGTTTTGACTGATGTCATGTCTATGCTAATATGGCAAAAATTCGCTAGCTACCTAACCAACAAATGTAACAATGTATTTGAGAGACAACAAGTGTTCACTGTGCAAATGAATTTATGTTTTCAACAAACATTGGAGACAAAATATAGCTTACATGTTGTCAACAATCTAAGCCAGACCAGTCTGTTTTGCCCCATAGTTGCGCACTCAACGGTTTTGTTGCTAAACAACCAACCAGTCTATAAAGGTTGTTATGTCTCTAAAACTCTTTCATAAAAGAAAGAGGGAAGGAAGGATGAGAACGAGGGAGGGGAGTGCTGACAGCCGAGAGATGGGCTTTGATCATGATTGATCTCTACAACATTTAGCGTTCACACAAGACACACTCCTCCGCACACACTCCTCCGCACACACACTCCTCCTCCACACACACTCCTCCGCACACACACTCCTCCGCGCACACTCCTCCGCACACACACTCCTCTCCGCACACACTCCTCTGCACACACACTCCTCCGCACACACACTCCTCCGCACACACTCCTCTGCACACACACTCCTCCGCACACACTCCTCTGCACACACACTCCTCTGCACAGACACTCCTCTGCACACACTCCTCCGCACACACTCCTCTGCACACACACTCCTCCTCCATACACACTCCTCCGCACACACTCCTCCGCACACACCCTTCTGCACAAACACTCCTCTGCACACACACTCCTCTGCACAGACACTCCTCTGCACACACTCCTCCGCACACACTCATCCGCACACACTCCTCTGCACACACACTCCTCTGCACACACACTCCTCCACACACACTCCTCCGCACACATACTGGCAGGGGACACGGACGTAACTGTGTGACGCACACAGCCCTGATAACACCCAACAACTCACAGCAGAACCCATAATCTAAATCTCAAACTTTTCAAACCATATTCAAAGAGGTTACATTTCGAAATACAACTTAAGGACTTAACCATGTAACATTTCTTTGGTGACATTGCCATCTGATTGTGTCCAATGAATCTGTTCAACTGCTAATAATGTAGTTTGGCATGGTATCCAGCTGTAAGGCTTGTTTAGCATTCACTAGATTTAATGAGGACAACAGTGACATGTAATTACCCTGCACTGCAGATGGACTGACATCATCATCATCCTCATCATGTGCTGAGGCTGTCTTAATGTGAACACTGTAATCATCAGCTGCTGCAGCAGCATCATCAGCCCCATTGGTATAGTGGTGGAGGTACAGCAGTCATGGTCTAGTCATGGTGCTATCATCAACGGTCACATAACCAAGTTTGTTCTTGTCATGGGTCAAGATGAAGGCAACGAAGGCCCCCTTATGCGTTGACTATCCATCGAAGAGTGCAGCTTGGGGGAGATGATTTGTACCCAATCGTAAGCAAGCTTGATTGTATGGTCCAGGGGTAAATTACATTACTTTTCATCCAATCTCAATCAAGCTTGATAGTAAGAAATGGGCGCATAACCACTCCAAACGTAAGAGTTATTTACGGGGTGATTGACATGACCCAATTGTAGCCCAATCATAGCTCCAGCATGATAGTGATATAAGAAGTAATTGACACTACTTCCACCCAATCCCAGCTTGGCTCAATAGCAAGGTTAGGGAGCTCACTTCTTAGCCTCAACCTTGCATGTTAGCACCATAAAAGGTGATTGACATGACTTCTACCCTATCACAGCCTAGCTTAAAGTCAAACCGAATCATAACCTCTTCCTGTACCTGTGGAGAAGAGAAGAAAACAGGACGTACCCCACAGCCTTGTTGTCGTGCCTCTGTCTGTTTCAGTCAGTATGACTAACACTAACCAATGCAGGGACGTTGGCCTGCGCCCAGGGTGCCATTTGAGATTGGCACAGTCAGTGGCATGTTCACGAGCCGAGTTTGATACGAGGTGAAAAACATGCAACGACTCTGCTTGAAGCAGGACGCTGCTTGAAGCGCACGGTGCCGCACATCTCCCAGCCACCAGGGTGGTAATAATACATCTCCACAAAGAAGATGAATAAGCGTGATTTAGAATAATGAGGTATTAGGGAATATTATGCCTCCTGAGAACAGAGGGAAAATACCAAATGACTTTGGTTGGTGCTGCCTGCCTCCTAGCCTCCTTCTCCCCTTCAACCACCCAACTCTATGAAAAACTCATCTTCTGTACTCACAAATGTACAATTACAGACTTTTCCACACAGCAAGTTCCTTGTCAAACAAATCTGTGTGGGGCTCACTGTGCAGAATAATTGGTTGTAATAGCTTTGCTTGTTTTGAACGGCCGATACGCTATTTCCAGCTCTGACATGAGATCAAATGGACGTGAATTCAAAGGAAAACAGAGGAGCGCTTTCTCAGAACAAAGAGAACAAATTTGACACATGCCGGTCTCTTTGAGTTGGAGGTAATGGAGTGGGAAGACAATAGAAATGGGAAATCCGTATGCCAGGGAAGTATGGAGAGCAGCACCGAGCAGGATCTAGGCCAATAGAGAATACTGTAGTCTGACCTGAAACCAACTTTCAACCTCATCGAGACCAATGAGATGACAGCAAAAATAGACTGGGGTTTGGCACCGGAATTGGACCGGAATCGGACAACTGTGTTTGAGAGTACGGACGGATGCATTTGGGTTTGGGACTGTATAGGGACTATATTATGTTTTGATACGGCTACTGGGTATGGGGATAAACCCTTAGATCAACCACAATACTAGGAAGTCACAATAGCAAACCTGGTCCAGAAATGCAATGATATTGGCCAGATATTCCCTATAGTACAATAGCAGTGTGGAGCTTTGTCAATGACAGCCAAAATGGTGGTGAATTGTTGTGTGTCTAAGCCTAAACTCAGTGGAGATTCAGATTATTCATATGGATATGATCCCCTTATTCAACCATTCAGGAAGTAATATGTTGCTGATTGTGAGGTACTTGAGTAGTGACCTGACACATGGAAAAGGCTAGTTGACCCTTTACTCTTATCATCTATGATAAGCGGGGACTGTGAAGCAACACAAACATTGGCATACACACACACACACACACACACACACACACACACACACACACACACACACACACACACACACACACACACACACACACACACACACACACACACACACACGATAACATACAGTTGAAGTCGGAAGTTTACATACACTTAGGTTGGAGTCATTAAAACTTGTTTTTCAACCACTTCACACATTTCCTGTTAACAAACGATCGTTTTGGCAAGTTGATTAGGACATCTACTTTGTGCATGACACATGTAATTTTTCCAACAATTGTTTACAGACAGATTATTTCACTTATAATTCACTGTATCACAATTCCAGTGGGTAAGAAGTTTACATACACTAAGTTGACTGTGCCTTTCAACAGCTTGGAAAATTCCAGAAAATGATGTCATGGCTTTAGAAGCTTCTGATAGGCTAATTGACATAATTTGAGTCAATTGGAGGTGTACCTGTGGATGTTTTTCAAGGCCTACCTTCAAACTCAGTGCCTCTTTGCTTGACATCATGGGAAAATCAAAATAAATCAGCCAAGACCTCAGAAACAAATTGTAGACCTCCACAAGTCTGGTTCATCCTTGGGAGCAATTTCCAAACGCCTGAAGTTACCACGTTCATCTGTACAAACAATAGTACGCAAGTATAAACACCATGGGACCACGCAACCGTCATACCGCTCAGGAAGGAGACGCGTTCTGTCTCCTAGAGATGAACTTACCTTGGTGCGAAAAGTGAAAATCAATCCCAGAACAACAGCAAAGGACCTTTTGAAGATGCTGGAGGAAACAGGTACAAAGTATCTATATCTACAGTAAAACGAGTCCTATATCGACATAACCTGAAAGGCAGCTCAGCAAGGAAGAAGCCACTGCTCCAAAACCACCATAAAAATGCCAGACTATGGTTTGCAACTGCACATGGGGACAAAGATCGTACTTTTTGGAGAAATGTCCTCTGGTCTGATGAAAGAAAAATAGAACTGTTTGGCCATAATGACCGTCGTTGTGTTTGGAGGAAAAACGGGGAGGCTGCAAGCCGAAGAACACCATCCCAACAGTGAAGCACGGGGGTGGGAGCATCATGTTGTGAGGGTGCTTTGCTGCAGGAGGGACTGGTGCACTTCACAAAATAGATGGCATCATGAGGAGAGAAAATTATGTGGATATATTGAAGCAACATCTCAAGACATCAGTCAGGAAGTTAAAGCTTGGTCACAAATGGGTCTTCCAAATGGACAATGGCCCCAAGCATTCTTCCAAAGTTGTGGCAAAATGGCTTAAGGACAACAAAGTCAAGGTATTGGAGTGGCCATCACCAAGCCCTGACCTCAATCCTATAGAAGATTTGTGGGCAGAACTGAAAAAGCGTGTGCGAGCAAGGAGGGCCTACAAACCTGACTCAGTTACACCAGCTCTGTCAGGAGGAATGGGCCAAAATTCACCCAACTTATTGTGGGAAGCTTGTGGAAGGCTACCCGAAACGTTTGACCCAAGTTAGACAATTTTAAGGCAATGCTACCAAATACTAATTGAGTGTATGTAAACTTCTGACCCACTGGGAATGTGATGAAAGAAATAAAAGCTGAAATAAATCATTCTCTCTACTATTATTCTGACATTTCACATTCTTAAAATAAAGTGGTGATCCTAACTGACCTAAAAATGGGAATTCTTACTAAGATTAAACATCAGAAATTGTGAAAACCTGAGTTTAAATGTATTTGGCCAAGGTGTATGTAAACTTCCGACTTCAACTGTACGCACTATACATACACATGGATTTAGTACTGTACATATGTGGTAGTGGTGGTGTAGGGGCCTGAGGGCACACAGTGTGTTGTGAAATCTGTGAATGTATTGTAATGGGAAGAGTAATGGGGATCTATAATAAATACAAATTCAGTTAATTAATGTTTGGAGTGGAACAAAACAAAGCAAATCCTGCCTCACTGACATTCATGGATCCCCTCCCTAGCCCCACTTTATGGGAATACTCTCTTAGTGCTCACAGTTCTGCATTTGTCTTCTACGCCAGCGTCCAGCCCTGCCCTTCCTCTTCTTTTCTATTCTCCTCTGTCTGCCTCCCCTCTCCTTCACCCATCCACTCATCACCCCTTTCTCTCGTCTCCTCCCTCCTCTCTACCTCTCCTCTGTCTGCCTCCCCTCTCTCCTTCACCCATCCACTCATCACCCCTTTCCCTCTTCTCCTCCCTCCTCTCTACCTCTCCTCTGTCTGCCTCCCCTCTCTCCTTCACCCATCCACTCATCACCCCTTTCTCTCGTCTCCTCCCTCCTCTCTACCTCTCCTCTGTCTGCCTCCCCTCTCTCCTTCACCCATCCACTCATCACCCCTTTCCCTCTTCTCCTCCCTCCTCTCTACCTCTCCTCTGTCTGCCTCCCCTCTCTCCTTCACCCATCCACTCATCACCCCTTTCCCTCTTCTCCTCCCTCCTCTCTACCTCTCCTCTGTCTGCTTCCCCTCTCTCCTTCACCCATCCACTCATCACCCCCTTCTCTCGTCTCCTCCCTCCTCTCTACCTCTCCTCTGTCTGCCTCCCCTCTCTCCTTCACCCATCCACTCATCACCCCTTTCCCTCTTCTCCTCCCTCCTCTCTACCTCTCCTCTGTCTGCCTCCCCTCTCTCCTTCACCCATCCACTCATCACCCCTTTCTCTCGTCTCCTCCCTCCTCTCTACCTCTCCTCTGTCTGCCTCCCCTCTCTCCTTCACCCATCCACTCATCACCCCTTTCCCTCTTCTCCTCCCTCCTCTCTACCTCTCCTCTGTCTTTCTCCCCTCTCTCCTTCACCCATCCACTCATCACCCCCTTCCCTCTTCTCCTCCCTCCTCTCTACCTCTCCTCTGTCTTTCTCCCCTCTCTCCTTCACCCATCCACTCATCACCCCCTTCCCTCTTCTCCTCCCTCCTCTCTACCTCTCCTCTGTCTTTCTCCCCTCTCTCCATCACCCGTCCACCCATCACCCCCTTCCCTCTTCTCCTCCCTCCTCTTCTCTCCTCTGCCTCCCCTCTTCTCTCCCCTGCTCCATTCTCCTCTCACCTATGTCTAGCCCTTCCTGTCCTCCAACTTCTCTCTGTATGGTGAGTTATAGGGCCATGGATCTGCCTGTTTCCAGGCCACAGCACTCCTGCTTGCCCCGCTGGCCTTCCTTTATTAGACTCACCCCACCACTGTAAATTCCACCAGACCAAATCCCTACTAATGTTTGATTCATACCTCGAAGCAAAGGTCAAGTTATCCTCTCCTCAATAATTCAAGACAGCTGCTTTTCTAAAAAAAAAACAGGACATATATTAGCAGGGGTGGAATAGAAGCCAAAGACACTCAATAAGCCACCTACTCAAGAACTGCCAATGCTTCTGTTTTTTCTCTCTCTGCACATTTCCTGGCAGCCCTTCAGTTGAAACAAAACCACCAGTCATAGTCTGTGCTGCATTGCAGTCTAGAGCCCAACTCACGGAGAGAAAGCCGAGTAGAGGTAGGGTGTGACTGAAAGTAAGAAAATAACAGTGGTATGGGAGCAGTGTGTCTGTCTGTGAGAGTACGAGTGCACACGCATGTGTATCCATGTGCCCATGTGTGTGTGTTGAGCGATTTACGGCATACACTGAACGCAGAGGAGAGCCCATGCAGTGGAGCCCAGTACAGCTGGTGACAGGGTGATGGTGTGTGAAAGAGAGGTTTGACTCTCTGCCAGGTTAGTGCTGTCTCATGTACACCGCGATTAATGCCTATGGTACACAGGGCTAGGCATCATTCAAAATACAGGCACATCACAGTGTTTGGTGTCAGACAACCAAAGCAAGGACAGCAGGTAGCTTAGCGGTTAAGATCGTTGGGCCAGTAACCGAAAGTTCGCTTGTTTGAGTCCCGAGCCAACTAGGTGAAAATCTGTCAATGTGCCATTAAGCAAGGCACTTAACCCTAATTGCTCCTGTAAGTTGCTCTGGATCAAAAAAGTGTCTGCTAAATAACTAAAATGTCAATGCAAGGGATGACTTTCACTTCACAGGAATACATGCCTATACCAACCCTACAAACATCTTGTTTGTGAGTGAATGCATCCAAATGACAGGTTTCTCCCCCTCACAGCAAGAACCTATCCCGCACACAGGGCTCCATCTGTACACACTCTGTTGGCGCGTAGTCCTTTTCCCTCCAGCTGGGACTACACTATGGATACATTCCAAATGGCACCCACAATGCACCACTTTTACGGCTCTGGTCAAAAGTAGTGCACTACATAGGGGATAGGGTGCCATTTGTGACCTAACCTGAGGGTTTTCTAAGGGCCGCTGCTCTCGCTCTGAGTGTGTAAATACTGCACATCACCTTGTATTTTAATCAGGCAGCGGAGATTGATGCTCACGGGCCGTCATGTTAAAGGTGGGCATCCATCAAATATGCCCCCAGCGTTTCACTCCTGTCAGCAGGGCTGGAGGGAGACACACTGCCACCTCGGGTTGAGTTAGGAGATCCCCACCTAAGCATTATACAGTGGACACACACACACACACCAGCATTGAGACATCAACATAAACACACACATGCATGCACACACGCATATACACACTGTCACGTCCCGACCCTTGTAAGAGGTCATTTTCCATAGTAGTGTGGTCAGGGCGTGACAGGGGGGTGTTTTGGGTGTTTTTTTGGTTTTCTGTTTCATTGTGGGTTTTTCTAGATTTCCATTTCTATGTTTTTGTTTTCTATGTTTTGGCCAGGTATGGTTTCCAATCAGAGGCAGCTGTCTATCGTTGTCTCTGATTGGAAGCCATACTTAGGCAGCCTGTTTTTCATGTGTGGGTAGTTGTTTTCCGTCTTGTGAAGTGTACCTTACGGAGCTGTTGTCGGTCGTTTGTTGTTTTGTTGAAGTGGTTTTTCATTAAAGAAAAGAATGAGCACTATACAGGCTGCGTCTTGGTCTCCTTTAGACGACCCACGTTACAGAACTACCCACCATGACTGGATCAAGCGGCGTGCCCGGGCAGAAATGGACACCTGGTCACATACGGAGTGGATGGAGAGGAGGAACTGGACTTGGGGCCGGGTAATCGATAGATATCGGAGCCTACCTTGGAAAAACGAGAGGCAGCCCCAAAAAAGAATTGGGGGGGGGGGCACACGGGTAGTTTGGCTGGGCCAGGGGTGAGGCCTGAGTCAACTACCCATGCTTTTTGTGGTAAGCATGTGCCTGCCTCTCGCACTTTCTCTCCAGTGCGCCTCCATAGCACAGTATGTCCTGTGCCTGCTCCTCGCACTCTCCCTCCAGCGTGCCTCCAGAATCCAGTACGTCCTGTGCCTGTTCTTCGCACTCTCCCTCCAGTGCGCATCCATAACCCAGTATGGCCGGTGCCTGCTTTGAGAACTCGGTCCTCAGTGCGTCTCCCCAGTCCGGTGAGACCGGTTCCTGCTCCACGTACAAAGCCTTCAGTGATAATCGATGGTCCGACGCCTGTAGAGATGATCCATGGCACTAAGCCTCTAGTGATGATCCATGGCCTGGAGCCTGTAGGGATATTCCATGGCACGAAGCCTGAAGAGGTAATTCATGGCCCGGAACCTGAAGAAATAATCCTTGGCAAAAAGCCTGGAGGGATTATAAATGGTCCGGAGCCTGTAGGGATAAATCATGGCACGAAGCCTGTAGGAATAATCCATGGCCCGGCACCTGTAGAGATAATCCATGGTAAGAAGCCTCCAGTGATGATCCTTGGCGCGGAACCTGTAGAGATGATCCATGGCTTGGAGCCAGCAGCAACGGTCACTAGTCTGGAACCTATTATGACGCCTCCCAGTCCAGAGCCTCCGGCAACGCTTTTCCGTCCAGAGCCTCCAGCGACACTCCTCAGTTCAGAGCCTCCAGCGACGCTCTTCAGTCCGGAGCCTCCAGCGACGCTCTTCAGTCCGGAGCCTCCAGCGACGCTCTTCAGTCCGGAGCCTCCAGCGACGCTCTTCAGTCCGGAGCCTCCAGCGACGCTCTTCAGTCTGGAGCCTTCAGCGGCGGTCTGCAGCCCGGAGCCTGCAGCCCAGAACCTTCAGTGGCGGCCTGTAGGTCAGAACCTCCAGCGGTGGTCTACTGCACAGAGCTTCCGGTAATGATCTACAGTCCGATTCCTCCTATAATGATCCACAGGCCAGTGTTACAGAAGCGGAGGGATCTGCGGGCAGAACAGGGGTTACGCCCTGAGCCAGAGCCACCTCCGTTGCTGGAGGATCAGAGGGAGAGGAAGGTTCTGGGTGTAGCACATGAGCCTCCATAGACTTTTGTCACCCTCCATACCCTCCCTTTGTGTTTGGGGATGTTTTTGTTGGGTTTTGTTTGGGTGCAGTCGGGGTCTGCACCTTTGGGGGGGGGGGGGTATTGTCACGTCCTGACCCTTGTAAGAGGTCATTTTCCATAGTAGAGTGGTCAGGGCGTGACAAGGGGGTGTTTTGGGTGTTTTTTTGGTTTTCTGTTTCATTGTGGGTTTTCTAGATTTCCATTTCTATGTTTTTGTTTTCTATGTTTTGGCCAGGTATGGTTTCCAATCAGAGGCAGCTGTCTATCGTTGTCTCTGATTGGAAGCCATACTTAGGCAGCCTGTTTTTCATGTGTGGGTAGTTGTTTTCCGTCTTGTGAAGTGTACCTTACGGAGCTGTTGTCGGTCGTTTGTTGTTTTGTTGAAGTGGTTTTTATTAAAGAAAAGAATGAGCACTATACAGGCTGCGTCTTGGTCTCCTTTAGACGACCCACGTTACACATGCGCACACATGCTCACAAACACCCACATAAACAGACACTAACATTAACCTGTTAGGGCTAGGGGGCAGTATTGACACGGCCGGATAAAAAACGTACCCGATTTAATCTGGTTACTACTCCTGCCCAGTAACTAGAATATGCATATAATTATTGGCTTTGGATAGAAAACACCCTAAAGTTTCTAAAACTGTTTGAATGGTGTCTGTGAGTATAACAGAACTCATATGGCAGGCAAAAACCTGAGAAGATTCCTTACAGGAAGTGCCCTCTCTGACAAGATCTTGTTCTTCTTGTCTCTGTTTATTGAAGACTGAGGATCTTTGCTGTAACGTGACACTTCCTACGGCTCCCATAGGCTCTCAGAGCCCGGGAAAAAGCTGAATGATATCGAGGCAGCCCCAGGCTGAAACACATTATCGCGTTTGGATAGTGGCCGGTCAGAGTACTCTGAGACTCAGGCTCGTGCACGAGGGCACGAGATGTTTTTATTTTCTCTCTCTTTGTACGTATACACGCTTTCCCGGTCGGAATATTATCGCTTTTTTACGAGAAAAATGGCATAAAAATTGATTTTAAACAGCGGTTGACATGCTTCGAAGTACGGTAATGGAATATTTAGAATTTTTTTGTCACGAAATGCGTCGTGCTCGTCACCCTTATTTACCCTTTCGGATAGTGTCTTGAACGCACGAACAAAACGCCGCTATTTGGATATAACAATGGATTATTTGGGACCAAACCAACATTTGTTATTGAAGTAGAAGTCCTGGGAGTGCATTCTGACGAAGAACACCAAAGGTAATAACATTTTTCTTATAGTAAATCTGACTTTGGTGAGTGCTAAACTTGCTGGGTGTCTAAATAGCTAGCCCTGTGATGCCGGGCTATCTACTGAGAATATTGCAAAATGTGCTTTCACCGAAAAGCTATTTTAAAATCGGACATAGCGAGTGCATAGAGGAGTTCTGTATCTATAATTCTTAAAATAATTGTTATGTTTTTTGTGAACGTTTATCATGAGTAATTTAGTAAATTCACCGGCAGTGTTCGGTGGGAATGCTAGTCACATGCTAGTCACATGCTAATGTAAAAAGCTGGTTTTTGATATAAATATGAACTTGATTGAACAAAACATGCATGTATTGTATAACATAATGTCCTAGGGTTGTCATCTGATGAAGATCATCAAAGGTTAGTGCTGCATTTAGCTGTGGTTTGGGTTTATGTGACATTATATGCTAGCTTGAAAAATGGGTGTCTGATTATTTCTGTCTGGGTACTCTGCTGACATAATCTAATGTTTTGCTTTCGTTGTAAAGCCTTTTTGAAATCGGACAGTGTGGTTAGATTAACGAGAGTCTTGTCTTTAAAATGGTGTAAAATAGTCATATGTTTGAAAAATTGAAGTTTTTGCATTTTTGAGGTATTTGAATATCGCGCCACGGGATTACATTGGCTGTTGAGTAGGTGGGACGCAAGTGTCCCACCTAGCCCAGAGAGGTTAACACACACACACCCTAAAATAACATAGATCCACATCAGATCCACATTGACAGTTCATCCCAGGAGACAGATTTTGATGGATATGGACATTGATCAAAGCGCTTCACCTCTACTTCGCTTAGCAGTCCCGGTTAGGCCCAGCCGAGGAACACCAGAGTCATTCCCACTGCCAGGATCAAGAGGTCAACTCATCAGAATATTTCATAAACACAACGGTGTGGGAGAAACACACACACAGCAGGCAAATAATTCCTTTAGACAGATAAGGCTCAATGAGAAGGAAAAACTGTGATGTGCTATTTCAAGTGCATTGTTCAAAATTGAGAATAGCTCTGGGACGTATTCAGTCAAACCAGGTGAGGTCGGGTTTCGAGGATGAGGGAAAGAAATTATTAAAATAATATGTATTTAAATGTTGTGTTCCATGTAGTAACCTTTTGATAGCCTGGGTGTCAGTCGATTTCTGTTCTCTAACCAACTCCTTATGGAATTGTCATGCAAAACATGTTTGACTTGACAATGACAATGGAGTTGGTAGGAGCACAAACAGATCTGGGACCAGGCTAACATTTAGAGTGCAAATTCAATTAAACTCAGAAGGAGGAAAAACATTTAGGACTGCAGTTACTAGGTTGTATAGAGCTCCATAGTATTCCACTTCTAACTCATTTCCTGTCACAATGACACATGCCTATTATCCACTGTTCTAGTGTAAAAATGGCATAGAAACAAGATGGAGGATCATTAAAATAAAAAAACACAGTGTTGAGTTAGTGTTCCTGCAAAAGCTCCAGCAGTCTAGCTTAGTGGCCATAGAACCAGTTATGATGAGCAATACTTTAAAAGCCCTATTGAGGCTGCTGTGTAACCCAACCACAGCCATATGTGAACTTGTTTATAAGCAAGCAAACAAATGAGAAGGAATCTGTCTCACTCATACATGTCTGTATACGAACGCAACATTCCCCCATCAACGTGACATAAACACACACTAATTCATTCATTCAAGCATGGTCCAATTCCAGTGTTTGTCTTTTCATTACTCATATGGGATGACCAGGCCACTCTGGCTTGCGCCAGTGAGTGCATCCTAAAGATAGTTGGCTTATATCGGTTTCAACTGAATGTTTAGGTGTTTACGGCCTATCACGTTGGTTTCCTTGTGGAAATACTGTCACCATTGAAAGTGCTATAAAAACAATAGTTTCTCGTTAGTCTGAACCAAATCTGAAAGAATAGCACGGATAAAAATAAATGGATGACAATCAAGGGATTGTAACAGTAACTGACAGAGGGAGACAAAACAGGCAGCTTGAAAGAAAAAAGACACATGGCGAGAGAAAGACCGGACAGGGCGAGCCAGTGGCTGACTGAGTGAGCGAGCAAGAGAGTGGAGGAGCTCGCTAATGTAATTAATGCCCACTCGCCCTCGCCTCGCTTACTGTAACTGCCTAACATATTTTACCCTCCTCATGTACTGAAATGCATCTGTGAGTGAGAGAGCGGGGCTGGCTGTCTGGCTGGCTGTGCCGACGGGAGCAGCTGGTGTTTTTGCTATTTTTCGCAGAGGACGTTAACATAACCTTCGATGCGGTTCTCCTCTGTTTATTTTTCCCAAGCTTGTATCAGGGATGTTAGCTAGCTAGCTATTTTCTATGCTTGGGCTAAGAAGCATATGTAGCCTGCAGCCATCTGGGGTATTGGGGGTGGAATCCAAAACATCCAGGGGGGTGAGGGAGCCCAGAAGCCCAGCAGCAGACTCCCCTCCAGCCCACAGCGAGTAGAGGAAAGTCCAGAGACATGAAGTAGATTGTGTCCCAAATAGTACCCTATTCCCAATAATGTGCACTACTTTTGACCAGAGCTCTATTGGTCTTGGTCAAAAATAGTGCCCTGCATAGGGAATAGGGTGCCATTTGGGTCGGATGCATGTAATGGCTCTTTCTCCAGTGCCAGGGCCATAAGCCTGCAGGAAATCCTGGATGAGTGTCTAACAGTAACACTATAGAGAACTGAATCCCTCCTGTCCTGTCTAGAGGTGTCATGCCCATTGAAACTGATGGGACAAGTGCCATTTGACCACTGAAAATACACAATATATGGTTTGTTTTGTGCATAATTAATCTAACATTTGGCCATCAGTGCCCCCTTAAAAAATGCCTCTGCTTCTATGTGTCCAAGAAATAACAGTGGTGGCTGATCACGATCTAGTGTCAGCTCTGTCTGCATATATTTTAACTTCAACATCAATAGAACTTTCAATCCATTTCTTCAATGTCAATGCCCCGTGTCCCTTCAACAGCGCTGACGCAGCAACAGTGTAGATTTAATTGGGGCACCATCGTAACTAACTTGCTCACAACTGTGTCATCATCACCATTTGAACAGGTACAGAGTTCTCTTTTAATCTCAGTGTTTGACTAGTTTGACAGAGGAGGGCTTTAGCATGAGACAAGCTGAGATCGCTGAACCACCTCTCTGTCTGCATCCCTATGGGCCCTAGTTAAAATAATTGCACTAAATAGGGAATATGGTGTAATTTAGGATGCAGCCTCTGAGGAAGAAATCAAGACCGAGAGAGATATAGAAACAACCCTAACTGGCCTGGTAGTGGTACATTCTTAAGAAAAATCTTATTGTATATTCTCATTGAGAAAGGAGTGAAAAATCCATTCAGAAGGTAGATCCGAGTTCACTAATGAACTACGTACTTTCACAGTCCAATGTTAGTGAGGACAATGTTTAATGCAGCTGTAGCGTTTAAATCAGAGAGAATATGAATTGAATAGGGACCTACAAAATATAGAGCGTCAGCAAGACAGCCATATATTAAGACGATATACTATATATAAGAAGATATACTGTATATTAGTACATCACTGGGGCCGTGCTTCCACCCATCCAGGATATCTAGTTGAAATGATGCCTGAGGAAGACCCACAACATCATCAAAGACCCCACAAACCCCAGCCACGAGCTGCTCACTCCCTTACCGTCAGGCAGACTGTATAGGAGCATGAGGTCTGATACCAACAGGCTCAGAGACAATTTCTATCTACAAGCCATCAGGCTGCTGAACACTTGAACTGGACTGACCACCTGCACTGACTCTCTGCATCATAGCACACACGCACTCACCTCTTCCCAAAAATGTAAATAAATTGTGCCTTCCTGTATTTATTCTATTCTACTAAGCCATTTACTTCATTCTATTCTACTAAGCCATTTACTTTATTCTATTCTGCAGTAATACAGATTCAAATGTATTGTCTGCTGAAGAAAAAGCACTAAACAGATATTATTGTTCAGGTTGTTAGATATAAAAAGAAATAATTTACTCCCTACAGCAAAATCTGCAAATAACCACAGCTGTATTCCCAACCAAATGAAGGGCACATTTGGCTGCATATTTGATTCACTTCACGTTGTTTAAGCTGCTCCACAGCTCGTGAAGCGAAAACAAGCGAAAACCGCCAACAAAGGAGAACTTGAAAAGGACTGTTCACTGACTAACCCACCAGAGACACTGAGAAAATCATTCCACTGCTTCAGAGAAACAGTGTTTCTAAACACATAGAAACAGAGGCTCTGCTTCATTAACTTTGCCATACCCTGTATGAATGAATATACATTATCCCCAAAAATACCCTAATTACAAGAAAGTAGTCTAATACGGCTAAACAAAATGCTTGGTTCCAATGCTGTTTTTTAAATGCATCAGTGATTTTACAGTATCTAACAACCAAAAGAGGAGATGTAAAGGAGTGTATTATTGTGCTGGAGTACCTCTTGAATGACTAACAGTTAACAGACACAGACACTATTTCCTGTATCTACACAATATATACACAAGTATGTGGACACCCCTTCAAATTAGTGGATTTGGCTATTTCAGCCACACCCGTTGCTGACACGTTTAGAAAATCGAGCACACAGCCATGCAATATCCATAGACATAGGATGCCACCTTTCCAACAAGTCAGTTCGTCAAATGTCTGCCCCGCTAGAGCAGCCCTGGTCAACTGTAAGTGCTGTTATTGTGAAGTGGAAACGTCTAGGAGCAACAATGGTAGTAGGCCACACAAGCTCACAGAACGGGACCGCAGAGTGCTGAAGCACGTAAAAATTGTCTGTCCTCGGTTGAAACACTCATTACCTAGTTCCAAACTGCCAGCACAAGAACTGTTCGTCGGGAGCTTCATGAAATGGGTTTCCATAGCCAAGCAGCCGCACACACGCCTAAGATTACCATGTGCAATGCCAAGCGTTGGCTGGAGTGGTGTAAAGCTCGCCGCCATTGGACTCTGGAGCAGTGGAAACGCATTCTCTGGAGTAATGAATCACGCTTCACCATCTGGCAGTCCGACAAACAAATCTACCTACCCCAATGCATAGTGCCAACTGTAAAGTTTGGGGAGGAGGAATAATGTCTGTTTTCATGGTTTGGGCTAGGCCCCTTAGTTCCAGTGAAGGGAAATCTAAACGCTACAGCATACAATGACACTCTAGACAATCCTGTGGTTCCAACTTTGTGTCAACAGTTTGGGGAAGGCCCTTTACGGTTTCAGCAGGACAATGCCAATGTGCACAAAGCGAGGTCAATACAGAAATGGTTTGTCGAGATCAGTGTGGAAGAACTTGAGTGGCCTGCACAGAGCCCTGACCTCAACCCCATCGAACACCTTTGATGAATTGGAACGCCGACTGTGAGCCAGGCCTAATCGCCCAACATCAGTGCTCGACCTCACTAATGCTCTTGTCGCTGAATGGAAACAAGTCCCTGCAGCAATGTTCCAACTTCTAGAAGAAAGCCTTCCCAGAAGAGTGGAGGCTGTTATAGTAGCAAAGGGGGGACCAATGATTTTAATGCCCATGATTTTGGAATGAGATGTTCGACAAGCAGGTGTCCACATACTTTTGGTCATGTAGTATACCTCCGCTGAGGCTACCACACAGGTAGGGAATGCAACGAGTAGAGCGAGTGAGAAAATAAGATGGAAAATAAAAAGCAGGGTATAAATAGCTCAGACCAAACTAAACATTAACAGTAACAAATGAATGTGATAAAGAAGTACAGGTTAGACCCGGGGGGCATTCAAAACCAAATCAAAATATATTTCATATTTGAGATTCTTCAAAGTAGCCACCCTTTGCCTTGATGACAGCTTTGTCTCTCTCCTGATCATTCTCTCAACCAGCTTCACCTGGAATGCTTTCCCGACAGTCTTGAAGGAGTTGGCAGCACGTGTTGGCTGCTTTTTCTTCACTCTGCGGTCCAACTCATTCCAAACCATCTCAATTGGGTTGAGGTCAGATGATTGTGGAAGCCAGGTCATTTAATGCAGACAGTCCATCACTCTCCTTCTTAATCAAATAGCCCTTACACAGCCTGGAGGTGTGTTTGGTCATTGTAATGTTGAACAACAAATTATAGTCCTACTAAGCACAAACCAGATGGGATGGCTTATTGCTGCAGAATGCTGTGGTAGCCATGCTGGTTAAGTGTGCCTTGAATTCTAAATAAATCACTGACAGTGTAACCAGCAAAGCACCCCCACACCATCACACCTCCTCCTCCATGCTTCACGGTGGGAACCACACATGCGGAGATCACCTGTTCACCTACTCTGCATCTCACAAAGACACGGCGGTTGGAACCAACCAACTAAAGGACAGATTTCCACCGGTCTAATGTCCATTGCTCATGATTCTTGGCCAAAGGAAGTCTCTTCTTCTTATTGGTGGCCTTTAGTAGTGCTTTCTTTACAGCAATTCGACCACAAAGGCCTGATTCGCGCAGTCTCCCCTGAACAAATGTTGAGATGTGTCTGTTACTTGAACTCTGTGAAGCATTTATTTGGGCTGAAAATTCTGAGGCTTGTAACTCTAATGAACTTGTCCTCTGCAGCAGAGGAAACTCTGTGTCATCCTTTCCTGTGGCGGTCCTCATGAGAGCCAGTTTCTTGATGGTTTTTGAGACTGCACTTGAAGAAACTTTAAAAGTTCTTGAAATGTTCCGGATTGACTGACCTTCATGTCTTAAAGTAATGATGGACTGTCGTTTCTCTTTGCTTATTTGTTCTTGACATAATATTGACTTGGTCTTTTACCAAATAGAGCTATCTTCAGTATACCACCCCTACCTTGTCACAACACAACTGATAGGCTCAAACGCATTAAGGAGGAAAGAAATTCCACAAATTAACTTTTAAGAAGGCACACCTGTTAATTGAAATGCATTCCATGAATCTGGTTGAGAGAATGCCAAGAGCGTGCAAAGCTGTCATCAAGGCAAAGGGTGGCTACTTTGAAGAATCTCAAATATAAAATATTTTCATTTGGTTACTACATGATTCCATATGTGTTATTTCATAGTTTTGATGTCTTCACTATTATTCTACAATGTAGAAAATAGTAAAAATAAAGAACAGCCCTGGAATGAGTATGTTTGCCAAAACTTTTGACTGGTATTGTATGTACAAATGAAGAACAGGGCAAACCGACCAAACTTCAACAATCAACATCCATGTATGTCAAGCGTCAGTCGGTGTTCACCGGGATTGGCATGGTTTACTGGAACACAAAGAAGCATTAACTGGGATAATATTATTCATGACTATTATTAACGACTTAGCGTTTTTAGCTGAACATACAGTACGGGCGTAGCTGAACATACAGTACGGGTGTAACTGAACATACAATACGGGCGTAGCTGAACATACAGTACGGGTGTAGCTGAACATACAGTACGGGTGTAGCTGAACATACAGTACGGGCGTAGCTGAACATACAATACGGGCGTAGCTGAACATACAGTACGGGCGTAGCTGAACATACAGTACGGGCGTAGCTGAACATACAGTACGGGCGTAGCTGAACATACAATACGGGCGTAGCTGAACATACAGTACGGGCGTAGCTGAACATACAATACGGGCGTAGCTGAACATACAGTATGGGCGTAGCTGAACATACAGTACGGGCGTAGCTGAACATAGAGTACGGGCGTAGCTGAACATACAATATGGGCGTAGCTGAACATACAATACGGGCGTAGCTGAACATACAGTACGTGCGTAGCTGAACATACAGTACGGGCGTAGCTGAACATACAGTATGGGCGTAGCTGAACATATAGTACGGACGTAGCTGAACATACAGTACGGGTGTAGCTGAACATACAGTACGGGCGTAACTGAACTTTCAGTACATTCCTATCTGAAGGTGATCCTGTGTGACTCAGTTGGTAGAGCATAGTGCTCGTAACAGTAGGATTGTGGGTTTGATTCCTGCAAGGGCCACCCATACGAAAATGTATGCACGCACTACTGTAGTATCTTTGAATAAAATAATCTGTTAAATGGCATATCTTCTGTCTCTGACACTTCATAAATTCGTACAATTTCTTCAAGTTTGTAAAATGGGCACAAAATCCCCCATCACACATACAGTACAGTAACATCACCTATACTGTGCACAAGTCTCAACAGTCAACATATTATTCATTTGAAACCCAGTTGACTTGGTGCCATGTCGTGTTGTTCTTGTTCAAAGCAGAACCACTGCGGTGTCGTAGGTAGGTGAACCTGCGGTCTTCTCTGGTCATTTTTTGACGTCTGCCTCCCAAATGGTAGCCTATTCCCTATATCATGCACTAGTTTTTACCAGTGCCCATAGGCTAGGGTAGTGCACTACCTAGGGAATAGCGAAACCATTTAGGGTACCATTTGGTACACAATCTATGTGTGCCAAATGGCACTGGAGCAACTGCATGGAAGAGCAGCAGTAAGCCACTGGAAAGGCACTGGAGCAACGAACCACCCTTGCTGTCTCTGCCTGGCCGGTTCCCCTCTCTCCACTGGGATTCTCTGCCTCTACCCCTATTACAGGGGCTGAGTCACTTGCTCACTGGTGCTCTTCCATGCCGTCCCTAGGAGTGGTGCGTCACTTGTGTGGGTTGAGTCACTGACGTGATCTTCCTGTCCGGGTTGGCGCCCCCCTTGGGTTGTGCCATGGCGGAGATCTTTGTGGGCTATACTCGGCCTTGTCTCAGGATGGTAAGTTGGTGGTTGAAGATATCCCTCTAGTGGTGTGGGGGCTGTGATTTGGCAAAGTGGGTGGGGTTATATCCTGCCTGTTTGGCCCTGTCCGGGGGTATCGTTGGATGGGGCCACATTGTCTCCCGACCCCTCCTGTCTCAGCCTCCAGTATTTATGCTGCAGTAGTTTATGTGTCGGGGGGCTAAGGTCAGTCTGTTATATCTGGAGTATTTCTCCTGTCTTAGCCGGTGTCCTGTGTGAATTTAAGTATGCTCTCTCTAATTCTTTCATTCTTTCTTTCTCTCTCTCAGAGGACCTGAGCCCTAGGACCATGGCTCAGGACTACCTGGCCTGATGACTCCTTGCTGTCCCCAGTCCACCTGGCCGTGCTGCTGCTCCAGTTTCAACTGTTCTGCCTGTGACTATGGAACCCTGACCTGTTCACCGGATGTGCTACCTGTCCCAGACCTGCTGTTTCAACTCTCTAGAGACAGCAGGAGCGGTAGAGATACTCTGAATGATCGGCTATGAAAAGCCAACTGACATTTACTCCTGAGGTGCTGACCTGTTGCACCCTTGACAACCACTGTGATTATTATTATTTGACCCTGCTAGTCATTTATGAACATTTGAACATCTTGGCCATGTTCTGTTATAATCTCCACCCGGCACAGCCAGAAGAGGACTGGCCACTCCTCATAGCCTGGTTCCTCGCTAGGTTTCTTCCTAGGTTCTGGCCTTTCTAGGGAGTTTTTCCTAGCCACCGTGCTTCTACATCTGCATTGCTTGCTGTTTGGGGTTTTAGGCTGGGTTTCTGTACAGCACTTTGTGACATCAGCTGATGTAAGAAGGGCTTTATAAATACATTTGATTTGATTTGTTCTATGGCATGCGCCAAGCACATAACTCAAACACCTACGCAGCAGCTCCCCTGTTTTTGAATAGATTTTCCACAGATACTTCAACAATGAATTGACTTGCGCCAGCACATCTCTTAACGAGCGGGTGGAGGGAGATTCATTTTAAAAAGCTGCTGACTTAGGAACGAGCGGGCTGATGGACGTGACAGTGCGGAGGCGCTACGATCACTGTGATGACCATTACAGCCTTGTTTATTTGCTGTCAGCAAGTTGCGTGGTTGGTGTCCAGTTTGCCAACTGGGGTGGGGCATGGATAGCCCTGGATGTCGAGGGGGTGATGAGAGGGGGGTAAATGTGAGATGGTTCCTTGGTGGATGCAGCCCAACCCCATCATACCTTTCGCCCTCCTGAAAAACACACACACACACACACACACACACACACACACACACACACACACACACACACACACACACACACACACACACACACACACACACACACACACACACACACACACACACACACACACAACGAGCCCTCTTTACCCCAATGACTCGCATGAAAATGTCAGGATTATGCCACATAAGGTGAAGTGACATTAAGACAAGGGAACATTTACAGCATTTCTGGACCATTTGTTAAGGTGAGGTGGAGGTGGAAGGAGTCTGGTGGGGGGATAGGTGGGCGGCTCGTGGGTATGGGGGTGAACAACACATGGGTGGGTCACGGAGCAGTTAGTGGTGGGCAACTTGCAGAGGGGCAGGCTGTTCTGCAGAGGGGGTGAGGAGGGAGGTGTGTGTGGGTGGGTATGTTTGAGAGAGAGAGAGACTGTGTGTGTGTGTCTGTGTGTGTCTGTGTGTCTGTGTGTGGAGAGGTCCTCCCTGTGTGACGACAGTGCAGTACCCCCGGAACAGGTGGGGCCCAGAGCAGAGGGTGCCAGCACTGCAGAGGGGATGTGAGAGGAGGGAGGAGAGAGGTGATGGAGGGAGGGAGAGGAGGTGAGGTAAAAGGAGATAAAAAGAGATAAAAAAAGAAAGGTGGAGACCTGTGCTCTGTCAGAGAGAAGCTGGATGTGTGCAGTCCAGGGCAGACTACCTTTCTACGTCTTTTTACTTTTAGTCTCAATCTCTCCCTCTCCTTCTCCTCCTTCTCCCTCTCAGTCTCCCCTCTCCTTCTCCCTCTCCTTCTCCCTTTCCTTCTCCCTCTCTCCTTCTCCCTCTCCGCCTCCCCTCTCCTTCTCCCTCTCCCTCTCCGTCTCCCCTCTCCTTCTCCCTCTCCCTCTCTCCTTCTCCCTTTCCTTCTCCCTCTCTCCTTCTCCCTCTCTCCTTCTCTCTCTCCCTCTCCTTCTCCCTCTCCCTCTCTCCTTCTCCCTCTCTCCTTCTCCCTCTCTCCTTCTCCCTTTCCTTCTCCCTCTCTCCTTCTCCCTCTCTCCTTCTCCTCCTTCTCCCTCTCCTTCTCCCTCTCCTTCTCCCTCTCTCCTTCTCCCTTTCCTTCTCGCTCTCTCCTTCTCCCTCTCACTCTCTCCTTCTCTCTCTCCTTCTCCCTCTCTCCTTCTCCTCTTTTTCCCCACCTCTCCCCACTCTTCTCCTCTCCTTATCCCTCCTATCTTTCTCCCTTTCCTCTCCTCTCCCCTCTACTCCACTCCTCTACCCCCTTTCCTCTCCTCCCCTCCTGCCTCCTCTCTTTTCTTTACTTCTCCTAGTTGGACAGTGTAATAGGATAGTCTTCATTGGGCAGTAAGAGCCCAGCATGCCAGCCCTACCAGCCTTCAGATCCATCAGCTACAGCAGGTTGAAGGGAGAGGCAGATCTGAGATTTCTCTCTAAAACAGCGTTTCCCAAACTTGGTTCTCGGGACCCCAAGTGGAGCACGTTTTGGTTTTTGCCCTAAAACTACACAGCTGATTCAAATGATCAAAGCTGGATGATTAGCTGATTATTTGAATCAGCAGTGTAGTTCTAGGGCAAAAAACAAAATGTGCACCCAGGGGGTGCTCCAGGACCAACTTTGGGAAACCCTGCTCTACACACACGGAAAACCGCACACACACACACACACACACAAACTTACTGGCAGATACAAACACAAGGACGGACACACACTCAAAAACAAACACACACACACATTTCTCCGTTCGCACACCTTCATCAGGATGTCAACAGATTGATGGGGGTGGTTGTGCTGAGTCATCGCTCACATTAGCAGACAGAGATGCAGTGTTTGGAACAGACACCTACAGGTAACTGCTAAAATAAAGGAAACACCAACAAAGTGTCTTAATAGGACGTTGTGCGACCCCGTTCCAGAACAGCTTCTATCTGCCTTGGCATAGATTCTACAAGTGTCTGGAACTCTACTGGAGGGATGCAGCACCATTATTTTATGAGAAATTCCATAATTTGTCTCAGGCGCCACTCCAGAATCTTCCATATGTGTTCAATTGGGTTGAGATCTGGTGACTGACACACAGACATACACACACCCTTTAACCCCCCTATGCTCCTTTGAGACCCTCTTTCAAAGTCACCGAGACCTATTCTTCTAGATATGGTAGACAAAATAATGGGCAACTGGGATTTTTTTTTTTACCTGTGTGGAAGCACATCATTTCAATATACTTTGTATCCCTCATTTACTCAAGTGTTTCCTTTATTTTGGCAGTTACCTGTATGTACCCTTCCAATGGGACAGACAGAGTAATGATGGCACCATATTCCCTATGGGCCCCGGTCAAAAGTACTGCACTATATAGGGAATAGGGTCCCATTTGGGATGCAGACACAGACATGGAAATGCTTGTCAAGGACAGAGGGAACACAACACACCAGTCGATGAGGGACAAAATAAAAGTCAGAGTGGTTAGCAGTCACAGTGAGCAAGTCCTGGAGAGCAGGAGTGAGAGAGGGACAGATGGACAGAGAGATATACAGAGAAAGAGTGAGTGAGTGGGTTGTTGCATTGCCACAGAGTGAGAGTGAGTGAGTGGGTTGTTGCATTGCCACAGAGAGAGAGTGAGTGAGTGGGTTGTTGCATTGCCACAGAGAGAGAGTGAGTGAGTGGGTTGTTGCATTGCCACAGAGAGAGAGTGAGTGAGTGGGTTGTTGCATTGCCACAGAGAGAGAGTGAGTGAGTGGGTTGTTGCATTGCCACAGAGAGAGAGTGAGTGAGTGGGTTGTTGCATTGCCACAGAGAGAGAATGAGAGTGAGGGAGAGATATAGTAGATAGGGAAAAAGAGAGATGGAGAGGACCAGACAAATAGAGAGAGAGGAGAGAATGAGTGAGTGAAAGAGAGTAGGTGGGGAGGACCAGACAGACAGAGAGATACAGAGACCGACAGAGTGAATGTCAATGTCACAGCTCCGTGCTCCTCTGTGGGCACGGGACGGTCAGTGTTCATGATGGATGAGCTGCACACACACGTAACAGTGTAGGTTCCGTCCCTCTCTTCGCCCCAACCTGGGCTCGAACCAGGGACCCTTGCACACATCAACAACTGACACCCACAAAGCATCGTTAGCCATCGCGCCACAAAAGCCGCGGCCCTTGCAACGCAAGGGGAACAACCACTTCAGGTCTCAGAGCGAGTGACGTCACCGATTGAACCGCTATTAGCGCGCACCACCGCTAACTAACTAGCCATTTCACATCGGTTACACATACACACACACACACACACACACAAACACACACACGCACACAGAAACAATCGCGCGCACACACCCCCCTCACACACACACACACACACACACCACACCACACACACACACACACACACACACACACACACACACACACACACACACACACACACACACACACACAACGCAGTCCTGGTGATGAAGAAGGAATACACACACACTACTACTAGTAATGCAATACAATATGCATTTTGTGTTTGTGTGTGTTTGTGCATAGTAGATATGTGAATGTGTGTGTGTGAGTGTGTGTGTGTTAGGCTGTATGTGTGAATAACACTGCTTTGAGATACTATTTGTGAAATATGTACTGTCCCAGTGAGCAAGACATGCGTCATGCAATACATGCATCATGCCTGGGAGTAATTTCATTGGCCTATCTCGGTCCTGACTAGAGTGAGTGAGGAACCATAAGGAATTATCCCCACGGTAGTGTCCCAAATGGTACCCTATTCCCTATATAGTGCACTACATTTGATCAGAGCCCTGTGGAGCCTGGTCAAAAGTAGTGCACTTTAAAGGCAATGCGGTGCCATTTGGGACACCCACGATGCCTGTGTGTCTTCCCCCTGTGCTATGGGTTCATGAAATACAGTGTCTGTTAGAGGGTGTGTACTACTGTAATCATGGGAATGATCCCCACACCATTGGATGTGAGCATGAAACATGGATGTGAGCATAAAGCTAAATGACTGTAATGTAAATGAATATGGATGCCTCCCACAACACTTCCCCACCTAGCGCTTTCTATAGAATGAACAATAAATACCAGAAGTCATCACTGTTTAATTCATAACTAATGTATTCCGATAGTGTGCTGTAACATCCAGTGAGCTAGCATCAACCCCAATCTGCTACACTGAGAGTCACCAGGACATGTCGGGAGGTATGGCACCAACTCCATACTTCACACTGCTATTCCAGGTAACAGTATCAGTAACACAACCGCATCTAATCCCCCGTCCCCATCCCCACTCCCCAACCACCACCACTCTATACCCTGCTTTCTGCCCTATCAAGCCATCCTGAGAAGGGACTAAATTCAACTACCGGCCCAATATCTCCTTAATAAGCATATTAAAGGTCAGTAACACTCTTGAAAATCATATTTTACCATGTCTCACAGCTACACCACATGACCTCTTCACATCCCAGGAAACGTTATATGCGGCCACAGTGGTAAAAGTGAGGCTTAAAGAGTGACAGCACAGTACGGTACGTGTGCCGCTACAAGGGATATCTCATATTTGGTGGCTTCGTTCTCACAAATAAAGTATGAATGCACCATGTTAACTGGGATGGTAGAAATTGAATCCCATCTCCTGCCTGTGATCTGGCATCTCTTCTCATCTATAAATCCATTTCCCACCCCGCTCAGTCATTTGTGCTGTGAAATTTGGGGACAGACACCCGATTAATTTTCAACCCACTGCGATGTCAATCCATGTCCGTCGGTGTATTATGGAGTTGACGTGCTCAGTGGCGTCTGACCATGCATGCTGGGATTCCTTCACACACCACAGTGGATCAGCCATCATTTGAGTTAGGGAGTGGGGGCATTAATCCATTCTTAAAACATATTTGACACATTCTGCACACTCTATCCATTCGTTCCTTGACTAATGCACTATTTCCTCCAATAAAGTCGATTTGGTCTTTTTTCTCCTTCATATGATTTAGACCGGATTATGTCTTCTTACTGAAAAACACTGTATGAAACCTGAAATATGCAGTGGAAAAGGGATTACTAGGTAATGGATTTATTCAAATGCTGAATGGAATACAAGATAAGACAATAAGAATATTTCCAGAAGCGGTGCTATCTAAGACAGAAAAACAATGAAATGTGCAAAAATAATCATTTGAAGGACATAAGAATGACATAGACTCCCATACAAGAGATCTTTTGGACTAGTCTTCACAATTATATCTCTATACTCGCAATCCTGTTAATGCTACACCTACAACTCAGGCATTGCTATTAAAAAGTGAACAAAGATATATTAAGCTGATCAACGCCAAGACGTGGGAACACAAGCAATTATCATTTGTAGGGAGGCTGATCCTATAAAGCATCTCATGCCCTCATGCCCTGTTGAAGCACAAATTACTTAATAAGATTGGGTTGGTGTACATCATACCTCACAAAGGAAACGGAGGCTGAGAAACAAGAAGGGTGCCACAGACACCTCTCCTTTAGGCCTTTGCAGTAACTCTGTGGGCTTGATGCTGCATGTCTGGGAAGCTCTAAGTGGTTAATGATGGTTTCCACAGAATGTTATGGGATTGAAGATGTCCTATGAGACATTGTTGCCCGGTCTCTGTGAAGTGATACTGGGTTGGCGTCGTCTTCGAAGCGTCACGGGGTTGATTATTTTCTGAAACGCTACCGGGTTGACACTTTCTTTGAAAAACTATGGAGCGAGCATTGGTGATTTCTTTGTAATCTTACAGAGTTGGGGCTTGCTTTGAAATGTTGACGCCATGCCACAGACATTCCCTTTGTGCAAATTGTGTAACGTTATTATGATGATGCTACAGAATATGCCTTCTTTGGTTCTACCTATGGAACACTATGGGGTCGAGAGAGTAGCTGAGGCAGCAGGCATCTCTTTGGCTTTTCTCACAGCTAAACCAAACCAGAGTAGGAGGACATTTTATTGGCTTGTTAACAAGGATGGGGAGTGAGGGGGTTGTGGAGCGAGGTAGGGAGGGCATGGAGGGTCCAGTGCTGACTCATTTTTCACTGTCAGGAGTGCATCCGAGTGTAGCGGTTAATAGAGTGGATGGCATCTTCCCTGCCTGACAGGAAATGTTTTTTTAGATGAACATCTGTAGACCATCATTGCCGCCGTAACGTCAGACGGTAGCAGTCACTCGTTTTATCCCATCATTCCACTGGGAAATAGTGCTGCTAAAACAAGGAGGATGCCATGAGCTGAAGATACTGGAGTTGAAGTTACTGAATATCACAAAAGCTTTATTTTAAGAATCAGAGATGCCCTTCCTATAGCTTTATAATGACAAAGTCTTGTATGTCACATCTTATACATCAAATCTTAAAATCTACAAGGACATTACTAAAGCAACATTGACTTATTTTTGTTACTCTGACTCCTGTAAATGGCATGTATTTTCCTCAATGCCACATTTCAGCAAACACAAAGCCAAGGTAGGCATCTGAGATGGACCTTAGCCTTTAGTCGTTTCCGGAAGCCGTGTACACTGCAGCTAGCCTGTCAGACTGCATGATTACCAAGATAAAGAGGCCAGAAATAGACGTAGCCGAGACAGCGAATGAATAAACAACGGTGACGGGGAAGGGGGGGTCAGTGGCATTAACCACACACGTTTCCGCTAAAACCCCAAACAGGTTCAATTTGTTTCTGCTATAAAAGGGAGCAGCAGCGCATAACCACAACCACAATGGCTATTTTTTTCCTTCCAAGGAGGAGTCATATCAGGCCTTAAAGAGATGTGATAGGAACTCAGGAAGTTTTTTCATTGAGGGAGATGTTGTGTTACCTCAGTCTGGGTCCATTGGAGAAAATCCTTTAATGAGACCCACGGAGCAAATTTTGGGCCTGTGCCATGCCTGCCCAGAATCCAACCACCACACCACGGAAACATAAAACCAGCGAGGATACACATCTGCACGTCCAGCACGGTGGAAAGGCTCCATTTCACCCAGAAGTTAAGTCTAACGACTCGTAAAGAAACAGGAATGGTAGTACCATCTGTTCGGGGGGAGAGCGAGATAGAGAAGAGGGAATAAAAAGGGCTACTTCAGCAGAGTTTTCTGCTCTATAAGCATGGTGGTTACCTAACCTAAGCTTAATAGTAGGTGACTTAATATCCTAGCACAAACAGGATAAATCCTATCCTATCCTATCGCCACTGCGTTTTCATTTTCACTGTAGGTTGAGGCACTTTCTTTCTGACACGCAGAGCAGAGCGGAGCAATCACCTGCCGCGGGGAGTTAATGTCACTCTGCTGTGCATAAAACTTATTTTGTCATCCAAAACAACAGGTTCAGGCCTTCCGAGTGGCGCAGCGGTCTAAGGCACTGCATCTCAGTGCTAGAGGTGTCACTAAAGAGCCGGGTTCGATCCCGGCTGTGTCACAGCCAGCTGCAACCAGGAGACCCATGAGGCGGAGCACAATTGGCCCAGCGTCGTCTGGTTTAAGGGAGGGTTTGGCCGGCCGGAATGTCCTTGTCCTATTGCGCTCTAGTGACTTCTGTGGCGGGCCGGGTGCATGCATGCTGATACGTTGCCAGTTGGATGGCAGTGACACATTGGTGCGGCTGCCCTCCGGATTAAGCCGGCAGTGTGTCAAGAAGCAGTACAGCTTGGCTGTGTTTTGGGGATGCATGGCTCTCGACCTTTGCTTCTCCCGAATTCGTACGGGAGTTGCAGCGATGGGACAATACTGTAACTACCAATTATAAAAAGATTTAAAAAACTGGTTCTGGTATGATCTGTGCGATCTCCACATTAGGACAACCTCTTGCTGAGACAGAGGCTGCCCTATTATGCAAACCGTATTTGTGGCGTCAATGAGTGTACATCTCATAAAGCCAAGATCTCTAGTCAATTAGTAAAAAGAGTTCCTAACATTAACCTTAATACAAAGCAATAGACTACTCTAGATAATACACCATCAAATACAAAAAAGTCAAACTAAGGTGTTTGGACTAACGTAAATGAACATTAATGAACAGCAACGGAATGAATCACTGCAACATGCCATCACCATTATATTTGACTTTCATTGATATTTACTTCTCTGGCTAAACACTTTGGAACGACCCTGTTTTCATAGTTAACTCCAAACCCACAAGAATGACAGTAAATCATGCTGTTGATGTGCACGCATGCAAACACACACACACACACACACACACACACACACACACACACACACACACACACACACACACAAACAAGAGAGTGTCTAACTAGTCTATAAATCTGCAGGGTGGGGTTGACAATGCAAGACAAATATTTTGGAAGGGAATATTAGCTCTGTTTTTTCAGTATGAAAGCAAGATGTGCATATGGTTTGAATTATAGTAAACTCAAACCATTCAAAAAACATCTCTCAACGCTGAAGTACTGTAAACAAGGCAGTTCCTTTTCCTCGGCACTCCAAATCTGGTTGTAATTTAATCACTCACAGCTCACAGTGAGGTTTGGTTAGTGGGTCACAGGTAGGGCTGTTGTGGTAGGGCTGTAATACGGCCCGTATTACCTCTAACACCGGCGGTCACTAGTCACGAAGGCAGTCAAATTTCATGTGACCGTTTAGTCACGGTAATTAGGCTTCTCCAAGCTCTGATGCTGCTGATGGTCATTAGTAGCCTACCAAACTTGCTAACTGCCTGGTACTCAGCACTCTTTTGTCCCTCTAATCACTCTGACATCAATGCAAATGTGTTTTAAAATCTAATCAAACACTTCATTAGAGCCCATGAGTTCATGTTGCGCAACATTTTGATAGGCTATGCAATTGCCTAAAAACAGGGCTCCGGGCAGCCGAGCGGAAATGGAGGAAAACTCGCCTCCCTGCGGACCTGGCATCCTTTCACTCCCTCCTCTCTACATTTTCCTCTTCTGTCTCTGCTGCTAAAGCCACTTTCTACCACTCTAAACTCCAAGCATCTGCCTCTAACCCTAGGAAGCTCTTTGCTACCTTCTCCTCCCTCCTGAATCCTCCTCCCCCTCCCCCCCCCCCTCCTCCCTCTCTGCGGATGACTTCGTCAACCATTTTGAAAAGAAGGTTGACGACATCCGATCCTCGTTTGCTAAGTCAAACGACACTGCTGGTCCTGCTCACACTGCCCTACCCTGTGCTTTGACCTCTTTCTCCCCTCTCTCTCCAGATGAAATCTCGCGTCTTGTGACGGCCGGCCGCCCAACAACCTGCCCACTTGACCCTATCCCCTCCTCTCTTCTCCAGACCATTTCCGGAGACCTTCTCCCCTACCTCACCTCGCTCATCAACGCATCCTTGACCGCTGGCTACGTCCCTTCCGTCTTCAAGAGAGCGAGAGTTGCACCCCTTCTGAAAAAACCTACACTCGATCCCTCCGATGTCAACAACTACAGACCAGTATCCCTTCTTTCCTTTCTCTCCAAAACTCTTGAACGCGCCGTCCTTGGCCAGCTCTCTTGCTATCTCTCTCAGAATGACCTTCTTGATCCTAATCAGTCAGGTTTCAAGACTGGGCATTCAACTGAGACTGCTCTTCTCTGTGTCACGGAGGCTCTCCGCACTGCTAAAGCTAACTCTCTCTCCTCTGCTCTCATCCTTCTAGACCTATCTGCTGCCTTTGATACCGTGAACCATCAGATCCTCCTCTCCACCCTCTCCGAGCTGGGCATCTCCGGCACCGCGCACGCTTGGATTGCGTCCTACCTGACAGGTCGCTCCTACCAGGTGGCGTGGCGAGAATCTGTCTCCGCACCACGTGCTCTCACCACTGGTGTCCCCCAGGGCTCTGTTCTTGGCCCACTCCTATTCTCGCTATACACCAAGTCACTTGGCTCTGTCATATCCTCACATGGTCTCTCATATCATTGCTATGCAGATGACACACAATTAATCTTCTCCTTTCCCCCTTCTGACAACCAGGTGGCGAATCGCATCTCTGCATGTCTGGCAGACATATCAGTGTGGATGACGGATCACCACCTCAAGCTGAACCTCGGCAAGACGGAGCTGCTCTTCCTCGCGGGGAAGGACTGCCCGTTCCATGATCTCGCCATCACGGTTGACAACTCCCTTGTGTCCTCCTCCCAGAGTGCTAAGAGCCTTGGCGTGACCCTGGACAACACCCTGTCGTTCTCCACCAACATCAAGGCGGTGACCCGATCCTGTAGGTTCATGCTCTACAACATTCGCAGAGTACGACCCTGCCTCACACAGGAAGCGGCGCAGGTCCTAATCCAGGCACTTGTCATCTCCCGTCTGGATTATTGCAACTCGCTGTTGGCTGGGCTCCCTGCCTGTGCCATTAAACCCCTACAACTCATCCAGAACGCCGCAGCCCGTCTGGTGTTCAACCTTCCCAAGTTCTCTCACGTCACCCCGCTCCTCCGCTCTCTCCACTGGCTTCCAGTCGAAGCTCGCATCCGCTACAAGACCATGGTGCTTGCCTACGGAGCTGTGAGGGGAACGGCACCTCCATACCTTCAGGCTCTGATCAGGCCCTACACCCAAACAAGGGCACTCCGTTCATCCACCTCTGGCCTGCTCGCCTCCCTACCTCTGAGGAAGCACAGTTCCCGCTCAGCCCAGTCAAAACTGTTCGCTGCTCTGGCACCCCAATGGTGGAACAAGCTCCCTCACGACGCCAGGACAGCGGAGTCAATCACCACCTTCCGGAGACACCTGAAACCCCACCTCTTCAAGGAATACCTGGGATAGGATAAAGTAATCCTTCTAACCCCCCCCCATAAAAGATTTAGATGCACTATTGTAAAGTGGTTGTTCCACTGGATATTATAGGTGAATGCACCAATTTGTAAGTCGCTCTGGATAAGAGCGTCTGCTAAATGACTAAAATGTAAATGTAAAATGTAAAAACAGAGTGATGGTGTGTGAATCCCATCAGCTTTCTATAGACTAGGCCTACTATATTTATTTCTCAACTTTCCTAATATTAAGCACATTGCTTATCTTTACAACAGGAGTATATCCTACCTGGCTGGCATGACAATGAACCACGGGAAAAGCATCCTCCATTTGCTATTTAAGTGCATTTTTCCCGCTGCCCCTGTTTCGAGACAGGTGTATGATAATGGTCCATTCTAAATCAAAACAAATTTCACACATATATTATTTAGTATATGTATAGACAAGATTATATCAATAATAGTCTGATGGGTGACAATATTAGCCTATCACTTGTGAATTATATATTATCACTTGTGAATGCTGCCCAGCATAAGAAACTGCCTTTTTTTATGCAACCTTTTAAAAATCATAGTCACACATCTCATGTAGCCTAGCCCATAGGCCTATATGTTTTCATAAGGTTTGTATCACAACTAAAGTGGCCAAATAATTTCTTAAAATTAAGCACAACAATCCGCTTTACAAGGAGTTTACAGCCTAACTGGCATACATAAGTCGGCTATGAACCTCCTGAGGTGCTGACCTGTTGCACCCTCGACAACTACTGTGATTATTATTATTTGACCCTGCTGGTCATTTATGAACATTTGAACATCTTGGCCATGTTCTGTAATAATCTCCACCTGGCACAGCCAGAAGAGGACTGGCCACCCCTCATAGCCTGGTTCCTCTCTAGGTTTCTTCCTAGGTTTTGGCCTTTCTAGGGAGTTTTTCCTAGCCACCGTGCTTCTACACCTGCATTGCTTGCTGTTTGGGGTTTTAGGCTGGGTTTCTGTACAGCACTTTGAGATATCAGCTGATGTAAGAAGGGCTATATAAATACATTTGATTTGATTTGATAAGTAGCGTGTGAGTTTCAAGTTTAGATTAGATCATTTTCACCATCTAATAAAAGCATTACATGTATAATTGCAGCCACTTTCAATATAGATCTTTTGCCACTAATGGCTTATAGCCTACTGCACTTATTTTATTTATCTATTTTCCCTATATTTAACTAGGCAAGTCAACAAAAAATTCTTATTTGACAGCCTAGGAACAGTTCAGGGGTAACACGACAGATTTTTACCTTGTCAGCTCAAGGATTTGATCTTGCAACCTTTCAGTTACTAGTCCAACGCTCTAACCACTAGGCTACCCTGCCACCTGCCTACACTGTGAAGAAATAGCCTAATAGTTTATCAACATTTTAAGCTAAATGTTCTGATCTGTTGCATCAGATGTGGTTGTATTAATTTGGGATCTACTGCATCCCACAACTATCCGAGACTATGTCTGGAATATTTATTTCTCGCACAGAATATAATAGGTAGACTTTTGTACTATGGGGGATAGTAGATTGACATAGGCTAGTGCTTTTGCTGTTCGTTAGGCCTAATCATCTTGTTGGCTAACGAAAAGTAAATGTGGACAGTTCTTCCAATATCTTCAATATGCACCTTGGAATTGGATAAGAATGTGTGCAGTTGCATCCCGGATATGTCTGTCTTCACTTGTAGCCTGTGAGAAAGACACGATCATGTGATGGGAGAAGGGCAAAACGGACACTGGCTGCAAAATGCATGGATTTATTTTAGGGAGCATTATGGCCACAAAGGGGATGCTGCCGTGAAATTAGAGGCATTATCAAGTGCTTGTCAAAGTGTGAATGACAGACTAATGAAGTGTGTACAGACTGCGCAAAAAAACAAAGCAGAGCTCATGCCTTTCAAACAACTTTTTTCAAATCCTCATTAGAGTCGCATCATGCAGCCTTACAATGTACTAAAAATCAAAACATATAGCCCAATGTTTGTAGAACAACTAACTTATTTAAACATTTTAATAATTTTTTTTTTTTACCCCTTTTTCTCCCGAATTTCATGGTATCCAATTGGTATTTACAGTCCTGTCCCTTCGCTGCAACTCCAAAACGGACTCAGGAGATGCAAAAGTTGAGCCATGCGTCCTCCGAAACACAACCCAGCCAAGCAGTATTGCTTCTTGACAAAAAGCTTGCTTAACCCAGAAGCACTAATGTGTCGGAGGAAACACCGTACACCTGGTACCCGTGTCAGCATGCATTGTACCCAGCCCACCACAAGAGTCGCTAGTATGCAAAGGGACAGCAACATCCCTGCCAGCCAAACCCTCTCCTAACCCGGGCGACGCTGGGCCAATTGCGCTGGACTCAGGAGCCTCCTTGTCGCGGCCGGCTGCGACAGAGCCTGGACTAGAACCAGGAGCTCTAGTGGCACAGCTAGCACTGCCTTAGACCACTGCCCACTCAGGAGGCCCGAACAACTAAAGTTACATGAATAACTCTAAATTAAGCATATAGGAGTACCTATTTCTTTGTTAACCACTCAACACAGAATAACCGTATGTGTGCACTCCCTCAAATCGTTTGGAGAAAATATTTATATTTTATTCAGCTTTGTTCAATTGAATTCTTCATACTATAAAAGAATGCTATGGAATTCTGAACAAATCTTGTCTGCTAAATTAACTAGTGTAGCTTACAGACATTTGGCATAGCCAGATTCGGACTTAGGAAGCCACGGCATTTCGATGGGGTACCGTCATACTTCTCCAGAAGGGACAGTTGGGCATCGCTGACCTGGGCGGATGGCTGAGCAGACTGGGGGACTGGCTCACTGTGACAATCCATGGTAGGAGGCCTCCTCCATGGCCATACCTAGTTGCGTCAGCTGGTGTTGGTGGAGTAGATGACCCTGTTCGTTGACCATCTGGAAGATGGTTTTATCCTCTGCTGCTTCCATATTTTGAGGTAGTATTCTGTAACGTATATGCCGGGAGTCAGGAAGCAGGTGCAGAAGGTGAGTTTAATAATGGAAGGATACAAATGAACAAACATGAGAAGCGTAGTGAACATGAGAGAAAACAATAATACCTGATGACAAGTGAAATAAAGGGGGAGGGATCAAGGAGAAACTAATGACCAGGTGTGCGTAATGATGGGGAACAGGTGTGCGTAATATAGTTGCCAGGACTGGTGGTTAGTAGACCAGCGACGTTGAGCGCAGGAGGGAGGGAGCAGGAGTAGGCGTGACATTAACATAAGGACAACTCAATATGCTATTCTGTTCTTCTGAAATAGACTACATTTTCTCTTTAGACCTGTCTAAAATAAATGATGGATTTATTGTTAAGGTGTAGGCTATAATACATGGATTTATTAGACTTTTAAAAATGTACATGTTCCAAAGGTCTGCATCATGTGTGAAAGCCAGGAGATGCTATGTGTTTATGTTAATTAGCTGTCATTTATCGTGAGACCGACAGTTATTTGCTTGACAATCACTGGCTGACAAAATGTTGTGACCGCCACAGCCCTAGTACTACAAGAACAAGTGTATTATTTATTGGGATCCCCATTAGCTGATGCCATGATGACAGTTAACCTACCTGGTGTTCATACACACAAAAAAATAGTTTACAGACTTAAGACTATAAAAAGTTGAGTTGATATTAAAAGACAGTCACACAGGCCTCCCGAGTGGCACAGCAGCACCAGGCACTGCATTGCAGTGTTGCGGCATCACTACAGCCTGGGGTTCGTTTGGCCGGGGGGGCTTTACCTGGCTAATCGCGCTCTAGCGACTCCTTGTGGCGGGCCGGGCACCTGCAGGCTGACCCCGGTCGTCAGTTGAACTGAACAGTGTTTCCTTAGACACATTGGTGCAGCTGGCTTCTGGGTTAAACGAGCGGGTGTTAAGAAGCGTGGCTTGGCGGGTCATGTTTCGACTGATGACGCATGACTCATTCTTCGCCTCTCCTGAGCCCGTTGGGAAGTTTCAGCAATGAGACAAGACCGTAATCATGACCCAAAAATGACTAACAAAAAAAGACAAGTCACACAATTGAGTAAAGACATTCAATACATTTTAACGGGACACAGAGACAATAGGAGTCAACAAACACTAGACATGTTAAAATAACTAGAAGTGCTTTGATGGAAAAAAGTACAGAGCATCCATCAAATTGCTACAATTTGTGCAGAGCATGAATTCCATACCAGGCATTGTCCAGGGCAACCATACATGTAATTATGATTAGGTTGCATAAGCTGACAATAAACCGTATGGGGCATGTGAATGAACTTTAAATGAAAATCAAACAAATGATGCATAGCATCTTTCCACCTACACAATAAAGCCCATTCAAGACCAGAACAGGCTAGATCAATGACATAAGGAACTAAAGCAGATTTGAAGGTAATCTTGTGACATATGTCACCATTCTACTGGGTTAAAGTCATCACCAGAAAATTGTAGTCAGTGCATGTGTAACAGTATAGCTTCCGTCCCTCTCCTCGCACCAACCTGGGCTCGAACCAGGGACCCTCTGCGCGCATCAACAACTGACACCCACGAAGCATCGTTACCCATCGTGCCACAAAAGCCGCAGCCCTTGCAACGCAAGGGGAACAACCACTTCAGGTCTCAGAGCGAGTGACGTAACCGATTGAAACGCTATTAGCGCGCACCACCGCTAACTAACTAGCCATTTCACATCGGTTACACATGCCAGTGTTACTGGCCTCCAGTTTCAGCAAGTTTGGCTCATCTCTCATAGGCGATCCATTCCTCTCTCCATTCATGCTATTTGAGACTAGTGCCACAGGAGGTAGTTGCCTGACGCATGTTTGGCTGTGATGGGCTAAAGGTGGGCTGGGGGGCGGGGGAGTCTGGCAGCAGCGGTGTCACAGCCGGCTGAAGTGACTCTCAGTGACGTGGTGTGCCTCCTGTTGTGCATCTCTCTGCTAATTAACACTGAGCCCCCCACCACCACCTCATCCTCTCCACGCACCATCACCACTGTTTAGTTCAGCCACCACAGAGAAACACTCGTCTCAGGCACAGAGGTGGCCTGGGTGAGAGATGTTCTTTACCACTACGGCAATACAGCAGAGGCATGAGCAGTCAGGAGTGAGGATTACAGTCTAGAGCACATACTCCTCCAACAACACTTCTAATGAGATTTATAATGAACCAGAGGAAACTACTTCAGAATCAAGCACGGACTGTAGGTTTTATAGATTTTCCCATTTGTCACTAGTATTATGATTATTCCTGTTTTGATTGCAGCCTAAATCAAAATAAGGATTCCTCCATAGGCCAATCGTGCAATATGCATTTAATTCAATTGGGACAAGACGAAGACCTTTAAGAGGACCTTCAATATTCCACCAGCTCTGCTGAGTTGACATGTCACGCCAGTGGGCTGGCCTGACGTGAGTACCTGAGCAAGACGCTAGCTAGCGCTAACGTGGAGTGCAAGGTGACTGCTAATTGACTTGGAGAGGAGATGGTGTGTGCGTGAGAGGGAGCTCCTCCGTGGCAAAGTCAACGGATATCTCACTGTAAGAAAGACAACAGAGCCCCTATCTAGATCCACTTGATTGCAGCGTCCACTGAGAGAGACAGAAAGAGGGGGAGAGAAAGAATGAGGGAGAGAATGGAGTAGAGAGAAAGAGAGAGCGAGAGAGAGTGAAAAAGGACAGAGAGAGAGAACAGAGAAAGAGAGAGAGCGAAAGAGGTGAGACAACAGAGAGAGAGAGAAAGAGAGAGAGAAAGAGAGAGAGATGAGGCCAGAGCACAGCAACATGTCACTCCCTAACCTCATCTCCACATTTGACAGATACTTTGCCTGCCCCTGGAGGTTCAGTCTAAATATAACCAAGAATAGGGGACAGATATGGTTTTTAAATCACTGTTTGCATTCATCTTGATAGATCACATGATAATGTTTATACACATGCATGTAGGCTTACACATGCATGTAGGCTATGTTGCAGGAAAGGTCATTCTATGAGGCATGGTAATGTGTGAGATGTGGGACTCCATTCCTAGAAGTGTGATATTTCATGTGTGGATTATTTGGAATGGAAAGAGGGATGAAGAAAGAGAAAAATCAAGAATCGTAAAAGGTCAACATCTAAGTGTTCTAAAAATAGAGTGTGAAACGGCAACAAGCCAATGGGCAAAAAGACAAATCCGAGGGATGAACTGACTGGGGAGCAACACTGACTGCAAGGAGAAAGAAGACTAATTTTCCCCATCAGCTCTCTGACACATGAACAGTGCCAGGGTTATTCACCATTCCAGTCAGTCATCTAAAAATGTTTTCCATTGGAAGCTTTCAGCTTGTTCCAAAAGGGAGGTCACACGAGGATTCAATGTGAAATGCTTCTTACACTGTACTTCACTGTATTTCCTTGATCATTGGGGTTGTTCCCTCTAAGCTACGCGCGTGGGTGGGACCGAGACTGCCTCTCAGAAGAAATATCAGCCCGAGGAGAGAAGCACGAGATTCAACTTCACTCAACTTTCTAGAGTTTTCCCCTTTAGTTAACACTATCAATGTTCCCTTCACATTGAGAATTGTGATCAAATCAACGCAATATTAACCACTTTCAATGGAACATACCAAAACAAAACCAACTGTGCAAGACTTAGTATGCAAAACGAACTATGCAAGAGATTTTGTTGTAGGCAGAACGCATCTGAGTAGGATTCTATTGCATTGACACGAACCACTCAGCCAGTACTCTACACAGACCTACACAGACCGGTGCGGCATAACCCATCAGAACTGCAGTAGGCCTATATGCAAATACACCATTGCCATATATGGATCTGTGCCATTCACTTTGAACTGGACTGTGTTTACAGCATGAGGGTCATGAGTAGATGCGCCTGTTTTGAGATCAAAGCGAGAGCTACATGTAGCCACGTGTGCACATTTATTAATATCCTTTGCTAGTTAGTGAGTTATTATACCAGTTATAGATCATTTGTAGTCAGCAATGAGGGAGGGATTGCTTCCTACAAGAGCACAAAACGTGTACAATTCTAGACATATTTGAAAAGCGAGTCGGGTAAAGAGTTTGTTTTTGTCTTAAAGGGGCAGTGTTGTATTTTGAGACAGGCTTAAATAAGCTAAGTAGCCAATAGGCAGAGGGTAGCATAATTTGGCTGATTCTCTGTAATAATGGTATGGGAATAATAATGCATTTTATTTTGTAAAGTGGTTTCTTGCATCATCAACAACACAACAATATTTTCAGTCACCTCCTTGTCTGAAGGACAAGTAGATTAACAGGCTATTCTTCTATTCAAAAGTCTAATGGAATGTAGGCATACATTGAACACCACACATTGGCTGCTTCTGTAGGCTGAATGATAGAACAGCTATTTCCATGTTAAAATATTATGGGTTGCCTTTTCTCCATTGTTTTTGATGGTAGGCCTACATTATGATCAAATAACCACAGTAGCCTACTTGACCACTGTCTGAAACTGTATCTGTAAAGTGGGTACAGTAAACACGCTTGAAGTTCCACAGACATTTCACAATGTTCAAGACTTGAAATTTGCTCAATGCCCAAAAAATGAGAGGGAACATTGGTTGGAGGATATTGGACGTAACGGATAATAATAACATTTAGCACTGTTTGGATATCTCCTCCTGAGGTGTGAGACTATGACTAGCCATAGAGTGAATTACGACAAGATCATTAATCATTCTATAATATCTAGGCTATCCTATACACTGAAAGAGGTTGATAGCTCATTCAGATGTACTTTATAGCCTAGTTTAATATTATAGGCTATTGTCAGGGATTTATCAAAGGCAAAAGTTGAATTACTTGTTAAAAACATACTTAGGCTTACATACAGTTCTGTGACCAAACTCATAAATGACAAGGTTGGATTAGCTGAACTTTCCCCAAATGCTTTTTTCCCTCACTGACTATTCAACTTGTTTGGTTTGAAATGCTCCAAGGCAAACTCCAGCAGGTATATCTCACTGGTCACCCCCAAAGCCAATTCCTCCTTTGGTCGTCTTTCCTTCCAGTTCTCTGCTGCCAATGACTGGAACGAACTGCAAAAATCTCTGAAGCTGGAGACTCATTTCTCCCTCACTAGCTTTAAGCACCAGCTGTCAGAGCAGCTCACAGATCACTGCACCTGTACATAGCCCATCTGTAAACAGCCCATCTATCTACCTACCTCATACCCATACTGTATTGATTTATTTATCTTGCTCCTTTGCACCCCAGTATCTCAACTTGCACATTCATCTTCTGCACATCTACCATTTCAGTGTTTAATTGCTATATTGTAATTACTTCGCCACCATGGCCTATTTATTGCCTTAACTTACCTCATTTGCACTCACTGTATATAGACTTTTTGTTTTCTTTTGTTCTACTGTATTATTAACTGTATGTTTTGTTTATTCCATGTGTAACTCTGTGTTGTTGTATGTGTCGAATTGATATGCTTTATCTTGGCCAGGTCGCAGTTGCAAATGAGAACTTGTTCTCAACTAGCCTACCTGGTTAAATAAAGGTGAAATAAAAACAAAACTGACTATATCATGAGGCAAACCGTGTTGTTTCTGGCGCTTGGGCCGGGCTGCATGGCCTGTCTAACTCACTGCCCTAATGCAACTAATGAACATTCAGTCTCATCACCCCATGGACAAGCAGGCTAATTGTGGTGGCGTGCCCCGTTCTTGGTCTCTCCCGACGATTCAGCGAGACTGGGACATTACCACACACGTGTCTGAAGGCATGACCTGTAAGGATCTATGTGTAGCTGGTGCAGAGGAGTCAGGCGCAGGACAGCAGAGATGAGTAAATAAAAGTAACTTTACTCAAAGTCATCAAAATACAAGAGAATTACCAAGCCCACAAATACGGACCACAATACAACAAACATGGGGAACAGAGGGTTAAATAATAAACAGGTAATTGGGTGAGTGAAACCAGGTTTGTAAGACTAAGACAAAACAAATGGAAAATGAAAAGTGGATCGGCGGTGGCTAGAAGGCTAGCGACGTCGACCGCCGAACGCCGCCCGAACAAGGAGAGGGACCGACTTCGGCGGAAGTCGTGACATGACCTGATGACAAACACACAAACAACATAGTTCAGGAGGACTTTCAGGATGACTAACATTACTTTCTTTCGTATTGCTGAATCCCGTATGAACGTAAAACATTTCACATGATAATGAAAAAAAGTAGTTTTCTAAATCAATAAGTAGGCTATAGCCTAGGCCTAACTGTAGCCTTCTTGGATGAGATTACAGTGTTTCTTGCAGGTTGCAGCAAATACCTAAAACTGTAGTCTATAGGGTGTTCACCCATGAAATTATTTAATTCAATGTTTCCAAAAAAAAAATATTAATTCAATGGAGAATTGCATAAAAAAAAGAATAGTCCAAACCCTTTGTCTCTACCATGTATTGTTCACAAGTTATGAATCACACTTGTGTAAGATGGCGCCGGAGCCATTTCACATGCCCCCAACCGATTGTGTTTTTTGTTCGTTTTTCTGCGTTGTTTGTAACTTATTGTAATTTCTTTACTCTTATTGTACATATTGTTGCCGCTAACGTCTCTTATGACCGAAAATAACTTCTAGACATCAGGACTGCGATTACTCACCACGGACTAGCAGAATCTTTTTTCTTCTTTCACAACACTGACGAGCCCGAGGCGGAGGATATACGGCTCCCTCGGGAACAGGCCCCGACCCCAGTGATTTGCGTGAAGAGGAGGCGGAGAAAGAGAGACCGGAGAGCGGGCTGCCTTCTGAGAAGTCGGAGGCGATTGTATAAACCCCCACTTCCCTCAATTCTGCTAGAAAACATGCAATCTTTGGACAATAAAATGGACGAGTTATTGGTAAGATTAAACTACCAACGGGACATTAAAAAATGCAACATCTTATGCTTCGCATTGTCGTGGCTGAACGATGACAATATCAACATACAGCTGGCTGGTTATACGAGAGAACAGCGGCGTCTGGTAAGACAAGGGGTGTCGGTCTATGTATTTTTGTAAACAACAGCTGGTGCACAATATCTAAGGAAGTCTCGAGCTATTGCTCGCCTGAGGTAGAGTTCCTTATGATAAGCTGCAGACCACACTATCTACCGAGAGAGTTTTCATCTGTATTCTTTGTAGCTGTTTACATACCATCACAGTCAGAGGCTGGCACTAAGATAGCATTGAATGAGCTGTATTCCGCCAAAAGCAAACAAGAAAACGCTCACCCAGAGGCAGCGCTCCTAGTAGCTGGGGACTTTAATGCAGGGAAACTTAAATCAGTTTTACCAAATTTCTATCACCATGTTAAATGTGCAACCAGAGGAAAAATAACTCTGGACTACCTATACTCCACACACAGAGATACATAGAAAGCTCTCCCTCGCCCTCCACTTGGCAAATCTGACCATAATTACATCCTCCTGATTTTCTATGGGGTTGAGATCTGGAGACTGGCTAGGCCACTCCAGGACCTTGAAATGCTTCTTACGAAGCCACTCCTTCGTTGCCCGGGCGGTGTGTTTGACCCAGCCACGTTTCATCTTCAATGCCCTTGCTGATGGAAGGAGGTTTTCACTCAAAATCTCACAATACATGGCCCCATTCATTCTTTCCTTTACACGGATCAGTCGTCCTGGTCCCTTTGCAGAAAAACAGCCCCAAAGCATGATGTTTCCACCCCCATGCTTCACAGTAGCTATGGTGTTCTTTGGATGCAACTCAGCATTCTTTGTCCTCCAAACACGACAAGTTGAGTTTTTACCAAAAAGTTATATTTTGGTTTCATCTGACCATATGACATTCTCCCAATCCTCTTCTGGATCATCCAAATGCTCTCTAGCAAACTTCAGACGGGCCTGGACATGTACTGGCTTAAGCAGGGGGACACATCTGGCACTGCAGGATTTGAGTCCCTGGCGGCGTAGTGTGTTACTGATGGTAGGCTTTGTTACTTTGGTCCCAGCTCTCTGCAGGTCATTCACTAGGTCCCCCTGTGTGGTTCTGGGATTTTTGCTCACCGTTCTTGTGATCATTTTGACCCCACGGGGTGAGATCTTGCGTGGAGCCCAAGATCGAGGGAGATTATCAGTGGTCTTGTATGTCTTCTATTTCCTAATAATTGCTCCCACAGTTGATTTCTTCAAACCAAGCTGCTTACCTATTGCAGATTCAGTCTTCCCAGCCTGGTACAGGTCTACAATTATGTTTCTGGTGTCCTTTGACAGGTCTTTGGTCTTGGCCATAGTGGAGTTTGGAGTGTGACTGTTTGAGGTTGTGGACAGGTGTCTTTTATACTGATAACAAGTTCAAACAGGTGCCATTAATACAGGTAACGAGTGGAGGACAGAGGAGCCTCTTAAAGAAGAAGTTACAGGTCTGTGAGAGCCAGAAATCTTGCTTGTTTGTAGGTGACCAAATACTTATTTTCCACCATAATTTGCAAATAAATTCATAACAAATCCTACAATGTGATTTTCTGGATTTTCTTTTCTCATTTTGTCTGTCATAGTTGACGTGTACCTATGATGAAAATTACAGGCCTCTCTCATCTTTTTAAGTGGGAGAACTTGCACAATTGGTGGCTGACTAAATACTTTTTTGCCCCACTGTATGTCATTGGATTCATCAATAAGTGCATCGATGACATCGTCCCCACAGTGACCGTACGTACATACCCCAACCAGAAGCCATGGATTACAGGCAGCATCCGCACTGAGCTAAAGGCTAGAGTTGCCGCTTTCAAGGAGCGGGACTCTAACCCGGAAGCTTATAAAAAAATCCTGCTATGCCCTCCGACGAACCATCAAACAGGCAAAGCATCAATATAGGACTAAGATTGAATCGTACTACACTGGCTCTGATGCTCGTCGAACGTGGCAGGGCCTGCAAAGCATTACAGACTACAAAGGGAAGCACAGCTGCCCAGTGACACGAGCCTACCGGACAAGCTAAACTACTTCTATGCTTGCTTCGAGGCAAATAACACTGAAACATGCATGAGAGCACCAGCTGTACCAGAAGACTGTGTGATCACGTTCTCCGCAGCCGATGAGATAAGACCTTTAGACAGGTCAACATTCACAAGACCGCAGGGCCAGATGGATTACCAGGACGTGTACTGTGCGCATGCGCTGACCAACTAGCAAGTGTCTTCACTGACATTTTCAACCTCTCCCTGTCCGAGTCTGTAATACCAACATGTTTTAAGCAGTCCACCATAGTGCCTGTCCCCAAGAACACTAAGGTAACCTGCCTAAATGATTACTGACCCGTAGCACTCACGTCTGTAGCCATGAAGTGCTTTGAAAGGCAACACCATCATCCCAGGAACCCTAGACCCACTCCAATTTGCATACCGCCCCAACAGATCCACAGATGAAGCAGTCTCTATTGCACTCCACCCTGCCCTTTCCCACCTGGACAAAAGGAACACCTATGTGAGAATGCTATTCATTGACTACAGCTCAGCGTTGAACACCATAGTGCCCTCAAAGCTCATCAATAACCTAAGGACCCTGGGACTAAACACCTCCCTCTGCAACTGGATCCTGGACTTCCTGACGGGCCGCCCCCAGGTGGTAAGTGTAGGTAACAACACATCCACCACGCTGATCCTCAACACAGGGGCCCCTCAGGGGTGTGTGCTCAGCCCCCTCCTGTACTCCTTGTTCACTCATGACTGCACGGCCAGGCACGAATCCAACACCATTATTCAATTTGCCGATGACACAACAGTGGTAGGCCTGATCACTGACAACAACGAGACAGCCTATAGGGAGGAGGTCAGACACCTGGCCGTGTGATGCCAGGACAACAACCTCTCCCTCAACGTGATCAAGACAAAGGAGATGATTGTGGACTACAAGAAAAAGAGGACCGAGCACGCCCCCATTCTCATTGACGGGGCTGCAGTGTAGGTTGAGAGCTTCAAGCTCCTTGGTGTCCACATCACCAACAAACTAACATGGTCCAAGCACACCATGACAGTCGTGAAGCGGGCACGACAAAACCTATTCCCCCTTAGGAGACTGAAAAGATTTGGCATGGGTCCTGAGATCCTCAAAAGGTTTTACAGCTGCACCATCGAGAGCATCCTGACTGGTTGCATCACTTCCTGGTATGGCGACTGCTCGGCCTCCGACCACAAGGCACTACAGAGGGTAGTGTGAACGGCCCAGTACATCACTGGGGCCAAGCTTCCTGCCATCCAGGACCTCTATACCAGGCGGTGTCAGAGGAAGGCCCTACAAATTGTCAAAGACTCCAGCCACCCTAGTCGTAGAATGTTCACTCTGCTACCACATGGCAAGCGTTACCGGAGTGCCAAGTCTAGGTCCAAGAGCTTCTACCCCCAAGTCATAAGACTCCTGAACATCAGGTCAAATGGCTACCCAGACTATTTGCATTACCCCCCCTCCTCTCTTCACACCACTGCAACTCTCTGTTGTCATCTATGCATAGTCACTTTAATTAACTCTACCTACATGTACATGTACATTGACTCTGTACCGGCACCCCCCTGTATATATTGTTATTTTTTACTGCTGCTCTTTAATTACTTGTTACTTTTATCTCTTATTCTTATCCCAATTTTTTTGAAACTACACTGTTGGTTACAGGCTCGTAAGTAAGCATTTCACTGTAAGGTGTTGTATTCGGTGCATGTGACTAATAACATTTGATTTGATTTGATTTTGAAGTTACGGACTATTTACTCAGAGAAATTAGCATGATTAGAGTGAATATAATGTCATTATGGCCATGGTCAAAAAGTGGTGGCTGCTCAATAGAACTTTGTCACTGCTCCAGCTAACTTTGAATGTCAATTGACAAGCTAGCTAGTGGCTGCAGGGTCCTGTGTGTTAACATGTGGTTTTTCTCAATGAAATCCTTAGAATACAACATGAAATAGGATCTATATATTTATTAATTTACAAAGCTAACAGACTGAATTTCAATATCTTACCTCCCAAAGACAATCCGTTCCAGTTTTCATGGTGTATTTCTGAATCTTTCCCTTTAAATCGCTATAGAAACACCCCCCCGCACTTAACGTTGATCGACCAGGGCTAGAGAAATAAAAAGCCACAGATATGGGCTGCAGTCCAAACAGGACTTCTGAAACTCTTCTGAAACTCATCAGTCTATTCTTGTTCTGTGAAATTAAGGCTATTCCATGCGAGAAATTGCGAAGAAACTGAAGATCTCGTACAACACTGTGTACTACTCCCTTCACAGAACAACGCAAACTGGCTCTAATCAGAATAGAAAGAGGAGTGGGAGGCCCCGGTGCACAACTGAGCAAGAGGAAAAGTACATTAGTGTCTAGTTTGAGAAACAGACGCCCCACAAGTCCCAAAACCAGTCAGCTGATGTTCTGAAAGAGCTGCAAACTCTGGACCCCTACAAATGAGCCGGGCTAGACAATCTGGATCCTTTCTTTCTAAAATTATCTGCAGAAATTGTTGCAACCCCTATTACTAGCCTGTTCAACCACTCATTCGTGTCGTCTGAGATTCCTAAAGATTGGAAAGCAGCTGCGGTCATCCCTCTCTTCAAAGGGGGGGACACTCTTGACCTAAACTGCTACAGACCTATATCTATCCTACCCTGCCTTTCAAAGGTCTTCGAAAGCCAAGTCAACAAACAGATTACCGACCATTTCGAATCCCACCGCACCTTCTCCGCTATGTAATCTGGTTTCAGAGCTGGTCATGGGTGCACCTCAGCCATGCTCAAGGTCCTAAACGATATCTTAACCGCCATCGATAAGAAACAATACTGTGCAGCCGTATTCATTGACCTGGCCAAGGCTTTCGACTCTGTCAATCACCACATCCTCATCTGCAGACTCAATAGTCTTGGTTTCTCAAATGATTGCCTCGCCTGGTTCACCAACTACTTCTCTGATAGAGTTCAGTGTGTCAAATCGGAGGGCCTGTTGTCCGAACCTCTGGCAGTCTCTATGGGGGTGCCACAGGGTTCAATTCTTGGGCCGACTCTCTTCTCTGTATACATCAATGATGTCGCTCTTGCTGCTGGTGATTCTCTGATCCACCTCTACGCAGACGACACCATTCTGTATACTTCTGGCCCTTCTTTGGACACTGTGTTAACAACCCTCCAGACGAGCTTCAATGCCATACAACTCTCCTTCCGTTGCCTCCAACTGCTCTTAAATATAAGTAAAACTAAATGCATGCTCTTCAACTGATCGCTGCCTTCACCTGCCCGCCATCATCACTACTCTGGATGGTTCTTACTTAGAATATGTGGACAACTGCAAATACCTAGGTGTCTGGTTAGACTGTAAACTCTCCTTCCAGACTCACATCAAACATCTCCAATCCAAAGTTAAATCTAGAATTGGCTTCCTATTTCGCAACAAAGCATCCTTCACTCATGCTGCCAAACATACCCTCGTAAAATTGACCATCCTACCGATCCTCAACTTCAGCGATGTCATTTACAAAATAGCCTCCAATACCCCACTCAATAAATTGGATGCAGTCTATCACAGTGCCATCCGTTTTGTCACCAAAGCCCCATATACTACCCACCACTGCGACCTGTACGCTCTCGTTGGCTGGCCCTCGCTTCATACTCGTCACCAAATCCACTGGCTCCAGGTCATCTACAAGACCCTGCTAGATAAAGTTCGCCCTTATCTCAGCTCGCTGGTCACCATAGCAGCACCCACCTGAACCACGCGCTCCAGCAGGTATATCTCACTGGTCACCCCCAAAGCCAATTCCTCCTTCGGCCACCTCTCCTTCCAGTTCTCTGCTGCCAATGACTGGAACGAACTACAAAAATCTCCAAAACTGGAAACACTTATCTCCCTCACTAGCTTTAAGCACCAGCTGTCAGAGCAGCTTACAGATTACTGCACCTGTACATAGCCCATCTATAATTTAGCCCAAACAACTACCTCTTCCTCTACTGTATTTATTTATTTTGCTCCTTTGCACCCCATTATTCCTATTTCTACTTTGCACTTTCTTCCACTGCAAATCTATCATTCCAGTGTTTTACTTACTATATTGTATGTACTTCGCCACCATGGCCTTTTTTTGCCATTACCTCCCTTATCTCACCTCATTTGCTCACATTGTATATAGACTTATTTTTCTGCTGTATTATTGACTGTATGTTTGCTTTACTCCATGTGTAACTCTGTGTTGTTGTATGTGTCAAACTGCTTTGCTTTATCTTGGCCAGGTCGCAATTGTAAATGAGAACTTGTTCTCAACTTGCCTACCGGGTTAAATAAAGGTGAAATAAAATAAAAAATAAATAAACTGGCAGCTTCATTAAATAGTACCCACAAAACACCAGTCTCAACGTTAACAATGAAGAGACGACTCCAGGATACTGGCCTTCTAGGCAGAGTTCCTCTGTCCAGTGTCCGTGTTCCTTTGCCCATCTTAATATTTTATTGGCCAGTCTGAGATATGGCTTTTTCTTTGCAACTCTGCCTAGAAGGCCAGCAACCATGAGTCACCTCTTCACCACAGCACCTTCTATTGAAGAGTTGATCTACAGCTATTAATTTGGTCTCCCATCCAGTGCTTTAACTAAGCCCATCCCTACTTAGCTTTGATGTTTGTCACTGATTACTATCAATGTACTAGTGTGAGAATTTTTATTGAGAGACCTCTTCATAACAATATACTATTGTGAGAATTATTATTGAGAGACCTCTTAATAACTCAACATACTGAGTGTACTAAACAGGAAAACCTTCCTAATACTGAGTTTCACCCCCGTTTGCCCTCAGGACAGGGTCAGTTCGTCGGGGCATGGACTCTACATGATGTTGAAATCATTCCACATGGATGCTGGACCATGTTGACTCCAATGATTGCCACAGTCATTTCAAGTTGGCTGAATGTCCTTTGGGTGGTGGGCTATTCTTGTCACTTGACTTATTCCACATCTTGTTGTGTTAAAGCCTGAATTAAAAATTTACTAAATACATGTAGATTTTTTTCTCAATCATCTACACACAATTCCCCGTAATGACAAAGTGAAAACAGGTTTTTAGACATTGTTGCAAATGTATTGAAAATGAAATGCATAAATATCTCATTTGCGTAAGTATTCACACCCCTTTGCTATGACACTCCAAATTGAGGTCAGGTGCATCCACACTGGGCGAAAAGGGTCCATATCAGGGGATATCTTTTTATGACACGTTTTTGATATTCTACAGCAGGTATTCCCAAACTTGGGTCGCAATGCCATCGGGGGTACGCCAAATAAAAATGTGATTCACGTAAAAATATAATAAAAAATAAATATATATATATATATTATTTAAAAAAAATATTCTTCACATTTTCAAACAGTGCATTTCTATTTTCCAACGGGGCTATACATTTGGGTAGCCTCGTCGTAGCCTCGCCTGAGTAGCCTCGTTTCACTTCCAAAAATAAAATTAAACCATCTAGTGTTCACCGAAATAACAACACAATGTCAAATACATGTAGCCTAGTCAAATAATTAACATCCAATCACATTAACCGTTACTCTCTCGCAGGAAACCTTCACTCTTGTGCAGACATTTAGAAACGAAACATGACAATTTGAAAAACTGAGTGAGAATAAAGACGACTTTCAAGTAATAAGACATGCATAAAAGCAACCGATACCATTAATAAGAAGGGGCTAGAAGAGTCTTATATGGTGAACTACCGAGTGGCTAGGACAGGCAAGCCCCATACTATTGTGGAGGACTTCATTCTTCCTTCTGCCGCGGATATGGCTGGAACAATGCTGGGGGAAAAGGACAAAAAAACTATACAGACAATGCCTTCATCAAACAACACTGTTTCACAATGCATCAGTGACATGGCAGGAGATGTACTGAAACAATTACTGCTTCACATACAAGCCAGTGAATTATATGCGTTACAGCTGGATGAGTCAACAGAGGTGGTGAGCCTGGCACAGCTCCTGGTTTATGTCCGTTATGTTAATGTGGGTCAATTAAGGAAGACATCCATCTTCTGCAAACCACTGGAAACCAGTTCAACATGAGAGGATATTTTTTAAGTACTGGACAGCTTTGTGACATCAAATGGACTTTGGTGGTCAAGATGTGTTGGTATCTGTACTGATGGCGCAAAAGCCATGACAGGGAAACATAGTGGAATGGTAACGCAAATGCAAGCAGTTGCTCCCGACACCACTTGGCTACACTGTAGCATCCACCGAGAGGATCTTGCTGACAAGGGAGTGTCCAAAAATACATTTTGGTCACTACAGTGAAAATGGTTCACTTTGTTAAAGCAAGGCCCCTGAACTCTTGTATTTTCTGCATTATGCAATGATATGGGCAGCGATCATGTAACGCTTTTACAATATACAGCAGTGCGTTGGTTATCAAGGGGCAAAATATTGACACTTTTTGTTTTAATTGAGAGACAAGATTAAAGTTTTCTTTACTGACCATAATTTTCACATGTCTGACCGCTTGCATGATGACGAGTTTCTCACATGACTAGCCTATCTGGGTGATGAAACTCGACTAGCCAATCTGGGTGATGTTTTTTCTAACCTGAATGATCTGAATCTAGGATTACTGGGAATCTCCGCAACTATATTCAATGTGCGGGACAAAATTGAGGCTATGATTAAGAAGTTGGAGCTCTTTTCTGTCTGCATTAACAAGGACTACACACAGGTCTTTCCATCATTGTATGAGTTTTTGTGTGCAAATGAACTCAAGCTTACGGACAATGTCAAATGTGATATAGCGAAGCACCTGAGTGAGATGGGTGCACAATTATGCAGGTACTTTCCCGAAACGGACAACACAAACAACTGGATTCGTTATCCCTTTCATGCCCTGCCTCCAGCTGCTTACCGATACCTGAACAAGAGAGCCTCATCGAAATTGCAACAAGCGGTTCTGTGAAAATATAATTTAATCAGAAGCCACTGCCAGATTTCTGGATAGGGCTATGCTCAGAGTTTCTTGCCTTGGCAAATCGCGCTGTTAAGACACTGATGCCCTTTGGAACCACGTACCTATGTGAGAGTGGATTCTCGGCCCTCACTAGCATGAAAACTAAATACAGGCACAGACTGTGTGTGGAAAATGATTTAAGACTTAGAGTCTCTCCAATACAACCCAACATTGCAGAGTTATGTGCATCCTTTCAAGCACACCCTTCTCATTAACCTGTGGTGAGTTATTCACAATTTTTGATGAACAAATAAGGTTTTATATGTAAGATGGCTTAATAAAGAGCAAAATTATTGATTATTATTATATTATTATTTGTGCCCTGGTCCTATAAGAGCTCTTTGTCACTTCCCGAGAGCCGGGTTGTGACAAAAACACACTCATTCTTATGTTTAATAAATGTATCATATAGTGTGTGTGTGGCAGGTTTACAATGATTGCAAAAAACTAAATTTGAGAGTGCACTGACCCTGGTGCCAGAGGGGGCATGCAGCTGGAGGTTGAATGATTGAAGCGGTACGGGACTATAAAAAGTTTGGGAACCACTGTTCTAGAGAACCATTTTCAATGCATATTTTGAGTTTTGTGGATATGCACCATATCTCGAAAAATTCTGAATCCAGATGTGTCTTTTAGACATATATGACATTGGGATTACTCCGAATATCACACATACAGTTGAAGTTGGAATTTTACATACACTTAGGTTGAAGTCATTAAAACTCGTTTTTCAACTCCACAAATGTCTTGTTAACAAACTATAGTTTTGGCAAGTTGGTTAGGACATCTACTTTGTGCATGACACAAGTAATTTTTTCAACAATTGTTTACAGACAGATTATTTCACTTATAATTCACTGTATCACAATCCCAGTGGTTCAGAAGTTTACATACAGTAAGTTGCAAAAAGTGCAAATAAATCCCAAAACAACAGCAAAGTAACTTGTGAAGATGCTGGAGGAAACAGGTACAAAGTATCTATATCCACAGTAAAACGAGTCCTATATCGACATAACCTGAAAGGCCGCTCAGCAAGGAAGAAGCTACTGCTCCAAAACTGCCATAAAGAAGCCAGACTACGGTTTGCAACTGCACATGGGGACAAAGATCATACTTTTTGGAGAAATGTCCTCTGGTCTGATAAAACAAAAATAGAACTGTTTGGCCATAATGACCATCATTATGTTTGGAGGAAAATCGGGGGAAGCTTGCAAGCCGAAGAACACCATCCCAACTGTGAAGCACGGGGGTGGCAGCATCATGTTGTGGGTGTGCTTTGCTGCAGGAGGGACTGGTGCACTTCACAAAATAGATGGCATCATGAGGAGAGAAAATTATGTGGATATATTGAAGCAACATCTCAAGACATCAGTCAGGAAGTTTAAGCTTGGTCACAAATGGGTCTTCCAAATGGACAATGACCCCAGGCATACTTCCAAAGTTGTGGCAAAAGGGCTTAAGGACAACAAAGTCAAGGTATTGGAGTGGCCATCACAAAGCCCTGACCTCAATCCAATAGAACATTTGTGGGCAGAACTGAAAAAGTGTGTGCGAGCAAGGAGGCCTACAAACTTGACTCAGTTACACCAGCTCTGTCAGGAGGAATGGGCCAAAATTCACCCAACTTATTGTGGGAAGCTTGAGGAAGGCTGCCCGAAACGTTTCACCCAAGTTAAACAATTTAAAGGCAATGCTATCAAATACTAATTGAGTGTATGTAAACTTCTGACCCACTGGGAATGTGATGAAAGAAATAAAAGCTGAAATAAATAATTCTCTATAATATTACTCTGGCATTTCACGTTCTTAAAATAAAGTGGTGATCCTAACTGACCTATGACAGGGAATTTTTACTATGATTAAATGTCAGGAATTGTGAAAACTAAGTTTAAATGTATTTGACTAAGGTGTATGTAAACTTCCGACTTCAACTGTAGACATTTCCTATAGCCAGATATGGACTCATTCAATATTCTGAGATATGTGACATCCTATTTTCTCACTTCATGTTGACAAATACTGACTGTATACATCCCATACAGTGTATTCGGTAGGTATTCAGACCCTTTGACTTTTTCCACAATTTGTAACGTTACAGCCTTATTCTAAAATGGATTACATAGTTTTTTCCCCTCATGAATCTACGCACAATACCCCATAATATCAAAGCAAAAACAGGTATTTAGAAAAATTTGCAAATGTATATAAAAAAATGAAATATTACATTTACATAATTATTCAGACCCTATACTCATACGTTGTTTAAGCACCTTTGGCAGCAATTACAGCTTTCGAGTCTTCTTGGGTATGACATTACAAGCTTCGCACATCTGTATTTGGGGAGTTTCTCCCATTCTTCTCTGCAGATGCTCTCAGGCGCTGTCAGGTTGGATGGGGAGCATAGCTGCACAGCTATTTGCAGGTCTCTCCAGAGATGTTCGATCGGGTTCAAGTCCAGGCTCCTGCTGGGCCAACACAATTGTTTTATACTCTTCCCCAGATATATGCCTCATCACAATTCTATCTCGGAGATCTACGGGCAGTTCCTTGGACTTCATGGTATAGTTTCTGCTCTTTTTTTATATACATTTGCAAATTTTTCTAAATACCTGTTTTTGCTTTGACATTATGGGGTATTGTGTGTAGTAGATTCATGAGGGGAAAAAACGATGTAATCCATTTTAGAATAAGGCTGTAACGTAACAAATTGTGGAATAAGTCAAGGGGTCTGAATACCTACCGAATGCACTGTATGTTGAAAGTTTCCAAAAGCACAGTGGTCTCCATCATTGGGAAATTGCAAAAATATGGAACTCCCCAGACTCTGCCAAGAACTGTCCGTCCGACCAAACTTGGCAACCGGGCAAAAAGGATCTTGTTCAGGGACGTGACCAAGAACACAATGACCACTCTGATAGAACTACACAGTTCCTTTGCTGAGATGGGAGGACCTGCCAGAAGGACAACAGTCTGTAAATCACTTCACCAATCTGGGCTTTATGGGAGAGTGGCCAGACAGAAGCCAATCCTGAGAAAAATGCACATGAAAGACTCAGAGACCATAAGGCAAAAGATGATGTGGCCTGATGAGACAAAAAATTTACTATTTAGCCTGAATGCAAAGCGCTATGTCTGGCGAAAACCAGGACAGCTTAACACCCCTCTAACACCATCCCTACCGTGATTCATTGTGGTGGCAGCATCATGCTATGGGGATGCTTTTCAGCGGCAGGGACTGGGAGACTGGTAAGGATAGAGGGAACAATGAATGGAGCTGAATACAGACAAATCCTTAATGAGAACCTGCTTCAGAGTGCAAATTACTTTAGGCTGGGGTGAAGATTTACGTTCCCGGGACAATGACCCCAAGCATACAGCCAAACAATGCTGGAATGGCTTCAGAACAAGAATATCAAAGTCCTTGAGTGGCCAAGCCAAAGCCCAGCGTTGAATCCTAATGAAAATCTGTGGAAAGACTTTAAGATTGCTGTTTATCACCACTCCCCATCTAACTTAACAGAGCTTGATCAAATCTGCAAGGAGAAATGGGAGAAAATCCCCAAATCCAGGTGCAAAATTGATACATACATACCCAAGACGACTCAAAGCTGTAATCGCCGCCAAAGGTGTTCTACAAAGTATTGACTCAGGGGTGTGAATACTTCTGTAAATTAGATGTTTCCCCATTTCATTTTCAATACATTTGCAAAAGATTGTGCGTAGATGGGTGAAAGATGAAATCCATTTGGGGCGGCAGTTTGGCTAGTGGTTAGAGCGCTGGATCGAATCCCCGAGCAGACAAGGTAAAAATCTGTCGTTCTGCCCCTGAACAAGGCAGTTCCCTTGGTAGGCCGTCATTGTAAATACGAATTTATTCTTAACTGACTTGCCTAGTTAAATAAAGGTTACATTTTTACACGTTTTTATTTTTATTTAATCCATTTTGAATGGATTAACAAAATGTGGAATAAGTCAAGGGGTATGAATAGTTATTGAAGGCACTGAACATGTCTTCTTATGTAATCATAGAAAGTGTGCATGTTCAATATAGCATGCATAGGTCGCAGGTCTGTGAGATCTTCACAATTGCTGTAATAATCTGCGCAGAATCTTGAACAACATTGGTCACTTGCATGCACTTTTAATGTAATCTCAACTGCAATCCAGGTCATTTGGTTGCGCTATTAGATGTAGCATAGTGATAACACATTAAGTTGTTTTATAAATGCAACATATCTGTCATATTCCAATTTGAACTTTGGTGCGATTTTAAATGGCTGAAAGTGATAACACATTTTGATGACAATGAAACCAAAAAATCTGACATTGTTTTTCCATTTGAATTTGGTTGTGCTTTAGATGGTTGAAAGCATAATGATAACACAATGGGAAATCAACAAACTTATTGTTGTCTTTTTGAAAGGTTGAAATCTCATTGATCAACATCTCAACCAAATATGCTTAATGGGAAGTCATTAAAATAGTCATTAAAATAGTCTAAGCCAATACTTTGATAGGACTATACATTTACCAAAGAACAAACTCAAAATCACAATTATACAAACAAAATTGTCATGTTGTCAACAATTTAATGATCAACATCTACAATGTTGTCTGGCACAGTTATTATTTCCCCATGTGACACACAGGCTTCCTGAAACACACTCATCAACTGAAACAATGAATATACAAGTTATAACTCCTATAATAAACAATAGTCTATCAAATGAGGAAGTATAAGACCTAATATGTTTATGATCCTAATAGCAGCAATGTAATTACCTGTAAGCTAGGCTATTAGATCCCCAATAGACTGCCTAATGGTAATACGTTGTGATATCTTTCCAAGCTGTTTCTTCATCACCTTGTATAGGCAACAGAAGCTTTAAAAAAGCCTAAAAACACAATAGGCCTAGCTATATACATTTTAAGGTGTGTTCACAATACCTGTTGGACGCTCAAATCAATCAACCTTAGGGCAACTTGAACATGCATGAACTCATGAATACGCAAATGTAATGATTGTCTAGGCCACATTATTTATCATTAATTTGAATGAGCTTCAAAAAACACAATAGTTAAGTTTTCAGATATGCTTGGGATGGATGGAAAGGTTCTTGCAATGGGGGGATCTTTAGCACATCTTTAAACTGCGACGGCATTGTAAAATATTATTTTGATTACAATACCTATCATCCAAATTGCTATAAAGCCCAGAATAAAGCATAGGCTACTATGCTAGTTCACGGTTAACATGGATTGCGCTACACTTTTGCACATTCTTATTTAATTAATATAACGGCGCGTGGCTCATGCACTGAACTTACCCAGGACCAATGTGTGAAATGAGCCAGACATCACGACTCTCAGCTGGAGCGAAAATTCCACAAAAACCAGCAGAACACGACGTCTTCTTTCTTCCCTAAAATGAGTTTAAGTCATATACCTGTGCCCTCAAATCTGAATGAAATTGGAATAGTGCGAATGATTTTGGTCTATAGGTAAGCTACAACGCATATCACACATGTCCTTGTGCTCATTCAGAAATAGAGCCGCACATTTTAATTGTTTCTCGCAGAACACCCGGTATCTTAGAGTTGCCTTGCGCTACACTTCACGGAGGATACATGTCTGCGGTCGTGCAGGGTCCGTACGTATGCCCCCTCACTCTCTCCTCTTTACACAGGATAAAAAGCGGGTGCAATAGCTGTGCGCGCAGCCCGCTGAAAAAGGGGGACCTCTACAGTTGCGAGCGTACACCGCACACATGCCCTTCCGGTGCCAGTGCGAGCGGTTTCACACCAACACATTTCCTACGGGACAAGAAGCACAAATATGATTGGCCACTCATCACATTTGCAAGGTACAGTACTACAGCAGCATCACCGTGAACAAAGAGCACTGGAGTTGGAGTGACTGCAGTGGAGAGATCTCAAACGAAGCCCTCACAAAAATAGAGATTTCCACAGCATATTATAACATTATGAAAGGGACAAATACCACGCTATATACACATGCATGTTCAGGTTCACTTTAAAAATAGATGTCAATGTGACTTCCCTGGTTAAATAAAGCATTCAAATATAAATATGTATTTGTTTATTTTGATGATATTTTAATCACCAAGCACTGTAAAATCATATGCATAAATTGATGATGATTACATTTTCAGATGCCCAATTATGGTAAAGATAATATTCAATCTACTTTATTTAGAAATGAGGGAAATGACAACCCTGATCTATGAGTCACGAACTGAACATTTCAGTACCTGATCTGCTTGTTTTTGGGTATGTCATTCCCCTTCTCTGTTGGTGCTGAATGGGAATTGGAAGGGTAAGTAGTGGTGCTGCTGGTGACTCCCATAGTGGAGATCACAGTGGCATCCAAAGTACTTCACTACATGGGCTGACTGGGACCAGAAATGGCTAATTATTAGCCAAATAATGATAATTATGTGCAAAACACTCAATTTAGACTGGCCCACTGGGCTAAAATGGACCAGCCCATCTGGCCTTTGCCAGAACTGCCCTATGGCCATTCTGTCTCTGCTTCACTATCTATCAGTCCTTCCTTTGTTTTTCCACAGGGTTCCATTCAGGCAATACAATTGTTATTTTGTTCTTGCTTCGTGACTTCTATTTTCAGAATTGGATTTCCTCACACGCAGCTTGGCCTATGATGTATTGCTTTTGCTGATATGTACCACAGCAGTCATGGCTGGATTACTAAATCCTTGATAAAACTGCAAATGACTGGCAGCTCGCAGTCTTCGATCTAGCCACAACAGAATGAGGCTGTCATAACATGGGCACCGTACGCATGACATATTGTCAAATCGTTCTATAACTTCAATTTCTAGCAATTACTAGATAGCTTTTAATTTCACCCTGTCCATTGCTGATGAGAAGTCTAGCACCACCAGAATAAACGAGACAAAAGCTGAACATGATCTTAAATGTGTTGACTGTGAATCTGTCTTGAAATAGCAGAGTGTGGAACAAAGACCTGGGCTCATTAAAAATGAATCAAGGGTATATCGGCCCTCATGTTTTCCCCCTGCTCAGGGATTCTCAGTGTGGATCAATGAAGGCTGAGGACATTACCATCTCTCCCAATAATAAAGCTTCACTTATTATAGCAACCCTTCCAAAATGCTAAGAATGATCATTACAAAGTCCAGCGCCAAATTACAGCTTGGTTATACAAACATAACAAAACTATTATTTCTAAACAGACCTAAAAGTCATTCATCTACATTGGGCAAACAGATGAAACGCCGGAACAAAGGAGTCACATTTCATTCCTGTCATGATTGCGCACAAAAGTGAAAATTGAGAGAGAGAAAATATGATCTCCTTCATTGTTTTTGTCAAGAGTGTCAAGAATGAAACCATGAGAGAGAGAGAGAGAGAGAGAGAGAGAGAGAGAGCGAGAGAGAGAGACAGATATATACAGACAGAGAGAGACAGGGATATATCCAAACCGAGAGCAAACCTCAGCAGTTTATAGGATGATGATGATCTTTACTCTTGCCCCAACTAATCTCAGCCATACCATAAAGACTTGTCTACATACTGGACATGATCTCTCACCAATCATTTCAAAGGATTCAGGAATGGACAGGATGTCACTGGTACACCACCATTGGTCAAAACGGTTATACATTCAGTTCTAATTGGCTCAGTTATTCAGACTGAGAAGACTTGTCAACCTCAGCAGCCATTAGAATGAGTACTCTAAGGCCACGGCAGTAATCACTAAAGGACATGCAGTTGAAGTCGGAAGTTTACATGCACCTTAGCCAAATACATTTAAACTCAGTTTTTCACAATTGCTGACTTTTAATCCGAGTAAAAATTCCCTATCTTAAGTCAGTTAGGATCACCACTTTATTTTAAGAATGTAAAATGTCAGAATAATAGTAGAGAGAATGATTTATTTCAGCTCATATTTCTTTCATCACATTCCCAGTCGGTCAGAAGTTTACATACACTCAATTAGTATTTGGTAGCAATGCCTTGAAATTGTTTAACTTGGGTCAAATGTTTTGAGTATCCTTCCACAAGGTTCCCACAATAAGTTGGGTGAATTTTGTCCCATTCCACCTGACAGAGCTGGTGTAACTGACTCAGGTTTGTAGATCTCCTTGCTCGCACACGCTTTTTCAGTTCTGCCCACAATATTTCTATAGGATTGAGGTCAGGGCTTTATGATGGCCACTCCAATACCATGACTTTATTGCCCTTAAGCCATTTTGCCACAACTTTGGAAGTATGCTTGGGGTCATTGTCCATTTGGAAGACCCATTTGTGACCAAGCTTAAACTTCCTGACTGATGTCTTGAGATGTTGCTTCAATATATCCACATAATTTTCCTTCGTCACCTTTTTTGTGAAGTGCACCAGTCCCTCCTGCAGCAAAGCACACCCACAACATGATGCTGCCACCCCCATGCTTCACAGTTGGGATGGTGTTCTTCGGCTTGCAAGCCTCCCCATTTTCCCTCCAAACATAATGATGGTCATTATGGCAAAACAGTTCTATTTTTGTTTCATCAGACCAGAGGACATTTCTCCAAAAAGTACAATCTTTGTCCCCATGTGCAGTTGCAAACCGTAGTCTGTCTTTTTTAGGGCGGTTTTGGAGCAGTGGCTTCTTCCTTGCTAAGCGACCTTTCAGGTTATGTCGATATAGGACTCGTTTTTACTGTGGATATAGATACTTTTGTACCTGTTTCCTCCAGCATCTTCACAAGGTCCTTTGCTGTTGTTCTCGGACTGATTTGCACTTTTCGCACCAAAGTACATCCATCTCTAGGAGACAGAACGGGTCTCCTTCCTGAGCGATATGACGGCTGCGTGGTCCCATAGTGTTTATACTTGCGTTCTATTGTTTGTACAGATGAACGTGGTCAGTTGGTACAGATGAACTTTTAGGCGTTTGAAAATTGCTCCCAAGGATGAACCAGACTTGTGGAGGTCTACAATTTTTTTTCTGAGGTCTTGGCTGATTTATTTTGATTTTCCCATGATGTCAAGCAAAGAGGCACTGAGTTTGAAGGTAGGCCTTGAAAAACATCTACAGGTACACCTCCAATTGACTCAAATGATGTCAATTAGCCTATCAGAAGCTTCTAAAGCCATGACAACATTTTCTGGAATTTCCCAAGCTGTTTAAAGGCACAGTCAACTTAGTGTATGTAAACTTCTGACCCACTGGAATTGAGATACAGTGAGTTATAAGTGAAATAATCTGTCTGTAAACAATTGTTGAAAAATTACTTGTGTCATGCACAAAGTAGATGTCCTAACTGACTTGCCAAAACTATAGTTTGTTAACAAGACATTTGTGGAGTGGTTGAAAAATGAGTTTTAATGACTCCAACCTAAGTGTATGTAAACTTCCTACTTCAACTATAAGACTACTCTTACATAAGACTAAATCTGTGTCCTAATTGGAACCACATTCCCTACAAAGTGCACTACTTTTGACCATGGCCCACAGGGCTCTGGCCAAAAGTAGTGCAGTATGTATTGGTGACTAAACAAAATGTGCTCATGGTATTTCACAGAAAATGTGTATTTTTCATCAATAACTCAGGGGTGAAAGATGTGTGAACCCCAATGAATGCCCGCACAATCAAAGGTACTGAACGTTAGATTGGGGCATTACAAGTGTTATCAGTTTAAAGTTTTGTACTTAATATATTCCACCTACATCTGAAAAATTTGCCAAAGTGATTGAAAGAAACTGTAAGCTGAGAATCCCTCACTGGAGAACATAGGCTGTCTTTGAGTACAAGGCTGTCTTTGGATGGTGGGGGTGGTGTGTGTGTGTGTGTGTGTGTGTGTGTGGGTTTGTGTGTTTGTGTGTTTGTGGGTGTGTGTGTGTGCCCTTGCATGCATGTGTGTGTGTGTGTGTGTGTGTGTGTGTGTGTGTGTGTGTGTGTGTGTGTGTGTGTGTGTGTGTGTGTGTGTGTGTGTGTGGTTTAAATATGTATCTCCTGTAAAAGGATCTGCATTAGCTCCTCTGAACATCCTGCACAAGGACAGTGTTCTGTAAACACTCTACATACTATTGATTGGCTAATTTACGCTAGCATTGCTTTTCTTAACTGTGTCCCAAATGTCACCCCATTCCCTAAATACTGCACTACTTTTGGCCAGAGCCCTATGGGCCATGGTCAAAAGTAGTGCACTTTGTAGGGAATGTGGTTCCAATTAGGACACAGATTTAGTCTTATGTAAGATTAGTCTTATGTCCTTTAGTGATTACTGTCGTTGCCTTAGAGTACTCATTCTAATGGCTGCTAAGGTTGACAAGTATTCTCAGCCTGAATAACTGATTGATGAATACCAGTGGGGGCTGAGTTGTCTGAGGCAATTAGAACTGAATGTATAACCGTTTTGACCAATGGTGGTCTACCAGTGACATCCTGTCCATTCCTGAATCCTTTGAAATGATTGGTGAGAGATCATGTCCAGTATGTAGACAAGTCTTTATGGTATGGCTGAGATTAGTTGGGGCAAGAGTCTCTGTCTGTCTGTCTGTCTGTCTGTCTGTCTGTCTGTCTGTCTGTCTGTCTGTCTGTCTGTCTGTCTGTCTGTCTGTCTGTCTGTCTGTCTGTCTGTCTGTCTGTCTGTCTGTCTGTCTGTCTGTCTGTCTGTCTGTCTGTCTGTCTGTCTGTCTGTCTGTCTGTCTGTCTGTCTGTCTGTCTGTCTGTCTGTCTGTCTGTCTGTCACGCCCTGACCTGAGAGAGACGGTTTGTTTCTCTATGTGGTTAGATCAGGGTGTGGGGTGGGCATTCTATGGAGTCTATTTCTTTGTGTTGAGCCGAGTATGGTTCCTAATCAGAGGCAGCGGTCTATCGTTGTCTCTGATTAGGAATCATACTTAGGCAGCCTTTCCCCACCTGTAGTTATGGGATCTTATTTTTGTACTGCTTGTTAAGCCTGCAAGATGTGACTGTCGTTTTCATTGTTTGTAGTGTTCAGATTTAAAATAAATACAACGATGAGCACTCTACACGCTGCGCCTTGGTCTCCTCCATATGACGTCTGTCTGTCCGTCCGTCCGTCCCTCCCTCCCTCCCTCCCTCCGGGGGGTTGGACTCTGTTGTGGGTTATTGTCTCTGGAACATCATGAAAATAATGAGTACACTCCTGACGTACTACATCATTAGAGCATGTTTTAGGATAGGATTAACTTTAATGTTCCAAGGGGAAAATGGTCTTAGACAAACAGTTCTGCTGCATGTGGGGATCCTACAGTGTCTACCTGTGGAGAGGAGGGACCCTATAGTGTCTGCTGAGGAGAGGAGGGACCCTATAGTGTCTGAGGAGAGGAGGGACCCTATAGCGTCTGCTGAGGGGAGGAGGGACCCTATAGCGTCTGCTGAGGGGAGGAGGGACCCTATAGCGTCTGCTGAGGAGAGGAGGGACCCTATAGTGTCTGTCTGAGGAGAGGAGGGACCCTATAGTGTCTGCTGAGGAGAGGAGGGACCCTATAGTGTCTGTCTGAGGAGAGGAGGGACCCTATAGTGTCTGTCTGAGGAGAGGAGGGACCCTATAGCGTCTGCCTGAGGGGAGGAGGGACCCTATAACGTCTGCTGAGGAGAGGAGGGACCCTATAGTGTCTGTCTGAGGAGAGGAGGGACCCTATAGTGTCTGTCTGAGGAGAGAAGGGACCCTATAGTGTCTGTCTGAGGAGAGGAGGGACCCTATAGTGTCTGTCTGAGGAGAGGAGGGACTCTATAGTGTCTGTCTGAGGAGAGGAGGGACCCTATAGTGTCTGCCTGAGGGGAGGAGGGACCCTATAGTGTCTGCCTGAGGAGAGGAGGGACCCTATAGTGTCTGTCTGAGGAGAGAAGGGACCCTATAGCGTTTGCCTGAGAGGAGGGACCCTATAGTGTCTGTCTGAGGAGAGGAGGGACCCTATAGCATCTGCTGAGGACAGGAGGGACCCTATAGCATCTGCCTGAGGGGAGGAGGGACCCTATAGCGTCTGCTGAGGAGAGGAGGGACCCTATAGTGTCTGTCTGAGGAGAGAAGGGACCCTATAGTGTCTGTCTGAGGAGAGGAGGGACCCTATAGTGTCTGTCTGAGGAGAGGAGGGAATCTATAGTGTCTGTCTGAGGAGAGGAGGGACCCTATAGTGTCTGTCTGAGGAGAGGAGGGAATCTATAGTGTCTGTCTGAGGAGAGGAGGGACCCTATAGTGTCTGCTTGAGGGGAGGAGGGACCCTATAGTGTCTGCCTGAGGAGAGGAGGGACCCTATAGTGTCTGTCTGAGGAGAGAAGGGACCCTATAGTGTCTGTCTGAGGAGAGGAGGGACCCTATAGTGTCTGTCTGAGGAGAGGAGGGACCCTATAGTGTCTGTCTGAGGGGAGGAGGGACCCTATAGCGTCTGTCTGAGGGGAGGAGGGACCCTATAGTGTCTGTCTGAGGGGAGGAGGGACCCTATAGTGTCTGCCTGAGGGGAGGAGCTAATACTCGAAGTAAAGTACATGGGAGTGATATGATCTGATGTGATCTAAAATAATTTTGTGGTCTTGTCCGATAACAGTCTGTTCAAAAATAGTCTGCAGGGAGGGATGTTGCCTCACACCCATGGCCTTCATGGCAATTTGGAATTTCAGTTGGACTGCTAAATTGCCAAACCAGACTGTGATGCAGTATCTCAGGATACTCTCTATGACCACATAATAGAACAGGAGAATTATTTTCTAGTTAACTCCAAAAACCCTGAGTGGTGTTTGCAATGCCAGCATGGTGTGTGCAACGCCAGGGTTGTGGGTTTGATTCCCACGGGGGGCCAGTACAAAAAAAAAATGTATGCATTCACTACTGTAAGTCGCTCTGGATAAGAGTGTCTGCTAAATTACTAAAATGTAATGTAAAATGTTGCACTCTGCAGCAGGCACTCTCTACTTGGACCTTCCAGCTCAACACATTGTCCATGTGTACGTCCAGGGACTTATACCAATTGACCTGTGCTATGTTGGCATTGTGGACAACCACAGGCACGTGTTCACTGACAGATTTGTGATGAAACACCATCTCCTCTGTTTTCTTTACATTAAGAATGAGATGGTGCTCATCACACCATTTGACAAACCTTTGAATCTCTGACCTGTACACAGTATTATCAGCATCTTTATACATCAGACCAAGAATGGAGGTGTCATCAGAAAACATGACAATATAGTTATCAGGATTACTGCTTGTGCATTAATTTGTGTACAGTGTGAATAAGATGGGTTAACTCACACAACCCTGTGCTAATGTCTCTAGCCTCAGAGAGGGTACTGTTAACTCTAACCTGCTGAGTACGGCTAGTCAGGAATGAGTGTTACCACCTTACAGTATAGGGGTTAACACCCATGTGCTTTAACAGGCTGAGTATGACATGTGGCTGTATTGTGCTTAACACTGAACTGAAATCAATAAATAACAGTCTAGCATAGGACCTGTTGGCGTATTCATACATGTGTGCTTGAAGACTCCAAGGAGTCACCCAACAATGTTTGTTATTCAAGAAGAAAGACCACAACTGGGCCATTTGATCTTTTCTTGACATTTCTTTTTTAACGTGACATCGCATGGCAGAAACGTACACGTTCATGACAGTCAGCGAGTTAGTCTTTAAAGGGGCTCTTTTCCGAACGTCTGTCGTTTAGAGAGGGTGGCAACATTCATGCACATTGCCCAGGGATTTGCTTTTTTCTCAGCATAGATTTTTCCTGAAATTATGGAATGGTCAGCTTCAAAAGCCTTTCGCAACATTGGCCTGTTTTTTTTCTCTTCCCAATTATTTATCAAGCTCTTCTTATGAAAAAAGAGCACAGAGGGTGGTTGGAACTTATTATCATGACCTGATTAAGGAGAAGAGGGAGAAACCTTAACTGGCAGCAAAACAATAAAGCGGACCTGTCAAATGTGACAACGCAGAGGACAATTTTCAAGTGCAATGCTGTTTCATGCACATGACAGTTCTTTATTCATGCTTTACATGGAACGAAGAAGATCTGAACATGCTCTTGATTGTTTAGTCATGGATGATGTCATAAGCCCAATTTAAAAGCCTCTGCTGCTATTCGTGCGACATGATGCAATGCTGATTCTTTCAACTCGTCTCATCTGCACGGTCGATGACAACGTGGGTTAGAACAGTACAGTATGTCGGTGTCATTTTGCAAACTATTTTGCAAACTCTTCAGGCAAATTAGCAGACTATTTAGGGCAGCGAAGACACGGATGAAAGTGGGTTTTGGCAATGATTAATTGAACGCGTCCTCAGTTACAAGGCATTTAAGTTTAGCATCCTTATTTAGGTCATTCAGAGAGCCTTACTTGTAAACAAGGCATTTAAATAGCGTGTCCCCTGGCAAGAGGAAGTTAAAACTACTGTGTCGGGTCAGGTAGAACTGCTTAGCTCATATGCTCAAATAGAGCTCTTGATTAAGCAACCCAACTTACAGATGAAAACGTGTCCAGTGCTCAGCCCAATGGGCATAAGACATGATAAAGACGTCTTTTTAACCAGGTTTTGCCCACTGGGAGGTTGCTGAGCCTTCCAGTGAAGAGGGAAAAGCAGCACCAAAATATGGACCTTAAAGACCTATTTATGAATCCACGTGCCCTTTTATTAATATTTCATTAGAGCTTTAGTTGCAGTCATTTCATTGAGGCCTACATCGCAAAATTATGGTTTGACTGAAAAGGAAAATCGCTTGTTTTTCCTTTTAGGGTGATGTAAGTGATTATTCGGGAATGGCTGCACGGTTCTATCCTTTTTGGGGTATTTGATTTTTTACTTGAAATGGTACCTGTGTGGTTGGTCCCATAGTGGTAGACCAAATGAACCAGAAATCAACTAACTGGAATATCTAGTGATGGTATTGCAGTTTACTGTCTGCTATGGATTAAAATGAATTAGGATTTAAGGTGGGGATTTCAATATACATTGAGGGATTCCGATGAAATGGATTTCGAAGCCTTGAGCCTACAGTAGGGGTGTGTGTGTGAGGGGTGTGTGTGTGTGTGTGTGACAGACACACTGCAGGCACTACCTAACACCTCCTCTTCTTTACTGTCTGCGGGATGATGGTGTGTGTGTGTTGACTGCAGGGCTGCTACAGTAAATCAACAGGCGCTCTACTCTAGATTAAGCTGTGGAGGAGTACCCATAACACTCCCACAAGTGTTCATTAATCAAGCAGCTAAAGTAAGCACCCTCCCAGATAACATTGCTAAGATTCCTAAGATTCTTTTTTCACCCGTTATTTTACACCAAGAAATCCTTCATACTGTAGGCTTCTATGTGGTTCTTTTCTGTATTTAGTCAAACTTGATGGTTGTCTTCGATAGGGCTGTGGTGGTCTTGACATTTTGTCAGCCAGTGATTGGTGATTGTCAAGACAATAACTGACGGTCTCACAGTAATTTACCTTTAATTAACATAAACATAAACTAAAACACATTTAGTATCTCCTGGCTTCGACACTGATACAGACCTTTGGAACATCTACATTTTAAAATGACTAATAAATACATGTAATATAGCCTACATTATCACAACAAATCCATCATTTATTTTAGACAGGTCTAAAGAAACACGATATGAAGAAAATGTAGTCTATCTCAGATGAACAGAATAGCATACTCTGAGTTGTCCTTATGTTAATGTCACACCTACTCCTGCTCCCACCCTCCTGCGCTCAACGTCGCTGGTCTACTAACCACCGGTCCTGGCAACTATATTACGCACACCTGTTCCCCATCATTATGCACACTTGGTCATTAGTTTCTCCTTGATCCCTCCCCCTTTATTTCGCCCTCACTTGTCATCAGTCATTAGGTATTATTGTTTTCTCTCACGTTCAGTACGCTTCTCATGTTTGTTAATTTGTATCATTCCGTTATTAAACTCACCTTCTGCATCTGCTTCGTGACTCCCGGCGTATACGTTACAGAATACTACCTCAAAATATGGAAGCAGCAGAGGATAAAACCATCTTCCAGATGGTCAACGAACAGGTTCATCTACTCCACCAACACCACGACCAGCTGGCGCAACTAGGTATGGCCATGGAGGAGGTCTACCTCGTTCTCCACTGCCTCGACACCACCAGTGAGGCTCTCCATTCATCTATCAGAGGGCCTCATACCACGGATCGTCACAGTAAGCCAGTCCTCCAGCCTGCTCAGCCGTCTGCCCAGGTCAGCGATGCCCAACTATCCCTTCTGGAGAAGTATGACGGTACCCCATCGAAATGCCGAGGCTTCCGACTCCAGTGCTCCATCTATTTCGCCTATCAGACGAGAGCCCCCACCACCAAGAGGTCCAAGGTTGCCACGGTCATTTCTCTGCTGACCGGACAGTCGTTGGAGTGGGCTACAGCCGTCTGGGAGAAAGGAGGAGCTGGGTTCCTATGAGAGGTTCATGGCTCTGTTCAGGGTGGTCTTCAGACATCCTCCAGAGGGCAGAGATGGAGGTGAGTAACTTTTACAACTCCAGCAGGGTGCCCAGACCGCTGCGGAGTACACTCTCAACTTTCGGACTGTGGCAGCCTCCAGCGGATGGAATAAGCCGGCACTCCACACTCTATTCCGCAGTGGACTGCTCAAGGAGGTCCAGAACCCATGGAGGTAGGGACCACACACCTCTCCACGGTAGAGTGGCGTCGCCGGAAGAAGCTGGGCCTCTGTCCCTCCTGCGGCCAGGAGAGGCACCAGCTTCAGCGGTGTCCAGTGCGTCCTAATCCGGGGTCTACTAGAGCAGAGGGGCGGCCCCGTGATCTTCCGTCTCTCAGGGTAGGCGTGAGTATTGCATTATCATTGTTTTCCACCAAACCCTTTCTGGTTCCCATTTCACTGACTGGCTGTCCCTCAAGTGTTGTCTCTACAGCTCTAGTGGACCTGGTGCCGCTGGGAACTTCATCAACCAGGCCCTCGCCTCTTCCCTGAACATAACTTCATACCCCCTCTCCTTTTCCTGTCTAAGCCCTGGATACATGACCATAGGGATCCGGCATGAATACGCACATCACAGCTCCACTCGCCCTCACCGTGGGACCCATGGACCAGGAAAGCATTCCCTTCCTCATCACCACTGCACCCGTACACAAAGTAATCCTTGGCCTCCCGTGGCTCAAATGTCACAACCCCACCATCTCCTGTTCGAGAATAAATATCACCACCTGGTGACCAGGATGCCGGAGGACATGCTTTGCCGTACCCTGTGGTTCCACGCCGGTTGAGAGTCCTGTAATTGGCCTCCAGCCCATCAATCGGTCCTCCTGTATCGTTGGCCCTGTGTTTTTGGACGTAGATGTGGACATTGGCCAGGCTCTGGAGAGGGAACCCGCTCCTGCTACCTGCCCTCCAGAATGCATCTACGTCCCCACGGGGGTAAGAGATCAGCTGTGGACATGGGCACATACATTCCTCGTTGCTGGACACCCAGGTATCACCCGCACCATCCAATCCCACTCCGAGGCACAGGCTACAAGTGAAGACAGACACATCGGGGACTCAACTGCACGGCTCCGAGGCGCATGTTGAAGATATTGGAAGAACTGTCCACAGCTGGGTGTCATTCACAAGTGATAATATATTATTCTATTCTAGATTTAGGTAAAATCCACAAATATTTCATACCAAGAAATTATGTTACTTTTGTGGATATATGTAGCTAGTTTAAGATGAAATATGGAAAAAATACATATGTAGAAAATCTGAATGTAAGATTAAATCTTTTGAAAGTGGCTACTACTGAATCCCAATAACTTTAGCAGTTCTTTAGCAGAAAAACTGTGTAAAAATGTTTTTTTTTTTCATCTGTGCATTGAATGACCATGCCAGATCTTTAGTTTGACAAGTACTCCATAAGAATGATGATGTGTAACGACCTGGGCTAAGATGACTGATGATGGCCACATGCAGGCTCACGCACGCAGCACATGTTGCCAAGTTGCACACACACACACACACACACACACACACACACACACACCTCCTGATATTGCCAAATTGCATGCACATGTATACGCACCCACACACCTAGAACACGCACACACCTCCCCCTATAACGCTGGGTTTTCGAAATTCCATACTGTTGTAAGTGTATGACTCTATAGTGCCTTCTCTTCACTGTTATTGTGTCAATCACTGGCTAGTAGAGTTTAATTAAAGTTGAAATTATTTCCAAAAAAGGTTTTAGAGAAATGTAGTTTATCAAATGTGAGTTGTTTTAATCACTGCACTGTCGAAATATGTTCTAGGAATGCATTCTTCACCCAGTCTCAAGTACGTACCAAATGGCACCCTATTCCTTATATAGTGCACTATTTTCTGGTCAAAGGTAGTGCGCTATATAGGGAAAGGGTGCCATTTGGGATGCACGCTCTGCATACCAATCACACAATTAAAGAGATTGCTCGTGGGGAAACATTGTCTGGCTGAAGTACACAGTGTATTAAATCATGATTGTTTACCATTTGGTGTGTACACTGCTCAGAGAGCCAATCATGCTGAGTGATTCGCTAGATAGTGCACTACTTTGCCACTTGGTATGCAGTGCCAGTGTTAAATGTGACCAGACATTCCAAAGATCATTCACTTCATTTTAAAAGTGGCCATCTAGATTTGCGTCTCCATTTGTTACATACGGAAATGTAAATCAGAGTAAATAAACACAATAGGTCGGACAAGCCGTCAACTGTATGGATTATACTGCCACCTACATCAAATTAAAGCAACATAGGCCTACTAAAAATCCTACAGTAACGATATCAAGTCACACGAGAATACTTCGCAGTGGGCAAAACTGGTTGAAATGACTTCAATTCAATCAGTTTGGCAGACTAGATTCTCCCACCGGTGGCATAACGATTGCCACCTGTGTGAAATATTTAATTAATTTAGGCTCCAATGTGTAAAGATGGACTCATAAAGAAGAGGCAAGATGGTCACCACATTCCCCACCAACAAGCACTTCTCTCTGAAGGTATGGAGCTGTGGCTTTACAGTCTCCATCCAGGGACACATATCTTTCCCCTCATCCCACGGCTGGGCTTTGGGTGCTTGCCTGCTTTTCACTGAGCACCCCAGTAAAAATGGAAGTACAGTATTTTATAGATTTCTGAAATGGAAAATAGGTTCTTCTCATAATATTGCTCTGGTAGCTCATAGGCTAGGGAGTGGGGATATGGGTTACACACGTCCCAAACAAACACTGAGAAGGGTTTGAGTGAGACCTGTTGCTTAGAATGTAAATGGGAATTCATGGATTGGTTGAGATATTTGCTGAAGTGTGAGGAGATATTTTTGCAACATCCAGTCAAGAGAGTGTTGTGGCATCTTCATTGTGGCGCAGTACAAGTAGTAGTCGTAGTAGTAGTAGTAGTAACAGTAGCATTAGTAGTTGTCATATTCATAGTAGTCATAGTAGTAGTAGTATGCTAGTTGTAGCAGCAGTAGTAGTTGTAGTAGTAGAAGTAGTAGTAGGATGGTAGTATTCTAGTTGTAGTAGGGTAGTAGTAGTAGTAGAAGGAGTAGAAGTAGGTGTAGGAGTAGTAGTAGCTGTATTATTATTATTATTATTAGTAGTAGTAGTAGTCGTAGTAGTAATAACAGCAGAATATGAAAAATATGATATCTATTTAGCAGTGGGGTAGCAGTAGAAGTAGTAGTAGTAGTAATATGCAAGTAGTAGTAGTCATAGTCATATTAGTAGTAGTAGTAGTCGTAGTAGTCATAGTAGTAGTTGTTGTGGTAGTAGTATTAGCAGTAGTTGTAGTAGTATGTTAGTAGTAGTAGTCGTAGTAGTAGTAGTAGTAGTAGTAGTAACAGAAGCAGTAGTTTTGGTAGTAGTATGTTAGTAGTAGTTGTAGTCATATTCATAGTAGTCATAGTAGTAGTAGTATTCTAGAAGTAGCAGCAATAGTAGGTGTAGTAATAGTAGTAGTAGGGTAGTAGTAGTTGTAATAACAGCTAATAACAGTAATAACAGTTGTAATAATATTTGATCAATTTAGTAGTAGGGTAGCAGTAGTAGTAGTAGTAGTAGTAGTAGTAGTAGTAGTAGTAGTAGTATTAGTAGTATGCAAGTAGTAGTAGTCAGAGTCATATTAGTAGTAGTAGTAGTAGTCATAGTAGTCATAGTAGTAGTTGTAGTAGTAGTCATAGGTGCAGCAGTAGTTTTAGTAATATGTTAGTAGTAGTAGTCATAGTAGTAATAGTAGTAGTACTAGTAGTAGTAACAGTAGCACTAGTAGCAGTAGTAGTACGCTAGTAGTAGTAGTAGTCGTCGTAGTAGTATGTTAGTAGTAGTGGTATTGGTGGTAGTTGTCATCGTCATAGTCGTGTTTGTAGTTGTAGTAGGTTGATTAGGAGTAGTAGTAGTAGAATTAGTAGTTGTATGATAGTAGCTGTAGGAGTAGTGGTAGTTGTAGTAGCAGTAGTAGAAGTAGTAGTATGGTAGTAGTAGTAGTAGTAGTAGTAGTAGTAGTAGTAGTAGTATTAGTGTGGTAGTAGTAGTAGTAGTAGTATTAGTGTGGTAGTAGTAGTAGCATTAGCAGAAGTAGTAGTATGCTAGTAGTAGTTGTAGTAACAGCAGCAGTAGTAGTAATAGTAGTATTAGTATGCTAGTAGTGGTAGTAGTGGCAGAAGTAGTAGTAGTATGTTAATAGTAGTAGTCGTATTAGTTGTAGTAGTAGTTGCAACAATAGCAGTAGTTGTAGTAGTATATTACTAGTAGTTGTAGTCGTAGTCGTAGTTGTTGTTGTAGTATGGTAGTAGTAGTAGTAGTAGTAGTAGTAGTGGTAGTTGTTGCCATTGTCGTAGTTGTAGTAGTTGAATGCAAGTAGTAATAGGAGTTGTGGTAGTAGTAGTAGTAGTATGATAGTAGTAGTATGAGTAGTAGTAGTGGTAGGGTAGTAGAAGTGGTAGTAGGGTAGTAGTATGGTAATAGTATGTTAGTAGTAGTAGTAGTAGTAGGATGCTAGTAGTTGTAGTCATGGTCATAGTAGTAGTAGTAGTTGTCTTTTTAGTAGTAGTCATCATTGTAGTAGTAGTAGCCGTGGAAGCAGTAGTAGTTGGTGTATGTTAGTAGTAGTAGTAGCCGTAGTAGTTATATGCTTGTATTGTAGTCGTAGAGGTAGTAGTAGTAGCAGTAGCAGTAGTAGTATGCTAGCAGTAGTAGTCATAGTCATATTAGTAGTAGTAGTAGTAGCAGTAGTAGAAGTAGTATGGTCACATTAGTTGTTGTAGTAGTAGTCGTAGTAGTCATAGTAGTAGTTGTAGTACTCGCAGTAGTAGTAGTATGCTAGTAGTAGTAGTCATAGTAGTCGTAGTAGTAGGACTATGCTAGTATTAGAAGTATTGGTGGTAGTTGTTGTCGTCATAGTCGTGGACGTAGTAGTAGTATGCTAGTAGTAGGTGGATTAGGAGTAGTAGTAGTATTAGTAGTAGTAATGGTAGTAGTAGTAGGGTAGTAGAAGTAGCAGTATGGTAGTAGTAGTTTTAGTAGTAGTAGTTGTAGTAGTGGTGTGGTAGAAATAGTAGCAGCAGCAGAGGTAGTAGTGGTAGTCATAGTAGTAGTGGCAGAAGTAGTAGTATGTTAGTAGTAGTAGTATTAGTTGTAGTAGTAGTTGCAACGGTAGCAGTAGTTGTAGTAGTATGCTAGTAGTAGTTGTAGTAGTAGTATGCTAGTAGTAGTAGTAGCAGCAGTGGTAGTCTTCGCCATGGTCGTAGTTGTAGTAGCAGTATGCTAGTAGTTGCAGGTGTAGTAGTAGTAGTATGAATGTAGTAGTAGTTCCAGAAGTAGTAGTAGCATGTTAGTAGTAGTAGTCGTATTAGTAGTAGTCGTAGTAACAGTACAGTAGTTACTAGTAGTAGTCATAGTCAGCATAGTCAGTAGTAGTAGCAGAAGTAGTAGTAGTAGTATGTTAGTAGTAGTAGAAGTAGTGGTAGTAGTAATAGTAGTAGTAGTAGTAGTAGTAGTAGTAGTAGTAGTAGTAGTAACAGTACAGTAGTTACTAGTAGTAGTCATAGTCATAGTAGTTTTATGCTAGTTTTAGAAGCCATAGAGTGTTATGCACGCCTCTCGGAAGAGGGAACGCAACACCCTGCTACAACTCAACTCTCCGTGGTGTGAAAGAGGTATGGGACTGTAGGTGCGAGTAAGGATGACAAAAGGCAGACATTAACCGTTTACAGGGAATTTATTCCGTCGCATGGTAATTTTGGGGAAAAGGGGCTGGACGGAACCAAAGCAAAGAAAGTAAATATCAAAGCCCCCTCTCCTACCTTACCTGCCTACCCACTACTTACCCATCTAGCACCACCTGGTGCACTAACCAAAATACAGGGTATGGGCTGCCCAGGTCTTTCCTAGTGTGCATAGACAGTAAATTACTACGGGTTATGTATGCCCGCGGGCCTCTTGCCTAAGCACTCCCTAGGTGCCTTCCCCTTCCCCCCTGGGAACAAATGAAACAGAATAACACAAATGTAAGTAAACAATGTCAATCACCAAAACACTGCGTCCTACTTACACACACAGGACTTACTAGTTAGCTCTCTCTCTCACAACAACCAACATGCTATAACCCTCAGCCATTAGCCTCCTCTCTCAGCAATCATCTGGTCCCTTCTGAGCAACTGAACACTGGCTTATAAAGCTTCAGAAGGAGTTGGTAATTCGAGACAGCTGCGTCCTGACGAGGGGGCGGGGTCAGCTCTCCAATTAGCAATGGGGGCCGACCAATCAGCTGCTTGTAGAGAATTTCAGGAATCCATTTCCTGAAATACATACATACATGAAAATACACAAACCACAACACAGAAACTGGGGAACGTAACATAGAGGTAATAGCAGTAGAAGTAGTAATAGTAGTATGCTAGTAGTAGTAGCAGTAGTAGTAAGAGCAGTAGTAGTATGCTAGTAGTAGTAGTAGCAGTAGTCGTGGAAGCAGTAGTAGTAGTTGTATGTTAGTAGTAGAAGTCGTAGTAGTAGTAGTCGTAGTCGTAGTAGTTTTATGCTTGTATTGTAGACGTAGAGGTAGTAGTAGTAGTATTAGTATGCTAGTAGTAGTAGTCGTAGTCATATTAGTAGTAGTAGTAGTAGCATTATGCTAGTAGTTGTAGTCATGGTCATAGTAAGTATTAGTTGTCTTCGTAGTAGTAGTCGTCGTAGTAGTAGAAGTAGTAGTAGTAGTCGTAGTTGTAGTGTGCTAGTAGTAGTAGCAGTAGTAGTAATAGCAGTAGTAGTATGCTAGTAGTAGTAGGGTAGAAGTAGTAGTAGCAGTATGCTAGTAGTAGTAGGAGTAGTAGGAGTAGTAGTAGTAGTAGGGTGGTAGAAGTAGTAGTAGGGTAGTAGTAGGGTAGTAGTAATAGTAGTAGCAGTAGTTGTAGTAGTAGTAGTAGTATACTAGCAGTAGTAGTAGTAGTAGCAGTAGCAGTAGTAGTTGTAGGGTAGTAGTAGTAGTAGCAGTAGTAGTAGTATACTAGCAGTAGTAGTTGTAGTCGTAGTAGTTGTAGTAGTGTAGTAGTAGTAGTAGTAGTAGTAGTAGTAGAGGTAGTAGTAGTAGGGTAGTAGTAGTATGCTAGTAGTAGTAGTAGTAGTGGTATTAGTAGTAGTAGTGTGCTAGTAGTAGCCGTAGTTTTAGTAGGGTAGTCATAGTCGTAGGATTAGTAATACCAGTAGTAGTAGTAGTAGTAGTAGTAGTAGTAGTAGTAATAACAGCAGAATAAGAAACATATTTGATCTATTTAGTAGTAGTAGTAGTAGTAGTAGTAGTAGTAGCAGCTGGGATAGGATAAATAAATCCTTCTACCCGCCCCTTAAAAGATTTAGATGCACTATTGTAAAGTGGTTGTTCCACTGGATATTATAAGGTGAATGCACCAATTTGTAAGTCGCTCTGGATAAGAGCGTCTGCTAAATGACTTAAATGTAAATGTAAATGTAGTAGTAGTAGTAGTAGTAGTAGTAGTAGTAGTAGGGAAGTAGTAGTGGTGGTCATAGTAGTAGTAGCAGTAGTAGTATGCTAGTAGTAGTAGTCGTAGTTGTTGTAGCTGCGTTAGTAGTAGTATGTTGGTAGTAGTAGTCGTAGTAGTAGTAGTAATAGTAGCAGTAGTAGCAGTAGCATGCTAGTAACGGTTGTAGTCGTAGTTGTCATAGTAGTAGTTGTATGCTAATAGTAGTAGTAAGAGTGGCCGTCGTCGTAATAGTCGTAGTATGCTAGTAGGAGTAGGAGTAGTAGTAGTAGTTGTAATGGTTTGATAGTAGTAGTATGAGTAGTAGTAGTAGTAGTAGTAGTAGTAGTAGTAGTAGGGTAGTAGAAACAGTAGTGGGGTAGTAGTATTTTAGTATTAGTAGTGGTAGTAGTAATAGTAGTACCAGTAATAGTAGTTGTAGTAGTAGTAGTAGTAGTAGTAGGTTAGTAGTAGTAGTAGTACGGTGCTAGTAGTAATCATAATAGTAGTAGGGTAGTCGTAGTAGGAGTCATAGTCGTAGGAGTAGTAATACCAGTAGTAGTAGTAGTAGTAGTAGTAGTAGTAGTAGTAGTAGTAGTAGTAGTCATAGTAGTAATACCAACAGAATAAGAAAAATATTGTATCTATTTAGTTGTAGGGTAGTAGTAGTAGTTGTAGGGTAGTAGTAGTAGTAGTAGTCGTAGTAACAGCAGAATAAGAACAATTTTTAATCTATTTAGCAGTAGGGTAGTAGTACTAGTAGGGTAATAGTAGTAGTCGTAGTAGTAATAACAGCAGAATCAGAAATATATTTGATCTATTCAGTAGTAGGGTAGAAGTGGTAGTAGTAGTAGGCTAGTGGTGGTAGTCATAGTCATAGTAGTAGTAGTAGTCGTAGTTGTAGTCATAATAGTAGTTGTAGTAGTAGTTGTAGTAGTTTTATGCTAGTAGTAGTAGTCGTAGAGGTAGTAGCAGTAGTAGTAGTAATAGTAATATTAGTATGCTAGTAGTAGTAGTCGTAGTAGTAGTAGCAGAAGTAGTAGTAGTAGTATGTTAGTAGTAGTAGAAGTAGTGGTAGTAGTAATAGTAGTAGTAGTAGTAGTAGTAGTAGTAGTAGTAGTAGTAGTAGTAACAGTACAGTAGTTACTAGTAGTAGTCATAGTCATAGTAGTTTTATGCTAGTTTTAGAAGCCATAGAGTGTTATGCACGCCTCTCGGAAGAGGGAACGCAACACCCTGCTACAACTCAACTCTCCGTGGTGTGAAAGAGGTATGGGACTGTAGGTGCGAGTAAGGATGACAAAAGGCAGACATTAACCGTTTACAGGGAATTTATTCCGTCGCATGGTAATTTTGGGGAAAAGGGGCTGGACGGAACCAAAGCAAAGAAAGTAAATATCAAAGCCCCCTCTCCTACCTTACCTGCCTACCCACTACTTACCCATCTAGCACCACCTGGTGCACTAACCAAAATACAGGGTATGGGCTGCCCAGGTCTTTCCTAGTGTGCATAGACAGTAAATTACTACGGGTTATGTATGCCCGCGGGCCTCTTGCCTAAGCACTCCCTAGGTGCCTTCCCCTTCCCCCCTGGGAACAAATGAAACAGAATAACACAAATGTAAGTAAACAATGTCAATCACCAAAACACTGCGTCCTACTTACACACACAGGACTTACTAGTTAGCTCTCTCTCTCACAACAACCAACATGCTATAACCCTCAGCCATTAGCCTCCTCTCTCAGCAATCATCTGGTCCCTTCTGAGCAACTGAACACTGGCTTATAAAGCTTCAGAAGGAGTTGGTAATTCGAGACAGCTGCGTCCTGACGAGGGGGCGGGGTCAGCTCTCCAATTAGCAATGGGGGCCGACCAATCAGCTGCTTGTAGAGAATTTCAGGAATCCATTTCCTGAAATACATACATACATGAAAATACACAAACCACAACACAGAAACTGGGGAACGTAACATAGAGGTAATAGCAGTAGAAGTAGTAATAGTAGTATGCTAGTAGTAGTAGCAGTAGTAGTAAGAGCAGTAGTAGTATGCTAGTAGTAGTAGTAGCAGTAGTCGTGGAAGCAGTAGTAGTAGTTGTATGTTAGTAGTAGAAGTCGTAGTAGTAGTAGTCGTAGTCGTAGTAGTTTTATGCTTGTATTGTAGACGTAGAGGTAGTAGTAGTAGTATTAGTATGCTAGTAGTAGTAGTCGTAGTCATATTAGTAGTAGTAGTAGTAGCATTATGCTAGTAGTTGTAGTCATGGTCATAGTAAGTATTAGTTGTCTTCGTAGTAGTAGTCGTCGTAGTAGTAGAAGTAGTAGTAGTAGTCGTAGTTGTAGTGTGCTAGTAGTAGTAGCAGTAGTAGTAATAGCAGTAGTAGTATGCTAGTAGTAGTAGGGTAGAAGTAGTAGTAGCAGTATGCTAGTAGTAGTAGGAGTAGTAGGAGTAGTAGTAGTAGTAGGGTGGTAGAAGTAGTAGTAGGGTAGTAGTAGGGTAGTAGTAATAGTAGTAGCAGTAGTTGTAGTAGTAGTAGTAGTATACTAGCAGTAGTAGTAGTAGCAGTAGCAGTAGTAGTTGTAGGGTAGTAGTAGTAGTAGCAGTAGTAGTAGTATACTAGCAGTAGTAGTTGTAGTCGTAGTAGTTGTAGTAGTGTAGTAGTAGTAGTAGTAGTAGTAGTAGTAGAGGTAGTAGTAGTAGGGTAGTAGTAGTATGCTAGTAGTAGTAGTAGTAGTGGTATTAGTAGTAGTAGTGTGCTAGTAGTAGCCGTAGTTTTAGTAGGGTAGTCATAGTCGTAGGATTAGTAATACCAGTAGTAGTAGTAGTAGTAGTAGTAGTAGTAGTAATAACAGCAGAATAAGAAACATATTTGATCTATTTAGTAGTAGTAGTAGTAGTAGTAGTAGTAGTAGCAGCTGGGATAGGATAAATAAATCCTTCTACCCCCCCCTTAAAAGATTTAGATGCACTATTGTAAAGTGGTTGTTCCACTGGATATTATAAGGTGAATGCACCAATTTGTAAGTCGCTCTGGATAAGAGCGTCTGCTAAATGACTTAAATGTAAATGTAAATGTAGTAGTAGTAGTAGTAGTAGTAGTAGTAGTAGTAGGGAAGTAGTAGTGGTGGTCATAGTAGTAGTAGCAGTAGTAGTATGCTAGTAGTAGTAGTCGTAGTTGTTGTAGCTGCGTTAGTAGTAGTATGTTGGTAGTAGTAGTCGTAGTAGTAGTAGTAATAGTAGCAGTAGTAGCAGTAGCATGCTAGTAACGGTTGTAGTCGTAGTTGTCATAGTAGTAGTTGTATGCTAATAGTAGTAGTAAGAGTGGCCGTCGTCGTAATAGTCGTAGTATGCTAGTAGGAGTAGGAGTAGTAGTAGTAGTTGTAATGGTTTGATAGTAGTAGTATGAGTAGTAGTAGTAGTAGTAGTAGTAGTAGTAGTAGGGTAGTAGAAACAGTAGTGGGGTAGTAGTATTTTAGTATTAGTAGTGGTAGTAGTAATAGTAGTACCAGTAATAGTAGTTGTAGTAGTAGTAGTAGTAGTAGTAGGTTAGTAGTAGTAGTAGTACGGTGCTAGTAGTAATCATAATAGTAGTAGGGTAGTCGTAGTAGGAGTCATAGTCGTAGGAGTAGTAATACCAGTAGTAGTAGTAGTAGTAGTAGTAGTAGTAGTAGTAGTAGTAGTAGTAGTAGTAGTAGTAGTAGTCATAGTAGTAATACCAACAGAATAAGAAAAATATTGTATCTATTTAGTTGTAGGGTAGTAGTAGTAGTTGTAGGGTAGTAGTAGTAGTAGTAGTCGTAGTAACAGCAGAATAAGAACAATTTGTAATCTATTTAGCAGTAGGGTAGTAGTACTAGTAGGGTAATAGTAGTAGTCGTAGTAGTAATAACAGCAGAATCAGAAATATATTTGATCTATTCAGTAGTAGGGTAGAAGTGGTAGTAGTAGTAGGCTAGTGGTGGTAGTCATAGTCATAGTAGTAGTAGTAGTCGTAGTTGTAGTCATAATAGTAGTTGTAGTAGTAGTCGTAGTAGTTTTATGCTAGTAGTAGTAGTCGTAGAGGTAGTAGCAGTAGTAGTAGTAATAGTAATATTAGTATGCTAGTAGTAGTAGTCGTAGTAGTAGTAGCAGAAGTAGTAGTAGTAGTATGTTAGTAGTAGTAGAAGTAGTGGTAGTAGTAATAGTAGTAGTAGTAGTAGTAGTAGTAGTAGTAGTAGTAGTATGCTAGTTGTTGTAGTCGTAGTATTCGTAGTAGTAGTACTATGCTGGTAGTAGTAGTGGTAGTAGTATGCTAGTAGTAGAAGGAGTAGTGGTAGTAGTAGTAATTGTAGCATGGTAGTAGTAGTAGTAGTAGTAGTTTGCCAGTAGTTGTAGTCATAGTAGTAGTATTTTAGTAGTAGTAGTAGTAGTAGTAGTAGTAGTATGCTAGTTGTTGTAGTCGTAGTATTCGTAGTAGTAGTACTATGGTGGTAGTAGTAGTGGTAGTAGTATGCTAGTAGTAGAAGGAGTAGTGGTAGTAGTAGTAATTGTAGCATGGTAGTAGTAGTAGTAGTTTGCCAGTAGTTGTAGTCATAGTAGTAGTATTTTAGTAGTAGTAGTCATAATATTAGTAGCAGTAGTAGTATTAGTAGTAGTATGCTAGTAGTAATAGTCATTATTGTCTTAGCAGCAGTAGTAGTAGTAGTAGGTTAGCAGTAGTAGTCGCAGTAGTGGTAGTAGTAGTAACATATGCAGTAGTAGTAGTAGTAGTAGTGAACTGAACAATTTTCGGAGTAATTCACTTTCTACAAGAGGAAATTATATTTTTGGTTGGCTCTTGGCCAGTGATCGGAAGATATATTGTAAACATATGGCATCCCTGATGATATGTTCATCATTCATCTTAAGACAAATAGCCCAGCAATATTTTTCTGTACTTCTTAGACTGGAATGAAATCAACACCATATGGTGCCAATAGTCTTGGCTGCCATGTTGAGTATTATAAATACAATTTCTCATGCGGTACAATTACATTAGCAGCCAAAAATATGAGCAGGAACAGTGGAAGGGCTCAAATTCCCAGCAAACAACTGTGATGTTCAACAAGGCAATGGGATGTGGATGTAGTACTTTAGAGTAGAGAGTTACGAGTTACTTGTTAGTACTGTAGTTTAATTACCAACCTGGGTTGTAAATTCACTAGAAACCAAAGATGGGACGTACTTTTCATTGCAAAACTATTTGCTACTGTGTGTGCAAATGAATACCAGCCTGTTCTCACATGATAAATGCACACATAGTATGTGAAGATGTAGTAACATTTACAAAGCATAGGTAAATGTATCTTGTATTGAATATGCTCCAAAGTTGGTCAGGCAAAGACAACCTTATAACAGACAGCTTATGTTATGCTGATGTTGTTTTCATGTTTTTATGTCATTTGTATTGTGTGAAGGCAAAGACAGATGATGTTTTTCTATTATATTATATTCTATGTCACTCTTATGTAGTGTAATGCCATGTGGATTTATGGAAGGTTATGCATGTTGATAAATGAACCAATCATTGATAAATGAACCAACTACATGGGTGATATAGGAACCACCCTTTTAAGTTGATAATACAAGCCAATAAGTTGGTGACAATTCATTAAAGGCAGTTGTTCAATCTTGATCAATAGATGGTGGCCCTAGACTAGGAGCATTTCTCTTGGTCTTGAATTCTGCTGTTGACAGTCAATTTCTGAGCGAGGGTTGAATCAAATGATTCATGTCACATTTCATGTGGCTGTGGATTGGTGATCAATAAAAGGTTTTCGCACACTATACAACAAATACACACACACACACACACACACACACACACACACACACACACACACACACACACACACACACACACACACACACACACACACACACACACACACACACACACACACACACACACACACACACACACACACACACACACACACACACACAACAAACCATCAATTGAACATGGCGTCTTTGTTTATACCATAGTGGTATTCAAACATGAGTCCTTCTCCCTCTTGCAGTGGAATCGAGGGCCCCTCCCTCATCACTCTACCATGTAAACTACCAGGTCTTACAGCATGGCTGCGCCTTCCTAATTAAGGACTTGTTGCTTAGTCCTAGTGAGAGAGAGGGGGGAGAGAGAGAGGGGGGAGAGAGAGACGGGGGAGAGAGGGGGGTGGTGGGAGAGAAAGAGGGGGGTGGTGGGAGAGAGAGAGGGGGGAGAGAGAGAGAGAGAGGGGGGAGAGAGAGAGGGGGGTGGTGGGAGAGAGAGAGAGGGGGGAGAGAGAGAGAGAGAGAGAGAGAGAGAGAGAGAGAGGGGGGGAGAGAGAAGGGAGAGAGAGAGAGGAGAGAAAGAGGATGAGAGAGAGAGCGAGAGGGGAGAGAAAGAGAGGGGTGGAGAGAGAGAGAGAGAGAGAGAGAGAGAGAAAGAGAAAGAGAGAGGGAGAGAGAGAGTAGAGAGAGAGAGAGTAGAGAGAGAGAGAGAGAGAGAGAGAGAGAGAGAGTAGAGAGAGAGTAGAGAGAGGGAGAGAGAGAGAGGGAGATGGGAACATTACAAGAAATGAGAGAACCATTCTTTGTTGCTGACATTGTATTATTATGGCTCTAAAGGCAAGCAATGAAAGCGTGTGAGTGTGTGGGTGTTGTGTTTCTGTGCGTGGTGTGTGTGTGTGTGTTGCTTGTCTGTGTGTGCTTTGTGTGTGTGTGTGTGTATGTTGTGTGTGACTTCCTTTGGTATAACCCAGGTAAATGGGAGGGTAAACAGTATTTTCCAAAGATAACAACTTGGCAGGCTTTTGTAACGAGGATTCATTTCATATGCCGGAAACACAATTTGCACTAATTAACTTTCGGAACAGATTAAATTACAAACTCGATTCAATTACAAACTTGCATCACACTCAGTGTTGTCAAAAGCTGGGATCAAGCTGCCAAGCATTGGGTTTGAAATTCACTGGTCATCGAGGAATACTGCAATGAGTGATGGGTGCATCAATCACTCTGCACACATGTGTCATCATTTTAAGTGGGTTATTCAAATGAATTAAATACTGCCTTGGCATGGGCTTCCGGAACCATTAGACTTGCAAATTATGTTGGGTTATGGCGCCCAATACTAATCCTCAATTATTAATTTATAATCCATATCTGTCCCCCAAAATGGGCAGCATACGCCATTGTGTAGGCCTACTACTGAATTCGTGAATGGTGATGTTCCTAGCCTCCTACATGCTCTATGATGACAATAAAAACAAAGTAAGTCAAAGCTGTGGCGTGACAAACAAGATTCAAAAGTTCTCTGCTGCGCCCTTATTTCCAAGTTGCAGCAATTATGCTAATATGCCCAGCCTTCTGAATATATTACTCAAAGCCTAACTAAAACCCGATTTCATTTCCCAGTGAAATATGGTTGCTAATTTCATTACACTCAGAACAACACCCTTTCTCACAAAGAAAATGTGTCTGAAAACACAATTTGTCATATACAATTTGTCATGATTTCTTTGAAATTCTACGAGGAACACTAATGAATAGTGAGAACATTGGAGGAATAAAAAGACTGGAACAGTCTTGTGGACCTCCCTCCTCCAAGAGACCAGAAGTGGCATATCTTTATTTCCCCTTCCTTTTCCCAGCCCTTTTGGACACTACAGTTCAACACTTGCACTTGACCCCCCCCTTCTAGCTCTGACTTTGCTGATAACTACTTTATTGAGGAAAAATGTACTTACTATGCCTGTGATATGTGGTTGTCTCACCTAGTTATCTTAAGATGAATGCACTAACTGTAAGTCTCTCGGGATCAGATGACTAAAATGTAAATGTAATCTACCTTTTCAAATTTAGCACAAATCAAGTATTGGGAACCATGTAAATGTCATATCTATTGTGTCCATATTCAGACAGCCTCAGTCTCAGCAGGAATCATATCTGAACCTTTTCAATATTAATAATAACATTTAAAAAATTCTGACAATAAATATGTGCTACTCACTAAAATGAATTACAAAAGGAACTACAGTACATTAAAAGCTTTATACTCAGTTGCTGTTTTGGAACCATAAGCAATTACTTGCTTGCAAGTCCTTTGACACTATTTGAGTGATTAGTGTCCCTGTAGTGAACACGATGGGAGACAGAGAGCTGGTTTCAAGCGCAGGGCGCAGCAGGTGTTTATTTGTAAAGGACCACAGGAGGAGGCAGGTAGCTGGGTCCAGGGGCAGGCAGCAGGTCATACACAGGGGGTCCAAAAAGGCAACAGTACAGGCAGGGAAAAGGCTAGTAATGTCTTTCGGGGCGATCAGGCAAGAGGCTAATGACAGGAAATCCGATAGGCAAAAGTACAGGCAGGGAATAGGCAAAAAGTGTCGTTAGTGAGGATGGCCAAAACTATGATACACAGGAGGACTAATACGGGAAAAACCATAGCTCCGAATAGAAATGTGTATCAAAACAAACAATACCTCACAATGATGGGGTGCAAAGAACTGAACTAAATAGAGTGTGTAAATGACATACAGGTGTGTGAAAAGGTGATCAGAATTCAGGTGATTGGGATCTGGAGAGTGAGCTGCGTTCAGGGGATCTATGTGTTTGAGAGTGTGAGCTGGAAAGTGGGCTGGAAAGTGAGCTGCATTCAGGGGATCTACGTGTTTGAGAGTGTGAGTTAGAAGTAGACGTTACAGTCCCATTTTACATCAGATCTAAGAGTCTAGCTAAATAGGACAATAACACATTGCAAATCCTTGACCTAGATCTTTTGTAAAAATAACTCCACGCTAAACAAACTAATTTCGAGTCATCCAATCCACTCTGAACCCTGGCCTGGGGAGAATAAACATCTTATTTATGTACATCTGTCAAATCTCCTGTCTTTTTCCATTCCACGGAATATATCAAACACGAGCTCATGCTTGACACGTCCAGATCTCTTCTCTGTTTGACACCACCAGGCTGGATGAATTAAATGGCATAAGTAAATCCATCGGGAAGTGGGGAAAGTAGAATATACCTACCATGTCTAAATAGTAGAAGAAAAACATGGCCCCTAAGACGTCGTCTTAAATCAGTATTGCTACGAACGATCTTGGTCAAGTGTATTAAAATACAAAGTGCTTAGATTGGGCTGGTACACACCGGTAGTGAGTACTGGAACCTTGCATTTTCTACTGCTTGAGTACCGGGACCTCTTATACAATCTTGACCTACAAATATGACGTGTAACGGCACCTAAATATGATGAGAGCCAGCATCTTAAATGAGTACCGGCACCTAAATATGATGAGAGCCAGCATCTTAAATGAGTACCGGCACCTAAATATGATGAGAGCCAGCATCTTAAATGAGTACCGGCACCTAAATATGATGAGAGCCAGCGTCTTAAATGAGTACCGGCACCTAAATATGATGAGAGCCAGCGTCTTAAATGAGTACCGGCACCTATTTCAGTGCATTTCAGGCACTGGCTATAACCCAAGTGGTCAGTTGTGTGCAGTAGCACTACTCTAAATATACTTACAGTGCAGTATCATAATTGGTGATATATGAGACTGCACTTCACTTTCTCCTCACCCCTGAGGTGCCTTATTGCTATTATAAACTGGTTACCAACGTAATTAGAGCAGTACAAACAAATGTATATGGTCTGATATACCACGGCTGCCAGCCAATCAGCATTCAGGGCTCGACCCACCCAGTTTATAAATGGTGATATAAGAGACTGCACTTTCTCCTCCTTTTGAAGGTAGTGGTACGAATCAAAGAAAGTATCTTCAAGGGTTAGTGTAGTTTTATACTGAACAACTAAAATGGAAATGTTCTAAATAAAGTTCCAAGTCATTGAATTGTATCCCTGAAGAAGTTATTTCCCTTTGACAAAGTAAACAAAGTTTATAACTGATAGCAAGCATTATTTTGTGTTTTATAAATTAAAAAGTTATTAATCCGAGTCAGGACCCTAGATGCAATGACGTCAATGACGTCAGGCTGACGGCTCTTCTGTGACATCATTAGCTGACTGTAAAAGGGCATTTTGTAGGGGAAAAAAGTAGTGACTAAAAATATACCTTTTTCTGCATCCCGGAAATGGCGTAATTATTATATCCCATGCCAACTTTTTTCCCTCTGGGGAGAGCCTCTTCAGCTATGAAGCCGACATTGAGAAGGAGACCCATCTTGCTCTTATTCCCTCATTAAAAAACCTCACTTCCTGCTCTCCTTTTCACAGTCCATTCTTCTCTCCCCCAGTGGTTTGAGATAGAATCAATTATTCAGCTCACTCAAGAGACAGAGAAACCTTGTGCTCAGAATCAGTCCGATTCAGTCTTCATCATTTTCTGACAGCAGTTACTTAGCCTTAAAGGGCCAATCTGCTTGATGAAACAATAACTAGGCGTTTCCCCGCAAGTGTTTCTGTAAAAAGCTGAGGGATGGGGCTGGAGAAATGCAACAACTGACCATCCATTGTGTAAAAGTTATAGTTTTAACCATGTTTTGAGGCTATACTGTGTTTGTTTACATTTACTTTGGGTTCTGAAGGGGTAAGCAGTTGAACTAAGCTCATAAGGCATTTCTAAGTTATATTCATGTTTTTATGTGTGTGTGTCTGTCTTTGGGAGGAAGAATGGACATGGTAGTCATAACTGTCACGTCCTGACCAGTAAAGGGGGTATTTGTTATTGTAGTTTGGTCAGGACGTGGCAGGGTGTGTTTGTTTTATGTGGTTCGGGGTTTGTTGGGCTATGTACTTATGTAAGAGGGGTGTTTGTTTTATGTGTTCCGGGGTTTTTTGGTCTATGTTCTATGTTAGTGTATTTCTATGTTCAGTCTAGTCTATCTATTTCTATGTTTAGTTCATTGGATTGACCTTCAATTGGAGGCAGCTGTTCCTCGTTGCCTCTGATTGAAGGTCCTATGTATAGGGGTGTTTTTGTAATGGGATTTGTGGGTAGTTGTCTCCTGTTTTGTGTCTGTGCACATGACATGACATGACATGACATGACATGACATGACATGACATGACAGGACTGTTTAGTGTTGTTCTGTATACGTGATTTGTTTGTTTTTTCTTTGTTTGATTTAATAAAGAAGATGAGTATACACGTTCCTGCTGCACCTTGGTCTAATCCTTACGAAGCCCGTTACACATAACATTAAAAAAATATATTTGATCAATCTTTGTGTGGAATGGAACAGTATGTATGTACACATTCAATAATGGATTTAGTGTATTTTAAAGATTTGCCTGTTTTTGCATGTAGATTGGTGGATAAATATCAATTTAAACATCCAAAAGGGATTTAGCAACAGCTGATTGCCCCTTTAAGAAAACCGAAATGCCATTCTTAACGAGTTTACTTGCTCTCGCAATTGTTGCAGTGATGTGGAATGCGATCTTGTGATGAGTAGCCCTGTCTGAGACCAAATGTTTTTATTTTACCATTATTTATACAGTTTGTACTCATTGGGATGAAATCTCTTTTACAAGAATAATGTCATCGAGGTCTAATGGCATAGAGTGCAGGAGACCTGGGTTCTAATCCCTGCGGTTACACTATGATAGTTGAATGAACATCCTCTTACAACCAATGATTTGGTTTACGGAAAGTCTCTTTCTGAATACTAGTCTGCACCCAAACTACAGGACTTTCAAGGCCATCTAAGAGTTTACCACTTTGAAAGGAAGGATAACTGAAGGAGAAAGGGGGTTTCGTGTTGAAACATGACCTGAATAAAAAAACAAATCCAAATATATATTTTTTTTATGATTTAATCCTGAGAAGCTGACAGGATGAGTTGGCTGTGTGCGTCCAACAGGAAAGAAAGAATTAACATATGAAGATAGAATGAAGATAAAGAAAGAATGTTTCTGTTCCTGTTGTAGCGTTGACTAGTTTGGAGCTGTGGAGGGGAAGACAGAGACTGTGTTTGAAGACCAGCTCAGGCCTCCTCAGGATCATACGGTAGAGTATTAGGGCCAAGTGAAGAGAAAAAAATGTATAAAACGTGATTGGAAATTTCGAGGATAAAGTTGAAATACATTTTTAAGAATAAAGTCGAAACATTTAGAGAATAAACTATTCAGAATTTTGAGAATAAAGTCACAGTTATATTTCAAGATTAAAGTATGGGATTTGGTTAACCCTTCCCTTATGTTTGATTCGGCCGACACCGTTTATGTTCCGGGTCAATTTGACCCATACAGTGAGTACAGTAAGTATATCAAGATATAATCACATAAATATTTGATTTTAACCGCCCAGCTGTAGCTGAGAATATCCTCTTTGATATGCCTTTCCCCCCTGAGTTAATAGACTGAAATGTTCAGTATATAGAGCCAAATGTGTGATTACTGTACCAAAGTCTTAAATCAATCAAATTATGACATTTTATGACATGACATTTTTTCTATTGTTTTCCCAAACTTCAAATCACTGACCATCGGCATTTGAACATACTTAATACGTAAAATATTGGCACCCTTGCACTTTTCTTAAATAATTCCCTATTTCTTCTAAAATAAGTTGAAATTGAAAGAAATGTTTGGTCTCCACACCTTGTTATTGGATTTTCAACATTGACAAACCAATTTTATTTGAAGTTTACAATTTTAATTTAGAAAATAAAGACAAATGCCATGGACAAAATTATTTGCACCCTGGAGCTACATACAGTGGCTTGCGAAAGTATTCACTCCCCTTGGCATTTTTCCTATTTTGTTGCCTTACAACCTGGAATTAAAATGGATTTTTGGGGGGTTTGTATAATTTGATTTACACAACATGCCTACCACTATGAAGATGCAAAATATTTTTTATTGTGAAACAAACAAGTAATAATTAAAAAAAAATATGAAAACTTGAGCGTGCATAACTATTCACCCCCCAAAGTCAATACTTTGAAGAGCCACCTTTTGCAGCAATTACAGCTGCAAGTCTCTTGGGGTATGTCTCTATAAGCTTGGCACATCTAGCCACTGGGATTTTTTCCCATTCTTCAAGGCAAAACTGCTCCAGCTCCTTCAAGTTGGATGGGTTCCGCTGGTGTACAGCAGTCTTTAGGTCATACCACAGATTCTCAATTGGATTGAGGTCTGGGCTTTGACTAGGCCATTCCAAGACATTTAAATGTGTCCCCTTAAACCAGTCGAGTGTTGCTTTAGCAGTATGCTTAGGGTCATTGTACTGCTGGAAGGTCAACCTCTGTCCCAGTCTCAAATCTCTGGAAGACTGAAACAGGTTTCCCTCAAGAATTTCCTTGTATTTAGCGCCATCCATCATTGCTTCAATTCTGACCAATTTCCCAGTCCCTGCCGATGAAAAACATGGGGATTGTATTCTCGGGGTGATGAGAGGTGTTGGGTTTGCGCCAGACATAGCGTTTTCCTTGATGGCCAAAAAGCTACATTTTACTCTCATCTGACCAGAGTACCTTCTTCCATATGTTTGGGGAGTCTCCCACATGCCTTTTGGCGAACACCAAACATGTTTGCTTTTTTTTCTTCTGGCCACTCTTCTGTAAAGCCCAGCTCTGTGGAGTGTACGGCTTAAAGTGGTCCTATGGACAGATACTCCAATCTCCGCTGTGGAGCTTTGCAGCTCCTTCAGTGTTATCTTTTGTCTCTTTGTTGCCTTTCTGATTAATGCCATCTTTGTCTGGTCCGTGAGTTTTGGTGGGTGGCCCTCTCTTGGGAGGTTTGTTGTGGTCATATTCTTTCAATTTTTTAATAATGGATTTAATGGTGCTCCGTGAGATGTTCATAGTTTCTGATATTTTTTAATAACCCAACCCTGATCTGTACTTCTCCATAACTTTGTCTCTGACCTGTTTGGAGAGCTCCTTGGTCTTCATTGTGCTGCTTGCTTGGTGGTGCCCGTTGCTTAGTGGTGTTGCAGACTCTGGGGTCTTTCAAAACAGGTGTATATATACTGAGATGATGTGATAGATTATGTGACACTTAGATTGCACAAAGGTGGACTTTATTTAACTAATTATGTGACTTCTGAAGGTAATTAGTTGCACCAGATCTTATTTAAGGGCTTCATAGCAAAGTGCATGAATACACTTTTTTAATTTTTGAAATATTTTTTAAACTAGTTATTTTTTTCAATTCATTTCACCAATTTGAACTATTTTGTGTATGTCCATTACATGAAATCCAAATAAAAATCCATTTAAATTACAGGTTGTAATGCAACAAAATAGGAGTGTGCCTTCCACCAACTGCTGTTTTCAGATCTCACCATAGTTTTTGGATGTGATTCAGATCTGAACCCAACGCTGGCCACTCCAGAACAGTCCAGAGTTTCTTCTTGAACCATTCCAGGGTGCTTTTGATTTGCGTTTGGGGTCATTGGCTTGCTGGAAGACCCACAACCTTCAATGGAGAAAGTTTCTGGATGCTGGGTTGAACATTGGACTCCAAAACACCTGATAATCTGCTGATTTCATGATTCCTTGCGCATGTTCAAGGCCCCCAGTACCAGAGATAGCAAAGTAACCCTACAGCATTATCAAACCTCCATCTTTGATTGTACTGTAGGTAGGGTGGTCTTTTCATTGAATGCTATTTTCAAAATTGCAATTGTAAACTTGAGTTTATAAAACTACATTTGGTTCTAAAATGTTAAAATTCCATTAACAAGGTGTGGTGACCAAAAGTTGTATTTAAATGTCAATTTATTTGAGAAGAAATAGGGAAATGTTTAAGAAAAGTGCAAGGGTGCCAATATATTTGGCCGCAACTGTACAGTATATCCTTGTGATCATCATGGATCATTACTGCACAGAAGACCATTTGTCTCTAGCACAAAGGTCAAGCTCAAAGTCAAATTGACTTCAAATTGACTTCAGATTAGTGTTGCTCAGCCTCTGAGCATCATAGGGACATCTTACTTATACAATATCTATGTGATCAGCATGGTTTCACCATTCCTGTGCAGAAAGCAGATTGTTTCTAAATTTATATAGACCAAGGTCAAATTGCAGATCAAATTGAGCATCATAGGGAAATCATACTTACCATGCCCTCCATAATTATTGGGACAGTGACATTTTTTTGTTATTTTGGCTCTGTACTCCAGCACTATGGATTTGAAATGATACAATGAGGTTAAACTATGAGGTTAAATTGCAGACTGTCAGCTTTATTAATTTGAGGGTATTTTCATCCATATCGGGTAAACAGTTTGACAGCACTTTTTGTACATTGTCCCCCAATATTCGGGGACCAAACGTATTGGGACACATTTACTTATATGTGTATTAAAGTAGTCAAAGGTTTGGTCCCATATTCCTAGCACGCAATGACTACATCAAGCTTGTGACTCTACACATTTGTTGGATGCGTTTGCTGTTTGTTTTGGTTGTGTTTCAGATTATTATGTATTGTGTCATTTTGAGGTCACTTAGAATATGTTTCTAAACACTTCTATATTAATGTGGATAACCATGATTCCGGATAGTCTTGAATGAATAGTCCTGAATACATTTTTTCACACTTTTACAGTGGTAGTTTTATCAGTGGAAAATCACTCAATTGTCATACTTGAGTAAAAGTAAAGATAACTTATAACAGAAAGTTACTCAAGTAAAAGTGAAAGTTACCTAGTAAAATACTACTTAAGTAAAAGTCTAAAATTATCTGGTTTTAAATGTACTTAAGTACAGTGGTTGAAAAAGTACTCAATTGACATACTAAAAGTAAATGCTATACATCAAATTCCTTATATTAAGCAAACCAGACAGCACAATTTTTGTATTATTTTACATTACGGACAGACAGGGGCACACTACAACACTCAGACATAATTTACAAAAACAGTATTTGTGTTTCGTGAGTCCGACAGATCAGAGGCAGTAGGGATGACAAAGCGTTATATTGATAGGTGCCAGAATTCTGTTCTGCTTGAGCATTCTAAATGTAACAAGTACTTTTAGGTGTCAGGGAAAATGTATGGACTAAAAAGTAAATTATTTTCTTTACGAATGTAGTGGAGTAAAAGTAAAAGTTGTCAAAAATATAAATAGTAAAGTAAAGTACAGATACCCCCAAAAACGACTTAAGTAGTACTTAAAAGTATTTTTACTTAAGTACTTTACACCACTGTATAATATGATATAAAACACATGAAAAACTGAATTTTGACTACACTGGGCCTTCAGTGTAGTCAAAATTCAGTTTTTCATGACTACACTGGGCCTTCAATGCATGACCGTGCCTTTCTAACTCTTAAATTACTACACAGAAAACAAGTCGGTTGGAATGTGTTAAACATAACAAGCTACAACCTCTTTTGCACACTTACCTGTCATACACACACAAAACAGCTGTCTGGACATTCTCACAAAGCTGAAGAACGTTGGATTCTGAAACAGTACAAACAGATATCGTCAAATAACAGGAGATTCGTAACATATCATACGAATTGCAAAAATGTAAAAACATAAAGAAATACTTTTCCAGGATGTAACATATCATATGAAATGGATAATGTAGTACAGAATTGGATGACATGGTACACAAAAAAACGGGAACCCGTTTAGGATGGTGAGCACCACCTTCAAAACTACTGGCTTAAATTATACAAAAGTCCTGGAGCATCACTTTAAGTGAGAGTGAAAAGAAAGAACTTTCCTTCTCTTCAGCTGCCAGCTCCCAGCTCTAATACACGACGACGTGAATGCACACTGTTGCTTCCTTTTAGGAGACGCCGGTCATGTCGGCGGCCCTGGCGAGAGCGAAGCAACCGGGAATTCTCCAGTCGAGTGTGAACGGACGTCCTTGTTCCTTCAAACTGATGAATTCCTTCAAACTACTCCGTGCAGTCATTTATTCATTCATTTAGTAAGCTTAGTGACCTGAAATCATATGGTCTGATATCTGTTCATTTTCTAGTTAACTAATCTTGAAGCTATAACATCACACAGACATTCTACCCACATAGCCAAAATACAAATTAGTGAATGTTCTTCAAGTAGTTATACATTCTGGGGGGGTTTCTCAGACACAGATAAAGCCTAGTCCTAAAAGCAAACTCAATAGAGAATCTTCATTTAACATTTTCTGTTAAATTTTTTGTCCAGGATTAGGCTTTATCTGTGTCTGGGAAACCAACCCTAAATATCAATATCTATACATATATCTACAGAATATCAACTGCAGATATTTTGACAGGCCTTTGAATCGATAGAAATTGCAGGGGGCAAGAAATATGAATCGCCCTGACATGATCTCAATGTGTGTTGAACAACATTTTCACATTTGCCCTCTCTTAGCGTTCATCAGTGTCTTGGGATCTGGCGAGGGTGTCAGAACGGATCAGAAGTGCAAAGCGATGAAATGCTGCGGCCTGTACTAGAAGAGTCTGTAGGAACTTTTCACACACCAATCGCAGAAAACACATTTCCACAGCTCGGCCTGCCTATTGCAATTTTCCTCACCAAATTCCTATCTCCCTCGCGTAGCTGGCAACACCTTTTATTTCCACTCCAGTGGGGCCAGCAGGCGTCTCACTGCGTACAGCTCTCTGTCAGTCTGGACGATACAATGATGTCACAGTGATCATTGTGGAGATGTCGGTAGAATGCTTTGACCTACAGGGTTTGGAGATGTCGGTAGAATACTTTGTCCTACGGGGTTTGTTAAGAAGATTCATCAAGTAATATATATTTTTTTACTGGATACAGGGACTGATAAGATCTCGAATTTCAATCTCAGTGACAAAATTATTCAATCTTCATGTTTTTAATAAGATATAGAATATGCTGTTGAAAGAGCAATCAGGCATCAGTGAATATCAAGGACAGTATCACCATCATCACCATCATCATCATTATCACCATCATCACCATCATCATCATTATCACCACGACCACCATCATCATCATCATCACCATCATAATCTAATTTTCTCTTGTGCTTAGTCAGGATAAAAACATGGTGACGGAACACTTAACCCCACATCCCCCATCTACAGTATATTCATGTAACCCATCTCTGTGTGTCCAGGATCAGGTGGTGGTGTGATAAACGGGGGTCACCTTGAGGGTGCAGCGGCACCTGGAGCAGAGAGAACACTGCAGAGTGGGAACACCAGCGTAGCACATCCAGCTGCAGTCCACTTACAATCCTATTGACACATGCAAAACACACTGCATCGTATGCAGCACTGAGGTAAATCAAATCAAATCAAATGTATTTATATAGCCCTTCGTACATCAGCTGATATCTCAAAGTGCTGTACAGAAACCCAGCCTAAAACCCCAAACAGCAAGCAATGCAAGTGAAAGAAGCACGGTGGCTAGGAAAAACTCCCTAGGAAAAACTCCCTAGAAAGGCCAAAAACCTAGGAAGAAACCTAGAGAGGAACCAGGCTATGAGGGGTGGCCAGTCCTCTTCTGGCTGTGCCGGGTGGAGATTATAACAGAACATGGTCAAGTTGTTAAAATGTTCATAAATGACCAGCATGGTCAAATAATAATAATCATAGTAGTTGTCGAGGGTGCAACAAGCACGTCCGGTGAACAGGTCAGGGTACAACAACATGTACGTAAAATACACACACGGAAGCACGCACACCTGCACATGCCTGCGTAAGCGCGCACACACACACACACACGCACACACACACACACACACACACACACACACACACACACACACACACACACACACACACACACACACACACACACACACACACACACACACACACACACACACACACACACACACACACACACACACACACACACACACACACACACACACACACACAAAATGTCCCTGTCAGTGCATCCTGATGTTCCCAGGTGATTCTCCCATTCAAACAAACCAAACCAAGCTCAACCTTCATTACATTCCATTGTCTGCCAAATCAGAATGGTACCACTCTGTGATGAATGTTTTTATAAATGATGACATTAGATTCAGATGATGAATACAGTCTCCAACAACACATCAGTCAAAGAGTTCTGGTAGAGAAAATGAAATATAAATAATGTGTCTTTATATATCTTTTCTCTGTAAATTTCTCCTCACCTGTATTTGTGAATGGATAATATCACACCACACCAGACCAAAGTCCTGGGGATGATTGAGGAGCAGTGTGTGTGTGTGTGTGTGTGTGTGTGTGTGTGTGTGTGTGTGTGTGTGTGTGTGTGTGTGTGTGTGTGTGTGTGTGTGTGTGTGTGTGTGTGTGTGTGTGTGTGTGAAAGAAAGAGAGAGTGGGAGAGAGAGTGACTTTGAGGGTGTGTTCCTGAAGGACAAGTGGGAGCGGTAGCTAAAGCAGATGGTCAGCAGAAACAGCCTCGTATGTGTGAAGGACACACACACACACACACACACACACACACACACACACACACACACACACACACACACACACACACACACACACACACACGCACACACACACACACACACACACACACACACACACACACACACACACACACACACACACACACACAGGGCGGCTGGTGTGAGCCAAAGCAGCACAGGCACCTGCACAGAGAGAAGGGGGGTGAGGGGAGGGAGAGGGAGATAGAGAGAGAGAGCTGGGACAAGAATGAGAGAGTGTAAGAGTAGGAGGGAGAAAGAGAGAATAAGAGATGAAGAAAGAGAGAGATAGAAGTCAAGAGAACTGGACGATAATAACAGACTTAATCATTTCTGAATACCATATACAGTGAAAATGCTCTGTTTCTGAGTCAATACATTAAAGAACAAAACATTGTTTCTTGATGAAAATTATATTGTTGAATTTAAATTTCCAAACAATATTTGCTTTTCAGTTAGATGTTATCTAAAAGGCGATGTGTAATATTTACATTATTTGTGTCGAATCTGTGATTGTTTAAATGTGCTGTACCCTGTATAGAAAGATCATGCAAAACTTGAATCCACTCCACTATACCTTATATGCATTGTATAAAATTTGTGAGAAAAAAATGACTTCAAATGTAATATTTATACGAGTCAGGATGAGGTCCCTGCCACCCACGTCCACTGATACAGCTCCTGGTGTGTGTGTGTGTGTGTGTGTGAACTCGTCCCCAGGCTCGAATCACTGGTTCGCCAGAGAGAGAGACAGCTGGTTAGTGTGTGTGTAGTGTGTCCTTGTGTGTTTCTCTCACCAACGACCACATGCACAGGGAACATGGTGTGTGTGCAACTCATGCTGTCTCTACCTCACCACCTTCACCATCGCCAAGAGCGCTAAAAATATCTGACATTTAATTTGTTTCGAGAGGGAGAAAAAAAACTAGTTAAAGACTCTATATGTTGGATAGATGGGAGGAGTGCTCTCTCTCGCTCTAACACTTTTACTCTGCCGCTGCAATCTGTGGTCAGTGACTCACAACATCTGTTATTGATCAATCAGCACCAGGGACCCAAATGGCTCAAGTGTGTGTATGTGTGTCCATGAGTGTGTATGTCTGAGTGTGTGTTTGTGCATGTGTGCGGGTGTGTTTGTGTATGTGTGTGAGCGTGTGTGTTTCGGCATGTGTGCGGGCGTGTTTGTGTGTCCCCCTCTCCCTCTCTTTTTCTCTTACTGGTGGGTCTGACTCACTGCTTTGGGGAGTCGCACACCTCTGTATGGGGGAATATCATCAAAAAGCAATTACAGTCACAAAAATGGCAACCTTACAGTCATCCCCTCCCTGGTAGCCTATAGATTTCTATCTGTACAGTAGCAGCCAAGATCATGTCAGATGAATGCTGTGGCCCAAAAGCAATTTCTCCCAACTGGGGACAGGAGCCATCGGATTTCTCCCACTACCCCCTGGATCTATTTAAAGGATTGTTAATGATTAGCCTTCACCTGTTCAATTGTGTTTGGAATTGTAATAAAGGCCAACCGTAGTGTGAAGATAATGCAAATATCCATCCTGGTTATTTCCTATAGGTCTCTTTCCTTTTAAAAAGTCTTAAGTCTAGTGTAGCATGCATGACATTGTCATTTCAAGCATGTTCATGTCAATGATGTGAAGAGCCTTGGAATTGCTGGAATGCGCTAGAGTGCGATGACCTGCGTTTCAAGTATGTAGAGCCAGAGGTGAATGAACAATAATGGGTAAGTGGGACACTGTACAAGACATGGGCACGTCCATTATACGTGATTCAAGCTTCATGCTCTGTCCGTCCCTATTCCATTTCACACAATGAGGATCTCCAGACCCACAGGCCAACTCTAACTAGCTCGCCTTGCATTGTTGAAAAGATTCCCAAAGAGTGTCCCCCACAGCCATTCTAGAGGTATTCTTAATGATCTATCTCCTTCACCGGAGGTAAATGTAATTCCTCAAAAGTTTTGCATGAATAAAATAAGTTGGTCCCTTCCTGTACTGTAGCTTTTGCCCTTGCGGACATTGTTTCACTAGCTGGCAGGCAGCGCATGTCAATATTTAATCCATAACGTCACTTAGGAGATGAGACAATCCCATATAGCAGAGCATTGCATCAGCACTTTTTCACCAGGCCTGCTCATTGGTATTCTGTGCAGTGGGCTCCCCTGCACATTACTCCACTTGAACTTTCCTCCACTGAGGCCAGAACAAAAACAATCTATAGTAATTTTTTCTGACGCACCGGAGGGGGTGGAGAAAGAGAAGAGAGAGAGAGAGAGAGAGAGAGAGAGAGAGAGAGAGAGAGAGAGAGAGAGAGAGAGAGAGAGAGAGAGAGAGAGAGACAGAGAGACAGAGACAGAGACAGAGATATGGGGGATAGAGATATGGGGGATAGAGATAAAGATATGGGGGATAGAGAAAAAGAGGTGAGGAACAGAGAGAGAGTAAAGGTGACAGCATGCTTCAGTTCAGCTGGTGCCTAACAACTCGAACCGAACGAGTGTGCTCCTATACTCCCTTAAAAGACTTTCACTTGAAAAATGAGAAAAAAGCGGCAATAGTACTGTTTGTCCATTTTGAGAAGCTTTAGCCAGTATGCAGTTCCTCAAATTAGTTTGATTTGATCAAAGAAATCTGTTATTCATTTTAACGTTTTTGCTGAAGAGATCTTAGTCGTGCAATTGTACATCTAAGATGTTTGGTGCAGTATTTCTCAATAAAAAAAATAGCATGAAAACGAGTCATCTCTCGTTGAATGACAACAAAGAGTTTATTGAAGAATTCCTACTGTTGACCAATCACCGCCGAAGGGGCGTAGACTACAGAGAAAATGTGTGCCTGAACAGCCGAAAAAACCCTCACAGAAGTCCAAAACTAACAAAAACGTAACAAAATGTCATCATAATATAAGCACAAACTGTTTGGGCTGGGAAGCATGCGGATACCTTAAGAATGAAGTGGGAGAAAGAGAGGTTGAGGTTACTGTATGTGTATTCCTCTGAGCATACAGTACAATAGCTTACATTTGAGTCATTTAGCAGACACTAACCCAGAGCAATTTACAGCAGTGAGTGCATACATTTTGATACTTTCATCATACTGGTCCCCCTTGGGAATTGAACCCACAACCTCAATGTTCCAAGTGCCATGCTCTACCAACTGAGCCACATGAGGACATCACTGTTATTAAACGGTTTCAGCGTTTTATGAAATAGAATGTTGCTATGTGTGTCAGACATTTTTACCTGTGACTTCATTTGGCTGCATTATATTCTGTCTTCATAATCAATTATGACATGAAAATAACAAAATCTTAAGACCTCATTCTCACTCATTCTCAGTGCTCATTGCATTATTAATTGCTTTTCAGCACACGTTTGAATCTTCAGTTTGAACACTGCTGAACCTCCTTAAATTGGGAACCTCAAACAATGAGGGCTCCTATTCTGTGAGGAGGAACAATAAAATAAAATAAAACACGACTCAACAAAAATCTTTTCAAACTTGGGGCCCGGCACCCCCCGAGACCCGAGTGGCACCCCTGACATTAAGATTGCACCACTCGATGGATTTTCCTGCCAACCACTGCCCATTAGGCAATAGCAGGTGTCTCTTTGCATTGAGACGGGTACTCTTCAAGACTTTTCGGCTGTGACTTAATGGCTTTACTCATGGACGTGCTGTCCTTCCTCATTAGGGCCTTTGTCTTGTACAATGTCTGGATGCATGACCTGGCTTCTACACGTGGGGAGGAGTGTGTCAGCGTTATACTACTGCTGTATCAGACCAAACACTACTTTAAATCTTTCAAATACTGTGAGCGTTTGCTCTAGCCTGCCTAGAGTGTCAGATCGGCATGGTTTACCGTTTTGGGACTATTCTAATGGTCCATTAAGCAAGGCTAGCTCAATCAAGCACAGATAAAGCCCTGGGTCTGGCTGTATGTCTGTGTCTCGTCTAACCATAGGATAAAGTACGACTGGAACAACAGTCACGGCCAGGATGAATGTGTATGGAATGTCATTGCATGATTGTGACTGGGAATGAGAAATGTACAGTACATAGCAGTTGCTGGACATCTGACTTCTAAGTCTACATTTTACAGCCTTGGTTTAAAAATGTTCTCCCTCTTTTTAGCTACATAATGCTATAGCTTTCCCTAAACAATGGGCCTGCAGGCCTAATACAAAATGGTACCTATGGGGATGGGCAACACCTCCAACCTACAAATGATTCAACCCCCAAAAAACACAGCAATATTTTTTCACCGTAACTTTGTTAGAGGCGTACAGGGTTGATGGATATTGAGCTACATTGATACAGCTATTACATTTTGATCTAGCATTTTGACGAAGACCTCCCTACAAGCATGTCAGTTGCAAGTCAATCATGGCAAACATATGGGATATTCCAGAGGCTTCATAGACAAGGGGTCACACCATAAAATTACAATGAGTAGAACGGAAATAAAACCTCTGACCATGGCAGTTTGACTGGTAAACTCATGGCTATGCTATGCATAATTGACTTGAATGGGTATTTCCATTGTAAGTTTATGGTTCACACCACGGTTCACACCACATGGCCGGTTACGACTCCCTCCTGGTTGTAGCAGGCCAAAGAAACATTGTTTATTAAATCATTTGTTGGGTTACTATTTTTCATCATTTGGTGACCTGGTAGGTCCAAGTATAAAAAAGAAAGAAAGAAATTGCACCACCAGGCTGGTCTGTGACTGTGTTCCAGCCGAACTAACTTGATTACGATGCAGCTAGCTCACACTTTTCATCAAAGGGATATAGCACAATAATGTAACTCCTCTAGCATGAAATTAAACAGCAGATATAATTTTTGGGTTGTTATTTGACATAGCCAGAGGGAGGCAAGTTTTTTCTTTTAATGGTTGCTAACAATGTAAAGAGCTTTGTGATTTATGTCTGTAAATGAACAGCAATTTTGTATTATTATTATTATTATTATTCCTTTCCATTTATCACCTATTTAACACGGCGAGATAGGACACAGCGTGTTATTTAGACTGTTTGTCCTGAGTACAGCTGCTTGAAGAATTCTGTTTCTAGGTCACTAATGTAACAGCTATAAAAGAAATGCCAGAGAGGCATTTCATTCTTTCTAGTCCTGATGAGAAAAGAAATACTGTCAAATTGAAAGTCAGGCTCTCTTTCCAAGTCAGTCTCTGTTTCCATTTCCCCTGAAAACCGTATGCATCCGGTTGACTCTGACTCGCAGAGGGTGCTAGACCACAATTCCACATCTATGCATTTCCTCAACGTAACACGAATGCAGTTGTATTCAAGTGTTGTGGAGGCACAACAACATTTGGCAAGTGCTGTCCCATTGGAAAAACAAACAAACTAAAGTCTGAGGAGAATTCCAGAAAGCGAACGAGACGAAGGCCTGGGAATATGTGTCAGGGCAGATAAACAACTCAAACTAATAAATATAACGAGCGAGGCGAGGACAAAAAAACGACAACAAAGGCGAAAACAATTATTGTCGCAGACAACTGGGACTAACGGTTCTGGCATGATGCAGCCTTGGAAAGAACAAAGCATAATGTAAAACACTAACGTACTCATGACAACAGTGTGGCTTATGTCCTATTTTGTTAAGAGCTAAATGTTTCATATGGAGCCCTGTGAATTCTAGTCTAAACTGCTCAGTGTGGTAGTCTGCATCCCAAATAGCACCCTATTCCCTATGTCATGCACTACTTTTGACCAGGACCTACATGGGCCCACTATATAAGATGATAAGATGGCGCCGAAGAGGATGGCTGACATTTTACATGCTCCTAACCAACTGTGCTATTTTGTTAGTTTTTTTGCGTTGTTTGTAATTTGTTTTTTTCGTACATAATGTTGCTGCTACAGTCTCTTATGACCGAAAATAAGTTCTGGACATCAGAACAGCAATTACTCACCTCAAACTGGAAGAAGCTTTTTCCTTTAACGAGTCTGACGAGGATATACTGCCTTCCCTGGAACAGGCCCAAATCCCTGTCATTTGCATGAAGAAAAGGCAGAGAAAAGGGGGGTGGAGGTTGGGCTGCCTTCTGAGAATTTGTAGGTGAGCGAGTAAACTCCCACTGCCATCCGTTCTATTGGCTAACGTGCAATAATTGGAAAATAAAATTGATGACCTACGATTAAGATTATCCTACCAATGTGACATTAAAAACTGTAATATCTTATGTTTCACTGAGTCATGGCTGAACGACAACACGGATAATATAGAGCTGGTGGGATTTTCCCTGCACTGGCAGCACAGAGAAGCTACATCTGGTAAGAAGAGTGGTGTGGGCAGGGGCATTGACAGAATTTTGACAAAAAACCTACAGGGCCCCTAACATAGAAATCAGATTGTTTCAGATTAAAATAACGTACTGAACAATATGTGTTATTAAATGTACTAACTATAAGCTTCTGCTGCTCTATACTACAATTGTGCAGATTCTAGTTTCCACCTTCATCCTTTGCATATACAGTGTATTCAACCCCCCTTGGCGTTTTTCCTATTTTGTTGCATTACAACCTGCAATTTAAATTGATTTTTATTTGGATTTCATGTAATGTATATACACAAAATAGTCCAGAATTGTGAAGTAAAAAAAAAAAAAATAACAAAGTTGTGGAGAAGTACAGATCAGGGTTGGGTTATAAAAAAATATCAGATACGTTGAACATCCCATGGAGCATCAATAAATCCATTACTAAAAAAGGGAAAGAATATGGCACCACAACAAACCTGCCAAGAAAGGGCAACCCACCAAAACTCACAGACAAGGCAAAGATGGCATTAATCAGAGAGGCAACAAAGAGACAAAAGATAACCCTGAAGGAGCTGCAAAGCTCCACAGTGGAGATTGGAGTATCAGTCCATAGGACCACTAAGCCGTACACTCCACAGAGCTGGGCTTTACAGAAGAGTGGCCAGAAACAAATAAGCAAACATGCTTGGTGTTCGCCAAAAAGCATGTGGGAGACTCCCCAAACATATGGAAGAAGGTACTCCGGTCAAATGAGACTAAAATGTAGCTTTTTGGCCATCAAGGAAAACGCTATGTCTGGCACAAACCCAACACCACTCATCACCCCGAGATCACCATCCTTACATCGCCTCCAGATCTGTGCCCAAAAAGTTTAAGCTTCTAGTTTTAAAAATCCACCTTTCCAGAAATAAGTCTCTCACTGTTGCCGCATGTTACAGACCCCCCTCAGCCCCCAGCTGTGCCCTGGACACCATATGTGAATTAATTGCCCACCATTTATCTTCAGAGTTTGTACTGTTAAGTGACCTAAACTGGGATATGCTTAACACCCCGGCTGTCCTACAATTTAAGCTAGATGCCCTCAGTCTCACACAAATGATCATGGAACCTACCAGGTACAACCCCAAATCGTAAACACGGGCACCCTCATAGATATCATCCTGACCAACCTGCTCTCTAAATGCACCTCTGCTGTCTTCAATCAGGATCTCAGTAATCACTGCCTCATTGCCTGCGTCCGTAATGGGTCCGCGGTCAAACGACCACCCCTTATCACTGTCAAAAAACACTTCAGCGAGCAGGCCTTTCTAATCGACTTGGCCCGGGTATCCTGGAAGGATATTAACCACATTCCGTCAGCAGAGGATGCCTGGTTATTCTTTAAAAGTGCTTTCTTCATCATCTTAAATAAGAATGCCCCATTCAAAAAATGTAGAACCAGGAACAGATATAGCCCTTGGTTATCTCCAGACCTGACTGCCCTTGACCAGCACAAAAACATCTTGTGGCGTACTGCATTATCATCGAATAGCCCCCGCGATATGCAACTTTTCAGGGAAGTTAGGAACCAATATACACAGGCAGTTAGGAAATCAAACAGAAATTTGCATCCTGTAAAACAAACTCCGAAAGGTTCTGGGACACTGTAAAGTCAATGGAGAATAAGAGCACCTCCTTCCAGCTGCCCACTGCACTGAGGCTAGGAAACACTGTCACTACCGATATATCCACGATAATTGAGAATTTCAATAAGCGTTTTTCTACGGCTGGCCATGCTTTCCACCTGGCTACCCCTACCCCGGTCAACAACTCTGCACCCACCACAGCAACTTGCCCAAGCCTCCCCCATTTCTTCTTCATCCAAATCCAGATAGCTGATGTTCTGAAAGAGCGGCAAAATCTGGACCCCTACAAATCAGCTGGACTAGACAATCTGGACCCTCTCTTTCTAAAATTATCTGCCACAGTTGTTGCAACCCCTATTATTAGCCTGTTCAACCTCTCTTTTGTATCGTCTGAGATCCCCAAAGAATGGAAAGCTGCCGTGGTCATCCCCCTCTTCAAAGGGGGAGACACTCTAGACCCAAACTGTTACAGACCTATATCTATCCTACCCTGCCTTTCTTAGGTCTTCGAAAGCCAAGTTAACAACCATTTAGAATCCCACAGGGCCTTCTCCGCAATGCAATCTGGTGTCAGAGCTGGTCATGGGTGCACCTCAGCCACGCTCAAGGTCCTAAACGATATCATAACTGCCAACGATAAGACACAATACTGTGCAGCCGTATTCATTGACCTGGCCAAGGCTTTCGACTCTGTCATCCACCACATTCTTATCGGCAGACTCAGCAGCCTTGGTTTCTCAAATGACTGCCTCGCCTGGTTCACCAACTACTTCTCAGACAGAGTTCAGTGTGTCAAATCGGAGGGCCTGTTGTCCGGACCTCTGGCAGTCTCTATGGGGGTGCCACAGGGTTCAAATCTCGGGCCGACTCTTTTCTCTGTATACATCAACTATGTCGCTCTTGCTGCTGGTGATTTTCTGATCCACCTCTACGCAGACGACACCATTCTGTATACTTCTGGCCCTTCTTTGGACACTGTGTTAACTAACCTCCAGATTAGCTTCAATGCCAAACAACTCTCCTTCCGTGGCCTCCAACTGATCTTAAATGCAAGTAAAACTAAATGCATGCTCTTCAACCGATCGCTGCCCACACCTGCCCGCCCGTCTAGCATTACTCTGGACGGTTCTGACTTAGAATATGTGGACAACTACAAATACCTAGGTGTCTGGTTAGACTAAACTCTCCTTCCAGACTCACATTAAGCATCTCCAATCCAAAATTAAATCTCGAATCGGCATCTTATTTCGCAACAAAGCATCCTTCACTCATCCTGCCAAACATACCCTCGTAAAACTAACTATCCTAACGATCCTTGACTTCAGCAATGTCTTTTACAAAATAACCTCAACACTCTACTTAGCAAATTGGATGCAGTCTATCACAGTGCCATTCATTTTTTCACCAAAGCCCCATATACTACCCACCACTGCGACCTGTATGCTCTCGTTGGCTGGCCCTCACTTCATATTCGTCGCCAAACCCACTGGCTCCAGGTCATCTACAAGTCTTTGCTAGGTAAAGCTCTGCCTTATCTCAGCTCACTGGTTACCATAGTAGCACACGCTCCAACAGATATATTTTATTGGTCACCCCCAAAGCCAATTCCTCTTTTGGCCGCCTTTCCTTCCAGTTCTCTGCTGCCAATGACTGGAACGAATTGCAAAAATCACTGAAGCTGGAGACTCATACCTCCCTCACTAACTTTAAGCATCAGCTGTCAGAGCAGTTTACAGATCATTGCACCTGTACATAGCCCATCTGTAAATAGCCTATCCATCTACCTCATCCCCATACTGTATTTATTTATTTATCTTGCTCCTTTGCACCCCAGTATCTCTACTTGCACATTCATCTTCTGCACATCTATCACTCCAGTGTTTAATTGCTATATTGTAATTACTTGACCACTATGGCCTATTTATTACCTTACCTCCCTTATCTTACCTCATTTGCACACAATGTATATAGACTTTTTTCTACCGTATTATTGACTGTATGTTTGTTTATTCCATGTGTAGCTCTTTGTTGGTGTATGTGTCGAATTGCTTTGCTTATCTTGGCCAGGTCGCAGTTGTAAATGAGAACTTGTTCTCAACTAGCCTACCTGGTTAAATAAAGGTGAAATAAATATAAATAAATAAAAATATTTACACCCATATGTCGTTGTTGTCTTCTCTGTTGGAATCCGGTTCGTCTGCTGGAGAGTTCATCAGAGTCTCTGGTTAACTTTCCCAGAAGATCAGTCATAAGTCATAGGTGGTTTGAATGGATAGTTCAGAGTACCATTCAGAAATGTTCTCATAGAATAGATGTTTCTGCGGTTGTCGGTATTTTCATTCTAGGTTTACGTCATTTGAAGCTGCAGACTAGTAATTTGTGTCGTCTAGAATTTGCTCTGATTCTGTTCTTTGGTAGAGTTGTAGTCTAAACCACTTCACACACTAGCGTCACCCAGCATGTTTTGGTCTTAGAAATTCAACCATTTGCAACCTTAGTTAACACTGGTTTGCGTGGTCTTAAAACCTCTTGGGGCTAGGTGGGACGCTAGCGTGCCACCCGTGGTGCACTCCATCAACAGCAGGTGCATTTCAAGAGCGGCAAATTTGAATCCAAATAAATGTCAAAATTCAAATTTTTCAAAAATACAACTATGTTACACCATTTGAAAGATAAACATCTCCTTAATCTAACCACGTTTTACGATTTCAAAAAGGTTTTACGGCGAAAGCATAAATTTAGAGTATGTTAGGACAGTACATTTACAAGAGTTGTGTGTAATGTTTTGTCAAGTCAAAGACAGGGTCACCAAAACCATAAAACCAGCTAAAATGATACACTAACCTTTTACAATCTCCATCAGATGACACTCCTAGGACATTATGTTAGACAATGCATGCATTTTTAGTTCTATCAAGTTGATATTTATATCCAAAAACAGCGTTTTACTATGGCATTGATGTTGAGGAAATCGTTTCCCTCCAATAACCGGCAGTCAAGTCAGCGTCACAAATTAAATAATTAAAATTAGAAAACATTGGTAAAATATTATATTGTCATTTAAAGAATTATAGATTTACATCTTTTGAACGCAATCAACTTGCCAGATTTAAAAATAACCTTACTGGGAAATCACACTTTGCAATAATCTGAGCACTGTGCCCAGAAAAATACGCGTTGCGATACAGACTAGACGTCATGTTGGGGAGATCTAAAATCGAAAATACTATGTAAATAATCCATTACCTTTGATTCTCTTCATCAGATGTCACTTCCAGGTATCACAGGTCCATAACGAATGTAGTTTTGTTCAAAAAAGCTCATCATTTATGTCCAAAAGTCTCCGTCTCGTTAGCACATGATGTAAGCCAGCCGGACTTCTCGTCATGAACGAGGGGAAAAAATATATTTCCGTTCGTTCAAACATGTCAAACGTTGTATAGCATAAATCATTAGGGCCTTTTTTAACCAGAACATGAATAATATTCAAGGTGGACGAATGCATAGTCTTTTATAACGTATTGGAACGAGGGTACCCAACATGAAGTAGCGCGCCAGGTGTCTAATGGGACATCACCGTTCCATGGCTCTTGTTCGGTCAGATCTCCCTCCAGAAGACTCAAAACACTTTGTAAAGGCTGGTGACATCTAGTGGAAGCAATAGGAAGTGCCAAAATATTCCTAAACCCCTGTGTTTTTCAATGGGATAGGTTTAAAGTCAATACAACACATCAGGTATCCACTTCCTGTCAGAAAATGTCTCAGGGTTTTGCCTGCCAAATGAGTTCTGTTATACTCACAGACACCATTCAAACAGTTTTGGAAACTTTAGAGTGTTTTCTATCCATATATAATAAGTATATGCATATTCTAGTTACTGGGTAGGATTAGTAACCAGATTAAATCGGGTACATTTTTTTTATCCAGACGTGCAAATGCTGCCCCCTAGACCCAACAGGTTAACTTCTTTGGGATAGGGGGCAGTATTTTCACGGCCGGATAAAAAACGTACCGATTTAATCTGGTTACTACTCCTGCCCAGAAACTAGAATATGCATATAATAATAATTAGTAGATTTGGATAGAAAACACTCTAAAGTTTCTAAAACTGTTTGAATGATGTCTGTGAGTATAACAGAACTCATATGGCAGGCCAAAACCTGAGAAGATTCCATACAGGAAGGGCCCTGTCTGACAATTTGTTGTCCTTCTGTTGCATCTCTATCAACATTACAGCATCTGTGCTGTATCGTGACACTTTCTAAGGCTTCCATTGGCTCTCTAAAGCCGCCAGAAAGTGGAATGGGGTGTCTGCTGTCTCTGGGCAAAGTACAGCAGCTCTGTTTGTGAGTGGTCAGCCTGGGGACAGTGAGACTGGAGATGCGCGGTCACGAGACTTCTCAATTTTTTTCTTTCAGCCTTTGAATGAATACAACGTTGCCCGGTTGGAATATTATCGCTATTTTACGAGACAAATAGCATAAAAATTGATTTTAAACAGCGTTTGACATGCTTCTAAGTACGGTAATGGAATATTTTGATTTTTTTTGTCACAAAATGCGCTCGCGTGTCACCCTTCAGATAGTGATCTGAACGCACGAACAAAACTGAGGTATTTGGATATAACTATGGATTATTTGGAACCACAACAACATTTGTTGTTGAAGTAGAAGTCCTGGGAGTGCATTCTGACGAAGAACAGCAAAGGTAATCCAATTTTTCTAATAGTAATTCTGAGTTTAGTGAGCCCCAAACTTGGCGGGTGTCAAATTAGCTAGCCTGTGATGGCCGAGCTATGTACTCAGAATATTGCCAAATGTGCTTTTGCCGAAAAGCTATTTTAAAATCGAACATAGCGATTGCATAAAGGAGTTCTGTATCTATAATTCTTAAAATAATTGTTATGTATTTTGTCAACGTTTATCATGAGTAATTTAGTAAATTCACCGGAAGTTTTCGGTGAGTATGCTAGTTCTGAACATCACATGCTAATGTAAAAAGGTTTTTGATATAAATATGAACCTGATTGAACAAAACATGCATGTATTGTATAACATAATGTCCTAGGAGTGTCATCTGATGAAGATCATCAAAGGTTAGTGCTGCATTTAGCTGTGGTTTGGGTTTATGTGACATATATGCTTGCTTGGAAAATGGCTGTGTGATTATTTGTGTCTATGTACTCTCCTAACATAATCTAATGTTTTGCTTTCGCTGTAAAGCCTTTTTCAAATCGGACAATGTGGTTAGATTAACGAGAGTCTTATCTTTAAAATGGTGTAAAATAGTTGATTGTTTGAGAAAATTGAATTGTGGTATTTTAGTTGGTTTTGTATTTCGCGCCGTGCGAAGGTGGGGGTGCCATTGGCTGTTGGCTAGGGGTTCCGCAGGCGGAACGGGGTTCCGCTAGCAGAACGTCTGTCCTCAACAGGTTAACCATTCGAGACGTCCGGCTTACCGTGGGTCTCTTTGGCATGAAATGTACATTTCATCATGGGTAGTTTTATACATTTCAGAGAAAAGGGTGATTCCATGATGCCTGATGTAATGTCTGGCCTCACGGGGGCATGGCCACTGACTAGTTAAACTTTACATGGAAGACAATTCTCTCATTTTAAAGGTTAACATCACATTACATCATTTCACAAATAGTTTCATCTTTACTCATTAATTTTATACAAGAATTAGATGCAAACCCCATAATTGAGAAATGTACACATTCAGAGGTACAGTTATGTGTGTTTCCTGTCCTTCATGAGATCATCAAATGAAACACACTCAACATGACTGCCCCTTAAGTGTCCACGGACCATTCCCACATTTTCAAAAGTAGAAATATTGTTTAATTCTCCCATTTTGGGGATTTAGGAGTTTCGCCAAGTCTTTCTTTGTTCTCTCTAGGCTCTCTACCTCCATACTTCATGGCAGTTTCTACCCGGTATTTATGACCTGAGGTAATAAACCTGGTTTAGGAGAGAGAAAGGGCCACGTCATGACATCCTTTAAGTTAGATTGTAATTACAATGTAACAATCTTTAACAACCAACTCTGTAATTACAATGTTGTTACAAGGGATATACTGTACATGTATTTTTACTTACCCAGGAGCAAGCAACTTAATGTAAAGTGAAGTGCCATTTTTTATTACTTTGTGGTTACAATGTAACAACCTTTGCAGACAAGAGGCTAACCAGGAGAAATTAGAAGACAGGAGAAAATGTTTCAGTTTGACTTTTGTTTAATGAATTTGACAAAGGTTCATATTCAAACCATTACAATTAAATTCCCCATTTCAGACTCAAATAAATAATTTGTATTTTTTTGTAATGATTTTTTAAAATTTAGTGTTCCTCCATAGCACAGATGGTAGAGTATTGTACCTGCAATGCCAGGATGGTTGGTTTGATTCCCGGGACCACACATATGGAAAACATTTATGTACACATGACTGAGTCGCTTTGGAAAGAATGGCATATATTGCACTATATAGGGAATAGGGTGCCATTTGGAACGCAAAACTTCTCTCTCTTAATTAGGCCTGGATCCATTGGTCTGCTATGCCATCTGTAGGCTACCCCTGTCTCTCTTTGCCATGCTACCTCTTTTTATCTGGTTTGTCAGTTTCTATCAGCGCAAAAGATCTAAAAATGTTCACACACTCAAGGAAACATGTACTGTTCTGACCTGCAGTCCCCCTGATCTCCCGTTCCCTGAACAATACTGGAGCTACCGCCTTTCTTGTCCACAACTTGTCCTACTTTTACTGTTACTCCCATTCAAAGAGAATTCCCAAGATTTCAGGTAAGTTTTTCTACTTGTTTTGGTTCTCTTGTGCTTTTGAGATACTGACAATGAGCAGACTTCTCCGATGATTCTATCCCTATCGAATAGAACACTGTATTGATAAAACTTTTCAGGGTAAAAACTTGGATAATCTGACTATCAACTCTGATAAAATTAGATCTAAAACCTTATACAGTATATTTATAGGAAATACATTTTAAAAAGACATGCGAGAGTGATAGTTCTGACCACGTACTGTCTATAATCAGGCACCACTTTTTAATCAGCCTCTTTGACGCCAATGAGATCTATTAACGGCTAGGAATACCCAGAGTTATGATGGTTGAAGGCCCTCCTGCCATCACCTCAGTCACCTGTGTATTTTCTCTTCAATAGGAATCACAGTTAGAATACCAACACAAAGTGGTCTAGCGGTCTAAGATGCTGACTCCGGACACCTTAAGAACACCTTCCTAATATTGAGTTGCACCCCCACCTTTTTGCCCTCAGAACAGCCTCAATTTGTTCGGTCATGTACCCTACAAGGGGCTCCCGAGTGCCGCAGCGGTCTAAGGCACTGCATCTCAGTGCTAGAGGTGTCGCTCCATCCCTGGTTCGATTCCAGGCTGTATCACAACCGGCTGTGATTGAGAGTCCCATAGGGCGTCGCACAATTCGCTCAGTGTTGTCCGGTTTAGGGTTTGGCCGGGTAAGGCCGTCATTCTAAATAAGAATTTGTTCTTAACTGACTTGCCTAGTTAAATATAAAAAAAATACAAGGTGTCAAAAGCGTTCCACAGGGATGCTGGCCCATGTTGACTCCAATGCTTCCCACCATTGTGTCAAGTTGGCTGGATGTCCTTTGGGTGGTGGACAATTCTTGGTGCACACGGGACACTGTTAAGTGTGAAAACCCCAGCAGCGTTGCAGTTCTTGACACAAACCGGTGTGCCTGGCACCTACTACCATACCCCGTTGAAAGGCACTTAAATCTTTCGTCTTTCCCATTCACCCTCTGAATGGCACACATACACAATCTCAGATTCAGAAAACTTTAATGTCCTCAAAGAGGCAATTCATCTTGCAGCAGTCATAAAACTTATAAGATCTAAAAATGTAAAATAAATAGCAAAGGATATTTACAAACAAATAAGTGCAATTTCATAGTGCAAGTGCAAAGTGCAACATTTGTTAAGTTGCAGAATTGCATTCGGAATAAAAGAGTACTTGGCCCTATTTTTTTTAACCTTAGGTAGTCTGTACCTGCGTCCAGAAGGAAGGAGCTGGAATTCAGGGTGGAGTGGATGGGAAGAGTCAACCACTATTTTTTTGTGCCTTATGGAGGGCTCTGCCCAGGTAGAGAGATGACAGTTCTTACAAGTGCTGCCCCATTATTTTTTCACAAGTCCGGACTATCTTGCCCAACCTATTTTTCTGAACAACCTTGATATTCCCAAACCAGCAGGTCAAGCAGTAGGACAGAATGCTCTCAATTAATGATTTATAATAGACAACCATGATGGTTAGAACAACATTAAAAAAGTGCAGTTTCTGTAGGAAATACAGTCTCTGTTGGCCTTTCTTAAAAATAGCGTCAGTACACTGATCCCATGACAGCTTGTTGTCAATGACAAGCCCAAGGTATTTGTACTCCTCCACTATTTCAATAGGCTCACCTTTTATCGGTGATGGTGTGTGCATGTTAATGTTCCTTCGAAAGTCAATCACCATGTCCTTTGTTTTTGATGTATTTAAAATTAAATGGGATGACTCACACCAGACAGTAAAATCATTCAGAGCCGGTCCGTGCTCCGTCTCATCCCCTTCGAGAAGATTGACCAAAGCAGAAACGTCAGCATATTTGATCAGGTGGCGCCCTGGGAACCGGCTCCGGCAGTTGTCAACTCGTACCTGCTGACACTTATCAGTTAGGAAGTTGGTGATCCATGTGATAAGCATAGCATCAAGTCCGAAGTCTCCTCTCAGTCTGTCTACGAGGACCAATGGATTGATTGTGTTAAATGCAGAGGAGAAATCTGTAAACATGATACACACATGGGTTTTACTGCCTTCCAAATGCATGTGCACCAGATGTAAGAGTGAAAGCATGGCATCATCTGTCCATCTTTCTGACCGGTATGCAAATTAGAGGGGGTCAAGAAGGTGACTGGTGGTGTTGATGATGTATGTCTTGATGATCTTTTCAAGAGATTTAATCAAGAGAGAGGTCAAAGTGACAGGTCTGTAATCATTTGATGCAGACAGATGAGAGGTTTTTGGGACAGGTACAACAGATTTTTTTCCATAAAGATGGTATTTCCAATGTATCCAGGGACCGCTGAAAGAGAGAGCAGAAGACACCGCTCAGCTGAGTGGAACAGTGTTTCAAGACACGACCACTTTTTGTAATGAACACGAGGGGAGACAGAGAGCTGGTTTCCCTCTTAAAGGGAGTGCTCCTAATCTCAGCTTGTTACCTGTATAAAAGACACCTGTCCACAGAAGCAATCAATCAATCAGATTCCAAACTCTCCACCATGGCCAAGACCAAAGAGCTCTCCAAGGGTGTCAGGGACAAGATTGTAGACCTACACAAGGCTGGAATGGGCTACAAGACCATCGCCAAGCAGCTTGGTGAGAAGGTGACAACAGTTGGAGCGATTATTCACAAATGAAAGAAACACAAAAGAACTGTCAATCTCCCTCGGCCTGGCGCTCCATGCAAGATCTCACCTCGTGGAGGTGCAATAATCATGAGAACGGTGAGGAATCAGCCCAGAACTACACGGGAGGATCTTGTCAATGATCTCAAGGCAGCTGGGACCATAGTCACCAAGAAAACAATTGGTAACACACTACGCCGTGAAGGACTGAAAACCTGCAGCGCCCGCAAGGTCCCCCTGCTCAAGAAAGCACATATGCATGCCCATCTGAAGTTTGCCAATGAACATCTGAATGATTCAGAGGACAACTGGGTGAAAGTGTTGTGGTCAGATGAGACCAAAATGGAGCTCTTTGGCATCAACTCAACTCGCTGTGTTTGGGGGAGGAGGAATGCTGCCTATGACCCCAAGAACACCATCCCCACCATCAAACATGGAGGTGGAAACATTATGCTTTGGGGGTGTTTTTCTGCTAAGGGGACAGGACAACTTCACTGCATCAAAGGGACGATGGACGGGGCCATGTACCGTCAAATCTTGGGATGGGGTGCAAAGAACTGAACTAAATAGTGTGTGATAATGACATACAGGTGTGTGAACAGGTGATTAGAATTCAGGTGATTGGGATCTGGAGAGTGAGCTGTGTTCAGGGGATCTAGGTGTTTGAGAGTGTGAGCTGGAAAGTGGGCTGGCAAGTGAGCTACGTTCAGGGGATCAACGTGTTTTAGGGTGTGAGTTGGAAGCAGACGTTACACTTATGTTATTAGGCCCCGGGCTCTTTCTTGCTCCAGTGCTTTTGAACACTTGTTGTACGACTTCCTCATCGATGACAAGCGCGCACTTGGTTGCCATGACATCCTCCTCCAGACAGGCCAGGGGAGTGGGGGCAACCCCTGTTTCAAAGCAGGTGAAGAACTTGTTTAGTTCATTAGCTGTAGAGAGGCACACCCTCTCCTCTAGGCCTAATCTGTCTCAAGGCTTAAAAATCATTCTGTAACGTGTCACCTCCCCTTCATCTACACTAATTGTAGTGGATTTAACAAGTGACATCGATAAGGGATCATAGCTTTCACCTGGATTCACCTGGTCAGTCTTTGTCATGGAAAGAGCAGTGTTCATAATGTTTTGTACACTCAGTGTATATCGCTGCAGCATGGGTTTGAATCTAGCCCACTGCTATTTCAGCACACTCTCTCTCTTCTATCTGTCAGCTCTATCCTATGCAAAAAAAGAGAATACCAAGACAATATAGGCCTACAACATACATCAGATCAATATCAATTCCTGGGTATCGGTACAACAATGGTTGAACGCTTCTTTGGCTTATCCTGCGATGTTGTCAAAGAGATCATCTCTCCTTTGAAACTGAGCTTTTCACACTAGACCAGATAATCTGTCAAAACGCTGTAGATAATTAAAGATGAATGGAGATTGAGAGTTCTGTCTGAGATAAACTTGAGGATCTCCGCAGCAGCTGCTGCTCATTCCATACCTTGTAGGAGTGGATTAAGTGAATTTGCTTTGATCAGTAGCAGTGCGTGGGTAAAATCACTGGGGAAGCCAAGCCATAGAAAAAAATCTATATTACAACCAACGTGTTGTGATAGTTGTGTTGTTTGCAGTACAACCTGTTAGTTCTGTTAGGTTCTAACTCTCAAAGTAAAAACTCAACGGACACTATGAAAGCTTAAACCAAGTTTATTCTTCCCAGAGGGTCAATACAGCTGCATTTAGACAAAGACATTGTTCACACAAACACTGATATTTAACCCTCTCTCTGCTGAGTCTCCTCCTACACATCTGAACAAACATAGTATCTTTATTGCTTAAGCAGGAAACTAAGTAATATGGGCCATAAACTTTTATTTCTCCCTTAACGTGACCTGTTCTCGACCCCCCTTCATCACTAATCCATGGCTCTCTCCCCTTATCAATGCCTGCCATATGTGATCGCTTTCTCTACATTCAGTACATTCCAAGCTTAATTTCCCCCAACATATACTTTCCTCCTATAGATAACCATGAACTTCTGGTGTAGACCCTCTAAACTTAAGCACTCCCTCAGTGACATGAATAAGTATATTTCATATTCTCAGAACCCAACAGTTCATATGCCTTGCGACCATGTTATATAGGCCTAAAGGCCTAGACAATAAGAAGACACAGTAGTAGAATACATTCAACCACACCTTTGTCTCATCACAAAACCCGGAGAGCATCCTCTGTCTGGTGAAGTCCAGAAAGCATGTTGCATGTAACAAACAGTTACATGACCTACAGCATGGTCAAGCAGGTTAATGTTTCCAACATTTTCTGACTACTAAACAACTGTTAATTCAGAACCATGGCTATTTACCGCAAGTTGCAAAGAAAACAGGAGCTGCCTCTACTATTCAAGCACCATTTCAACTTCAACATTTCATCATCAAATTACCATTGCTTTGTCTAATACAGTGACTAAAAGATACAAAGAACAATTTAGTCCAATCAAAGTAAGCTAAATATGATGTGGCTGTCCACGTTTCCGTTTTGTGTGTGTTTGTGTGTGCGTGCATTCGTGCAAGTAGAAAAACATGTTGACTCACCCTACATGCAGAGAAATGCCAATGCCATCCTCCTATCATTAATGTGGATTAAATGGTCTATGACTATCAAACAGAACACATTTTTGTTGTTGTTGCTGTCCTAGGCTACCTGGCTTAAATGCTTGCTCGCTAGCCAAGGAGGCCAACCACACAATGAGATGCAACAATTCAAGTTGTTTCTGTCAATTACTTATTTCTCTTGATGAGATGTGATAGGAGTGAAGCCAAATCCAAACTGGCTTCCCTTGACACTTTTTTTTGGTGCGCCAGGACCATTCACAGTTGAGCTCAACGCTGATTGGCTATTGTTGTATACTTTTTTGAAATCAAGGGAGGCTAAATGCTTGCTGGCTTCCCTTGAATTCAATGCTACAGGCAAAAACAATGTCATACTCTATAAACAGACAGCATCAGATAGATGGCCTATGCATACAGAGGGGCGCTGTTTCGCTTGCTCGGACGCTTAATCCGGTGAGATACATCCAGCCAATTATGAAAACACAGAGACGAAACATATATATATATGTATATTGTTTTGGGTCAATTTATGGGGGAAGCCGCCACTGGTTTTCATTCAATCTTTATCGAGAGCTATTTTTCTCAGCCGCCCTATTATTTATTTTCATTGTAATTCCTCTGTCCCCCAGAGTCCGATTGATCAATACTTAATTCCAAGTGCTTGCATAATGAAGTGGATTAATTCATATCCTTCATGTGCTGAAGACCTGATGTGCATTTTTTTTTTCCAGGCCCGTGGTGTTTTCATATATCCTACGGTTCAAGGGAGAAAATACATGGCCGGGAGGTCAGGGCAAGGTCAGGCCAGATGTAAATGTACTCTTGGCGGTTTCACAGTAGGTTATGTATGCAAGGGGCTGAAACTCACTCCACCCACTAGTTCTCAGTACACACTGTATTTCCTCTTTGAGCAGACAGGGAGAGTGAGGTTCTCTATTGTACAACTGTGTTTATGAGGTAGGTTTGGGTAGGAGGGACCATAGAGATCCTATTAAATCTAGATGTAATTCAATGGGAGGGACCCCCACAGCTGATGATGTATCTTTGCTTGTGAATTGTAAGGTAAATCTGTGTGTGGGTGTGTGCTTGCGTGTGTGTGTGTGTGTGTGTGTGTGTGTGTGTGTGTGTGTGTGTGTGTGTGTGTGTGTGTGTGTGTAACTGAAATATATCCCACTCCTCACGAAACGGTGGCAGAAGACTATCTTCTCTGAGTAGTATATATTGGACAGACTGGTATGTTGCACTGCTAGTGACATAGCTTTGATCACAGTATGCAGTAGAGCACAGTATCCGTTTGAATATTCTATGAACGCTGACCATGTTTACATGCATTGCAATTATTCAAATTGATGGTCATTATGTGACCACATTTTTCAGAACTGTACAATATCCATGTTAGGACAGCTTCAGTCTCAGCAGAGAAGTCGTGCAGAGGCTGTCCTAATATGGACACTGTATAAGTGCACTTAGTTACGATAGGTAAATAAAACAGTGGCACACGCTCCCGCTCCTTAGCCTGGTAAGGTTAGCTGTGTTGCAAGCACAGCTTCAGGTGCAATCGTTAGGCAAGGGCAATTTAAGTGTAGGAAAGGATGAAACAGCATCTGTGACACCAGTAAGTACAGATAGTAGTATAAACCCCCTCGCACAGTCCCTGCAGCTGGACAATTTTCTCAAGGCTTCTGGAAAGAAATGCTGTCGGCATGCTCAACCGGTGTTGTTCATTCAGCCGACAAAAACTTTCAACCGGTTCTCCCCATTAAGTAACAAGTCGGAGTCAGAGGCCGAGTTTTCTCAGGTCTCACCTTCACCTGTTACGAGGTCTAAGCCGACGAAGCCTCCCACCATTAGCTCTGACAAATTGAAAACCCTAGTCATTGGCGACACCATTACCCGCAGCATTAGACTTAAAACGAATCATCCAGCGATCATACACTGTTTACCAGGTGGCAGGGCTACCGACGTAAAGGCTAATTTGAAGATGGTGCTGGCTAAGGCTAAAACTGGCGAGTGTAGAGAGTATAGGGATGTTGTTATCCATGTCGGCACCAACGATGTTAGAATGAAACAGTCAGAGATCACCAAGAGCAACATAGCTTCAGTGTGTAAATTAGCTAGAAAGATGTGTCGGTATCGAGTAATTGTCTCTGGCCCCCTCCCAGTTAGGGGTAGTGATGAGCTCTACAGCAGTCTCACAACTCAATCGCTGGTTGAAAACTGTTTTCTGCTCCTCCCAAAAGATAGAATTTGTTGATAATTGGCACTCTTTCTGGGACTCACCCACAACAAGGGCCAAGCCTGGTATGCTGAGGAGTGACGGACTCCATCCTAGCTGGAGGTGTGCTCTCATCTACGAACTTAGACAGGGCTCTAACTCCCCAAGCTCCACAATGAGATAGCCAGACTGCCAGCTTATTGGAGTCTGCCACTAGCACAGTCAGTGAAGTCAGCTCAGCTATCTCCATTGAGATCATGTCTGTGCCTCGATCTAGGTTGAGCAAAACAAAACATGGCGGTGTTTGCTGGAATAAAGACCTCCTCCATTCCTGTCATTATTGAAAGAGACTGTCATATCTCACATCTCAAAATAGGGCTACTTAATGCTAGATCCCTCACTCCCAAGGCAGTCATAGTCAATTAACTAATCACTGATCATAATCTTCACGTGATTGGCCTGACTGAAACATGGCTCAAGGCTGATGAATTTACTGTGTTAAATGAGGCCTCTCCTCGTGGGTACACTAGTGACCCCGTGCATACCGCAAAGGCAGAGGTGTTGCTAACATTTACGACAGCAAATGAAAAAAAAATTAAAACTGCATTTCCGTCTTTTGAGCTTCTAGTCATTCAAAATTCAAAAGGAACTCACACATCTGAGCTATCTTTTTTGCAGGTGCATGGTAATAGTTGAATAAGATGAGAAAAAATTAAGAAAAAAACCTGCACACTGCACTTGATAGTATCACTGTTTTTGTGGGTACACTAGTGACCCCGTATCACTGCTCTTTAATAAGCTTAATGTATCGGCCTCAAGGCCTTCGTAAGAGCTTTTGGTTAGAACTTCTAGTCATGAAATCTATGCAGCCTACTCAATCACTTTTTATAGCTACTGTTTACAGGACTCTTGGGCCGTAAACAGCGTTCCTCACTTAGTTCTCTGAATTCCTATCGAACCTTATAGTCATGGCAGATAATATTCACATTTTTGGTGAATTTAATATTCAGATGGAAAAGTCGAAAGATCCACTCAAAAATACTTTTGAAGCCATCACTGATTGAGTGGGTTTTGTCCAACATGTCTCCGGACCTACTCATTGCCAGTCATACGCTGGATCTAGTTTTTTCCCGTGGAATAAATATAGTGGATCTAAATGTTTTTCCTCATAATCCTGGACTATCGGACCACCATCTTATTAGGTTTGCAGTCGCAACAAATAATCTGCTCAGACCCCAACCAAAGATCATCAAAAGCCATACTTTAAATTCTTGGACTACCCAAAGATTCCTAGATGCCCTTCCAGACTCCCTCCACCTACCCAAGGATGTCAGAGTCCAAAAATCGGTTAACCACCTAACTGAGGATCTAAATTTGACCTTGCATAATACCCTAGACACAGTCACATCCCTAAAAACAAAACAAAAATGGTAACAAGAAATATGCTCCCTGGTATAAGGAAAATACCCGAGCCCTGAAGCAAGCTTGAAGAGAATTGGAACGGAAATGGCGCTCCACCAAACTGGAAGTCTTCCGACTAGCTTCGAAAGACAGTACCGTGCAATATCGAAGAGCCCTCACTGCTGCTCGATTATCATATTTTTCCAACCTAATTTATTTTTGATACTGTCGCAAAGCTAACTTAAAAGCAACATTCAACAAGAGAGGATGGCTTTCACTTCAGCAGTGATGAATACATGAACTTCAATGATGGAAAGATCATGATCATTATAAAGCAAATTACAGACTCCTCTTTGAACCTGCGTATTTCTCCAACGCTTAGTTGTCCTGAGTCTGCACAGAACTGCCAGGACCTAAGATCACGTTTTTGAATCCTGTATTTCTTGACACATTCATGAAAATAGTCACGGCCTCTAAACCTTCAAGCTGCATACTGGACCCTATTGCAACTAAACTACTGAAAGAGCTACTTCCTGTGCTTGGCCCTCCTATGTTGAACATAATAAATGGCTCCATATCCACCAGATATGTACCAAACTCACTAAAAGTGGCAGTAGTAAAGCCTCTCCTGAATAAGCCAAATCTTGAACCAGAACATGTTTAAAAAAAGATTGGCCTATATGAAATCTCCCATTCCTCTCAAACATTTTAGAAAAAGCTGTCACTGCCTTACTGAAGACAAATAATGTATACGAAATGCTTCAGTCTGGTTTTAGACCCCATCATAGCACTGAGACTGCACTCGTGAAAGTGGTATATTACCTTTTAATGGCGTCAGACCAAGGCTCTGCATCTGTCCTCGTGCTCCTAAAACTTAGTCCTGCTTTTGACACCATCGATCATCACATTAGAAACCCAAATTGGTCTACACGTATAAGTTCTTGCCTGGTTTAGATCTTATCTGTCGGAAAGATATCAGTTTGCCTCTGACAAATCAATTGTACGTGTCGGCGTTCCTCAAGGTTCCATTTTAGGACCCTTATTGTTTCACTATATATTCTACCTCTTGGTGCTGTCATTCGGAAACACAATGTCAACTTTCACTGCTATGGGGACGACACACAGCTGTACATTTTGATGAAACATGGTGAATCCCCAAAATTGCCTACCTTGGAAGCCTGTGTTTCAGACATACAGTTGAAGTCGGAAGTTTACATACACTTAGGTTGGAAACATTAAAACTCGTTTTTCAACCACTCCACAAATTTCTTGTTAACAAACTATAGTTTTGGCAAGTCGGTTAGGTTTGGTCATGACACAAGTAATTTGTTTACAGACAGATTATTTCACTTATAATTCACTGTATCACAATTCCAGTGGGCCAGAAGTTTACATATACTAAGTTGACTGTGCCTTTAAACAGCTTGGAAAATTCCAGAAAATGATGTCATGGCTTTAGAAGCTTCTGATAGGCTAATTGAGTCAATTGGTGGTGTACCTGTGGATATATTTCAAGGCCTACCTTCAAACTCAGTGCCACTTTGCTTGACATCATGGGAAAATCAAAATAAATCAGCCGAGACCTCAGAAAAAAAAATTGTAGACCTCCACAAGTCTGGTTCATCCTTGGTAGCAATTTCCAAATGCCTGAAGGTACCACGTTCATCTGTACAAACAATAGTATGCAAGTATAAACACCATGGGACCATGTAGCCGTCATACTGTTCAGGAAGGAGACGCATTCTGTCTCCTAGAGATGAACGTTATTTTGTGCGAAAAGTGCAAATAAATCCCAGAACAACAGCAAAGGACCGTGGAAAGATGCTGGAGAAAACAGGTACAAAAGTATCTATATCCACAGTAAAACGAGTCCTATATCAACATAACCTGAAAGGCCGCTCAGCAAGGAAGAAGCCACTGCTCCAAAACCTCCATAAAAAAGCCAGACTACGGTTAATATCTGCACATGGGGACAAAGATTGTACTTTTTGGAGAAATGTCCTCTGGTCTGATGAAACAAAAATAGAACAGACCATCGTTATGTTTGGAGGAAAAACGGGGAGGCTTGCAAGCCGAAGAACACCTTTCCAACCGTGAAGCACGGGTGTGGCAGCATCATGTTGTGCGGGTGCTTTGCTGTAGGAGGGACAGGCACTGGCGCACTTCACAAAATAGATGGCATCGTGAGGAGAGAAAATGATGTGGATATATTGAAGCAACATCTCCAGACGTCAGTCAGGAAGTTAAAGCTTGGTCGCAAATGGGTCTTCCAAATGGACAATGACCCCAAGCATACTTCCAAAGTTGTAGCAAAATGGCTTCAGGACAACAAAGTCAAGGTATTGGAATTGCCATCACAAAGCCCTGACCTAAATCCTATAGAAAAGCTATGGGCAGAACTGAAAATGCTTGTGTGAGCAAGGAGGCCTACAAACCTGACTCAGTTACACCAGCCCTGTCAGGAGGAATGGGCCAAAATTCACCCAACTTATTGTGGGAAGCTTGTGGAAGGCTACCCGAAACGTTTGACCCAAGTTAAACAATTTAAAGTCAATGCTAACAAATACTAATTGAGTGTATGTAAACTTCTGACCCACTGGGAATGTGATGAAAGAAATAAAAGCTGAAATAAATAATTCTCTCTACTATTATTCTGACATTTCACATTCTTAAAATAAAGTGGAGATCCTAACTGACCTAAAACAGGGCATTTTTACTAGGATTAAATGTCAGGAATTGTGAAAAACTGAGTTTAAATGTATTTGGCTAAGGTGTATGTAAACTTCCGACTTCAACTGTAAGTAAGTGGATGGCGGCAAATGTTTTACTTTTAAACTCGGACAAAACAAAGATGCTAGTTCTAGGTCCCAATTCATCTTGATGGTTGTACAATCATCTCAAATAAAACTTTACATTTACATTTTAGTCATTTAGCAGACGCTCTTATCCAGAGCAACTTACAGTAGTGAATGCATACATTTCATACATTTTTTTTTTCTTCCCCGTACTGGTCCCCCTGGGAATCGAACCCACAACCCTGGCATTGCAAACACCATGCTCTACCAACTGAGCCACACGGCCCTTAGCATTACTCTGGACACTGATCTCTCTTTTGACAAACATATCAAGAATATTTCAAGGACAGCTTTTTTCCATCCTCATTGCGTTGCAAAAATCATTAACTTTTTGTAAAAAAATTAGGCAGAAAAGATAATCCATGCTTTTGTCACTAGATTAGACTACTGTAATGCTCTACTCTTCGGCTACCCGGATAAAGCACTAAATAAACTTCAGTTAGTGCTTAACACGGCTACTAGAATCTTGACAAGAACCCAAAAATGTTATCACATTCCTCCAGTGCTAGCCTCTCTACACTGGCTTCCTGTTAAGGCAACGGCTGATTTCAAGGTTTTACTGCTAACCTACAAAGCAATACACGGGCTTGCTCCTACCTATCTCTCCGATTTGGTCCTGCCGTACATACCTACACGTACACTAAAAAATTAAGTTATATAATTTAAAAAACATTACAATACATACATTACAGTCACAACACATTAAGTGTGTGCCCTCAAGCCCATACTTCACTACCACATATCTACAACGCAAAATCCATGTGCACATGTGTGTATAGCGCATATGTTATCATGTGTGTATGCATGTGTCTGTGCCTATATGTGTTACTTCACATTCCCCGCTGTTCCATAAGGTGTATTCTTACCTGCATTTTAAATCTGATTCTACTGCTTTCATCAGTTACCTGATGTGGAACAGAGTTCCATGTAGTCATGGCTCTATGTAGTACTGTACCGTTAATATCCCTATAGTGGTGTTGGGGCTGTGCTTTGGCAAAGTGGGTGGGGTTATATCCTGCCTGGTTGGCCCTGTCCGGGGGTATCGTCGGACGGGGCCACAGTGTCCCCCGACTCACCCATCTCAGCCTCCAGTATCTATGCTGCAATAGTCTATGTGCCAGGGGGCTAAGGTCAGTCTGTTATATCTGGTGTAATTCTCCTGTCTTATCTGGTGTCCTGTGTGAATGTAAGTATGTTCCTTATAATTCTCTCTCTCTCCCGGTGGACCTTAGCCCTAGGACCATGCCTCAGGACTACCTGGCCTGATGACTCCTGGCTGACCCCATTCCACCTGGTCATGCTGCTGCTCCAGTTTCAACTGTTCTGCCTGCGGCTATGGAACCCTGACCTGTTTCACCAGATGTGCTACCTTGTCCTGGACCTGCTGTTTTCGACTCTCTCTACCGCACCTGCTGTCTCGACCTCTGAATGCTCAGCTATGAAAAGTCAACTGACATTTACTCCTGAGGTACTGAACTCTTGTACCCTCTACAACCACTGTGATTATTATTTGACCCTGCTGGTCATCTATGAACGTTTGAAAATCTTAAAGAAAAATCTGGCCTTAATGGCCATGTACTCTTATAATCTCCACCCAGCACAGCCAGAAGAGAACGGGCCACTCCTCAGAGCCTGGTTCCTCTCTAGGTTTCTTCCTAGGTTCCTGCCTATCTAGGGAGTTTTTCCTAGTCACCGCGCTTCTACATCTGCATTGCTTGCTGTTTGGGGTTTTAGGTTGGGTTTCTGTATAGTACTTTGTGACATCTGCTGATGTATACAGGGCTTTATAAATACATTTGAATGATTGATACTTAGCGAGGATAAAAAACCAAGATGGTGGCTGTTGGCACATGATGAGAGCCCACAACAACAAATCAAAGATGAAAGCAGACAAATACCAAACAAAAAGTCAGAGTAACAACGAGTAAAGATTCCGTCACCCGAACACGCAATGAGGCGGCAACAGTTTCAACAGATCATCATGAAAATGGTCACGGTTGAGAGAATTATTGAGCATGACATGATTGGTGGAATCAACGCATGGGAACACTTGCTCTCAACAATCCAATCATGCTTGATCAGTGATTACTTCAAGGAAGACAAATACAAGGATGCATTTTAGGAGTATTCAATCAGGGCCCTTCACCTAAGGGGTCATGTTTGGATACTAAAATGCATCCTTCCTATACCCTAACCACTCCGAAAGAAAACACTACTTTTTTTCCGGCTTGTCTTTTCCAGTTCTTTTTTCTTTTAAAGAATAGTGAACATGCACTATCCTTTCATATCTTTTCTTTGTTGTTTAGGTATAGAATGAGATGGGGAAACAGATATGGGGAGAGACAGAATGAAAGGTTGCAGGGCGGGTTTTGAACATGTCCAAAGGGGCAAGAGTCGACACTCGGCAGTACTACCACTGGACCAGACATTTGTCAGCCTATCTTTTTCCTGTGCCCAGTGCTGTCTGGTCTGCCATGTCCAGTTGTGGTACATGTTGCTGCTCAGCCTTCAAAAGAGCTGAGTTCCCAGGTCTGTCCCTTAACTGACAAGGTCAGACAGGTGATTGACAAGCTGACAAAGGGCCCTCCCCCTCCCCGGTTGATTGACAGGATGACTGTTGATGCTGCAGGATGTGTGAGAGGGTGTGCGTCCTAAACCCTATCTCCTACATAGTGAACTACTTTTGATCAGAGCCATATCGGCACTGGTCAAAAGTAGTGCACTATATAGGGAATAGGGTGCCATTTGAGCGACAGTCTATGTTCCTGTCCAGGGCGACCTGACAGTGCTTTCCCTAGCTGAAATCTGAAGTCAGTCTTATGACATTTTCAACATGATGGGGAATTACTATATGCAGGTGTTTGATCAAATACACTGTAGACACGAGTCTTCTAGATACATGTGTGTAAGCCTCAAGCTTTCCGTCTTTCACATGTCCATTTACATGGAAAACTGTCCAATATGTCTAGCTGAATTTAGCTTCAGGTTCGCAGCAGCCTGAAATTCATGACAGCTCCATCAGTTGGGTCTTGCTTGTCCCCCCATCTGAGATATTTACTGCAGCCCTCATCCTCCACATACAACACCCGTTCTGCCAGTCACATTCTGTTAAAGGTCCCCAGAGCACTTTATTAAAAGTAAGTGGACACCACTTCAAAATTAGTGGATTCGGCTATTTCAGCGACACCAGGATGCTGACAGGTGTATAAAATAATAACAATTTATTTCAGATCTACAGGCCAAGTTTCACCACAGCACGAACCCTGGTGATACACTGGCACATGAGAATTATTAGAATATGTCAAAATGATTAAATGATTGCATTCTATCCATGCTGGCTTGTATTTATTTTTTTTACCTTTATTTTATCAGGGAGTCATACTGAGACCAGGGTATATTTTACAGATGAGCCTTGAATTACAGAAATTACAGAAATACACACATACAAATAAATACAAAAATGTAAGCAGAAAGAAAAACATGGTCATAAAAAACAAACATATTCATCAGTAATAATGTTCTCAATCAGCTTTCTGAATTGCCCTAGAGGCATAAGAACTTCAAATGTAAGAACATTTTGAAGAATGTTCTACAAATAAGGTGCAAGAAAACTAAAAGCTGATTTACCTAACTCAGTAGACACCAAAAGCATTTCCAGAGTTAACCATCCCTGAGGCCAGGTGTGGAAACTTGTAGGTCTAGTTCAGTAAAAATGTTAGGTACAGTGGGACTTTTTTGAAAGGGATTTATAAATGAAAATGTACCAACCTACGTGACATCAAAGAGGGCCAAACAACTTTCTGTTAGAGAATGCAGTGATGAGTACTAAAAGTGGCGCCTGTAATAAAGCGCAGTGTGCTATGATCAACTGATCTGACAGCTTTAATGAAGTTGCAGCTGTGTTCATATAGATGATGTCGCCATAGTCTAGGACCGATAGGAACGTTGAATGAATAATCTGCTTTCTACTATTTAGCGAGTGGCATGACCTATTTCTATAGAAGAAGCCTATTTTTATTCTCAGCTTCTTAACTCATTAATATGCTTTTTATAAGACAGCTTTTCATTTATCCAGATATTTGTAAGCAGGGACACGATCAATACGGACACCAAAGTACATATGCAGGCCACCTGAGACATGAAACAGATAGGTGGGAGGACATACAGGCTGTCAGTAATTTATTAATCTGTAATATGCTTAAATGGATAACACTTCAACCACTTCAATTTTATTTGACACTATGTTTTTGCTAAAACATTTTTTTTAAATGAGGTGTGACGTCATTACATTCAGCAAATTTTTTTTATTGACAAGACAGTTCAATGGAAATGCACCCTAGCAGGCAATTATCTATATTCTACAAAAACTTTTTAAATGTAAAAAAAAAAAAAAAAATCACTGGACAAGTTCATGGAAACTAGCTACTGAAGCTGTTCAAAGAGAAATTTGCTCGTAAAAAAATGTATGGCTATGTTTTAACTTGAATTTGAACAGTGAGTTTGTTGCTCATAATAACTGTTATCGAATTTGACCTTTTCAGGTGCGCATACCTTTGGTTTATCTCTGAAAACATTACCGGCAACAGATCCTCATATGACCGCCACCAGAAACAGACTAGCCATGGGGCAGTTCTGGCTAATGCCTGGTGGGATAGTCCATCATTAGCAAACTTTTTGTGCGGAATAATCATAATTTGGCTAATTGGCTGCTGTCCAAATTCACAGACACGGCCCCAAAATAGTTTAGTGGAATGGCCCATCCATGAGAATTGGGTCACGAGAAAATAAATGGGACAGTGTGTCAGAAATGCCTGCAACGACTCCCTTTAAGAGTGTGCTCCAAATCTCAGCTCGTTACCTGTATAAAAGACACCTGTCCACAGAAGCAATCAATCAATTAGATTCCAAACTCTCCACCATGGCCAAGACCAAAGAGCTCTCCAAGGATGTCAGGGACAAGATTGTAGACCAGAAATAGGCCAGAAATCTTTCTGAGAGGGGGTCAAATACTTATTTCCCTCATTAAAATGCAAATCAATTTATAACATTTTTTACATGCATTTTTCTGGATTGTTTTGTTGTTATTCTGTCTCTCACTGTTCAAATAAACCTACCATTAAAATTATAGACCGATCATTTCTTTGTCAGTGGGTAAACGTACAAAATCAGCAGGGGATCAAATACTTTTCCCCCTCATTGTAGTTTGCCCCCGGTGATTCATGGGGCAGACCGCACTACCCTCTGGAGAGCCGTGCAGTTGTGGGCGGAGCAATAGCCGTACCAGGCGGTGATAGAGCTCGAAAGGATGTTCTCGATTGTGCATCTGTAAAAGTCTGAGGGTTTTAGGTGACAAACCAAATTTCTTCAGCCTCTTGAGGTTGAAGAGGCGCTGTTGCACCTTCTTCACCACGCTGTCTGTGTGGGTGGACCATTTCAGTTTGTCCGTGATGAGTACGTCGAGGAACTTAAAACTTTCCACCTTCTCCACTACTGTCCCGTCGATGTGGAAATGCTCCCTCTACTGTTTCCTGAAGTTCACGATCATCTCCTTTGTTTTGTTGACGTTGAGTGAGAGGTTATTTTCCTGACACCACACTCCGAGGGCCCTCACCTCCTCCCTGTAGGCCGTCTCGTCGTTGTTGGTAATCAAGCCTACCACTGTAGTGTCGTTTGCAAACTTGATGATTGAGTTGGAGGCGTGCGTGGCCACCCAGTCATGGGTGAACAGGGAGTACAGGAGAGGGCTGAGAACGCACCCTTGTGGGGCCCCAGTGTTGAGGCGGGGTGGAGATGTTGTTTCCTAACCTCATCACCTGGGGCAGCCTGTCAGAAAGTCCAAGACCCAGTTGCACAGGGCGGGGTCGAGACCCAGGGTCTCAAGCTTAATCACGAGTTTGGAGGATACTATGGTGCTAAATGCTGAGCTGTAGTCAATGAACAGCATTCTTACATAGGTATTCCTCTTGTCCAGATGGGATAGGGCAGTGTGATGGCGATTGCGTCGTCTGTGGACCTATTGGGGCGGTAAGCAAATTGGAGTGGGTCTAGGGTATCAGGTAGGTGATATGATCCTTGACTAGTCTCTCAAAGCACTTTCATGATGACAGAAGTAAGTGCTACGGGGCGATAGTCATTTAGTTCAGTTACATTAGCTTTCTTGGGAACAGGAACAATGGTGGGCATCTTGAAGCATGTGGGCACAGCAGACTGGAATAGGGATTGATTGAATATGCCCGTAAACACACCAGCCAACTGGTATGTGCATGCTCTGAGGACGCGGCAAGGGATGTCATCTGGGCCGACAGCCTTGCGAAGTTTAACACAGCTAAATGTTTTACTCACTTTGGCCACTGTGAATGAGAGCCCACAGGCTTTGGTAGCGGGCCGTGTTAGTGGCACTGCATTGTCCTCAAAGCGAGCAAAGAAGTTGTTTAATTTGTCTGGGAGCAAGACGTCAATGTCCGCGACGGGGCTGGTTTTCTTTTTGTAATCTGTGATTGATTGTAGACCCTGCCACATACTTCTCATGTTTGAACTGTTGAATTGCGACTCTACTTTGTCTCTATACTGACGCTTTGCTTGTTTGATTGCCTTGTGGAGGGAATAGCAACACGGAGCTCTACGGACAATTCCTTCGACCTCTGACATGCACTGTCAACTGTGGGACTTTATATAGACAGGTGTATGTTTTTCCAAATCATGTCCAATCAATTGAATTTACCACAGGTGGAATCCAATCAAATTGTAGAAACATCAAGGATGAGCTCAATTTCGAGTCTCATAGCAAACGGTCTGAATGCGAATGTTAATACATTTTGTTTCTTAGTTTATATATTTGCATTAAAAAAAAAAAAATCTGCTTTCGCTTTGTCATTATGGGGTATTGTGTGTAGATTGCTAAGGAATTTTAGTAATTTAATACATTTTTAAATAAGGCTGTAATGTAGCAAAATGTGGAAAAAGCCAAGGCATATGAATACTTTCCGAATGGCACTGTATGTAGCCCAATGTTTGTAGAACAACTAAAGTTACATTAATAACTCTAAATTAAGAACCTATTTCATAGTTAAATGCTCACAGAATAGCCACATGTGCACACTCCCTCAAATCAATAGGAGAAAATATCCTTTCTATTTTATTCAGCTTTGTTCAGCTTTGTTCTTGGTCTGCTAAATAAACTAGTGTAGCCCAGCCATATGGCATAGCCAGATCAGGGCCTAACATAAGGACAACTCAGAGTATGCTATTCTGTTCTTCTGAAATACACTACATTTTCTTCATATCATGCTTCTTCAGACCGGTCTAAAATAAATAATGGATTTATTGTAAAGGTGTAGGCTATATTACATGGATTTATTAGGCTTTTTAAAATGTAGATGTTCCAAAGGTCTGCATCAGTGGCTTGTAGGCTAAATGTGGAAGCCAGGAGATGTTAAGTGTGTTAATGTTAATAAACGATCAATTAACGTGAGACCGACAGTTATTTGCATGACAGTTATTTGCTTGACAATTACTTGCTGATGAAATTCTGTGAGCTCCCCACCCCTACCTGTGGCCAATTCAATTGTTTACACATGATTTAGAAATAAACACATCTGTCTATATAATGTTCCACAGTTGACAGTGCATGTCAGAGCAGAAACTACACTATTAAGTCCAAAGAACTAGATATCCAAGATAGAATTGTGATGAGGCATATATCTGGGGAAGGGTATACAACTATTTCCAGTGTTGAAAGTTTCCAAGAGCAAAGTTGTCTCCATCATTGGGGAAAATGAAAAAATATGAAACTACCCTTCCTAGAGCTGGTGATCCGATCAAACTCAGCAACCGGACAAGAAGGATCTTAGTCAATGAGGTGACCAAGAACCCAATGACCACTCTGACAGAACTACAGTAACAACGCCCAAAGGATTACATGGCCAATTGTAACGGTTTAGGCCAAAGTACATGAACATTATTCATGTGGTTCCTGCCTGTTCACCATCAGATATTATCAGTCACTCAAGACCAAAACCTAAAAAAAATACGCGATTAACATTCAAGGTTGGATTTGCCCATTGCTGTCAGCATATGTTGGAAACCCAATGCAGGGATGAGATTAACACAACATAGGGGAAATCTATATCATAGGGCAATCTATATCAATTGCCGCAGATGTAATGAAATAGCATTCCTTAATTAATCAGTGCAAAAATCACATCTCAGCAATGACATCTGCATCATCACCCCAGGGGGCCTCGTGCCATACCGGTGCTAGTGGATCGTTAATTCTCCCTGGGCAGTCACATAGAATGAACCAGTGAGGGGAACACAGATTTAGCTGAGGATGAGAAAGCTGCTGACGACATGAACACTGCCTCCTTCCAGGCAGGCAGTGTCCCAAATGGTACCCTATTCCATATGTAGGGCACTACTGTTGACCAGAGCCCTACGGGGACCCATATGGACCCTGGTCAAAAGTAGTGCACTACATAGAGACTAGGGTGCCATTTGGGATGCGACACGCAGTCAGGGGCATATGGGAAGTTGCCTCTCCTGATTCCCTCTATTGCGCCGCCTGTGTCCCTATCCTATCAATCCCCCTAATCACACCTCTTAATCTGTGTAATCAAACAGCCCTTCTAATGGGGTTCTGAGGACAATCAGTGGCATTGGAGCGTAGGCTGCTAGTGCAGAGTAGAAGTCGCTGTATGGTTGCTGTGGAGGCGAAGTACGAACAGAAGAGCATTAAGAGAGGGACCTAAATCGGGTGCCAGAGGGTGTTCGGGGGTTTATCGATAAGACGGATGTGGGTTTTGAGTGTGCCTCAGAGGTGCCGATTCACCAATCCCAAATCGATAACTAAGGCCTACGCACTTGAAGATCAGGGGATTTGATTGGTAGAAGCAACATGGTGAAACTTCCACCTAACCTATTCATAGGGTAAGGTGGAGCTACAGTGGCTTTAGAAAGTATTCATACCCCTTGACTTATTACACATTGTGTTACAGCCGCAATTCAAAATGTATTAAATATTTTTTTTAATCTTACTCATCTACAAACAATATCCCATAATGACAAAGTGAAAACAGGTTTTTAGAAAGTGTTTGCAAATGTATTGAAAATGAAATACAGAAATATCTCATTTACATAAATATTCACACCCCTGTGTCAGTACCTTAGAATCACCTCAGCGATTACAGCTGTTAGTCTTTCTGGGTAAGTCTCTAAAAAGCTTCACACACCTGGATTGTAAAATATTTGAACATTATTCTTTAAATTCTTCAAGCTCTGTCAAGTTGGTTGTTGATCATTGCTATACAGCCATTTTCAAGTCTGGCCATAAGTTTACAAGCTGATTTAAGTCAACACTGCAACTAGGCCACTCAGGAACATTCAATGTCGTCTTGGTAAGCAACTCCAGCGTATACTGTATCTGGCCTTGTGTTTTAGGTTATTGTCCTGCTGAAAGGTGAATTTGTCTCTGTGTCAGTTGGAAGGTTTTTGACTGTGCTTAGCTCTATTCCTTTTATTTTGTATCCTAAAAACTCCCTAGTCCTTGCCGATGACAAGCATACCCATAACATGATGAAGCCACCATCAAGCTTGAAAATATGAAGAGTGGAACTCAGTAATGCGTTGTGTTAGATCTGCCCCAAACATAACGCTTTGCATTCATTACATAAAGTGAATTTCTTGGCCACATTTTTTGCAGTTTTACTTTGGTGTCTCATTGCAAACAGGTTGCATGTTTTGGAATATTTTTTATTCTGTACAGGTTTCCTTCTTTTCACGCTGCCATTTAGGTTAGTAATGTGGAGTAACTACAATGTTGTTGATCCATCCACAGTTCTCTTATCACAGTCATTAAACTCTAACTGCTTTAAAAAGTCACCATTGGCCTCATGGTGAAATCCCCGAGTGGTTTCCTTCCTCTCCAGCAGCTGAGTTGGAAGCCTGTATCTTGTAGTGGCTTGGTGTATTGATACACCATTCAAAGCATAATTAATAAATTCACCATGCTCAAAGGGATATTCAACATCTGCTTTTTTTATTTTGACCCATCTACCAATAGGTACCCTTCTTTGCGAGGCATTGGAAAACATCCCTGGTCTTTGTGGTTGAATCTGTGTTAGAAATTCTCTGCTCGACTGAGGGACCTTACAGATAAACTGTATGTGGGGGTACAGAGATGAGGTAGTCATTTAAATATCATGTTAAACACTATTATTCCATGCAACTAATGTGACTTTTAAGCACATTTTTACTTTTATAACAAAGGGGTTCAATGCTTATTGACTCAAAACATTTCAGCTTTTAATTTTTTATTACATTTGTAAACATAATTCTATTTTCACATTATCGGGTATTGTGTGTAGGCCAGTGAGACACAATCTAAATGTAATACATTTTAAATTCAGGCTTTAACAACAAAATCTGGGAAAAGTCAATGGGATCTCTACAAGTGCATAATGTCTAGGGCTTAGGGGTCGATTTGGCATTGGGCCTGTATGGGAGGGGAGGTCGCACATGGATGCCGACTTTCTTGAGTGGAGTTTAATTCTGACAGATGCAAGAAAAAACGTTACAACATACATTCTCAGAGCAAGTGACAATATAATGGTCTGCTTTCCTCTATACGCTAAGAGATACAGTATGCAGCATAAGGATGTAAATATGACAATGTATGACCCAAAGAGTGCTCCTAGTAAGCACATTTTTTTTGTCCATCCCTCTTAGCTGTGTGCCATTTCAGTAAAATTGACAGCTCACATGGTCCGGAATAGGTGCAGGGTAAAATGCCTCATGCTTGTCTGGAAGGAACAAAAAGGAAGTTATCGGGAAGACAGGCTAAGGCACGTCTCTGTCAGCGTCAGAAATGGTACCCTATTCCCTATATACACTACATGACCAAAAGTATGTGGACACCTGCTCGTCGAACATCTCATTCCAAAATCATGGGCATTAATATAGAGTTGGGCCCCACTTTGCTGCTATAAATAGCCTCCACTCTTCTGTGAGGAACATTGCTGCGGGAAATTGCTTTCATTCAGCCACAAGAGCATTAGTGAGGTTGGGCACTGTCATGCTGAAAACAGGAAAGGGCCTTCCCCAAACTAATGCCACAAAGTTGGAAGCACAGAACAGCATAGAATGTTACTGTATGCTGAAGCGTTTAGATGTCCCTTCACTGGAACTAAGGGGCCTAGCCCAAACCAAGAAAAACAGCCCGAGACCATTATTCCTCCTTCACCAAACTTTACAGTTAGCACTTTAGCATTTTCCTGGCATCCGCCAAACCCAGATTCGTTCGTCAGACTGCCAGATGGTGAAGCGGGATTCATCACTCCAGAAATCGCGTTTCCACTGCTCCAGAGTCTAATGGCGGCAAGCTTTACACCACTCCAGCCCACACTTGGCATTGCGTATGGTGATCTTAGGCTTGTGATCAGCTGCTCGGCCATGGAAACCCTTTTCATGAAGCTCTCGATTAACAGTTGTGCCGACATTGCTTCAAGAGTAATTTTGGAACTCGATAGCGAGTCTTGCAACCGAGGACAGACACTTTTTATGCATTGTGTGCTTCAGCATTCGGCAGTCCCGTTCAGTGAACTTGTATAGCCTACCACTCCGCAGCTGAGCCGTTGATGCTCCTAGACGTTTCCATTTCAAAATAACAGCACTTCCAGTTGACCGGGGCAACGCTAGCAGTGCAGAAATTTGACGAACTGACTTGTTGGAAAGGTGGCATCCTATGATGGTCCATGTTAAAAGACACTGAGCTCTTCAGTAAGGACATTCTACTGCCAATGTTTGTCTATGGAGATTTCATGGCTGTGTGCTCGATTTTATACACCTGTCAGCATTGGGTGTGGCTGAAATTGCTGAATTCACTAATTTGAAGGGGTGTACACATACGCTCGTATATATATTATAGTGCACTATTTTTGACAGGAGCCCTATGGGATCTGGTCAAAAGTAGTACAATATAAAAGGAGGCTATTGCAGACGCACCCTTCTCCTTGAAGCCAGGTCAGATGTTTATTTTTCTTCTCCTCCTCTCTCTGACCTGCCCGGTCAGATTAGTTTGAATCTCAGAGAGCTGAAGCCTGTCACACTCACACCGCATGTCCTCCAAGGCGGTGAGTTTGCCCCTTCATCGATTTGTACTTGAGGAGAAGAGTGCACAGGTGTTACCTCTCCGGGGGCACGGACGGGTGAGAGAAGGAAGTGAGGGGATGAATCAGCGCCGAAGTGGCAAGACACACACTTACTCAGGAAGAGTAAGACTCAAGAGTGCACGCACAAACTGTAAACCCACACTGGTACACAAGAGACACACACACTCACTGGCATACACAATCCCTCATATGCACACACCCTCCCTCAAAAGCTCGCACTTAGGCTACTGCTGCTTCTCAAACAGACAGGCTGTGTGAAATCAAGAAAGGATTATTCAAAGCTAGAGACTCACATAAACAGTCCCCCCAGTATACAGCCTATCATATGCCTCCAACCAACCCAACCTCCCACTGGTCTGCGCCAGTATACCTGCAGGACATGCTTACTGTACAGTGGCACCCTATTCCTGTCATAGTGCCCTGGTCAAAATGAGTGCATTCCCACTAATTTATTTTTATTTAACTAGGCAAGTCAGTTAAGAACAAATTCTTATTTACAATGACGGCCTACCCCAGGGCAAACTCTAACCCGGATGACGCTGGGCCAATTGTGCACAGCCCTATGGGACTTCCAATCACGGCGGGTTGTGATACAGCCTTGAATCGAACCAGTGTGTCTGTAGTGACGCCTCTAGCACTGAGATGCATTGCCTTAGACTGCTGCGCCACTCGGGAGACCAAAGGGAATAGGGTGCCTTTGGGATGTAGTGTTCATCTGCTGATTGTTTGTCTGTCCCGTATAAGAAGCCTCTGTACAGGAACGAGGACACTTGAATCAAAGTGGGGTTAGGGTTAGTGGGGCAGCCAGATACCTTGCCAGGTCTCAAAGTAACTCTCACGTCATTCCTCGTCTCCTTCTCAAAGCATGGCCGTGTCCGAATACCCATACCCGTTCTAAATAGTAGACTTTTTGACTACGCAAAACTAGAACATTTTATAGTGTGAATGCCGATCATGTAAACTCAGCAAAAAAAAGAATAATCCCTTTTTCAGGACCCTGTCTTTCAAAGAAAATTAATAAAAATCAAAATAATTTCACATATCTTCATAGTAAAGGGTTTAAACACTGTTTCCCATGCTTGTTCAATGAACCATAATTAAAGAACATCCACCTGTGGAATGGTCGTTAAGACACTAACAGCTTATAGACAGTAGGCAATTAAGTTCAGTTATGAAAACTAAGGACACTAAAAGAGGCCTTTCTACTGACTCTGAAAAACACCAAAAGAAAGATGCCCAGGGTCCATGCTCATCTGCGTGAACATGCCTTAGGCATGCTGCAAGGAGGCATGAGGACTGCAGATGAGGCCAGGGCAATAAATTGCAATGTCCGTACTGTGAGACGCCTAAGATAGCCCTACAGGGAGACAGGACGGACAGCTGATCGTCCTCGCAGTGGCAGACCACGTGTAACAACACCTGCACAGGATCGGTACATCCGAACATTACACCTGCGGGACAGGTACAGGATAGCAACAACAACTGCCCGACTTACACCAGGAACGAACAATTCCTCCATCAGTGTTCAGACTGTCCGCAATAGGCTGAGAGAGGCTGGACTGAGGGCTTGTAGGCCTGTTGTAAGGCAGGTCCTCACCAGACATCACCGGCAACGTCGCCTATGGGCACAAACCCACTGTCGCTGGACCAGACAACTTTTTGCCAGTCCTGTCTTCACGGTTTTGTCTCACAAGGGGAGATGGTCGGATTCGCGTTTATCGTCGAAGGAATGAGCGTTACACCGAGGCCTGTACTCTGAAGTGGGATCAATTTGGAGGTGGAGGGTCCGTCATGGTCTGGGGCAGTGTGTCACAGCATCATCAGACTGTCATTGCAGGCAATCTCAACGCTGTGCATTACAGGGAAGACATCCTCCTCCCGCATGTGGTATCCTTCCTGCAGGCTCATCCTGACATGACCCTCCAGCATGACAATGCCACCAGCCATACTGCTCATTCTCTGCGTGATTTCCTGCAAGACAGGAATGTCAGTGCTCTGCCATGGCCAGTGAAGTCCATGAGGAGATGCACTGCAGTACTAATGCAGCTGGTGGCCATACCAGATACTGTTACTTTTGATTTTGACCTCCCCTTTGTTCAGGGACACATTATTCCATTTATGTTAGTTACATGACTGTGGAACTTGTTCAGTGTGTCTCAGTTATTGAATGTTATGTTCATACAAATATTTACACGTTAAGATTGCTGAAAAAAACCCGCAGTTGACAGTGAGAGGACGTTTCTTTTTTTGCTGAGTTTAGTATGCTTAAAATACCTGGATGTCATCCTCATTTCGGCTTATCGTCTAGTAGAATTCGCTGCACACAATTTAAGATATTTTTTGAACACTCACGTGTGTTTGACAACAGCTGATAAATCAGAATAGGGCTCTACAAAAATGAAAGAATGGCGGGGAACAAGAGTGATTGCACATTAGATGACGCCTTCTCAGTAAGGATGAGTAGTAGGTTGACATTTGGTTCTTACGGCATGTTTTTTTTCTAAACAGTAGGTTAAATAGTATATAGTACTATAAGTAGAGTACACTAAATACATAAAAAGTATTAGTCATTTAGCAGACGCTTTTATGCAGAGTGACTTACAGGAGCAATTAGGGTTAAGTGCCTTGCTCAAGGGCACAGACATTTCTCATCTACTTGGCATAGGGATTCGAACCAGCAACCCTTTGGTTACTGGCCCAATGCTCTTAACCGCTAGCCTACCTGCCGCACTGTACACAGCATTTATTACTTGTGTTATTTGTTCTATATTTCTTTTTCTACATTGCTGGGAAGAGCCAGTAAGTAGGGATTTCACTGTTACTATGCTACACCGATTGTTTAAGAAGCATGTGACAAATCACATTAGATTTCTGTAGTTTTAGTAAGTGGTAGGCTAGACAGATTTGGGTCATGGCCCGTGTTTTAAAAAACTATTTTCACAAGGTCTTACAGTGGATTAAAAAAAAAAAGAAAAACAAGGCGTGATTTCACTTGCTCTGTCTAGATACTCCACCGCTCCCCCAGAGTTGACCTGTCGCAGAGGTCAAGCAGGGGGTGTAAAAAAAAGCTTGGAGTTGTCCACCTGGCTGGCAGTCCCAGAGGAGGGAGGTAAGGTTAGAGGGACACTAAATAAGACAGCAAAACACACACACACAGATCGGCCATTGGGAAATGCATTTGGTTACATTTCATATTCGCACAGAATTTGTTCAAAACAAGTTGTGTTTCAAATATTGCTATGATGATCATACTTTTAATATGCCTACTAACAGTTCCTGAATAATTATCTAGCCCAAAGAGGAAGCAGCTGGATGTTAAGAGTTGGTTGGTGTGTAACCTACGGTGTAGCTTAAGAGGTGTCACGTCGCTGTACAGAGTGCTGTAAGTCTTGCCTTAAAGCAGAGTTATCTTAATCCTAATAAAGTATTGTTATCGTAATCCTAATAAAAGCCCTTTGAGACACATGCAGAAAATAACACGGTGGAGATTGGGAGTTGACAATCATATGCCATCACTCTGATCCTCTGCACAACTGCGTTACTGGCCAAGGTCTTTCGCTCGATGATACAGTTTTTACTGAAGTCTTGACATTTTTTATGTGTTGTTTTTCATAAAGTAAAGAGCATGGAAACCCTGTCTCAAGTAGTATTTTACAAACACACCCACCCACCATTCAACAATTGCAAGCTAAAATGCACGAAGATCAAATGACCTTTGAAAACCTTCAGATACGAAAAGTAGTAGACAACACTTTGCTCTTCAATTGAACCGAGATGACCTGGCTAAAACAAGGGTTACGCTCAGATAGAAATACATTGTGTAAAGAATGAGCGGCTCTGCTCTGACAAGTAAGGAATCGGTTCAACTCTATTCATGGCATTTATATCTGCAATGTTATACGTTGCACCCTTCTAAACAAGACCTCGTTGTCACCTCAGGGGCATAGGTTAACCATCAGTTGTGTGTTTTGTGGTCAGTCTAAGCAGTTTTTCCAGTCACCAGGGTGACATTTCCCCTAGGTTCAGATCTTGGATTAGCTTCCCTTGCCCAATTCTAAACTTACACAACCCAAGATCAGTGTCTAGAGGAAACGTCACCCTACACCAACTGGCATAGTCAGACGGTGACTGAGTGGATAGACAGCACACACTACTGTCTATTTTGGTATCTGATTTCTTAATATTGGTATCCCTTATACAAGCATAAACTGCCATCTAGTGTTAGAATCAGTACATTAAATTTAGACATGCCAGGAATTTGCACAAGATGTTTCAAAGAAAATTGAGTTTATTGTTTCTGGTATAATCTGATAAAATATGAAAATTATGAATCAATCCCAGATAATATTGGCAACAGAACTAACTGAAAGGACACATTTTAGACTGACAAAATAACAATGGCTAAAATCCCCTAAAAAGCCAAAACAAGTGCAAAGCAGCTTTTTTCCAAACAAGTAAATGTCCACGTTGAAACTGGAAACCAAGATGCTTTTGTAGCCGAATGCAAATACTGATTGAGGGGGAAAAAAAAGGTGTGAATCAGAAAACTGATCACAGTTTTCTTGGCAGACTGGAGATTAAAGTTCAAATTCAGCTGTGCAAATTGTATTTATTTTCCGATTCTAAAACCTTAGTTGCGCACAAATGGCACCCTATGCCCCATGTAGTGCACTACTTTTGACAAGGAATTAGGGTGCCATTTGAGACACAAACAATACCTCTTACTCCAACTCTTAACCTCAACACCCACCTTGGAACCCCCTCAAACACTTTTGTTGCTGTCACAATTTTGCAATATCTTGCGCTTCTTTTCCTCTGTTTGCGATTTGAAAACGTGTGCTCTGTAGAAGTGCAGTTCCTTGATGCTCTCCTGAATGTCATCCAGTGCTCTAGAAAGGGAAAGTGAAAGACGATTACAAGATGGCACTTTATAACTCATACACAATCTGTATAATCATTTTAAGCTGTTCTATTTTGGGTATATTCTCCATGACTTCTAACTCTACACTGTATGTACACACAGATGTATACATAGAGAATATTCAGTGCCAGTCAAAAGTTGACACCTACACATTCAAGAGTTTTTCATTATTTTTTACTATTTTCTACATTGTAGAATAATAGTGAAGACATCAAAACTATGAAATACACATATGGAATCATGTAGTAACCAAAAGGTGTTAAATGAAATATTTAATTTGTTTGCGATTCTTCCAAGTAGCCACCCTTTGCCTTGATGCTTAGTTAAACAAAAGTGAAATAAAACATTTTAAAAAAGACAGCTTTGTACTCTTGGCATTCTCTCAACCAGCTTCATGAGGTTGTCACCTGGAATGCATTTCAATTAACAGGTGTGCTTTGTTAAAAGTTAATTTGTGGAATTTCTTTCCTTCTTAATGCAATTGAGCCAATCAGTTGTGTTGTGAAATGGTAGGGGTGGTATACAGAAGATAGCCATATTTGGTAAAAGACCAAGTCCATATTATGGCAAGAACAGCTCAAATAAGCAAAAAGAAACAACAGTCCATCATTACTTTAAGACATGAAGGTCAGTCAATATGGGAAAACTTCAAGAACTTTTAAAGTTTCTTCAAGTGCAGTCGCAAAAACCATCAAGTGCTATGATGAAACTGGCTCTCATGAGGACTACCACAGGAAAGGAAGACACAGTCACCTCTGCTGTAGAGGATTTCATTCAAGTTACCAGCCTCAGAAATTGAAGCCAAAATAAATGCATCAGAGTTCAAGTAACAGACATCTCAGCATCAACTGTTGAGAGGAGACTGCGTGAATCAGGCCTTCATGGTCGAATTTCTGCAAAGAAACCACTACTAAAAGGACACCAATAATAAGAAGAGACTTGCATGGGCCAAGAAACACGAGCAATGGACATTAGACTGGTGGAAATCTGTCCTTTGGTCTGAGTCCAAATTTGAGATTTTTGGTTCCAACTGCCGTGTCTTTGTGAGACGCAGAGTAGGTGAATGGATGATCTCCGCATGTGTAGTTCCCACCATGAAGCATGGAGGAAGATGTGTGATGGTGCCTTATTGGTGACATTGTGGGTGATTTATTTAGAATTCAAGGCACACTTAACCAGCATGGCTACCACAACGTTCTGCAGCGATACGCCATCCCATCTGGTTTGCGCTTAGTGGGACAATCATTTGTTTTTCCAACAGGACAATGAAACAACCCACCTCCAGGCTGTGGAAGGGCAATTTGATTAAGGAGAGTGACGAGTGCTGCATCAGATGAACTGTCCTCCACAATCACCCGACCTCAACCCAATTGAGATGGTTTGGGATGAGTTGGACCGCAGAGTAAAGTAAAAGCAGCCAAAAATAATTTCAGGTGAAGCTGGTTGAGAGAATACCAAGGGTGTGCATCAAGCTGTCATCAAGGCAAAGGGTGGCTACTTTGAAGAACCTAAAATATATTTTGATTTGTTTAACACCTTTTCTGGTTATTACATGATTATTTCATAGTTTTGATGTTTTCCCTATTTTTCTACAATGTAGAAAATAGTAAAAATAAAGAACTCAAACGTTTGACTGGTACTGTATCACATCTGGCTGTGATTGGGAGTCCCATAGGACGGAGAACAATTGGCCCCTGCGTTGTCCGAGTTTGGCCGGAGTAGGGCGCCATTGTAAATAAGAATTTATTCTTAACCAACTTGCCTAGTTAAATGAAAGGTAAAAATAAAAGTGTATATGTATATAAATTAAGAGACACTGCAAAATGATCAGTTTCTCTTGTTTTATTATTTATAGGTATGTGTTTGGGTAAAATGAACATTTTTGTTTTATTCTATAAACTACTGACTACTAACCCTAATATTTTTTAACACATACCTAATGTTTTAACTTAGGGTTATTCCACCAAATATTGATTTCTGAACTCTTCCTGACTTTCAATCACAGCTTTCATGCGTCTTGGCATGCTCTCCACCAGTCTTTCACATTGATGTTGGGTGACTTTATGCCACTCCTGGTGCATTTGTTTGATGGCTTGTGACCCATCCATCTTCCTCTTGATCACATTCCAGAGGTTTTCAATGGGGTTCAGGTCTGGAGATTAGGCTGGACATGACAGGGTCTTGATCTGGTGGTCCTCCATCCACACCTTGATTGACCTGGCTGTGTGGCATGGAGCATTGTCCTGCTGGAAAAACCAATCCTCAGAGTTGGGGAACATTGTCAGAGCAGAAGGAAGCAAGTGTTCTTCCAGGACAACCTTGTACGTGGCTTGATTCATGCATCCTTCAAAAACAAATCTGCACGAATCCAGCCTTGCTGAAGCACCCCCAGATCATTACCGATCCTCCACCAAATTTCACAGTGGGTGCGAGACCTGGAGAGGCTACAAGCCAGTGTCTCACACCCAATTACATTTGGTGGAGGATATTTTTATTTGGAATTTGGAAGAAATATTGTCAGTAGTTCATAGAATAAAACACAAATGTTAATTTTACTAAAACACATACCTATAAATTGTAAAACCAGAGAAACTGATAATTTTGCAGTGGTCTCAATTTTTTCCAGAGCTCTGTTTGTGTGTGCGCGCGCATGCATGCACACATATATGCACACACACACACACACACACACACACACACATATATATACACACACACATATATATATATATATATATGTGTGTGCGTATATATAATATCCGACTCACCTATACACCCTGACTCACCGATTGCTGCTCTTTTGACCCTATGATTACTCGGCTACACAGCGGATGCCCCCTGGACTGTTTCAATAACAAGGTAACTCATTTTGTTTACTTGTCGGCCCCAGCCTCGAACTCAGGTCCTGTATGTACCTAACTGACCCGCTCTCCCCATTCTTCGCCATTTACCCGTTGTTGTCTTAGCTCTCCTGATCAACACCTGTGATTGCTTGATGCCTCTCTTGAATGTCAATATGCCTTGTCTACTACGGTCTTGGCTAGTTCTTATTGTTATTTCACTGTAGAGCCCTCAGTCCCACTCAACATGCCTTAGATAGCTCTTTTGTCCCACCCCACACAAATGCGGATACCTGACCTAGCTTAACTGGTACCTCCAGAGACACAACCTCTCTCATCGTCACTCAACGCCAAGGTTTACCTCCACTGAACTAACATCCTACCATAACATTGTCTGTACATTATGCCCTGAATCTATTCTACCACGCCCAGAAATCTGCTCCTTTTATTCTCTGTCCCCAACGCACTAGAAGACCAGTTCTTATAGCCTTTAGCCGTACCCTTATCCTACTCCTCTGGTGATGGCCTGGGTTAACCGCTACCTGTAGCCCCCCAGCTCCATTCCCATTCCCCAGGCGCTATCATTTGTTGACTTCTGTAACCGTAAAAGCCTTGGTTTCATGCATGTTAACATCAGAAGCCGCCTCCCTAAGTTTGTTTTATTCACTGCTTTAGCACACTCTGCCAACCATGATGTCCTAGCCGTGTCTGAATCCTGGCTTAGGAAGGCCACCAAAAATCCAGAACTTTCCATCCACAACTACAACATTTTCCACCAAGATGGAACTGCCAAAGGGGGTGGAGTTGCAATCTACTGCAGAAATAGTGTGCAGAGTTCTGTCATGCTATCCAGGTCTGTGCCCAAACAATTCAAACTTCTACTTTTAAAACTCCACCTTTCCAGAAATAAGTCTCTCACTGTTGCCACTTGTTATAGACCCCCCTCAGCCCCCAGCTGTATAATAAGTCTTGTAACAGCAGTTGTGATGTGTGTGTAGCATGAATGTGTATACAGTTGAAGTCGGAAGTTTACATACACTTAGGTTGGAGTCATTAAACCTCGCTTTTCAACCACTCCACACATTTCTTGTTAACAAACTATAGTTTTGGCAAGTCGGTTAGGACATCTACTTTGTGCATGACACAAGTCATTTTAACAACAATTGTTAACAGAGATTATTTCACTGTATCACAATTCCAGTGGGTCAGAAGTTTACATACACTAAGTTGACTGTGCCTTTTAAGAGCTTGGAAAATTCCAGAAAATGATGTAATGGCTTTAGAAGCTTCTGATTGGCTAATTGACATCATGGGTCAATTGGAGGTGTATCTGTTGATGTATTTCAAGGCCTACTTTCAAACTCAGTGCCTCTTTGCTTGACATCATTGGAAAATTTAAAAATCAGCCAAGACCTCAGAAAGAAAATTGTAGACCTCCACAAGTCTGGTTCACCCTTGGGAGCAATTTCCAAAAGCCTGAAGGTACCACGTTCATCTGTACAAACAATAGTACGCAAGTATAAACACAGTGGGACCACGCAGCAGTCATAATGCTCAGGAAGAAGACACGTTCTGTCTCCTAGAGATGAACTACTTTGGTGCGAAAAGTGCAAATCAATCCCAGAACAGCAAAGGACCTTATCAAGATGCTGGAAGAAACAGGTACAAAAGTATCTATATCCACAGTAAAATGAGTACTATATCGACATAACCTGAAAGGCCGCTCAGCAAGGAAGAAGCCACTGCTCCAAAACCGCCATAAAAAAAGCCAGACTACGGTTTGCAATTGCACATGGGGGGGAAAAAGATCTTACTTTTGGAGAAATGTCCTCGTCTGACAAAACAAAAATAGAACTGTTTGGCAATAATGATCATTGTTATGTTTGGAGGAAAAAGGAGGAGGCTTGCAAACCAAAGAACACCATCCCAACCGTGAAGCACGGCGGTGGCAGCATCATGTTGTGGGGGTGCTTTGCTGCAGGAGAGACTGGTGCACTTCAAAAGAGATGGCACCATGAGGAGAGAAAATGATGTGGATACATTGAAGCAACATCTCAAGACATCAGTCAGGAAGGTAAAGCTTGGTCGCAAATGAGTCTTCCAAATGGACAATGACCCCAAGCATACTTCCAAAGTTGTGGCAAAATGGCTGAAGGGCAACAAGGTCAAGGTATTGGAGTGGCCATCACAGAGCCCTGACCTCAATCCTATAGAAAAATTGTGGGCAGAACTGAAAAAGCGTGTGCGAGCAAAGAGGCCTACAAACCTGACACAGTTACACCAGCTCTGTCAGGAGGAATGGACCAAAACTCACCTAACTTATTGTGGGAAGCTCGTGGAAGGCTACCTGAAACATTTCACCCAAGTTAAACAGTGTAAAGGCAATGCTGCCAAATACAAATTGAGTGCATGTAAACTTCTGACCCACTGGGAATGTGGTGAAAGAAATGAACGCTGAAATAAATCATTCTCTACACTATTATTCTGACATTTCGCATGATTAAAATAAAGTGGTGATCCTAACTGACCTAAGACAGTGAATTTTTACTAGGATTAAAATGTCAGGAATTGTGGAAAACTGAGTTTAAATGTATTTGGCTATGGTGTATGTTAACTTCCGACTTCAACTGTATATATATCCTACCCCGACTTTCTAAAGTCTGCGAAAGCCAAGATAAACAGATCACTGACCGTTTCGAATCCCACTGTACCTTCTCCGCTATGCAATCTCGTCATGGGTGCACCTCAGCCACGCTGAAGGTCCTAAACGGTATCTTAACCTCTCTGGGCTAGGTGGGACGCTTGCGTCACACCTACTCAACAGCCAGTGTAATCCCGTGGCGCGATATTCAAATACCTCAAAAATGCAAAAACTTCAATTTTTCAAACATATGACTATTTTACACCATTTTAAAGACAAGACTCTCGTTAATCTAACCACACTGTCCGATTTCAAAAAGGCTTTACAACGAAAGCAAAACATTAGATTATGTCAGCAGAGTACCCAACCAGAAAAAAATCTGACACCCATTTTTCAAGCTAGCATATAATGTCACATAAACTCAAACCACAGCTAAATGCAGCACTAACCTTTGATGATCTTCATCAGATGACAACCCTAGGACATTATGTTATACAATACATGCATGTTTTGTTCAATCAAGTTCATATTTATATCAAAAACCAGCTTTTTACATTAGCATGTGACTAGCATTCCGACCGAACACTGCCGGTGAATTTACTAAATTACTCACGATAAACGTTCACAAAAAACATAAATTATTTTAAGAATTATAGATACAGAACTCCTCTATGCACTCGATATGTCCGATTTTAAAATAGCTTTCGGTGAAAGCACATTTTGCAATATTCTAAGTAGATAGCCCGGCATCACAGGGCTAGCTATTTAGACACCCAGCAAGTTTAGCACTCACCAAAGTCAGATTTACTATAAGAAAAATGTTATTACCTTTGCTGTTCTTTGTCAGAATGCACTCCCAGGACATCTACTTCAATAAGAAATGTTGGTTTGGTCCCAAATAATCCATTGTTATATCCAAATAGCGGCGTTTTGTTCGTGCGTTCAAGACACTATCCGAAAGGGTAAATAAGGGTGACGAGCATGGCGCATTTCGCGACAAAGAAATGTGTAAATATTTCATTACCGTACTTCGAAGCATGTCAACCGCTGTTTAAAATAAATTTTTATGCCATTTTTCTCATAAAAAAGTGATAATATTCCGACCGGGAAAGCGTGTATACGTACAAAGAGAGAGAAAATAAAAACATCTCGTGCCCTCGTGAGTCTCAGAGTACTCTGACCAGCCACTATCCAAACGCGATAATGTGTTTCAGCCTGGGGGTGCCTCGATATCATTCAGCTTTTTCCCGGGCTCTGAGAGCCTATGGGAGCCGTAGGAAGTGTCACGTTACAGCAGAGATCCTCAGTCATCAATAAAAAGAGCCAAGATGAACAACAACTTGTCAGACAGGCCACTTCCTGTTCAGAATCTTCTCAGGTTTTTGCCTGCCATATGAGTTCTGTTATACTCACAGACACCATTCAAACAGTTTTAGAAACTTTAGGGTGTTTTCTATCCAAAGCCAATAATTATATGCATATTCTAGTTACTGGGCAGGAGTAGTAACCAGATTAAATCGGGTACGTTTTTTATCCGGCCGTGTCAATACTGCCCCCTAGCCCTAACAGGTTAACTGCCATCGATAAAAGACAGTACTGTGCAGCCGTCTTCATTGACATGGCCAAGGCTTTCGACTCTGTCAACCACCACATTCTTATCGGCAAACTCAGCTGCCTTGGTTTCTCAAATGACTGCCTCGGCTGGTTCACCAACTACTTCTCAGACAGAGTTCAGTGTGTCAAATCGGAGGGCCTGTTGTCCGGATCTCTGGCAGTCTCTGGGGGTGCCACAGGGTTCAATTCTTGGGCTGACTCTTTTCTCTGTATGATGTCGTTCTTGCTGCTGGTGATTCTCTGATCCACCCCTACGCAGACGACACCATTCTGTATACTTCTGGCCCTTCTTTGGACACTGTGTTAACGAACCTCCAGATGAGCTTCAATGCCAAACACTCCTTCCGTGGCCTCCGACTGCTCTTAAATGCAAGTAAAACTAAATGCATGCTCTTCAACCGATCACTGCCCACACCTGCCCGCCCGTCTAGCATCACTACTCTGGACGGTTCTGACTTAGAATATGTGGACAACTACAAATACCTAGGTGTCGGGTTAGACTAAACTCTCCTTCCAGACTCACATTAACCTGTTGGGGGTAGGGGGCAGTATTTACACGGCCGGATAAAAAACGTACCGATTTAATCTGGTTACTACTCCTGCCCAGTAACTAGAATATGCATATAATTATTGGCTTTGGATAGAACACACCCTAAAGTTTCTAAAACTGTTTGAATGGTGTCTGTGAGTATAACAGAACTCATATGGCAGGCAAAAACCTGAGAAGATTCTGTATAGGAAGTGCCCTCTCTGACCATTCCTTGAGCTTCTTGACTCTTTATTGAAGACTGAGGATCTTTGCTGTAACGTGACACTTCCTACGGCTCCCATAGGCTCTCAGAAGGCGGGAAAAAGCTGAATGATGTAATTCCAGCCACTGGCTGAAACACATTAGCGCTTTTGGCAAGTGCTCTATCAGAGGACAATGGGCTGAGGCGCGTGCACGAGTCGACCCCATGTTTTTATTTTCTTTCGTCTTTGAACCTAAACACAGATTCCCGGTCGTAATATTATCGCTTTTTTACGAGAAAAATGGCATAAAAATTGATTTTAAACAGCGTTTGACATGCTTCGAAGTACGGTAATGGAATATTTAGAATTTTTTTGTCACGAAATGCGTCGTGCGCGTCACCCTTCTTTACCATTCGGATAGTGTCTTGAACGCACGAACAAAACAGAGGATATTTGAACATAACTATGGATTATTTTGAACCAAACCAACATTTGTTATTGAAGTAGAAGTCCTGGGAGTGCATTCTGACGAAGACAGCAAAAGTAATAACATTTTTCTTATAGTAAATCTGATTTTGGTGAGTGCTAAACTTGGTGGGTGTCTAAATAGCTAGCCCTGTGATGCCGGGCTATCTACTGAGAATATTGCAAAATGTGCTTTCACCGAAAAGCTATTTTAAAATCGGACATAGCGAGTGCATAGAGGAGTTCTGTATCTATAATTCTTAAAATAATTATGTTTTTTGTGAACGTTTATCGTGAGTAATTTAGTAAATTCCCCGGAAGTTTGCGGGGGGTATGCTAGTTCTGAACGTCACATGCTAATGTAAAAAGCTGGTTTTTGATATACATATGAACTTGATTGAACAAAACATGCATGTATTGTATAACATAATGTCCTAGGGTTGTCATCTGATGAAGATCAAAGGTTAGTGCTGCATTTAGCTGTGGTTTGGGTTTATGTGACATTATATGCTAGCTTGATAAATGGGTGTCTGATTATTTCTGGCTGGGTACTCTGCTGACATAATCTAATGTTTTGCTTTCGTTGTAAAGCCTTTTTGAAATCGGACAGTGTGGTTAGATTAACGAGAGTCTTGTCTTTAAAATGGTGTAAAATAGTAATGTTTGAGAAATTGAAGTAATAGCATTTCTAAGGTATTTGAATAACGCGCCACGGGATTCTACTGGCTGTTGAGTAGGTGGGACGATTTCATCCCACCTTCCCTAGAGAGATTAAGCATCTCCAATCCAAAATTAAATCTAGAATCCGCTTCCTATTTCGCAACAAAGCATCCTTCACTCATGCTGCCAAACATACCCTCGTAAAACTGACCATCCTACCGATACTTGACTTTGGTGATGTCATCTACAAAACAGCCTCCAACACTCAACTCAGTAAATTGGATGCCGTCTATCACAGTGCCATCTGTTTTGTCCACAAAGCCCCATATACTACCCACCACTGCGACCTGTATGCTCTCGTTGGCTGTCTTCATATTCATCACCAAACCCACTGGCTTCAGGTCATCTATAAGTCTTTGCTAGGTAAAGTCCCGCCTTATCTCAGCTCACTGGTCACCATAGCAGCACCCACACGTAGCAAGCCCTCCAGCAGGTATATTTCACTGGTCATCCCCAAAGCCAACCCTTCTTTTGGCCGCCTTTCCTTCCAGTTCTCTGCTGCCAATGACTAGAACGAATTGCAAAAAAAAAACAACATATATATAAAAAAATAAAAATAATAATAAAAAAAAATAAAAAATCACTGAAGCTGGAGACTCATATCTCCCTCACTAACTTTAAGCATCAGCTGTCAGAGCAGCTTACCCATCATTGCACCTGTCCACAGCCCATCCGTAAATAGCCCACCCAACTACCTCATCCCCATATTATTATTATTTTTGCTCCTTTGCACCCCAGTATCTCTACTTGCACATCTATCACTCGTGTTAATTGCTAAATTGTAATTATTTCGCCACTATGGCCTATTTATTGCCTTACCTCCCTAATCTTAGTACATTTGCACACACTGTACATAGATCTTTCTATTGTGTTATTGACTGTGTTTGGTTATCCCATGTGTAACTATTTTGTTTGTGTTGCACTGCTGTGCTTTATCTTGGCCAGGTCACAGGTCATCCTGGCCTTCCTGGTTAAATAAAAATAAATAAACACACATTTAAAAGTTTTGGGTCACTTTGAAGTGTCCATGTTTTGAAAGAAAAGTTTTTTTTAAAAGTGTCCATTAGAATATAATTATCAGAAATAAAGTGTCGACATTGTTAATTTTGTAACAAACTATTGTTGCTGGAAACAGCTGATTTTGTATGGAATATCTACATTGGTGTAGAGGCCCATTATCAGCAACCATCACTCCTGTGTTCCAATGGCACGTTGTGATAGCTAATCCAAGTTTATCATTTTAAAAGGCTAATTGATCATTAGAAAACCCTTTTGCAATTATGTTAGCTCAGCTGAAAACAGTTGTGCTGATTTAAGAGGCAATTTTCTTTTTTATAATAATAATTTTCAAAAAAAAGGCCTTTAGACTAGTTGAGTATCTGGAGCATCAGCATTTGTGGGTTCGATTACAGGCTCAAAACAGCCAGAAACAAATAACTTTCTTCTGAAACTCGTCAGTCTATTCTTGGTCTGAGAAATGAAGGCTATTCCCCATGCGTGAAATTGCCAAGAAACTGAAGATCTCGTACAACGCTGTGCTGTGTACTTCTCCCTTCACAGAACAGAGCAAACTGGCTCTAACCAGAATAGAAAGAGTGAGAGGCCCAGGTGCACAACTGAGCAAGAGGACAAGTACATTAGAGTGTCTAGTTTGAGAAACAGACGCCTCAAGTCTGTTCCTCAAGGATGGATCAACGACATTGTAGTTACTCTACACTCGTAACCTAAATGACAGCACCCGCAAAACACCAGTCTCAACGTCAACAGTGAAGAGGCAACTCCGGGATGCTGGCCTTCGAGGCAGAGTTCCTCTGTCCAGTGTCTGTGTTCTTTTGCCCATCTTAATCTTTTCTTTGTATTGGCCAGTCTGAGATATGGCTTTTTCTTTGAAACTCTGCCTAGAACGCCAGCATCCCGGAGTCGCCTCTTCACTGTTGACGCTGGTGTTTTGCAGGTACTGTCATTTAGGTTACTAGTGTGGAGTAACTACAATGTTATTGATCCATCCGCAGTTTCTTATCACAGGCATTAGTCCGTAACGGTCTTAAAATCACAATTAGCCTCATGGTGATCAAGCCTCAATTTCCTTCCTCTCCATTAGGAAGGATGCCTGTATCTTTGTAGTGACTGGGTGTATTGATACACTATCCAAAGTGTAATAACTTCACCATTCAACTTGTTAAGCAAATGTTTACTCCTGAACTTATTTAGTCCTGCCATAACAAAGGGGTTCAATACTTATTGACTCAAGACATTTCAGCTTTTCATTTTTAATAAATAAAAAAGTCTAAAAGCATAATTCCTCTGACATTATGAGGTAGTGTGTGTAGGCAGTGACAACACATCTCAATGTCATCCATTTTCAATTCAGGCTATAAGACAACATGTGAAAAAAGTCCAGGGGTGTGAATACTTTCCTGAAGGCACTGTATTTAAGGGCATTTTATAAATGTATTGACAGTTCTGAAAAAAAAGAGCGGGATACAGGCAGGTGGGAAAAACAATGGAAAGGGTGGGCATGGGTATTGAACCCCAGTCTCCATTTGGGAGATTCATACATGTGAGGGGAGTGTTACTACACAACAGTAACACTTCTATGCATCAATATCTACTTGATCCAATGCTCTTACTGGACTGTTCACTTTATGTATAACATGGCACAGCCCATAGACATCTGTCAAAGGCCAGACATTTCTAACATGACCATGGTACTTTGAGCTTGACTCTTAAAACACTTCTGTCAGACTTGCCTGTGAGATGCTTTCTTCTGTGGTGCGAGCTTGTATTCTTCTGGAAACCACCGTCTTGAGTAGCGGGACACATACACAAATTAAACTCTGCTCCTTCTCAGAAATGACATCACATAGCAGCAATATTTGTCTGTTTGAAGACACTGTTGTTTCATATATTTATGAAGTAAGGCATTGAACAGGTCATTGCCTTTAGAAAGCTAAATGTAACCTCGTTCAAGCAAGTTGCTAAGCAGAAGAGAATCTGCTAAATTAACAAAATGCATGAAAGTGCATGAATACCACAGTTCACACCAAGGCACTTGAAAATTGATAAATAGCCTTTAAAGGAGTAGTTCACTATTTTACAACTTGATGTTAGATGGTTTCTCACCCTGAAAGTAGTCTATGGGCCGGGAGAAACTGTAGTCCATGGTTCAGTTCTCTTTAAACAGCCATTACAAACTTCAGCTAACTTTAGCCACTGCTAGCTAACTTAAGTCTACTCCACATATGTTTATGTTACTTAAAAAAGGTGATTTAAAAAAAATCGAACAAAAACAAACATGCTCACAGGCCATCACTTCCATATATTTTTTAGCTAGTGGCTAAAGTTAACTTAAGTTTGTAATGGCTGTTAAAAGAAAACTGAACCATGGACGATAGTTTCTCCAGGCCCATAGACTACTTTCAGGGTGAGGAACCTAACATCAAGTTGTAAAAATAATGAACAACTCCTTTAAGTGTGCTAAAATAGGCTAAGAAAGCTCCACACAGTACTTTGTGGGTCTGTAATTCCCTGTTCCAACTAATCCTAACTGACAGATACCATTACACCTGGACGTGATACAGCATTTGGTTAAAAATTGCATTTCAAAAGCGTGGGAAAATGCACTTCGTAGGAGGGTGAGAGTTCTCAGCTGTCCGATTAGGGCTAGAGGGTTGGCCAGTTAGTTGCATCACTTCGGCTAGACAGCGTCACACACACAATAAAAATAATAATATACAGTATATGTCATTTAGCAGAATCTCTTATCCATAGCAACTTAGTCATGCATACATATACTTTATGCATGAGTGGCCCCAGCGGGAATCGAAGCCACAGCCTTTGGGTTGGAAGTGCCATGCTCTACCGACAGCCACACACACCTGCAACTGCCCTGCGCCTGTTCTCTATCCATCTGAGTTGACTGAGCCAGAGACACATTGGACTGACCACTCTCTCTGAGGACATACTGACTGACTTGGGTAAACAGGTGAAGTACCTATGCCTTAGCGACACACACACACACACACCTGCAAAGCTCCTTGATCGTGCTCACGTCGATGATCCTGTAGTGGAGGTGGTGCATGAACTGGGGCATGTACTTGTCCAGGAACTTCTTGTCAGCGTGCACAGAGTTCCCTGTTGGGAAAAAGAAAGCACCAGTCATTCAGTTTTGGATGTGTCGAAAGTGCTACGATGCTTCCTCAGCAAGAAAAATATATATTTTCCACTCAGTGGCATAGGAGGACCTTTGCATGGCAAAGGATAAGTGAAATTTTGCAAATTGACAAAATAAATGGTAACAGTGTTAACCTGTTGGGGATAGGGGGCAGTATTTGCACGGCCGGATAAAAAAACGTACCCGATTTAATCTGGTTACTACTCCTGCCCAGTAACTAGAATATTCATATAATTGTTTGATTTGGATAGAAAACACCCTAAAGTTTCTAAAACTGTTTGAATGGTGTCTGTGAGTATAACAGAACTCATTTGGCAGGCCAAAACCTGAGAAGATTCCAAACAGGAAGCGCTCTCTCTGACTATTTCTTGGCCTTCTTGATCATCTCTATCCAAAACGGGGGATCTCTGGCATAACGTGACATTTTCTAACGCTCCCATAGGCTCTCAGAAGGCGCCAGAACGTTGAATGGTGACTTTGCAGGCCATGGCTGAAAAACAGTAGCGCATTTGGATAGTGGTCGATCTGAGAACAATGAGACCTGGGCGCGTGCACGAGCCGACACCATGTTTTTATTTTTTCATCTTTGAACGAAAACACGCTTTCCCGGTCGGAATATTACCGCTTTTTTACGAGAAAAATGGCATAAAAATTGATTTTAAACAGCGGTTGACATGCTTCGAAGTACGGTAATGGAATATTTAGAATTTTTTTGTCACGAAATGCGTCGTGCTCGTCACCCTTATTTACCCTTTCGGATAGTGTCTTGAACGCACGAACAAAACGCCGCTATTTGGATATAACAATGGATTATTTGGGACCAAACCAACATTTGTTATTGAAGTAGAAGTCCTGGGAGTGCATTCTGACGAAGAACACCAAAGGTAATAACATTTTTCTTATAGTAAATCTGACTTTGTTGAGTGCTAAACTTGCTGGGTGTCTAAATAGCTAGCCCTGTGATGCCGGGCTATCTACTGAGAATATTGCAAAATGTGCTTTCACCGAAAAGCTATTTTAAAATCGGACATAGCGAGTGCATAGAGGAGTTCTGTATCTATAATTCTTAAAATAATTAATGTTTTTTGTGAACGTTTATCGTGAGTAATTTAGTAAATTCACCGGAAGTGTTCGGTGGGAATGCTAGTCACATGCTAATGTAAAAAGCTGTTTTTTGATATAAATATGAACTTGATTGAACAAAACATGCATGTATTGTATAACATAATGTCCTAGGGTTGTCATCTGATGAAGATCAAAGGTTAGTGCTGCATTTAGCTGTGGTTTGGGTTTATGTGACATTATATGCTAGCTTGATAAATGGGTGTCTGATTATTTCTGGCTGGGTACTCTGCTGACATAATCTAATGTTTTGCTTTCGTTGTAAAGCCTTTTTGAAATCGGACAGTGTGGTTAGATTAACGAGAGTCTTGTCTTTAAAATGGTGTAAAATAGTCATATGTTTGAGAAATTGAAGTAATAGCATTTCTAAGGTATTTGAATATCGCGCCACGGGATTCCACTGGCCCAGAGAGGTTTAAAACATTCTAAACAAGGTGGTACCAAAAACAACTAGCCTTGTCCTAGAACTGTTCGTGCTGCTGCCAACTGCATTGCTTATTGTCAAGTCAAACATGTTTGGCATGACAACGAGTGGCAAGGAGTTGGCATGATAGCCCAAACAGATCTGGCACCCAGGGAAACTCCCCGTTTCCCCCTGTTTTCAGAGTGTTTTCTACTGAATACTACGCAGGTGTGACAGTGTTTTAATGACGGTATTCTCTACATTTATAGTCCAGTGAAGAAAGAAGGCAACTCACCTGCAAGGGGACAGTGGCCCGGTGGGGTGTGCTGTCTGATGAAAGAGAGGAACTCGTACTCAGCCTGCTGCAGCGAGATCTTACTGTCCCTCACTGCCTGTGTCAACCCAGACTGGGAAACAGCATGCACAGGGGTAAGTATACACTATTAAAATCAACAAAAAAAAAAAAATCTGAATCCGAAAAAATGGAATAGGCATTGCGGTGCTCATGTGAATTTGCTTTATTTTTCAGCTTCAGACCAATGCCTATTCTCATTTTTTTTTTCATGGTTTTTACACCGGAAGGTGATTAAGCAACATTACTCTAGAACATTATAAAATAGCTTAACACATGCTCTCCTTGTGAACCCTACAAAGTTGTGCATTTTATTTATTGATAAGATCCCAGCTGATAATCCTACTGATCATTGCTCAAAGCAAATTGAGAGAGCAAGGAAACAAAGACTGAATATTTACTAGGCAATTTAATACACAATGTAGCTGGCTAGATGACAGCGTGAAATATGGATGAGCTGTTCTCAATGGAAGGGTTCTGAAATATTCTCTTCCATGAGAGTCAGAGCTGAGCCGTATCCACAAAGCATCTAAGAGTAGACAATTGGTCATAAGTGCTGAGCATAGTGACAACATAATCTAGACCAGGGCTTAAAATTAACACCTGCGGGTAGATTGACATTGGTAGGTAAAATGTTAATTTCACCAGCCACGTCGGAGGGTGTCAGGGCTCCACATGCATTTCAGAATAAAAAGAGTCAAGTATGATCAAATGTATAGTAAAATAAATGCTGCAGTAGCTGTTCTCAAAGTATTTCTGCCGTTTTGTTTCATAGCTGGTAAATTAATCGCACAAAGTCAAATAACTACGAATCCTGTAGCCTATTCCAACTCGCGCTGCAACACTGCCTGGCTGGGGGCTGTGCGCACGTGAAGAGCGGAGTGAAATAATCATTTTTAGAAGCGCTGCGCACAGGCATGAAATTGGTTTAATTTACTTGAAACGAAAGTCTGAGACTCTGTCCTTGTGTTTCTTGGCGATTTACATTGTTTTGTTCACAAGCTAGGTTGTTTTTCTATGTTTGAGTATCAACTATTAGGGAAAAGACGACAACGCTTCTACTAGTCAGACTCAATCACATTGGAGTCGGGTTTGTGCCAGTCACATTATCACGGTAACCTCCCACCCCGTTTTGTTAGAGGCAAAAAAAATATTTTGGCTTGTAAAAAAATCTGAGTGGCTATTTGGAAGGGCACACACACCTGTCTATATAAGGTCCCAAAGTTGACAGCGCATGTCAGAGCAAAAACCAAGCCATGATGTTGAAGGAATTGTCCGTGGAGCTCCGAGACAGGATTGTGTCGAGGACAGATCTGGGGAAGGGTAAAAAAAAAATCTGCAGCATTGAAGGCCCACAAGAACACAGTGGCCTCCATCATTCTTAAATGGAAGAAGTTTGGAACCACCAAGGCACTTCCTAGCTGGCCGCCCAGCCAAACTGAGCAATCGGGGGAGAAAGACATTGGTCCGGGAGCTGACCAAGAACCCGATAGTCAATCTGACAGAGCAACAGAGTTCCTCTGTGGAGATGGGAGAAACTTCCAGAAGGACAACAATCTTTGCAGCACTCCACTAAATCAAGCATTTATGGTAGAGTGGCCAGACGGAAGCCACTCCTCAGTAAAAAAGGCACATGACAGCCCGCTTGGAGTTTGCCAAATGGCATCTAAAGTCTCTCAGACCATGAGAAACAAGATTCTCTGGTCTGATGAAACCAAGATTGAACTCTTTGGTCTGAATGACAAGCATCACTTCTGGAGGAATCATGGCACCACCCCTACGGTGAAGCATGGTGGTGGCAGTATCATGCTGTGGGGATGTTTTTCAGCGGTAGGTACTGGGAGACTAGTCAGGATCGAGGGAAAGATGAATGAAGCAAAGTACAGGGAGATCCTTGATGAAAACCTGCTCCAGAGCACTTGGGACCTCAGACTGGGATGACGGTTCACCTTCCAACAGGACAACAACCCGAAGCACACAGCCAAGACAACACAGGAGTGGCTTCGGGACATGTCTGAATGTGCTTGAGTGGCCCAGCCAGAGGCCGTACTCGAACATCTGTGGAGAAAAGTCAAGGGGTCTGAATTCTTTCCGAATGCACTGTATATACGCATTCGGAATGTATTCACACCCCTTGACTTTTTCAAATTGATTAAATGTTTTACTCATCTACACACAATACAGGTATTGTGGTTGTTGGCACTAAGATAATGTCACTAAGTGTGTCACCGATTGAAGAATTATGGAACATAATTTACAGTTGAAGTCAGAAGTATACATACACCTTAGCCAAATACATTTAAACTCAGTTTTTCACAATTCCTGACATTTATTCCAAGTAAAAATTGCCTGTCTTAGGTCAGTTAGGATCACTACTTTATTTTAAGAATGTGAAGTGTCAGAATAATAGTAGAGAGAATGATTTATTTCAGCTTTTATTTATTTCATTCCATTCCCAGTGGGTAAGAAGTTTACATACACTCAATTAGTATTTGGTAGCATTGCCTTGAAATTATTGAACTTGGGTCAAACGTTTTGGGTATCCTTCCACAAGCTTCCCACAATAAGTTGGGTGAATTTTGACCCATTCCTCCTGACAGAGGTGGTGTAACTGAGTCAGGTTTGTAGGCCTCCTTGCTCGCACATGCTTTTTCAGTTCTGCCCACAAATGTTCTATGGGATTGAGGTCAGGGCTTTATGATGGCCACTCCAATACCTTGACTGTTGTCCTTTAGCCATTTTGCCACAACTTTGGAAGTATGCTTGGAGTCATTGTCCATTTGGAAGACCCATTTGCGACCAAGCTTTAAGTTCTTGATTGATGTGGATATGTTGAAGCAACATCAATACATCATTTTTCATCCTCATGATCCTCATCTATTTTGTGAAGTGCACCAGTCCCTCCTGCAGCAAAGCACACCCACAACATGATGCTGCCACCCCCATGCTTCACGGTTGGGATGGTGTTCTTCGGCTTGCAAGCCTCCCCCTCTTTCCTCCAAACATAAGGATGGTCATCATGGCCAAACAGTTCTATTTCTGTTTCATCAGACCAGAGGACATTTCTCCAAAAAGTAAGATCTTTGTCCCCATGTGCAGTTGCAAACTGTAGTCTGGCTTTTTTATGGCAGTTTTGGAGCAGTGGCTTCTTCCTTGCTGAGCAGCCTTTCAGGGTATGTCGATATAGGACTCGTTTTACTGTGGATATAGATACTTTGTACCTGTTTCCTCCAGCATCTTCACAAGGTCCTTTGCTGTTGTTCTGGGATTGATTTGCACTTTTCGCACCAAAGTAAGTTCATCTCTAGGAGAGAGAACGCATCTCCTTCCTGAGCGGTATGACGGCTGCGTGGTCCCATGGTGTTTATATTTGCGTACTATTGTTTGTACAGACGAACGTGGTACCTTCAGGCGTTTGGAAATTGCTCCCAAGGATGAACCAGACTTGTGGAGGTCTACAATTTTCTTTCTGAGGTCTACAATGATTTTATTTAGATTTTCCCATGATGTCAAGCAAAGAGGCACCGAGTTTGAAGGTAGGCCTTGAAAAACAGCCACATGTACACCTCCAATTGACGTCAATTAGCCTATCAGAAGCTTCCAAAGCCATCACAACATTTTCTGGAATTTTCCAAGCTGTTTATTAAAGGCACAGTCAACTTAGTGTATGTGAACTTCTGACCCACTGGAATTGTGATACAGTGAATTATAAGCGAAATAATCTGTCTGTAAACAATTGTTGGAAAAATTACATGTGTCATGCACAAAGTAGATGTCCTAACCGACTTGCCAAAACTATCGTTTGTTAACAAGAAATTTGTGGAGTGGTTGAAAAACGAGTTAATGACTCAAACATAAGTGTATGTAAACTTCCAACTTCAACTGTATGTACAATATGAATGTATTAACTATTCAGCTTGCTTGGTTTATGTATTGAGTAATTAAACTAATGACTTGAATTAGGAGACTTATTTGTGCTGGTGCAGCATCTTGTTCATTAGGCAAAATGCATCTGACCATTTTAGTCTGTCTGAGACAACTTGCAATGAGGTGGCATAGGCAGTCCCAATTCTCCATCTTTTTCCATTCACTTGCAAACTTTCTAACATTGATTTTTACAGTGGTGTTAATTCCTTCCAGCCAATATTTACACCAATGCCAAAGTTCACATTTCAGGAAAAGGGTAGGGAATCGGGACCTAGACAATGTTCCACACGTTATGCTTACATTGCCATGATGTTCTTTACACCAGTCGTCCATCCCGTCCAGCAGTTCGCTGGTTGTGTTGATTATCAAATTGGGACCCTGTCAAAACAACTTTCATGTCATTCTTCACATAATGTACAGGGGAAGAAAATGCAACCAATTGAATGACAGTCTAGCATCCCAAATGGCACCCTATTCCCTGTGTAGTGCACTACTTTTGTCCAGGACCCTTAAGGCTCTGGTCAAACGTAGACCACTAAGTAGGCAATAGGAATTTGGGTGGCAGCCAGAATGCAAATTACCTCAGATAAAACATTTAATTCTGAATCTGTTATGATGCACGCCATCTCAATGATCTGGTCCTTCTCTATGTCCAGTCCTGTCATCTGAAAAAAATAATGTACATGATAAGAGAAAATGGTGTAGGTCTACTGTAGCTAATATCCATAAAGAAGACATTCCCATTCAAAATGCAATGTTATAGTAAACAACTACATCACCGAAAATGCACCATCATTCTGCTCTGGCCTTTTCCTGCTTTCCATAACATGCAAGAGAATCATGAGGCATTTAGAATGCTAGATACTAACGTTAATCATGACACTTAAAATGGCAGGTATGTTTAGCTAGTTAGATAGTTACAGTACAGCATTTGAATCTCAGCCTTAGAAAACCGTTACATTACACTGACAAAATAATGACTAGGTTGACAGCTCACTGCAGTGGGAGTGATGGATTTGTGGCAAAACGCATGTATAACAGATTTTGTAATTTGCTAGCTAATAAAGACAATAACAAACTATGACGTCTGCGAAAATGATTATCTGAGAGAAGCAGACATTTGATGTGGACTAGCTAAAAAGCTAACACCATGGTGTTAATTATACTAACACTAGCCAACCAGCTATGGATACCTATCAAAAGTTGTTAGCCGCAAAATTACCTCATTTACAGTTGTCACTCTCAGGCCAAGTTCTGTCTGGACAGCTAACTAGTATGTTTTTGTTTAGCTAACTTAGCTATAGCCTACCTAACAGCTAACAGTTGTTAGTTAACTACCAGTAATGGACAAACCCGTTGCAATTGCTAGCTTCAAGCTAGCAAGGCACGTTAACGTTACCTCCAAGTCCACCCACACCATCCTCTGCCTCATTCCAGGGTCTGACCGCGAAGATGACATTTTCTTGCGGTAAGTGGAGATATTATCTACAAAAATATTCAGCCCGGTCCGTTTCGACGCTTGGCCTTTCCTCTGCACAGAACTATAAGCGCAGTTCCGACTTGTGCTTGACTGCAAAAATAAATGTCGACTGGGTGAAAACCTTTGACTGCTGCTTGGGCGAAGAGTAGGAAAATTCGCAAACTTGCAAAGAAGTTTCGAGCTGAAAGACCACGCTGATGCTCGAGTGCACAAGAACGCCGGCATCCTGGATCAACTTCCGATCTAAACTGTCGTAAAACCGTTGCGTCAGCAATATCTCAAGCGTGCATGGAATGTGTTGCCTAGCATGCATACTTCTTAGATGTAGAAAGTATTTTCATGTCCAACAACTGCACCGATTTAAATAATCAACTGATCGGGTATTTACAAGGCATGGCATTAACTATTGTTTGTACTGAATGGTTGTATATCGAAGCAATGGCATGGTTTGAGAGAGGTGGGTGCTGCTCGACGTGTTGTGTATGACTTGTAATACACGGCCATCTTATCAGCGTCTTATTGTCCCCAGATTGTGACATGACACCCCCGTTCTCCCACTACCCACCACTCGCATTCAAAACGAAAGAACATGACAATATTGTGCATGAAAAACAAGTAATTACAAGCAATCAATATGCACAAGGGGAAATAGTTTGTAACAAAAGAGGGAACACTGTACATGTGAAATAAATGTATATTGTTGTGTTAGGTATGTTTTTTCCTACACTGAGTTGAATGTGATTTAAGAAAATGATATGAATTGCTCAATATGTATTTTTTTTAGGCACAACAGTACATTTTCTTGCCAAGATGAAAAATACATGATGGTTGCCTTGAGGAAGTGTGTCACCTATTTTGGTCCCTAACATCCAAAAAGGGTTTTCTGAAAATATATTGAGATTTTATAGAATTAAAATATATATCTAAAACCAAGTGCAGTGCAGATAAACAGGAGCGCCTGTCAGGCCGTCATACAAAACAGCTTACTGCAGACGCCGACAGGTTTGATCCACTTTGCTGGATGGCTAAACAGCAGTATTAGCCAAGTACATAACAACAAGCAGTTTCCGCAGACACTCTTCAAAGTTTAATCCACAGTGGGGCTCACACGATCAAATCCCCCCGTTTCTCACATTCTAAAACATAGAAAAACATACATCAGATCCTGATGTACAGTGCTGTCGTTGAAGAAACTGCCTTAGGCATATTTGTATTCAGACTGAGGAGAAGCAGTTGTCTTCTTCACCACTGTGAATGAACTCTAGGGCACAGAATGATGTATGAGTCAACATCTGCCTTGGAAATGGCACCCTATTTCCTATTTAGTGCACTACTTTTGACCAAGTTCCATAGGAACATAGGAAATAGGGTGCCATTTGGGACGCATATAAACTTCACACTAGTTGAACTCAGGGGCCATCTCCATGTCTGAAGTGATACTGGCCATGTGTGACAGATTCAATGTTCTTCTGCTCGACCAGGCGACCATGGGACATGGGTTGTGACATCAGCGAGACAGGAAATTGCACCAGCTGCCCCAGGCAAATGAACAGTGTAAAAGGCCAGGGACATCTGGGTCTTATTCACTAGGCACCAAATGGAAGAAAACAGACTAAAACGGAGAGGGACTATACCAGCATTTGTCCAATAAGAAACACAATTTTTTAGTTTTCCGTTGGCAAAACATTTCTCTACGTTGTGCGCTAATGAATATGACCCATATTCATTGGGCACCAAACAGAAGGTGGCTTGGTCAAAATAAGTGCACTATATACGGAAAAGCGTGCCTTTTGGGACAGAGTGTTGTCATCACAGCAATGTGATGCAACACTAATGCAACAGATAGACAGACACTGCGTTCACTTCTTTGGAGCATGATGTGTTTGATGTCAGCCATTTTACTTTCACTTCTTTGGAGCACGATGTGTGTGATGGGACATGACAGCACAGGTTGACTTAAAGTGATGGCCCTGTGTAGCATAAATGTCCTACAAAATGCGTTCAGGATGACTTCTGAATAATACAAGGGTCATTTAATATGCTGTACAGGTGCTAAAGGCTGCTTCAGTGTCCTGTTGAGACAGGCTGACCTAATATGGACACAGTACAGTTGCATGGCACTCATTGAAGGCCCTAATCAAACTTGGATATTATCTTTTTTTCTGCATGACATAGTTGATTTTGATTTGGCTGGAGATCTTGTCTGAGTTACGAATGCACTACCTGGTTCATTCCCCTCAGAATACCCAGCAGCCAGAAATGTATAGGCCTATGTACTGTAACGATATGGCCACATATTCTGTATTGGTCACAGGAGTAGGAGTAAGTTGCCCCTATTGCTGATCTTGGGTAGGCTTTGCATTTTCCTCACAAATGGTAAAGGTCAGGATTGGGTGAGGGGAAGCTGATCCTAGATCTGTACCTAGGAGAAACTTCACAACGGAGCTTGGTTGTAGCTGTATGCTTTTCACAAGGCTAGTTCCAAACTGAGCCTTTGGATGGTGCAAGAGCATTGCTAATGTTTCATATTGCTGTAAGTGTAGAAATGGTTGGAAGATCTGTAAACAAATGTTTATAATTACTGTATTGCAGTGTCCCTTTTGGTAGGTACTTTATTTAACCATAATAGTCTTTGTATTTGGCGCATGTGACAAATACGATTTGATTTGATTTGATTTTGGGTTTTCCTTGTTAAGTCACGTGGTCAGGAAAATATCAGGGCAGTACTGAGGAATGAACTGATGCTTTAATTCAAATTCAGGTTTAGCTTTAGCATAGATTTAGACAAGTGAAGAATAAGACAGTTGTTTTTATCTGAAAGCATATTGGAAGCATCCATATAACAATCGGTTTATCTTCCTCTCCAACTCACTCCATGATTGACTTCATGACTGAAGAAGCTAGAAAAGGAACACTTGATTATGAATCAGTATGAAAGTCATTTTATTGTGCTTCATTTTTTTCAAGACATACTGTTCTCTTCCTATGCTCTTTTGACCCTGACAACAGAAAATTGGCTTTGCTGTTACGATAGTTTGGCATTAGAAAGACAAAGCCTGAAATCGGAGGAAAAAGAAAACCAGGGACGACGAAATGAGAAGTGAATGAATCAGACAAGCCTTGGGAGGTTTGCTAAGGTTACCAGTGTTATTTGGTGCATTTGATATGCTTTTATTTTGTGATGTGCTCTGTTCATCATTTGTATGTAGGTACTGTAGACCTATGTGTACACTTTGGCCCTGAGGCCTGAACTGCAGTCAGGAAACCTCTCTCTCCTCTCTCTCTCTTCTCTCTCTCTCCTCTCTCTCTCTCCTCTCTCTCCTCTCTCTCTCTCTCTCTCTCTCTCTCTCTCTCTCTCTCTCTCTCTCTCTCTTCTCTTCTCTTCTCTCTCTCTCTCTCTCTCTCTCTCTCTCTCTCTCTCTCTTCTCTTCTCTCTCTCTCTCTCAGGCCTGAACTGCTATCAGAGGCAGACAATGCCACCCGTGTGTGTGTGTGTATCTGTACATGGAGTACCTTGGTATATGCAGGTATCTGCACTTCATATATGCAAGTATGTGCCTCATGTTGGGTATGCTAGAGAGGACCTGTGTATCTCGCTATAGTCGTCAGGCAACACTATCTTCTCAGTGTGAGAGCATGCTTTCAATTTACACAGATCACTGCGCAGTGGGCGCCTAAAAAGTAATAACCCAAGTCCTTGGAAAAGCACTGATGGGTGAAATTGTAAAAAATAATCGCATTTACTATTTGCCATGCAAGTCTGCTGACGATACTACTACTATAATTAGTAGAGGAAGAAATTGTCATAATTGTCACATTGTTGTATGAAGAATATGACAACAACAATGAACATATCTCCACAATGGCCCTTGAATGAGACCTTGGAATTACATTAATTACTTGTGGTATTTCATGCTTTTCAAAAGAGTATGCCTGCAAAAGCAGGGATGAAAGGAAGAAAGAGAGAGAGAAAGAAATTAAGAAAAAAGAAAGTGAGTGAGTGAATGGTAATACATACTAAGATTGATAGGTGTGATTGTCTGTTGCTGTTGAGCTGGCTTTAACTGTAACTAAGAGGAAGCTGTTGCTAGGGCGAACATGTAGTCATCCCAACAATCACAAAGTACTGCAGTGCCCCAGGTCTTGAAAAGGAAAAATGTAACTGATTTAAAGTATAAGGGGATATCGGTGAACAAATGCCATGGTCAAGGCTACGATGGCGCCAGTACAATGAGTGGAGCTTACTTAGGTGTGCGAAAGCTCATATCAGACCGAGAGCCCAGTGTTTATTATGTAGGCTAGTTCTTTCTGAATTTTAGTTTACAAAACAATCTCTCTGTAGGAGCGACAGTTACAGGGATGGTAAAAACAGCTTGATTGCCGTAGCAACATCAGGGAAACTGGGCAAAAGAGAGGGGTGCTTCAAATACAGCAGTTCTGCAACATCTTTAATTGAGCCTCTCATTCTCCTTAATTGCCGGCCTCAACTCGTTATGTATGTCACGCTTGTCGTACGAACTGAAAGCATACTCGGACCAACGTGCAGCGTGATCTGGGTTCCACATCTTTATTAGTGAAACGCACAAAACAGCAAACGAAACGTGAAGTCATGGAGTGCTCACAGGCAACTACACAGAAACAAGATCCCACAAAACACAATGGGGAAATGGCTGCCTAAATATGATCCCCAATCAGAGACAACGCTAAACTGCTGCCTCTGATTGGGAACCATACCAGGCCAACATAGAAATAAATAACCTAGACTAGAACACCCCCCCTAGTCACACCCCGACCTAACCAAAATAGAGAATAAAAAGGCTCTCTATGGTCAGGGCGTGACAAAGTAAAGAGATTAACTGTATAGGAAGCTCTGGGGAAAGGTATATCTGGATACTGGACAGCAAATAAATTGGCAGATGCAAAGAGATTATCATATTTAGCTGACAACAGTTTTTGAGGGCTTGAACAAAAAAAGTGGTTTGCGTTTTTTTGTTCATACTGGTGAACCGGTGTTTGAGTTGTGTGGTTGCGATATCAACTGTCTCTTATCTCTGGTATACAGTGCCTTCTTGAAATATTCAGACCCCTTTACTTTTTCCACATTTTGTTACGTTACAGCCTTATTCTAAAGTAGATTAAAAAAATATACATATTCAACAATCTACACACACTACCTCATAATGAAGCGAAAAAATATTTACATAAGCATCCAGACCCTTTGCTATGAGACTCCAACCATCTCTGCAGCACTCCACCAATCAGGCCTTTATGGTAGAGTGGCCAGACGGAAGCCCCTCCTCAGTAAAAGGCACATGACAGCCCACCTGGAGTTAGCCAAAAGGCACCTAAAGACTCTCAGACCATGAGAAACAAGATTGTCTGCTCTGAAGAAACCAAGACTGAACTTTGGCCTGAATGCCAAACGTCACGTCCGGAGGAAACCTGGCACCATCCCTACGGTGAAGTATGGTGGCAACATCATGCTGTGGGGATGTTTTTCAGAGCCAGGGACTGGGAGACTAGTCAGTCTCCCAGTCTAGGGAAAGATGAATGGAGCAAAGTACAGAGAGATCCTTTATGAAAACCTGCTCCAGAACGCTAAGGACCTCAGACTGGGGCGAAGGTTTCACTTCCAACAGGACGACGACCCTAAGCACACAGCCAAGACAACACAGGAGTGGCTTCGGGACAAGTCTGAATGTGCTTGAGTGGCCCAGCCAGAGCCCGATCGAACATCTCTGGAGAAACCTGAAAATAGGTGTGCAGCAACGCTCCCCATCCAACCGGACATAGTTTGAGAGGATCTGCAGAGAATGTGAGAAATTCCCCAAGTACAGGTGTGCCAAGCTTGTGTCATACCCAAGAAGACTCGATGCTGTAATCACTGCCAAAGGTGCTTCAACTTTACTGAGTAAAGGGTCTGAATACTTTATGAATTTGCAAAAATGTTAAAAAAATATCTGTTTTTGCTTTGTCATTATGGGCTATTGTGTGTAGATTTAATCAAACATTTAATACTTTTTACAATAAGGCACATCGGCACTGCATCTTGGCATGCATCATTCAAGACTAAGTTTCAATTGTGTGCAGCACAATGGATATATAATGCACAATGAATGTCTCAGGAAAGACTGTCTGGGTTGGCAATACTTAGTATAGAAAACAGTTGGGCGAGCAACCTGGACCTACAGGCACTGGTGAAAAAGTTTGCACACACAAAATGAGGACTTCAGGAGAGTCTCTCAAATTGGATTTAATTTGATTTACCTTGAATATTGCAGCCCGTTTGTGTAGGCTATTAGCCAGATAAAACTGTTACGCGGAGCAGCACAGGGGAACCCAAGAGCAGACTCAGACGAGGAAACAGATGAATGAACCAAGGTATTTATTGTAACACAGGGAGATATGGAGTGCAGATCCGGGGAAGCTTGGATGAGTTGTAGGAAACCAGATGTGGAGGCTGAGGTTGGAGTGTGCTGGATTGGGACAGGGTAAACAGGTCCGGAGGGGAATCCAAGGGATTGGTGGTGTGGTGAGTCCGGAACAGGGTAGCAGGGTGGTGAGATGTGGAACAGGAGACAGATTCAGGGCGGCAAAACTGCAGTGAGAGGATAAACAGCATCAAGCAGGGAAACAGGTACAGCAGGGTAACAGGATCTTGAATAATAATGGCTAGAATCATAAACTGACTGACCAGAGATTACGATCTGGCTGAGTGAAAGTGGCAGAACTGAGGATTTGTAGAGGTGTTGATAATGGAACGAGTTGCAGCTGGTAGGGATCTGCTCTGACTCCAGCACACCTGTCTCCAACCACACAAACAGAAAGGGGGGGGGGAGAGAGAGAGTGTACTGGGGGAATGGCTTCAGGTCAAGCAGACACTGGATGACCACTAGGGGGTGTGGCAGGAGCAGATGTGACAAAAACCCGCTGAGTTCAACAAGAAATAGTGGCTGAATTTATCCTCAAGCCGATTCATTTTTCCCTCATTGTTAGGCTATTTGCTGTGTAATTTTTAGCACCTAAATCTTAGCTAAAGACAGTATATACTGTAGGTGTACATAGTATACTACATAATGAAACAATCTGTAGTAAGCTGGTTTGGATTGACTGTGGCATTAATAGGTTTTACTCACAACAACTTTCTATCCAAGCTGGGAGAGAGCGCGAGGACAGCTCATGTCATGCAGGTTCAGGTAGCCTATACAGGACAGCTGTATATAAAAAAAATCAATTGATAGCTGATTAGTATTCTGTTGGAACGAAAATTGATCTGACAATCTGCAATGTTTGAATTTCCAACTTTAATTACTCAAAAAGTAATTACATTATTGCCACCAGTCAGCAGTCTAAAAATGGCAGCATTGCGGCACTGTATAGCTTTGTGAAATGTTAGGCAAACGCCGACCTTACGAGGGCCCAGAGAAACTGCGTTACGCCAGTGCTGCAGTATATTAGTGGAAATCTATTGCAACACAGCTCTGCCTTGGCAAACGCACAAGAAAATAGCAATGGACTTGGTGCTCTTAATCAGATGTTAATAGCATCTCTCTCCAGCTTTAAAACAAGCATTTCAGAGCATAAACCAGTCTGTTTTTTTACAGTCCAGGCAGAGTTGTAGGATAGATAGGGGATTTAACAGAAACGAGTCACCTCTTACCGGTACACACATTTCAAAGATTAGAAGCCAATCCTGCACTCCAATGTAAGGCAGAGAGGGTAACTAGGCCCCTTGGGTGGCCCACTCAATAAGGAGCCAAGTGTACATTCTCTTTCCCTTACTTTTGATAAGTGTTGGCAATTTTTGCATGTAAATCTTGGTGGGGAAACAAACTTTTTTTTAATGCATGCCAGCAAAGCCACTACACAACACAACACTAAACAATACATTAATTGCACTATAATGGTGCGAAACGGTGCCCACAAACTGTTAGGGCCTACATAAAGCTGTCCCCGAGTGGCACAGTGGTCTAAAGCACTGCATCTCAGTGCTAGAGGTGTCACTACAGACCCTGGTTCGATTCCAGGCTGCATCACAACAGGCCATGATTGGGAGTCCCGTAGGGCTGCGCAAAATTGGCCCAGCGTCGACTGGGTAGGCCGTCATTGTAAATAAGAATTTGTTCTTAACTGACTTGCGAAGTGAAATAAACAGCAGAGCTTTCTTTTCAGCACCATGGAGAGATTCCTTACCACTGCTACACCTGGCTATCAGTGGAGCCTTGTCTGGACGCACATTTATTTATTTATTTTTTAATTTTTTATTTTACCTTAATTTTACCAGGTAAGTTGACTGAGAACACATTCTCATTTACAGCAATGACCTGGGGAATAGTTTCAGGGGAGAGGAGGGGGATGAATGAGCCAATTGTAAGCGTCATTGTCTGTTCATTCAGCCTCATTTATTGCTTTAAAAAAGAGTTCATGTGGTTTCTACTGAAAATTGAGGTCTACAAACTATGGCTTGAGGGAACGATGAGCGGATAAGACGCAATCCGTAATTTTGATTAAGACATTAATGAGCGAGCTAAGACGGACCTGGTCAATTTAACTATTTGTTCAGCACTTTTGAAAGTCAGAACCGTAGGATAAGGGTGCATATAAGCAGACAATGAAGCTCTTACAGTATTTGATGATGACACACCGTCATTTTGGAGCTGCCTTACTCAAGAGAGCAAAAAAGAGACGCGGCTTTATTTAATATTAAATATTTAATATTATTTAATATATTTATTCAATATTTATTTATTTTTTACATTGTTTGTAAACTGATATGTGACACGTATTAATGCCAAAATAACATGCAAAAAAGACAACAGGCAACATGTGGGGCACCTTCCACCGAATGATTGGTTGCCACAGCTGCTGTCTAATAAAGCATGGAGAGAACTCTAATTAGCAACACCAGCGGCAGAAGAAGCAGCATGGCTATCCATTTGATACCTCTCCTCTTCTGTATCCCGCCACTGCTACTACCGTAGATTATACCTGGGGTCGTATGTATCAAGCGTATCAGAATAGAATAACTGATGTAACCTTATTCATTGTGATGTAAAAGGCAAAACTGTTCCTAAATCAGCACTCATATGAGATGCTTCATGAATGAGCCCTGTTCTCGCATTACTGTCTAGGACCACCAGGGGGCAGTTGCTCACTCCTTTAACTCATCATGGGGAACACACAATGCCTTTGTGTGTTCTGAGCACTCTCTGTCTCTCGTCTCTCTCTGTTTTGAGATCTATCGCACCCTCCCTCTCTCCCTCCCTCTCTCTCTCTCTCTCTCTCTCTCTCACACGCACTCTCTTTCTCTGTCTCTCTATGCCATTCTATATCTCGCTCTCTCTTCTCTCTTCCCTTCAACCCCACTCTGTCTATCCCTCCCTCTGTCTCACTCTCTCTGTCCCTCTTTTACATACATACATGCATGCACACATGCACACATTCTCTCTCTCTTTCTGTTCTTTTGGTGGAATTCTAGCAGGCATAATGACTAAAAAATATTAAACAAATAAGCACTTAATGGGGAAAATAGTCTCTAAACCTTGTGGATATTAGTATTGACATTATTTGAGGTTGCCATGTGCGTCCGTTGCCAAGACTAGAATTAGAGCGGCCACGTTCATATCCATGTTAATGCATGTTGACATACTTATAATATAACATAAGATATTTAATGTATTTAATAATAGCATTACATTTACTATGGATAATAATGATGAGAACAGCTGTGGGAATTAGAAGATGTAGGTGTTATCTCACTGCTGTGTGTTGCGTTAGGACATTTTCTTCTTCTCCGCTACCTTTTGTTGTCGGTTTATTTCACACGGATGCTTGGGGAATAAAGTTAAATAATTTGACAAGAAAGATCAACTGGCATCTGAATTAGTAAAAACAGTGTTATTAGTGCCTTCACTTAATGGTCATTTAATGTACAGGTGCCATGAAGGCTGCTTCAGTGACTACACAGTTGTCTGGTGACCTGCTGAGGATGTCCTAATATGGACACCGTACACCTGCAAGGCACTTATTAAAGGCCCGACTCATGATCTGTTTTTCTGCTTTACATAGTTAATTTTGATTCGGCTGGAGATTTTGTCTGAGGTATGAACACACTACAGTGAGGGAAAAAAGTATTTTATCCCCTGCTGATTTTGTACGTATGCCCACCAACAAAGAAATGATCAGTCTATAATTTTAATGGTAGGTTTATTTGAACAGTGAGAGACAGAATAACAACAAAAAAATCCAGAAAAATGCATGTCAAAAATGTTATAAATTGATTTCCATTTTAATGAGGGAAATAAGTATTTGACCCCCTCTCAATCAGAAAGATTTCTGGCTCCCAGGTGTCTTTTATACAGGTAACGAGCTGAGATTAGGAGCCCACTCTTAAAGGGAGTGCTCCTAATCTCAGCTTGTTACCTGTATAAAAGACACCTGTCCACAGAAGCAATCAATCAATCAGATTCCAAACTCTCCAGCATGGCCAAGACCAAAGAGCTCTCCAAGGATGTCAGGGACAAGATTGTAGACCTACACAAGGCTGGAATGGGCTACAAGACCATCGCCAAGCAGCTTGGTGAGAAGGTGACAACATTTGGTGCGATTATTCGCAAATGGAAGAAACACAAAAAAACGGTCAATATCCCTCGGCCTGGGGCTCCATGCAAGATCTCATCTCGTGGAGTTGCAATGATCATGAAAACGGTGAGGAATCAGCCCAGAACTACACAGGAGGATCTTGTCAATGATCTCAAGGCAGCTGGGACCATTATCACCAAGTAAACAATTGGTAACACACTACGCCGTGAAGGACTGAAATCCTGCAGCGCCTGCAAGGTCCCCCTGCTCAAGAAAGCACATATACATGCCCGTCTGAAGTTTGCCAATGAACATCTGAATGATTCAGAGGACAACTGGGTGAAAGTGTTGTGGTCAGATGAGACCAAAATGGAGCTCTTTGGCATCAACTCAGCTCGCCGTGTTTGGAGGAGGAGGAATGCTGCCTATGACCCCAAGAACACCATCCCCACCGTCAAACATCAAGGTGGAAACATTATGCTTTGAGGGTGTTTTTCTGCTAAGGGGACAGGACAACTTCACTGTATCAAAGGGACGATGGACGGGGCCATGTACCGTCAAATCTTGGCTGAGAACCTCCTTCCCTCAGCCAGGGCATTGAAAATGGGTCGTGGATGGGTATTCCAGCATGACAATGACCCAAAACACACGGCCAAGGCAACAAAGGAGTGGCTCAAGAAGAAGCACATTAAGGTCCTGGAGTGGCCTAGCTAGTCTCCAGACCTTAATCCCATAGAAAATCTGTGGAGGGAGCTGAAGGTTCGAGTTGCCAAACGTCAGCCTCGAAACCTTAATGACTTGGAGAAGATCTGCAAAGAGGAGCGGGACAAAATCCCTCCTGAGATGTGTGCAAACCTGGTGGCCAACTACAAGAAACGTCTGACCTCTGTGATTGCCAACAAGGGTTTTGCCACCAAGTACTAAGTCATGTTTTGCAGAGGGGTCAAATACTTATTTCCCTCATTAACCTCTTGGCGTTCCCCTAGGATAGGGGGCGCTAAAGCGATTTTTGAAAAAAATTCGTGCCCATTTTAAACGGCCTCCTACTCAAACTCAGAAGCTAGGATATGCATATAATTAATACTTGTGGATAGAAAACACCCTAAAGTTTCTAAAACTGTTTGAATGGTGTCTGTGAGTATAGCAGAACTCATATGGCAGTCAAAACCCCGAGACAGATCGAAACAGGAAGTGGAATTCTGAATTGCGAACTCAACTTCATCACGTTGCCTATTAATCACACCGTGAGCTATGGTTCATTGAGCACTTCCTATTGCTTCCACTAGATGTCCCCAGTCTTTACAAAGTGATTTGAGACTCCTACTGTGAAAACTGAATGAATGAGACGCAGTGGAACGTGGTCACACGGAGAGGGCCATCACCATTATGACGCCAACGCCCCTGGTTACCCTCCCCTTTCGAAACGTTTTGAAACACAATGCAATCGTCCCCCTCGAATCTTATTGGCTCTCTTGTTGAAAAACGCCCTGAAGATTTATGTTATACAACGTTTGACATGTTTGAACGAACCTAAATGGGGAAAAAATGCATTTTCTCGAAATGGCTGTCCCGTGGCCGACGGAAGTTTTGGAGCAGCCTTCAGACGCGCTAACAAGAACAAGCTCTTGGAACATAAAGGAGTATTTTTTTCGAACGAAAATACATTTGTTGTGGACCTGGGAATCCTGGAAGTGCTTTCTGATGAAGACAACCAAAGGTAAGGGATTATTGACAATAGTATACAATACTAGATGTGATATGCGATTGTTCCAAGATGGCGCTGACCTGTAACGTTAGCCTATTTTTCAGAGTATCGCATCCCCTTTCATCGCAAAGTATGATTACCCAGTAAAGTTAATTTTAAATCTGGCATTACAGGTGCTTTCAAGAGATATTCATCTATAAATCTTAGAATGACTATTACATTTTAAAAATGTTTTCGAATAGTAATTTAGTAAATTGTAGCTCTGTTTCATCGGATGCATTTGAGGGAAAATAGTTAGTCAACGTTACGCACCGATGTAAAATGCTGTTTTTATATATAAATATGAACTTTATCGAACAAAAGAATGCATGTATTGTGTAACATGATGTCCTAGGTGTGTCATCTGATGAAGATTGTCAAAGGTTAGTGCTGCATTTAGCTGTTTTTTGGTTATTTGTGATGCATGTGGTTGGTCGGAAAATGGCTGTGGCTACTTTTACGATATACTCCTCCAACATAATCTAATGTTTTGCTTTTGCTGTAAAGCCTTTTTGAAATCGGACAACGTGGTTCGATTCAGGAGAGGTGTATCTATAAAACGATATAATTTAAAAAAAGATTTTTTTTTTATTTTTTTAATTATTACATTTTGTTATGCTAGTGGCGATATGATTTTTCGCTGGATGTCCGTCCTGCATACGGGACGGAGGCCGCACAGCGGTTAAAATGCAAATCAATTTATAACATTTTTGACATGCGTTTTTCTGGATTTTTTTTGTTGTTATTCTGTCTCTCACTGTTCAAATAAACCTACCATTAAAATTATAGACTGATCATTTCTTTGTAAGTGGGCAAACGTACAAAATCAGCAGGGGATCAAATACTTTTTTCCCTCACTGTAGCTGGTTCATTCCCCTCAGAATACCCAGTAGTCAGAAATGTATAGGCCTATCTACTGAAACAATATGGCCACATATTTTGTATTTGTCACAAGAGTAGGGTATTTTTTTCTCAAGGATAGTTCCAATCTGAGCCTTTGGATGGTGCAAGAGCATTGCTAATGTTTCATATTGCTGTAAGTTTAGAAATGGTTGGAAGATCTGTACATTTTTTTGTATAATTACTGTATTGCAGTGTCCCTTTTGGTAGGTACTTTATTGAACCATAATAGTCTTTTCCCCTTTTTTGAATACTGCAAGGTGATGCTTTTTGCATCAAATGATGCGTCAGGGCAAGTTTCTGCTCTCCTGAAAGTGTTTTATCTTAAAAAGTTGACTGCTGAGATGCACACTTTTGGGGGTTTATATTTACTAATTGAGAAAATACTAAAAGATAGTTTAGAGTGTCGAATTCCTTTAACAGTATCCATGTCTGCACGCCATCACCCCACTGGTAATACATCAAATCAGTATAAGATTGTCACGTGTTGGAAATACGTAAATTATTCAACCATATACTGTTATGTTAGATATCCATACAACATATTCTCATTGTGTGAAATATCAGATGACAGGTTTTCAGATATTTTCCTACAACTAGGGCTAGGTTAAGTCCCGAGGTCAGGAAAACCTCTTGGTAGTACTGAGGAATTAAGTTATGCATTAATACCAGTTAAACTCTGAGCGGTAGTTTTGGGCCCAGTGAGTTTGGGGGGTACCCCCCAAAAAAATATTCTTCAGAAAACTGAAAGTGACATGTCATAAGAGAATGGCACAGAAGGAGATGGCTGCCATTTTACGATCCTGTAACCAATTGTGCTATTATGTATGTTTTTTTGCGTTATTTGTAACTTATTTTGTACATAATGTCTCTGCCACCGTGTCTTATAACCGAAAAGATCTTCTAGATATCAGGACAGCGATTACTCACCCCGTACTGGAGGAATACTGGAGGAAAGGATTTACAAGGCCCTCATCCCGTCATTCGCAGGAGAAACAGACGGAGGTATCGTGGACGAAGGTCCGGGTGCCTTGTAAGGATCTGTTGCCGAGAGGGTAATCTACCTTTACCATCGGTCCTATTAGCCAACGTACAATCAATCAATAATAAAATAGACAAGCTACGATCACGTATATCCTACCAACAGGAAATTAAAAACTGTAATATCTTATGTTTCACCGAGTTGTGGCTGAATGACGACATGGGTAACATACAGCTGGCGGGTTTTAAGCTTTTTCGGCAGGATAGAACAGCGACCTCTGGTAAGACGAAGGGTGGTGGTCTATGTATATCTGTAAACAACAGCTGGTGCACAAAATCTAAGGAAGTCTCGAGGTTTTGCTCGCCTGAGGTAGAGTATCTCATCATAAGCTATAGACCACACTATTTACCAAGAGAGTTTTCATCTGTCTATATACTACCACAAACCGATGCTGGCACTAAAACCGCTCTCAATGAGCTGTATACGGCCATAAGCAAACAGGAAAACGCTCATCAGGAGGCGGTGCTCATAGTGGCCGGGAACTTTAATGCAGGGAAACTGAAATCCGTTTTACCTCATTTCTACCAGCATTTTAAATGTGCAACCAGAGGAAAAAAAACTCTAGACCACCTTTAGTCCACACACTGAGACGCATACAAAGCTCTCCCTCACCCTCCATTTGGCAAATCTGACCATCAATCTATCCTGGTTCCTGCTTCAAAGCAAAAACTAAAGTAGGAAGCACCAGTGACTCAGTCAATAAGAAAGTGGTCAGATGAAGCAGAAGCTACAGGACTGTTTTGCTAGCACAGACTGGAATATGTTCCGGGATTCTTCCGATGGCATTGAGGAAGGAGTACACCACATCAGTCACTGGCTTCATCAACAAGTGCATTGATGACATCATTCCCATAGTGACCGTACGGACATACCCCAACCAGATGCCATGGATTACAGGCAACACCCGCACTGAGCTAAAGTGTAGCGCTGCTGCTTTCAAGGAGCGGGACACTAACCCGGAAGCTTATAAGAAATCCCGCTATACCCTCAGACGAACCATCAAACAGGCAAAGTATCAATACAGGACTAAGATTGAATCGTACTTCATCGGCTCCGACGCTCGTCGGATGTGGCAGGGCTTGCAAACTATTACAGACTTCAAAGGGAAGCACAGCCGCGAGCTGCCCAGTGACACGAGCCAAAATGACTTCTATGCTCGCTTCGAGGCAAGTAACACTGACGCATGCATGAGAGCATCAGCTGTTCCGGATGACTGTGTGATCACGCTCTCCGTAGCCGATGTGAGTAAGACCTTTGAACAGGTCAACATTCACAAGGCCGCAGGGCCAGACAGATTACCAGGACGTGTACGCCAAGCATGCGCTGGCCAACTGGTGTCTTCAATGGCATTTTCAACCTGTCCCTGACTGAGTCTATAATACCAACATGTTTCAAGCAGACCACCATAGTCCCTGTTCCAAAGAACACTAAGGTAACCTGCCTAAATGACTACCGACCCGTATCACGCACGTCTGTAGCCATGAAGTGCTTTGAAAGGATGGTCATGGCTCACATCAATATCATTATCCCAGAAACCATAGACCCACTCCAATTTGCATACCGCCCCAACAGATCCACAGATAATGCAATCTCTATTGTACTCCACACTGCCCTTTCACACCTGGACAAAAGGAACACCTATGTGAGAATGCTATTCATTGACTACAGCTCAGCATTCAACTCCATAGTGCCCTCAAAGCTCATCACTAAGCTAAGGACCCTGGGACTAAACACCACCCTCTGCAACTGGATCCTGACGGGCCGCCCCCAGGTGGTAAAGGTAGGTAACAACACATCCGCCACGCTGATCCTCAACACGGGGGCCCCTCAGGGGTGCGTGCACAGTCCCCTCCTGTACTCCTTGTTCACTCATGACTGCATGACTTACAGACACGACTCCAACACCATCATCAAGTTTCCCAATGAGGAGGTCAGAGACCTGGCCGTGTGGTGCCAGGACAACAACCTCTCCCACAACGTGATCAAGACAAAGGAGATGATTGTGGACTACAGGAAAAGGAGGACCGAGCACGCCCCCATTCTCATTCGAGGCGGCTGCAGTGGAGCAGGTTGAGAATTTCAAGTTCCTTGATGTCCACGTCACCAACAAACTATCATGATCCAAACACACTAAGACAGCTGTGAAGAGGGCACGACAAAACCTATTCCCCCTCAGGAGACTGAAAAGATTTGGCATGGGTCATCAGAGCCTCAAAATGTTCTACAGCTGCACCATCAAGAGCATCCTGACTTGTTGCATCACTGCCTGGTATGGCAACTGCTCGGCCTCTGACCGCAAGGCACTACAGAGGGTAGTGTGTACGGCCCAGTACATCACTGGGGCCAAGCTTCCTACCGTCCAGGACTTCTATACCAGGCGGTGTCAGAGGAAGGCCCTAAAAATTGTCAGACTCCAGCCACCGTAGTCATAGACTGTTCTCTTTGCTACCGAACGGCAAGTGGTACCGGAGAGCCAAGTCTAGTTCCAAAAGGCTTCTTAACAGCTTCTACCCCCAAGCCATAAGACTCCTGAACAGCTAATCAAAGGGTTACCCAGACCCCTCTTTTGCGCTGCTGCTACTCTCTGTTAATTATCTATGCATAGTCACTTTAACTCTACCTACCTCAATTACCTCGACTAACCAGTGCCCCCGCATATTGACTCTGTACCGGTACCCCCTGTACTGTATATAGCCTCGCTATTGTTATTTTACTGCTGCTGTTGATTTATTTGCTACTTTTAATTTTCTATTTTTTACCTATCTATTTTTACTTAAATATTTAAAGCACTGTTAGTTAAGGGCTTGTAAGTATGCATTTCACTGAAGCATTTGGCGCATTTTACAAATGTTCTTTTGTTGATTTGATTTGATCATTTGAAAGCTACTGGATTTGCATTTCTGGAATTCGAACACAAATCTTATTGCTGGCAATGTCATAAGTATCTCTCCCCCCCATAAAAGCCATAAATCATGCGCTGTGGACATAATCGTAGAGTATGCAATGTAGGTCAAGTCACCAAAAGTGCCAACATTTAGTATGCATTGAAAGGGTACACCCTGATGGTCATTGTAAAGCAATGCATTTCCTTCTCCATCCACATTACCTTGTATGCATCCTCCATTTGCGCTGTTTAGCTACCTTATCTTTTACAATAGGAAAAGTGAATAGGAAAAGAGGTTTGAAGTTTCTTCACCTGTCTGTCTTATCTTCAAAAAGCTAACTCCATAACTTGAAAGCCCTGATTACTAAGGTCATTTTAACATGTCTGGCTTGAAAATCTGTTCATCCATTTTGACACAACTGGTTTCAAGCTTATCATGTGATCTCCTACTGCTGTCTAGTGGACGAACTGGGAATCAGACAGAGAATATATTTACATCAATGGATAGATAGAGACTTCAGCTTTCTCCTCATATGTACAGTATATCAAATGAAGGTATGACACGTTGCTCAAGCCCTACACTTTTAAAATGGGCATGTTCCAATGGAAATTTGCGCATGTTTACAGTGCCACCATTAGGTAAAAGATCTGATCATTTTATAAAGTTCCTTTTGGAACAGTAATTGGTGGCATATTTTATCTCAAACCTAGACTTCCAAATCTCTCACTCCCCAACATGGGGACAATTGGGGGCACCTGCACCCCCCAAAGAAAAAAGGGTACCTTTCAGTTTTTATAGGTCTGCTGCATCTCGGACTCTGTGGTCGTCACATTGCTTCTGATACCTTTATCTGAATCCCACTGTTCTTACCTTTCTAACGGTACTAAGCATGTGTTTGTAAGACTTATAGTTTTGAAATGGAAATGTACTTAATGAAATTTACTTCATGCATAACATTAGTATACAATATAATGCATTGTTTAGAAAATTTCACCAGAGAGGCTAGTTTAACAGGTTAATTCATGCAAATTTTGGTTTAGCGTTAGCATAAATTTAGACAAGTGAAGAATAAGATAGTTGTTTTTATCTGAAAGCATATTGGAAAGCATCTATATAGCAACCGGTTCATCTTCCTCTCCAACTCACTCCAGGATTGACTCCATGACTTAAGAAGCAAAAAAAAATAACGCTTGATATGACAGGGAATGAAAGTCATTTTTTCTTATGCTGCACTTTGTTAAGACACACTGTTCTCTTCCTGCTCTTTTGACCCTGACAAAAGAAAATTGCCTTTGCTGTTACGATAATTTGTCGTAAGTACGACGAAGCGTGAAATCAGAGGAAAAGGGACGACGAAACGAGATGTGAACCAATCAGACATGCCTTGGAGGTTTGCTAATGTTGTCGGTGTTATATGGTGCATTTGATATGCTTTTGTTTTGTGATCTCCTCTGTTCAGCATTTGTCATGCACATCACAAAGAGCAATGGGGTGGAAGTGTCTCATCCTAAAGACACATAACAGGTGCAGCTTCTTGTAGATCCTAGGGAACCTGGTCCATTAAGAACTACAGGGATGCTCTCTGTCTCTCTCTCTCTCTCTCACTCTGTGTGTGTGTGTGTGTGTGTGTGTGTGGTGTGTGTGTGTGCGCATCAGTGGTGGTCGGTCCTGTTTAAGATGAGGGAGGATGATTATTATTTTTAATGATCATGGCCTTATTTCTATTACAGCATATTGGATTCAATCATTCAATCATTTCACCCAGCTCAATGTAACATCGATAGGTTTAGGTTGCTACATGATACTCAAATTTTCCCTGTAGCCATCATGAGGATGTTACAACCTAGCCTAGTTTACAATGTAGGTGCACAGGTCAAGATAATTATGACTAATCAATTGAGGTGACAGACAGTGACACATTCAATACTGCCTTGCACAATCTTTCCTGCATCTAGCTGATCTAGGGTGTAGTCATTAGTCCAACAGTTGAAAATGAGAGTTTCTACTGGACAAATTCAGGTATGTTTATCCCCATTTTGTTCCGTTTGCTTCCTTTTAAGAAATGTTTTAAAATGTTTAATACACCCCTGACAAACAAACACGGTTCACTTTCATAACATCCACTTAAAAACAGCATGATGACTTTGCTCATTGTATATATAATTTATTCTTGCAACTATTGATGCGCTCTCCTCCTCTCATCTTTTCCCTTCACTTGTGGACTTCAGTGCACAACACATCAGCTGTCAGTGAACAGGCGAAAAAACCTTTCCAAGCCAAACCTTCATAGCATGACTGCTAACCGCTACACACAGCCTACATCGTTGTCATGTCATAGTCAACATACTAGAACTAACACGTTCTAGTATGCTACAATCATGCAGTACAGTGTACAGTCAGAAAGCAGTTTAGCAGTTACACCGGTGGGGCCCGGTGGCAATAAATTAATGATATGTGCACTTTGGCCATGAGGCCTCTATCAAAACAAACATGAGAGAGGACCTGTGTATCTTGCTATAGTGGGGCAGCAGGTAGCCTAGTGGTTAGAATGTTGGGCTAGTAACTGAAAGTTTGCAAGATCAAATCCCCGAGCTGACAAGGTAAAAATCGCTCATTCTGCCCCTGAAAAAGGCAGTTAACCCACTGTTCCTAGGCCGTCATTGAAAATTAGAATTTGTTCTTAACTGACCCCTTGACTTTTTCCACATTTTGTTACGTTACAGCCTTATTCTAAAATTGATTAAATAAATGTTTTTCCTCATCAATCTACACACACACAATGACAAAGCGAAAACAGGTTTTTATGTTATTTACATAAGTATTCAGACCCTTTGCTATGAGATTCAAAATTGAGCTCAGGTGCATCCTGTTTCCATTGATCATCCTTGAGATGTTTCTACAACTTTATTGGAGTCCACCTGTGGTAAATTCAATTGATTGGACATTTGGAAAGGCAAACACCTGTCTATATAAGGTCCCACAGTTGACAGTGCATGTCAGAACAAAGACCAAGCCAAGAGGTCGAAAGGATTGTCCGTAGAGCTCCGAGACAGGATTGTGTCGAGGCACAGATCTAGGGAAGGGGACCAACAAATGTCTGCAGCATTGAAGGTCCCAAGAACACAGTGGCCTCTATCATTCTTAATTAGAATAAGTTTGGATCCACCAAGACTCTTACTAGAACTGGCTGCCTGGCCAAACTGAGCAATCGGGGGAGAAGGGCCTTGGCCTTGACCAAGAACCCGATTGTCACTCTGACAGAGCTCCAGAGTGTTTCTGTGGAGATGGGAGAATCTTCCAGAAGGACAACAATTTAATACATTTTAGAATAAGGCTGTAACGTAACAAAATGTAGAAAAAGTCAATGGGTCTGTATACGTTCCAAATGCACTGTATACAGCAACAGTCGAAGAGGAAGCCACTGCTCCAAAACCGCCATAAAAAAAGGCAGACTACGGTTTGCAACTGCACATGGGGACAAAGATCGTACTTTTTGGAGAAATGTCCTCTGGCCTGATGAAACAAAAATAGAACTGTTTGGCCATAATGACCATCATTATGTTTGGAGGAAAGAGGGGGGGGGGGGGGCTTGCAAGCCGAAGAACACCATCCCAACCGTGAAGCACAGGGGTGGCAGCATCATGTTGTGGGGGTGCTTTGCTGCAGGAGGGACTGGTGCACTTCACAAAATAGATGGCATCATGAGGATGGAAAATGATGTGGATATATTGAAGCAGCATCTCAAGACATCAGTCAGGAAGTTGATGCTTGGTCGCAAATGGGTCTTCCAAATGGACAATAACTACAAGCATACTTCCCAAGTTGTGGCAAAATTAAGGACAACAAAGTCAAGGTATTGGAGTGACAATCACAAAGCCCTGACCTCAATCCTATAGAAAAGTTGTGGGCAGAACTGAAAAAGTGTGTGCGAGCAAGGAGGCCTACAAACCTGACTCAGTTACACCAGCCCTGTCAGGAGGAATGGGCCACAATTCACCCAACTTATTGTGGGAAGCTTGTGGAAGGCTACCCGAAACGTTTGACCCAAGTTCAACAATTTAGAGGCAATGCTACCAAATACTAATTGAGTGTATGTAAACTTCTGACCCACTGGGAATGTGATGAAAGAAATAAAAGCTGAAATAAATCATTCTCTCTACTATTATTCTGACATTTCACATTCTTAAAACAAAGTGGTGATCCTAACTGACCTAAGACAGGGAATTTTTACTATGATTAAATGTCAGGAATTGTGAAAAACTGAGTTTAAATGTATTTGGCTAAGGTGTATGTAAACTTCCGAATTCAACTGTACATATGAAATGGGTAAAACAGTATGTAAACATTATTAAAGTGACCAGTGTTCCATTATTAAGGTGACCACTGTTTCATGTCTATGTACATAGGGAAGGAGCTTCTAAGGTGCAGGGTTGAGTAACCGGGTGGTAGCAGGCTAGTGACAGTGACTAAATTCAGGGTAGGGTACTAGGTGGAGGCTGAATATTGATGGCTATTTAACAGTCTGATGACCTTGAGAATGAAGCTGTTTTTCAGTCTCTCGGTCCCAGCTTTGATGCACCTGTGCCGACCTTGCCTTCTGGATGATAGGGGGTGAACAGGCAGTGGCTCGGGTGGTTGTTGTCCTTGATGATCTTCTAGGCCTTCCTGTGACACCAGGTGCTGTAGCTGTACTGGAGGGCAGGCAGTGTGCCCCCGGTGATGCGTTGGGCAGACCGCACCACCCTCTGGAGTGCCCTGCATTGGACAATCTTGTGTCCAATGTAGTAGGCCTGTAACAATGTTCTGTTTACACTTAAATTACATTTGTGAAAGAACATGCCAATGTTTTTACATTTTTGTTTAATGAATCAGTGCACTTTTTTGTTATATTTATCATAATTTTCATTGGTTGAATAGATGATATGAGATGACAGAGAACCTTATCAGCCTGGTGTATTTCCTATTGAATTTGTCACGTCCTGACCAGCAGATGGAGCTGTTGTTGTAGTTTTGGGGTCAGGACGTGGCAGTCTTGTGTGTGTGATTGTTCTGTGTTGGTCTTGTGACTCCTGATCAGGAACAGCTGGGGATCGTTGTTCCTGATTGGGAGTCATATATGTAGGAGTATGTTTGTCACTTGGTTTTGTGGGTAGTTGTTTTTGCACTGCGTGTTGTGTGCCTGCAAAACTGTTCCTGTCTTATATATTGTTTGAATTGTTAAGTGGATGCTCTACTCCTTTATTTTATTAAAGATGAGTATTCACATACCTGCTGCGCCTTGGTCCATTTCAACAGAAGACAGCCGTTACAGAACTACCCACCACCAAAGGACCAAGCAGCAGAAGAGGAGGAAGCCACAGGAGAAGAAAATGGAAGAATGGACCTGGCAGGACGAAAGAAAATTCTGGGCGGACAAGTTAAGGGAGCTAAGGGAACCCGAGAGGCAGCCCCAAGATTTTTTTTGGGGGGGGCACACGGGTAGTTTGGCCAGGCCAGGGAAGAGCCGTAAGCCAGCTACCCGTGACTACAGGGAGGTGCGTACGAGGTGGAGGGCGTCATGTTACGCTGAGGTGCGCACCATCTCGCCTATACGGACGCACAGCCCACTTCGCCCAGTACCAGCGCCCCGCAGGTGCCAGGGCAAGGGGAGCATCGAGCCGGAAGGGGTGATGCCAACCCTGCACTCAAGACCGCCAGTGCGCCCTTTCGGTCCGGTGTTTCCCGCTAGACACACTAGCATGGAGGTGCGTGTCTCCAGGCTGGTACGTCCAATACCTGCCCCACGCATCAGGAGTCAACAGTCGTCATCAGAGCTGCCCGCCAGTCAACAGTCACCAGAGCTGCCCGCCAGTCAACAGTCACCAGAGTTGCCCGCCAGTCAACAGTCGTCGGAGCTGCCCGCCAGTCAACAGTCGTCGGAGCTGCCCGCCAGTCAACAGTCGTCGGAGCTGCCCGCCAGTCAACAGTCGTCGGAGCTGCCCGCCAGTCAACAGTCGTCGGAGCTGCCCGCCAGTCAACAGTCGTCGGAGCTGTCCGCCAGTCAACAGTCGCCGGAGTGGCCGGACTGCGCTGAACTGCCGGAGTGGTCGGACTGCGCTGAACTGCCGGAGTGGCCGGACTGCGCTGAACTGCCGGAGTGGCCGGACTGCGCTGAACTGCCGGAGTGGCCGGACTGCGCTGAACTGCCGGAGTGGCCGGACTGCGCTGAACTGCCGGAGTGGCCGGACTGCCCTGAACTGCCGGAGTGGCCGGACTGCGCTGAACTGCCGGAGTGGCCGGACTGCGCTGAACTGCCGGAGTGGCCGGACTGCCCTGAACTGCCGGAGTGGCCGGACTGCCCTGAACTGCCGGAGTGGCCGGACTGCCCTGAACTGCCGGAGTGGCCGGACTGCCCTGAACTGCCGGAGTGGCCGGACTGCCCTGTTCTGCCGGAGTGGCCGGACTGCCCTGTTCTGCCGGAGTGGCCGGACTGCCCTGTTCTGCCAGAGTGGCCGGACTGCCCTGTTCTGCCAGAGTGGCCAGACTGCCCGGTTCTGCCAGAGGTGCCCGCCTGCCCTGATCTGCCAGGGTGCCCGGCCTGTCAGGATCAGCCCGAGTGGTCCTCCTGCCCTCCGGTCCAGCCCGAGTGGTCCTCCTGCCCTCCGGTCCAGCCCGAGTGGTCCTCCTGCCCTCCGGTCCAGCCCGAGTGGTCCTCCTGCCCTCCGGTCCAGCCCGAGGGGCCCTCCTGCTCCCCGGCCCAGCCCGAGGGGCCCTCCTGTCCCCCGGCCCAGCCCGAGGGGCCCTCCTGTCCCCCGGCCCAGCCCGAGGGGCCCTCCTGTCCCCCGGCCCAGCCCGAGGGGCCCTCCTGTCCCCCGGCCCAGCCCGAGGGGCCCTCCTGTCCCCCGGCCCAGCCCGAGGGGTCCGTCTGCCTGGCGCAGCTATCGGCTCCACCGAAGTGGGCGACGCCGAGGGTGGAGCAGGGTCCACGTCCTGCACCGGAGCCACCTCCAGGATAGGTGGGTTGGGGAGGGAGGGTGTAGCACAGTGCCGTCGTTGACGGCAGCCACCCTCCCTTCCCTCCCTTATTGTTTAGGGGTTATTGTTTATGGGTTTTGTTGGGGATTTTGTTTGTTGGTGTTTTTTCGTTGTTAGGTGCATTCCGGGGTCTGCACCTTGAGGGGGGGGTACTGTCACGTCCTGACCAGCAGATGGAGCTGTTGTTGTAGTTTTGGGGTCAGGACGTGGCAGTCTTGTGTGTGTGATTGTTCTGTGTTGGTCTTGTGACTCCTGATCAGGAACAGCTGGGGATCGTTGTTCCTGATTGGGAGTCATATATGTAGGAGTATGTTTGTCACTTGGTTTTGTGGGTAGTTGTTTTTGCACTGCGTGTTGTGTGCCTGCAAAACTGTTCCTGTCTTATATATTGTTTGAATTGTTAAGTGGATGCTCTACTCCTTTATTTTATTAAAGATGAGTATTCACATACCTGCTGCGCCTTGGTCCATTTCAACAGAAGACAGCCGTTACAGAATTGGACTAATGTGTTCAGAAGAGGCCCTCAGTATTAAAACCATTTAAATGATTATCACTCTGGATAAGATCACCTGCTAAACTGTAAAATGTCAATGTAAGTATGTAAAATGTCAATGTAAGAGACTCACACAACATCAGATGATTTCAGATAAATAGACTGAAGATTTTTTTGAAATATAACACTAGAACACCTTCCTAATATTAGAATATCTCTTAAGTAAGTAAACTGTATGAAGTGATGTTTTTCCGTTCATATCAATTTAAGAAACAATTCAAGACACTGAAAAGTCTGGTAAATACACTATGGACACGCCTTCATATACTGTGAACACGCATTCAAATGAGTGGGTTTAGCTATTTCAGCCACACCCATTGCTGATATGTGTATAGAATCGAGTACACCGCCATGCAATCTCCATAGACAAACATTGGCAGAAGACTGGCCTTACTGAAGAGCTCAGTGACTTTTAATATGGCACCGTCATAGGACGCCACCTTTCTAACAAGTCAGTTCATCAAATCTCTGCCCTGTAGAGCTGTACCGGTCAACTGTAAGTGCTGTTATTGTTAAGTGGCCGCACACAAGCCTAACATCACCATGCGCAATACCAAGCGTCGGCTGGAGTGGTGTAAAGTTCGCCGCCATTGGACTCTGGAGCAGTGCAAACGCGTTCTCTGGCATGATGAATCACGCTTCACCATCTGGCAGTCTGACGGACTAATCTGGGTTTGGCGGATGCCAGGAAAACACTGCCTGCTCGAATGCATAGTGCCAACTGTAGATTTGGTGGAGGAGGAATAATGGTCTGGGACTGTTTTTCATGGTTCGGGCTAGGCCCCATAGTTCCAGTGAAGGGAAATCTTAATGCTACTGCATACAATGACATTCTAGACGATTCTGTGCTTCCAAATTTATGGCAACACTTTGGGAAAGGCCCTTTCCCCAAACCAGAAATGGTTTGTCGAGATTGGTGTGGAAGAACTTGACTGGCCTGCACAGAGCCCTGACCTCAACCCCATCAAACACCTTTGGGATTAATTGGAACGCCAACTGCGAGCCAGGCCAAATCGACGAGCAGGTGTCCACATACTTTTGGTCATGTAGTGTAAATCCTTATGTCTGGATAAGGTAGAGATATACTACTATGGTTCTCTCTTTTTTCACCACCAGAAGGTTGTGTTGTTTTAGTAAAATCATGATCATGATTAGAACACCTTCCTAATATTGAGTTGCACCCCCCCTTTTGCCCTCAGAACAGCCTAAATTCGTTGAGGCATGGACTCTGCAAGGTGTCGAAAGTGTTCCCTAGGGATGTCGGACCATGTTGACTACAATGCTTCCCACAGTTGTGTCAAGTTGGCTGGATGTTCTTTCTGTGGTGGACCATTTTTGATACACGGGAAACTGTACAGCATGAAAAACCCAGCAGCGTTGCAGTTCTTGACACAAACTGAGCGTGAAATACCCAGTAGCGTTGCAGTTCTTGACACAAACCGGTGCGCCTGGCTCCTACTACCATACCCCGTTCAAAGGCACTTAAATATTTTTCCTTTCCCAATCATCCTCTGAATGGCACACATACACAATCCATGTCTCAATTGTCTTAAGGCTGAAAGATTTCAGTCTATGTTAAATGTCATGGAAGGAGCAGGTGTCCTTAATGTTTTGTGCACTCAGTGTAGAATGACCAGGTGAATCCAGGTGAAAGCTATGATCCCTTATTGATGTCACTTGTTAAATCTACTTCAATCAATGTAGGTGAAGAGGAGGAGACAGGGTTAAGAAGGATTTTTAAGCCTTGAGTCAACTAAGAAATGGATTGTGTATATGTGCCATTAGGTTATGTGTTTGTACATCGATTGAGGTGAATGAAGCTACAGCAACCAAGGTAATAATGACTGGGGTCATTTTTTGCTGTTCTCCAAATAGCATTTTAGAGTTTTAAAATTGTATAGAAATGGAGTAAATGACTTCCAACTTTCTTCAAGTGTTATCTCCATCAACAAGATCGTTGTGAAAAATCTGAACAGTAACGTGTACACTAAGAATTGGGAAGCAAGTATATGGAGTGAACTGACCAAAACAAGAGTAGCATACAGACATAAACACAGAAACAGAGTCAATAACGCCTGGGGAAAGAACCAAAGGGAGTGACAGATATATGGGAGGTAATCAGGAAGGTGATGGAGTCCAGGTGAGTTTCATGAGGCGCAGGTGCGCGTAACGATGGTGGCAGGTGTGCATAATAATGAATAAACTGGCAACGTTGAGCGCCGGAGAGGGAGTAGATGTGACACGGTTTGGGCAGGGCCTTAACTACATATGAGGACACAGAGGTCCGTACGAAAATAAATAATAATAAATTGGAACTCAGTCGGGGTCTCAACTTATTGTCGAGAGTTATAATAGTAGAATAGACAACTTAGTTATGCATGAGGAGTTTTCTTCTTGTATATTTCACTCACTCAATTAGTCATGTCAGTAAAAAAAATGTAGATTGGTAAACGAGTCTAGTTATTCTACTTATTATGGCCGAATTACTGAAATTGCCCCCAAAAAAATTCTGTTAAGCAAACTCATTTTTATTTTTTGCTATTAAAATACTTTTTCTGCTAAACAGATCCCTTTGTTTTTATTAAATCATAGTTTTTAATCCTGGTACTGAGTTAAACCTCTTACAGCCCTTTAGGGATAGGGGGCAGTATTGACAATTTCGGAAAAAATATGTGCCCATATTAAACTGCCTCCTACTCAAACTCAGAAGCTAGGATATGCATATTATTAGTAGATTTTGATAGAAAACACACTGAACTTTCTAAAACTGTTTGAATGATGTCTGTGAGTATAACAGAACTCATATGGCAAGCAAAAACCTGAGAGAAATCCTACCAGGAAGTGGAAATCTGGATGCGTGGGCTCTTCAAGTCATTACCTATTGAACACACAGTGACGTAGTAATAATTGTGCACTTCCTAAGGCTTTCAATAGATGTCAACAGTCTTTAGAAAGTTGTTTGAGGCGTCTACGATGAACAGAGACCGAATGAGAAGGCTGGGAAGTTAGTCACCCAGAGAAGGACATCACTTCATTGGCGCGTGTTCACGAGGGAGGAAGCTCTGTTCCAAAACGTTTTTCAAGACACAGGAATGGTCCGGTTGAAATAGTACTGAATCTTCACGTTCTAAAGGCCCTAAAGATTGATGTTTTACAACGTTTGACATGTTTGAACGAACGTAAATACAACTTTTTTTTACTTTTCGTCGTCACATTTTCCATGTGATTCCTACATTTGGAGTAGCTGAACTGAACGCGCGAACAACAAGGAGTTATTTGGACATAAATTATGGAGTTTATCGAACAAAACAACATTTATTGTGGACCTGGGATTCCTGGAAGTGCCTTCTGATGAAGATCATCAAAGGTAAGGGAATATTTCTAATGCAATTTATGATTTTAGATGACTCCAAAATGGCGGGTATCTGTATTGCCTAGTGTATTTTTCTGAGCTCAGTACTCAGATTATTGCAAAGAGTGCTTTCCTCGTGAAGCTTTTTTGAAATCTTTCACAGCGTTAGCATAAAGGAGATGTTCATCTATAATTCTTTGAATGACAGTTTAATATTTTATCAACGTTTATAACAAGTATTTTTGTAAATTGTGGTGCTGATTCACCGGCAGTATTTGAGGGAAAATATTTTCTGAACGTCACGCGCCAATGTAAAATGCTGTTTTTGGATATAAATATGAACTTTATCGAACAATACATGCCTTTTTTGTGTAACATGATGTCCTAGGAGTGTCATCTGATGAAGATCGTCAAAGGTTAGTGCTTCATTTAGCTGTGTTTTGGGTATTTGTGATGCATGTAGTTGCTTTGAAAATGGCTGTGTGGTTATTTGTGTCGATGTACTCTCCTAACATAATATAATGTTTTGCTTTCGCTGTAAAGCCTTTTTGAAATCGGACAACGTGGTTCAATTCAGGAGAAGTGTATCTATAAAATGCTGTAAAATAGTCCTATGTTTGAGAAATTGAAATTATTAGATTTGTGGTTTTGAATAAGGCGCTCTGATTTTTCACTGGCTATTGTCAAACTCAATCCCTCTAATGGGATTGGTGTTGTAACAGGTTTTAATGTGTGGCGGCTAACTGTATAGCTAATAGGCTATGTGTTTGTACGTCGATTGAGGTGAATCAAGCTACAGCAACAAATGTGATAATGCTGTTCTCCATATAGCATAGAATGCATATGGAAATGCAGTAAATGAGCTTTAACTTTCTTAAAATGTTCCCCTCCTCCTGTCCGGACCTCACTAAAACGCAAACCCTGGTTACGGCCATGGATGTGGGGGTTTGTTACTACTCCGATAAATGACAATATCCATCCAGACCTTTGCCACCTAGTAAATTTGTGTGACCGGACCTTATCGAATTGTGTGTGTGCCACTAATCTGGTCCTCTGTGTTTCCTGGTGTGGACCATCGTGGAGAGTGTTGGTTAAAACCAGGGTTGAATAAATGTGATTGATAACTGAATTACAGAATAAGCCCCGTAGGTGCAGGGGCATGTCACGTGTGGTAGCGCAAAACCAAGAGACAGGCAATTCAGCACTCAAAATGGCCCTTTAAGTCAATAACGTAAACTTAAAAAACGGAAATAACTGGGGTATATAGTATTTTATCCCAGGGCAGAGAGAGCTTAGGGTGCTGGCTGGTCCGACGACTGCAACAGAGCTTCCTCACCACCATGAATATCACTGCATGGCCTATTGATGCGTTCACATGCTAGTTGGAACTAGGACAATGACATTTCCGAGTTGCTAACAGGTTGTAGTTAAACATGTGCTGTGTTCAACCAGTTAGCAAGCAGAACATTTCTAAGTTCCCTAGTTCCGACTAGCACTTGAATGTGGCATATATGCTGCTGCTGCAGCCAGGTGTGCAAGGTGTTCAGGTGCAGTCAATTACGTATTTGTGGATTGCTGTGACACATTGTAAAGAGTCACTCAGCCATCAGAAGGGGTCTAAAGCAGGCCTTTTCACACTGCTACACCCGTTGGTATGTCACACCAAATATGGAATTAAAGAGCCAGGTCAAAAACGTTATTTCCCTTTGTTTTATAATTACTTCCATACTATGAGGTAGGAATAATATTATGAAATTGTGAAAATTATGATAATACCTTTCTAGTGTAAGTGCTGTTTGAAAACATCGCCTGAAATTTCATCATGTTTTGCGTGGGTGGAGTTTTGGCCTAAGTTAATAGACCAATAAGAAAGAGTGTTTCAAACCTCTCTTCCAATACCAGCTAGTTTTCAGGTTACATGTCCCTCCCATTAGGCTCCTCCAATTATGTCCCACACTCAGATACCTCCCAGACAGTACTAACACATTTTTGGTTGTTGTTGCTAAGAAGCAATTTTTGTTTCTTTTTGACCATTTTAATTGAAAACAATCACAGTAAGGTATTTAAATATTGAGATACAAAAGGCTGCATTGGACCTTTAAGTTTAGCTTGACTTAGGCTTAGATTAAATCAGATCAAGGGGTAACAGACAACCGCATAGTGGATGTTTTGACAGTGTTGGAGGTGGAACTATGTTGGAGCCTTCAAATCGAGTCATGGGTAACTGAAAACGTGGAGTGTGTCTGGAAGTGGGGTTGTCAACAGAAGTGGGAGGATCAACAGAAGTGGGTGTATGGAAAGCAAATCAGGTAGTTAAGCAGATTTGTTGTCACTCAAGACCCTTTGCGTGGAATATTGGGCTGCAAGACAAGTCAATTGTTGACACGTATCATTTTAGCTAAGCCTAACCATTACTCTTTTCCTAACCTTAACCTTATTCTCCTAACCTGCCGTGTTAACTATCCTAACCTGCTAAGCATTTTAGCCCATACTTGGTCAAATTGGTGAGAGGCTGCTCTTGTGATCATTGTCACGAAGCCACACCCGCCCACTCATGTTAGAAGTTCAGAATGAGAAAGTGTAGGCTATATAGAAATAATTACGCTCAAAATCATTAAACCGAATAATGAGGATTTCTTTATCATCCTAATCAAGGTGTAGATTACATCTCACATTCCAGTGTTTGAACTTGTAAACAAAGCTGCATGGGATTTCTGTTAATGCGAATCCATGCAGTCAATGGCAATATCTACTTTGGTATAATGCTGGGAGCCACTTGTGAATTTGACAGTTCTAACAATGCCAAAACGACAACAAATGTCGGCTGAAGAAAATCTGATTGAATCAGCCCTTTAAAGGGCAACTCCACCAATTTTAAATCTCATTTTCATCTTCTCCAGCACAATACTAATGTCTACATATGTGAAAACGGTGCATTTCTATGTTTTGTTGAAAATATATATTTTAAAATAAATTCTACCCGATGACATCATCTAAAGTTAAAACAAAACAAAAAACTGTGATTTTAACTACAGATCATAGAAAACCGTGCTGTTTTCACATAAGTAGACACTGGTATTGTGCTGGAGATAATGAATATGAGATTGAAATGTTGCGGAATTGCCCTTTAAAGTTAGTTATGGCACATATTTCCCATGTGTGTTCCACCACCCTGTGCCTCTCCCATCGTAAAAACATTAGATGAAAAGCCCTTACACACAAACACAATTATGGATATTTAAAAAGTTACAAAATATTTTATTCTGAATGTATTATTTCTATATTTTTTGCTTTGCCCATCAGATGCCTGTGAGCTGACACTGGACCGAAACACGCACACAGACTCCTCTCTCTGTCTGAGGAGAACAGGAAGGTGACATGGGTGAAAGAGGAGCAGCCGTATCCTGATCACCCAGAGAGATTTGAGGACGACGAACAGGTGCTGTGTGAAGAGGGTGTGACTGGGCGCTGTTACTTGGAGGTAAAGTGGAGTGGGGGAGCTGAGATAGGATTGACATATTAAGGAAGATCATGATAGTATACCTGGTAATGACAGTGAGCTTGGACACACACTCCTGCTTTCTGGACTGCTATGGTAAAGACTTCTCTGCCTGGCACAATAATGAGAACACTACCATACCTGTCCTCTCCTCCTCTTGCCCCAACATATGCATGAGTACTGGCCAATTTTATAAAAGCATGCTAGTTAATACTGTATGTTCTATTACAAGTTAACCGTAAACAACACAATTACATTATCACAGGGCTATCCAACCCTGTTCCTAGAGAGCTACCGTCCTGTAGATTTTCACTCTAACCCTAATCTAGCCGATCTGATTCTAATATTTAGCTGGTTGATAAGCGGAATAAGGTTAGTTACAACTGGGGTTGGAGTGAAAATCTACAGGAGGGTAGATTTCCAGGAACACAGTTGGAGAGCCCTGTCCTAGAACCTATTGGTCATATTAGCATCTATTACTGGTCACTTCTTGTTTAAAACATTCAAATATACTGTGCCATCACTTCAATGTAATTTGTTATTTAAGTGAAAATGCCCGAGAAACCGCTGTTAGAAGGATATATTGGCACGGGTGTTGTTAGGCCCGAGACGAAGTCGAGCAAACCGTGCCAATATATCCTCCAAACAATGGCTTCGAGGGAATTATCACTTTTATACAATGGGTTACCAACATATTCAAATAATGATTGACATATTTTCATTAAAAAAGTTATTTTGATGAATGTATTCATACTATTTCATCCTTCCACAAGATATAGGCCCGAAACAAATCTAAGGTTGCTACCCAAGCTGGCTGGTCATTTGTTCTATTGGTTCGGTCGCCAGAGACGCAAAAAAATGTTGTTCAGTCTTTTGTTCTGTATCTATGGACGTGACCCAGTTGTTCGTTCTAAATGTTCCATTGCCATACTGACTGGCAACATTCTTATCCCTTGTTTGCTAGCTAGCCAGCCAACTACGGCTAACTTACAGTGACGTCAAACAGTGCAGACAGGATAATAACATAAGCTGCATTTGTTTAAGCTGTTTTCTGGTGACATTAATTTGGATATATCCATAAAAATGAGCTAATGAGGCACGATTTCACCTGGCATAGAAAATGTGCTGTCTCAAATCAAATTCTATTTGTCACGTGCCGAATACAACAGACCTTACCGTGAAATGCTTACTTACAAGCCCTTAACCAACAGTGCAGTTCAAGAAAAAGATTTAAGAAAATATATACTAAATAAATATAAAGTAAAAATAAAAAGTACGTTAGGACACTGTTGTTTAGAGGAGCTAGCCAACAACACAGCTAACACAATAACTTCAAACTGAACCTGGAAGGACTGCAAACTAGCTGCACTTCGTTCTTTGTATATATCCATAAACATTATGCCAGCTGATTCATGATTTCAAATGGCTGAGAAACGCTGCCTGCCTCTCTCTCTCATCCCAACTCCCGACCCCTACATGTTCATTACTATGGGACAGTTGGAGATCGAATTTGAATATTGAAACAATGTTGCAAATGTCGGAGAGACAGACAGTAAGGTTTATACAAATCTCCGCTGTTGAAAACTAAATGTTAGTCTAAAAGAAATGTGAGAAAATGTCTAGATGCTTTTCATAGTGGAGAAAACATTTATAACTTCCCTGGATGGGCTGATGAGACAGTCAGATGGAACAGAACCGCCCTTGCTGTCTCTGCCTGGCCGGTTTCCCCTCTCTCCACTGGGATTCTCTGCCTCTACCCCTATTACGGGGGCTGAGTCACTGGCTTACTGGTGTTCTTCCATGCCGTCCCTGGGAGGGGTGCGTCACTTGAGTGGGTTGAGTCACTGACGTGGTCTTCCTGTCTGGGTTGCCGCCCCCCCTTGGGCTGTGCCGTGGCGGAGATCTTTGTGGGCTATACTCGGCCTTGTCCCGGGATGGTATGTTGGTGGTTGGAGATATCCCTCCAGTGATGTGGAGGCTGTGCTTTGGCAAAGTGGGTGGGGTTATATCCTACCTGTTTGGCCCTGCCCGGGGGTTTCATCGGATGGGGCCACAGTGTCTCCTGACCCCTCCTGTCTCAGCCTCCAGTATTTATGCTGCAGTAGTTTATGTGTCGGGGGGCTAGGGTCAGTCTGTCACATCTGGAGTATTTCTCTTGTCTTTTCCGGTGTCCTGTGTGAATTTAAATATGCTCTCTCTAATTCTCTCTTTCTCTTTCTTTCTTTCTCTCTCTCGGAGGACCTGAGCCCTAGGACCATGCCTCAGGACTACCTGGCTTGATGACTCCTTGCTGTCCCCAGTTCACCTGGCCGTGCTGCTGCTCCAGTTCCAACTGTTCTGCCTGCAGCTATGGAACCCTGACCTGTTCACCGGACGTGCTACCTGTCCCAGACCTGTTGTCCCAGACCTGCTGGAACCCTGACCTATTCACTGGACGTGCTACCTGTCCCAGACCTGCTGTTTTCAACTCTCTAGAGACAGCAGGAGCGGTAGAGATACTCTCAAAGATCGGCTATGAAAAAGCCAACTGACACTTACTCTTGTGTTACTGACTTGTTGCACCCTCGACAACTACTATGATTATTATTATTTGACAATACTGGTCATTTATGAACATTTGAACATCTAGGCCATGTGCTGTTATAATCTACACCCGGCACAGCAAGAAGAGGACTGGCCACCCCTCATAGCCTGGTTCCTCTCTAGGTTTTTGGCCTTTCTAGGGAGTTTTTCCTAGCCACCGTGCTTCTACACCTGCATTGCTTGCTGTTTGGGGTTTTAGGCTGGGTTTCTGTACAGCACTTTTTGATATCAGCTGATGTAAGAAGGGCTATATAAATACATTTCATTTGATTTGACTACCGTGCCTTGCAAAAGTATTCATCCCCTTGGCATTTTTCCTATTTTGTTGCATTACAACCTGTAATTTAAATTGATTTTTATTTGGATTTCATGTAATGGACATACACAAAAATTGGTGAAGTGAAATGAAAAAAATTACTTGTTTAATTATTTTTTTTTAAACGGAAAAGTGGTGCGTGCATATGTATTCACCCCCTTTGCTATGAAGCCCCTAAATAACATCTGGTGCGACCAAATACCTACAGAAGTCACATAATTTGTTGAATAAAGTCCACTTGTGAGCAATCTAAGTGTCACATGATCTGTCACATGATCTCAGTATATACACCTGTTCTGAAAGGCCCCAGAGTCTTCAACACCACTAAGCAAGGGGCACCACTAAGCAAGCGGCACCATGGAGGCCAAGGAGCTCTCCAAACAGGTCAGGGACAAAGTTGTGGAGAAGTACAGATCAGGGTTGGGTTATAAAGAAATATCAGAATCTTTTAACATCCCACAGAGCACCTTTAAGTCCATTATAAAAAAAATTGAAAGAATATGGCACCACAAGGAACCTGCCAAGAGAGGGCTGCCCACCAAAACGCACGGACCAAGCAAGGAGGGAATTAATCAGAGAGGCAACAAAGAGACAAAAGATAACCCTGAAGGAGCTGCAAAGCTCCACATCGGAGATTGGAGTATCTGTCCATACGACCATTTTAAGCTGTACACTCCACAGAGCTGGACTTTACGGATTAGTGGCCAGAAAAAAGCCATTGCTTAAATAAAAAAATAAGCAAACACGTTTGGTGTTCGCCAAAAGGCATGTGAGAGACTCCCCAAACATATGGAAGAAAATACTCTGGTCAGATGAGACTAAAATTGAGCTTTTTGGCCATCAAAGAAATGCTCTGTCTGGCGCAAACCCAACACCTCTCATCACCCCGAGAACAACATCCCCACCATCAGAATTGGTCAGAATTGAAGGAATGATTGATGGTGCTAAATTCAGGGAAATTCTTAGGGAAACCTTTTTCAGTTTCAGTCTTCCAGAGATTTAAGCTGGGATGGCTTCCAGCAGGACAATGACCCTAAGTATACTGCTAAAGCAACACTCGAGTGGTTTAAGGGGAAACTTTTAAATGTCTTGGAATGGCCTAGTCAAAGCCCAGACCTCAATCTAATTGAGAATCTGTGGTATGACTTAAAACATGTTTGGGCGCATGAACCGCTAGTGGGACATCTACGGCAACATCCGGTGAAATTGCACAGCACGAAATTCAAAATACAAAAATCGTAATATTAAACATCCATGAAAATACAAGTGTCATACATAATTTAAATCCTTAATTTCTTGTTAATCCAAACGCATTGTCAGATTTCAAAAAGGCTTTACGAAGAAAGCACACCATGCGATTATCTGAAGACAGCGAGCCCACATCAAAATACTTTTTCAACCAGCACAGGCGTCACAAAATCACAAATAGCGATTTAATGAATCACTTACCTTTGAAGATCTTCCTCTGTTTGAAATCCCAAGGGTCCCAGCTACACAATGAATGGTCGGTTTGTTCGATAAAGTCCTTCTTTATATCTGAAAAAGTCAGTTTAGTTGGCGCCAATGATCTCAGTAATCCACTCGTTCAACATGCATACAAACGAATCCAAAAAGTTACCGGTAAAATTTGTCTAAACAAGTCAAACGATGTTTCTAATTAATCCTCAGGTACTCTAATATCTAAATTAACGATAATATTTAAGACGGAGAATAGTATGTTCAATAGGGAAGATAAATAATGAAGAGTGCGCAGCTCATTCACGCGCCAACAAGACTACTTTTCTAGTGAGAGACACCTTGGAAAAACACAACTACTTGCTAATTTTTCAAAAAACAAGCCTGAAACCCTTAATATAGACTGTTGACATCTAGTGGAAGCCATAGGAACTGCAATCTGGGTCCAATCTATTTGTATAGGCTAGCATTGAAATGGCCTGTGACCCCAAAATAAAATATTTCCCGATGGATTTTCCTCGGGTTTTCACCTGCCATATCAGTTCTGTTATACTCACAGACATTATTTTAACAGTCTTAGAAACTTCAGAGTGTTTTCCATCCAATTCTACCAATTATATGCATATGCTAGCTTCTGGGCCTGTGTAACAGGAAGTTTTCTTTGTGCACGTCAGTCATCCGAAATTCTGAACAATAACCAGTATGCCTAAGAAGTTAAAGATTGCTGTACACCAACAGAACCCAACAAATTTGAAGGAGCTGGAGCAGTTTTGCCTTGAAGAATGGACAAAAATCCTAGTGGCTAGATGTGCCAAGCTTATAGAGACATACCCCAAGGGACTTGCAGCTGTAATTGCTGCAAAAGGTGGCTCAACAAAGTATTGACTTTGATGGGTTAATAGTTATTTACGCTCAAGTTTTCATTTTTTTTGTATTATTTCTTGTTTGTTTCACAATAAAAAATATTTGGCATCTATCCATTTTAAATCCAAATTGTAAGGCAACAAAATAGGAAAAATGCCAAGGGGGGTGAATACTTTCGCAAGCCACTGTAAATAGGCATTTTAACGTCATAGATTTAGCTGTTGGTAACTTGTGGAATAGTCACAGGCTGGAATACGCTTTTAACCAATCAGCATTTAGGATTAGACCCACCCGTTGTATAATGTTGAATGGTTCGAGCTCTGAATGCTGATTGACTGACAGCCGTGGTATATCAGACCATATACCACGGGTATGACAAATCATTTATTTTTACTACTCTAATTATGTTGGCCGTGGTATATTGACCATACACCACACCTCCTTGGGCCTAATTGCTTAATTATCTCATATTCAATTTAGCAACGTTTTCAGCAATCCCTGCAATACATTTTGCCACAGCGTATGTCGTGTTCATACACTATCTGGGTGAATCAAACTTTATAACAAAATCAATGGTGGCCCCCTGTATGACATTTGACCCCCTGTATGACATTTGACCAGCAGCATTTAAATTTACCCGACAATAGAGAAATTTACCAGACCCATATGCGTTATGCATCTGACCGTAAGGCGGTCTTACAGCAGTAGCCATTTGTTTTCCAAACTGTTTTCCCGTGATTTCATTTAGAAATATTGTGATATGGTAGGGCCTCTACTTTTCACTGATATTCGCAACACAACAATCATCTATTTGGTATTTGTCGTGTGTGCTGCCCAAATTCCTTCTGATTGTAGACAATGCAATTTATAACAATCCACAACTTATTATTTGTTAAAGGCTAGGGGAAGCTAATGATTGTCTGTGGCCAAATCATGGTTAGTTGCCTATTTTGAATTATTTAAATTATTTCTGTATAGACAGGAGTAGGCCAATTCGTCTATATAATTTTATCAATTTTATCCAATTTACTTAGGGAAAGCTTAGCTTCCCCTAGCCTTATGGACGTGCCGCTTATGAGCCTATGTCATTCTACTATTCCCCCAAAAGGGCTCCCAAGTGGTGCAGTGGTCTAAGACACTGCATCTCAGTGCAAGAGGCATCCCTGCAGTACCTGGTTCAAGTCCAGGCTGCATCACATCTGGCTGTGATATGGACGGTGCACAATTGGCCCAGTGTCGTCTGGGTTTGACCAGGGTAGGCTGTCATTGTAAATAAGGATTTGTTCTTAACTGACTTGCCTAGTTAAATGAAGGTTACATTTTAAAATTAATTAAATAGTAGAAAGTTCACCTATTCTATTGGTCAGCTTGTTGAGAAAGAAATTGCCCAAACAGACTCTGGGACAGTTGTGGGACAATAGATCCCAAAATCATACAACCAGTAGACCAATGCTACATAATTTTTTTTAATCAATAAATCTGATGCAACAGATCAGAATGTTTTGCTTAAAATGTTGATAAACTATTATTTCTTAACATTATTAGCGCATCAATAAGAACAAGGCAGTAGGCTACGTGCGAATTTTCATTTGGCTACCAGACAATAAAATACATTTGGAAACCAATAGAACATGAGAGAAATAAGTTACTGGTTTCAATGGCATGTGGAAGTCTTTATAAAAAAAATGCCTCCACGGATATGGTTGGATTTTGCCAAGGCTACTTTGAAGCAAGGTAAAACATGCCTCATAGTTGTAAAACATTCAGGTTTCAAATAATTAAGTAGCTATATATTTTCAAAATGCATATTTCCTCCAGCTCATTGCAAAGTAGTGTGTGATGCGCTGATGAAGCCTGCCTTCTGTTGCCTATGCATTTGAATGGTGAATGGGAAACACCATTCAACTAGCCTTCCAGTTGAGAAATACAAATAGCAGCTCTTTTTAATCATGGCCAAAAACAAAAAATGTTATCGCAGGATGGCATTCAGAATTGTTGCACATTAAGTTAACTGGGCTTATAAAACCGCTCTCTGACAGATTTTAGGGTCAAAGGCTCTGTATCTGTAGGGCGTATGCTGTACGAGTGTGATAATAAGATACATGAAGAATATACACAAGTGCCAATTTAATTCCACACAATTATGCAGATGAACCCATAGACCTATAAGCATGACCGGTCAAATGTATTTCCATCAACTGGTTCTTCCATCAATGAATAGGCTAGAAATAATTATTTTGCAATGGGATAGTTTTTTTTCTTCTCCCGTGGCCAGTGGCAAATTCATTTAAAGTATTTCCCCACCCACAAATGATGGCCAAAAGCCGCTGTTACTGGTTGATGGAAACCCTCACACACACACACACACACACACACACACACACACACACACACACACACACACACACACACACACACACACACACACACACACACACACACACACACACACACACACACACACACACACACACACACACACACACACACACACACCCGTAGTAGTCAGTACGAAAGTATTCAGAAAGCAACAAATATCATCATACAGGCGTATTTGAATGCTCGATCTTGCTTGTTCCCTGCCATTCTTTCATTTTTGTGGAGCACATCCCGTATTATGATTATCAACACGTGGATGTGAAAAGACGATTATCTTCCTCAATAGAGTGCATCATCTTTGGATCTGTCCCATTATGGTGTCTGTGAGGGCATGGGCAGCGCCATTGAGTTATCTCCATTTTGAAGTAGTCAATTTTATTCTTCTTCTACTTCTATGAGTTGGTAAACAAACTGAACAGGTGCATACTGCCACCTGGAGAGATTTCCAAGTAGTGATCTTTATCTATCTCTATGAGCAAATTCTACTAGATGAAAAGCTGAAATTAGTAGGACATCCTGTCATTTATAGTATACTAGATGTTCTAAATTCTTAAACCAAAAGAATTCACATACTCAACGGCTTAATATTTAGGATGCAAGTATGTGTATTCAGACACGGTCTGTAGCTCTGTACAACATTCCAGGGAGAAGGAAGGAAGCAAGGAAGGAAGCATGTCTGTCAGCTCAGGCCAGCAGGAGTCTCCCATCTCCATGGAAACAACGCGCTGGCTTGCCTCGAGCTGAGAATCTACAGTCCCTGAAGTCTGGAGCGAGAGAGAGTGAAAGAGAAGGCAAGAGAGAGAGCGAGAGAGCGAGAAAACATTTTTTAAGTAACTAGTGAAGAAACCAACACTTCACAGACAGAGAGGGATCAGATCAGACAAGCTGTTAGCCCCAAGGGGGATGCTAGACACCAGAGGATTCGAGCCGTTGGCCTCGAAGGAGGATGTTAGACACCAGAGGAGACGAGCCGTTAGCCCTGAGACACCAGAGGAGACGAGCCGTTAGCCCCGAAGGAGGATGCTAGACACCAGAGGAGACGAGCCGTTAGCCCCGAGACACCAGAGGAAACGAGCCGTTAGCTTTGAAGGAGGATGCTAGACACCAGAGGAGATGAGTTGATTGCCCTGAGACACCAGAGGAGACGAGCCGTTAGCCCTAAGACACGAGAGGAGACGAGCCATTAGCCCTGAAGGGGGATGTTCGACACGAGAGGAGACGAGCCGTTAGCCCCGAGACACCAGAGGAGACGAGCCATTAGCCCCGAAGGGGGATGTTAGACACCAGAGGAGAGGAGTTGTTAGCCTCGAGGGGGATGTTAGACACCAGAGGAGTTGTTAGCCTCGAAGGGGGATGTTAGACACCAGAGGAGACAAGCCTTTAGCCCCGAGACACCTGAGGATCGGAGCCGTTAGCCCTGAGACACCAGAGGAGACAAGTTGTTAGCGCCGAGGGGGATGCTAGACACCAGAGGAGAGGAGTTGTTAGCCTTGAGGAGGATGTTAGACACCAGAGGAGAGGAGTTGTTAGCCTCGAGGGGGATGTTAGACACCAGAGGAGATGTTAGCACCGAAGGAGGATGTGAGACACCAGAGGAGACGAGCCGTTAGCCCCGAGACACCAAAAGGAGACGAGCCGTTAGCCCTGAGACACCAGAGGAGATGAGCTGATAGACCCAAGGGGATGTTAGACACCGGAGGAGATGAACTGATTGCCCTAAGACACCAGAGGAGATGAGTTGATTGCCCTGAGACACCAGAGGAGACGAACCGTTAGCCCTGAGAAACGAGAGGAGACGAGCCGTTAGCCCCGAGACACCAGAGGAAATGAGCCGTTAGCCCCGAAGGTGGATGTTAGACACCAGAGGAGACAAGCCGTTAGCCCCGAGACACTTGAGGAGACAAGTTGTTAGCGCCGAGGGGGATGCTAGACACCAGAGGAGAGGAGTTAGACCCGAGGGGGATGTTAGACACCAGAGGAGTTGTTAGCGCCGAAGGCGAATGTTAGACACCAGAGGAGACAAGTTGTTAGACCCGAGGGGGATGTGAGACACCAGAGGAGAGGAGTTTTTAGACACGAGGGGGATGCTAGACACCAGAGGAGAGGAGTTGTTAGACCCGAGGGGAATGCAAGTCACCAGAGGAGAGGAGTTGTTAGCCCCAAGTGGGACGCTAGACACATTTACATTACATTTACATTACATTTACATTTAAGTCATTTAGCAGACGCTCTTATCCAGAGCGACTTACAAAATGGTGCATTCACCTTATGATATCCAGTGGAACAACCACTTTACAATAGTGCATCTAAATCTTTTAGGGGGGGGGGGGAGGGGGGGTTAGAAGGATTACTTTATCCTATCCTAGGTATTCCTTAAAGAGGTGGGGTTTCAGGTGTCTCCGGAAGGTGGTGATTGACTCCGCTGTCCTGGCGTCGTGAGGGAGCTTGTTCCACCATTGGGGTGCCAGAGCAGTGAACAGTTTTGACTGGGCTGAGCGGGAACTGTGCTTCCTCAGAGGTAGGGGGGCCAGCAGGCCAGTGGTGGATGAACGCAGTGCCCTTGTTTGGGTGTAGGGCCTGATCAGAGCCTGAAGGTATGGAGGTGCCGTTCCCTTCACAGCTCCGTAGGCAATCACCATGGTCTTGTAGCGGATGCGAGCTTCAACTGGAAGCCAGTGGAGAGAGCGGAGGAGCGGGGTGACGTGAGAGAACTTGGGAAGGTTGAACACCAGACGGGCTGCGGCGTTCTGGATGAGTTGTAGGGGTTTAATGGCACAGGCAGGGAGCCCAGCCAACAGCGAGTTGCAGTAATCCAGACGGGAGATGACAAGTGCCTGGATTAGGACCTGCGCCGCTTCCTGTGTGAGGCAGGGTCGTACTCTGCGAATGTTGTAGAGCATGAACCTACAGGATCGGGTCACCGCCTTGATGTTAGTGGAGAACGACAGGGTGTTGTCCAGGATCACGCCAAGGTTCTTAGCACTCTGGGAGGAGGACACAAGGGAGTTGTCAACCGTGATGGCGAGATCATGGAACGGGCAGTCCTTCCCCGGGAGGAAGAGCAGCTCCATCTTGCCGAGGTTCAGCTTGAGCTGGTGATCCGTCATCCACACTGATATGTCTGACAGACATGCAGAGATGCGATTCGCCGCCTGGTTATCAGAAGGGGGAAAGGAGAAGATTAATTGTGTGTCGTCTGCATAGCAATGATAGGAGAGACCATGTGAGGATATGACAGAGCCTAGTGACTTGGTGTATAGCGAGAATAGGAGAGGGCCTAGAACAGAGCCCTGGGGGACACCAGTGGTGAGAGCGCATGGTGCGGAGACAGATTCTCGCCACGCCACCTGGTAGGAGCGACCTGTCAGGTAGGACGCAATCCAAGCGTGGGCCGCGCCGGAGATGCCCAACTCGGAGAGGAGACACCAGAGGAGATGATCTGATTGACACCAGAGGAGATGAGGGGGTGTTATACATCACACCAGATGAGACGAAGCATTAGCCCTGAGGGGGGTGTTAGACACCACACCAGAAGAGATGAGTCGTTAGCCCTGAGGGGGGTGTTAGACACCAGACGAGATGAGGGGGTGTTAGACACCACACCAGAAGAGATGAGTCGTTAGCCCTGAGGGGGGTGTTAGACACCAGAAGAGATGCGCTGTTAGCCTCAAGGGGGATGTTAGACACCATAGGAGATTAGGGGATGTTAGTCACCATACTAGATGAGATGAGCCATTAGCCCTGAGGGGGGTGCTAGTCACCAGAGGAGATGAGCTGTTAGCCCAGAGGGGGATGTTAGACTCCAGAAGAGATGAGGGGGTGTTAGCCACCACACTAGATGAGATGAGCCATTAGCCCTGAGGGGGATGCTAGCCACCACACTAGATGAGATGAGCCATTAGCCCTGAGGGGGATGCTAGTCACCAGAGGAGATGAGGGGGTGTTATACACCACACTAGATGAGATGAGCTGTTAGCCCAGAGGGGGATGCTAGTCACCAGAGGAGATGAGCTGTTAGCCCAGAGGGGGATGTTAGACACCACATCAGAGGATAAAGAGCTGAGTGTATGTTCTCTTTCCCTTACATTTGATGGCTGCTGTCTAATAAAGCAAGGAGATAACTCTAATTAGCAACACCAGAGGCAGTAGCAGCAACATGGGCTATCCATCTGATACCTCTCCCCTTCTGTATCCCACCACTGCTACTACCGTAGATTATACCTGGGGTCATATGTATCAAGCATATCAGAATAGAATAACTGATGTAACCTTATTCGTTGTGACCTAAAAGGCAAAACTGATCCTAAATGAGCACTCATATGAGATGCTTTATGAATGCCAGCTCTGTTCTCGTATTGCTGTCTATGACCACCATGGGCACAGCCGGCTCGCTCATTAGGCAGGATTAGGCGGCCGCCTATGGCGGCAGATTGGCGAGGGCAGCATTTTCTGAGCTAAGCTGACCAAGTCTCACCTCCAACAACAACACATAAAACCTCACATAATTCTGCCCCAAAACAATGACAGTTTGTTTCAACCAGTGGCATAAGGGATTTTTAGGTGAGTGTTGATGCCACCCGGTAATAAGCAGTGCCCATTCTGTCAAAGGCAGGGGCGCAAAATATTTTGCTTGTCAATTTCCAGCGCACCTCTCCAGGGTGCTGTTGGAGCAACGCATTGCTGCGGCGCTCCACCAGCGTTCCGTCCAAAAAATAATCTAACGTAAATCATGTAGCTGATACACTATATGATATGGTAGAAAGAGTTTGTGGCCTTTTCCATAGGCTACAGGTTGAAGATACAATGTAATGAGATGGACACTTTTTACATCATGCAGGTTTCTCCGATCAAATAGCCTAACCTACATAACGATCAATCAAATAAAAAAATACGCTGTCATGTTAACAAACAACATATTCTAAAAACAGGACAGGTCAAACTAAAATGAACAATATGGAATGGACAATCACAACTGTTGCCCAGGAGTTTCACCCCATTGTCATGATCAGTGGTTTCAAGTTTATATCTGTACATTTTTGACAAGCTGATCATAGCGATAAAGAAAATACTTCTGCATTTGCGCTGTGTAAACATTGCAAGTAGGGTCACGATAACTTCTGATAAAGTTGGTTAGCTGATATCCAGAGCTTAAATAGCACATTTATTAGTCACAGGAATCAGGACTAATAAAGCCAATGCAACGGCCTGTTTTACAAATGAGGGGCCTACCACATGTATTGGCATTCATAAATTTCAATTGCGGGCTGAAATGGTAGGCTACACCCCAGTAAGCATGAGCCAATGTCTTTTGGACATCTATTTTTGGTCCTGTCTAGACCGGACATCTTTTTTTGGGGTGTTTTACAAATGATAGGCTTACCACAGATGGGAATTCATAAAATTATATTTCAGGAAACACTGTAGGCTGTACCTCAGTAAGCACGGACCAATGGTGATGCCTTTTGGACGTCTTTTTTTGGTGCAGTCCGGACCAGCCTTGATTTCCACATCCACGGGCATACATTTTTGGCACGGGCCGGACCAAATCTGAACCAATCATACACGTCTGTGTTTGGTTCAGATTTTGTCCAGTCTGGACCAGCCTTGATTTGGCCCAAACATAGACGTCTATAAATTACGTTATTTCAACTTTCATTCAGAACCAAAAATGTGCCTGATTTCAACAACCTGGGAAATACATATTTTCAACATCTGGACAATACGTATTTTCAACATCCGGAAAATAAGTATTTTCAACTTTCATTCAGAACTGAAAATGAGCCTGATTTCAACATCCGGAAAATACATATTTTCAATGTCTGGAAAATATGTATTTTCAACTTTCATTCAGAACCAAAAATTAACCTGATTTCAACGTCCGGAAAATACAAATTTTAAAATGTCCAGAAAAGATGCCTTTTCAACGTCCTGGAAAATATGTATTTTAAACGTACGGGGTATAAGTACTTTAACCTTTCATTCAGAACCTACAATGAACTTAACTTCAACGTCTGGAAAATACGTCTTATAGATTGCTGGGATTATTCTAGTTTTGCGGGGAGGCGTTTTCTGGTCTTGCCTGGGCTGGCAGATCGGCAAGGACCGGCCCTGGCCAGGGGCAGTTGCTCACTCCTTTAACCAACCACGGGGAAAACACAATGCCTTTGTGTGTTTTGAGAGAGATCTCTCCATCTAGTCTTTCTGTTTTGAGAGAGAGATCGCTCCCTCTCTAGTCTCTCTCTGTGTTTTGAGAGAGAGATCTCTCTCTCTGTGTTTTGAAAGAGAGATCTCTCTCTCTGTGTTTTGAAAGAGAGATCTCTCTCTCTGTGTTTTGAGAGAGAGATCTCTCGCTCTGTGTTTTGAGAGAGAGATCTCTCTCTGTGTTTTGAGAGAGAGATCTCTCTCTGTGTTTTGAGAGAGAGATCTCTCTCTCTGTGTTTTGAGAGAGATCTCTCTCTCTCTCTCTCTCTCTCTCTCTCTCCTCTCTCTCTCTCTCTCTCTCTCTCTCTCTCTCTCTCTCTGGAATTCTAACAGGCATAATAAAAAAAAATGATGAAACTAAGAGTAACCCAAGCACTTACTGGGGAAAAAAGTCTATAAACCTTGTGGATATTAGTATTGACATTATTTGAGGTTGCCATATGCATCCGTTGCCAAGAATAGAATTGGAGTGGCCAGGTTCATATCCATGTTAATGCATGTTGACATACTTAGAATATAACATCATACAATATTTCATGTATTTAATAATAGCATTACATTTACTATGGATAATAATGACGCGAACACAACTGTGGGAATTAGTTGATGTAAGTGTTTTCCCACTGCTGTGTGTTGCGTTAGGACATTTCCTTCTTCTCTGATATCTTTTTTGTTGTTGTGGGTTTATTTCACACGGAAGTTTGGGGAATAAAGTTCAATAATTTGACAAGAAAGATCTACTGGCATCTGAATTAGCATAGACAGTGGGGTCCTAAATTATTAACACCCTTGATAAAGATGAGCAATAATGACTGTATAAAATAAATAATTCAAATACTGAGCTGTATTGTTTGCTCAAAAACATTGGGAAATAATATTATTTTATACTAATACTATTGCTCAGATGACACCCCTAAAGATTTGTGTAAATAAGTAGTCGTAAGTTTAGTATTTAGTCCCATATTCTGACTACACCAAGCTTGTGACTCTACAAACTTGTTAAATGCATTCGCAGTTCCTGTTGGTTGTGTTTCAGATGGTCATACCACCCAAGACATGCTAACCTCTAACTTTCTCACTCATAATTTTTCACAATTCATTCAGGATTATCCGTAATCAAGGTAGCACCCACATGAATGTAGAAGTCACTTTATTTATAATAAAGGTGCCTCCAAAATGACTCAATACATTATTTACCATTCATTTCTATTGGGCACAAAATAATCTGAAACATAACCAAAATGAACTGCAAATGCACCCAACAAGTTTGTAGAGTCACAAGCTTTATGTAGTCATTGCATGCAATAAATATGGGACCAAACACTACACTTTTGACTACTTTATTGATAAGAATCTTTAGGTGTGTCAATAATTTTGACTCCTACCATTTTGATTATGACATGTTAAACAAAATCTCTTTCTCTGAGCAATAGTATTAGTATAATATAATTTCCAAATTGTTTTGAGCATACAATATATAACAGTATTTATTTTATACAGTCATTATTGCTTATCTTTATCAAGGGTGTCAATAATTTCGGACCCACACGGTACATCTTAATTAATAATGAAAAACATAATTGTGGAGTGACGTGTAGAATTAGGTAGTGCTGAATTAGGCATCTAGAAGCCTTTAAAATACATTTTCATATCTAAAATGAAATGTCAATAAAAAAAGTATAGCCACTGGTCCTCAACATTTTCTAATAGATTTCCCTGTATGAGTTGATGTTATGCGATTACCAGTGCAACATAGTGAATTAAGTAATCAAACATGCTCCAGTGCTTACATTTCCATACAATCAATGTCATGGTGGGAGAAATAATTAATGTGATTCTTTAACATTTCCTTGGTGCCTCATTGGCCAGTTTGAACCTGGCTGCATCCCAAATATCACCCTATTCCTTAAAACCTTGTAGATGTAAAGTCCCCTATTTAGGGGACTTTGAGCGGTTGTGGACTGGTTCCGACCGTCATTTTTGTGTACAGAGCGCTCTGTAAAGTGTGCAACATCAATAGCTTTATATTCTGCTAACGAGCTGAGCCTCGCTAAAGCTCCCGCTGCCTGCTCTGAGCTGAGACCAAGTCTGTGAAATCTGAGACCTCATTTGCAAAGGCAATGGTCACATTTTCTGGCCTATCAAGACAAATAATCGATTTTCTCTGCCTGCCAGAGCATAGGTACTTTTTAGGAAATGAGAAACTCCATTGGAATCATATTAATGCCCATTGTGGATGTTGCCCACGCATTGTCAATGGGCCGCGCGGTGCATTCTGGGCGATTCTGGGGCAAGGAGATCACTCCTTCTGCTGGGTTTTTCACAATCAACAGTTTCCTGTGTGTATCAAGAATGGTCCACCACCCAAAGGACATCCAGCCAACTTGGCACAACTGTGGGAAGCATTGGAGTCAACATGGGCCAGCATCTCTGTGGAATGCTTTCAACACCTTGTAGAATCCATGCCCGATTAATTGAGGATGTTCTGAGGGAAAAAGGGGGGTGCAACTCAATATTAGGAAGGTATTCCTAATTTTTTGTACACTCAGTGTATGTTTGTCTATTCATTGGCCACTGGGATTCCTATCTCCTCCGTTCTAGTAGCTCTAGCCAGAGACACAGTTCCACGTGGGTTATATTTCCTCAAAGGGCAAACCAGTGCGCATCTATTAATGTGTGTTTGATCTTGTTGTGATGTTCTCAGACAGATTTAGAGCTCTCAACATGAACATTTCATAGAATTGAAACAAGGCCACCTTCTCATGGTCACAGAGTAACAAAATCAGTTAAAGCTGTAGTTGTAACTAGTCGGCAGGCATTTCAATAGGTTCTCTGAGTACTCAGGATGCAGTGCAGAACATTCTCTGTTGTCAGTGATATGTGATGGTGCCAGTTTTATACTGTTACTAAATATGATCATATCTATTTCAGAGGAGTAAGGAAGGTACAATCTTATAGATAGGCATTTTATAATTTAATTGTTACTATATTTAGAAATCATTTCAATCCTTTCAAGCCCTATTCCCCACATCATATATCATCATATTCTTCTATGTAGGCCTCCTTGAGCTTATGTCCTCAAAAGTGAGTACACCTCAGCAATTTATATTACCAGAAAGGTGAGATTTTCACCTTTCTTGGAGTATGCAGCATTACTAGTAATTGTTTATGGCCCTCTCATAATACAGTGCCTTCGGAAAGCATTCAGACCCCTTGACTTTTTCCACGTTTTGTTACATTACAGACTTATGCTAAAATGAATTAAGTAAAAAGAAATACTCATCAATCTACACACAATACCCTGTAATGACAAAGCGAAATCAGGTTTTTAAAAATGTTCGCAAATGTATTAAAAATAAAAAACAGAAATACTTATTTATATAAGTATTCAGACCCTTTGCTATGGGACTTGAAATTAAGCTCAGATGCCGGTTTCAGCCAGCCGGCTAATTTTCAACCGCAGTCTCTGGGCAGGTTATTAAAACAATTACAATAACAATACAGACAATCAATGAGCAGTGAGCACATGCAGCGCGACATAGGACAAGCAACATGTAGCATGCAGACAGAGCAATAGCACAAAAAGCAACTAAACAAAATACATAAAAGCAACAAAGTGTTTCCATACCTCACAAGCTACAGACAACAGACAACATGGAAAGCGACAATACACAGCTAGGGATTATGTTCACAAATCTGATTGGCCTTTCGCCATGTTTTCATGTTTTTTGTGAAGGTGTGATATGTGGTGCAATTGTGTGTGTGTCTGATGGCAGTGTGTTCCAGACAGTGGAAGCTCCCATGGGTTTGGGTTTTCTGTTTAACAAAAGTACTAAGTGGAGGGGGAGCCAGGCCATTTAGGATCTTGAATACAAGACATCCATCTGTGTATTGCACAATATTTTTCCAACTCAGGAGCTCATGCTTTCTGAGGATGTAACAGTGATGATGGCTATTGGGCTTCCTATCAAGCACTTTGAGAGCCTGTTTGTAGACAGACTGAATGGGTTTTAATGTTGTACAGCAAGCTAGTCAAGCAGTATGTTAAGTGGGGGAGTATCATAGATTTGAAGTACAGTTTTGCTACCTCTGTAGTCAAACAATTTTGTTTGAATTGGAAATTAGCTACTGTAGGTTGAATTTGGTTATTTTTGTTACCTTCTTCACCTGCTTTTTAAAAAAGAAGTTGGAATCAAGTATGATGCCAAGGTATTTAAAATTGGATACCACCTGGAGCTTCTCCCCTGACACATAGACATCTGGCTCAGTAGCATTAGTTGCCCTCTTTGTGAAGAACATGCAGAATGGTTTTTTTCACATTGAGATGCAAACATGAGTCACTGAGCCACTTTGTAACCTGGACTATTACAGTAGTGAGTTCTTGTGCCGCTTGTTGTTTGCTCTTTGCATGCACATATATCACTGTATCATCTGCATACATTTGAACTTCAGACCCAGTACTGACAGAAGGCAGATCATTAATGTACAGGCTGAACAGGAGGGGCCACAGTACTGATCCTTGGGGCACGCCCACATCATAGCTGAGAGTGGGCGACAGCTCATTGCTCACTCTGACACACTGGGTTCTGCCTTCCAGGTATGATTTCATCCATCTCTAGTCTTCGGGGGAAAAGTTGAACTTGGACAGTTTTGTGATGAGAACCTCATGGTTAACAGTATCAAAATCTTTCCTTAGTTCTAGAAATATAGCCCCAACAATGCCCCCTTTGTCCATCTTGGACATTTCCCAGAAAAAAGCAGTGAAGTTGTCCTGTCCCCTTAGCAGAAAAACACCCCCAAAGCATAATGTTTCCACCTCCATGTTTGACGGTGGAGATGGTGTTCTTGGGGTCATAGGCAGCATTCCTCCTCCTCCAAACATGGTGAGTTGAGTTGATGCCAAAGAGCTCCATTTTGGTCTCATCTAACCACAACACTTTTACCAGTTGTCCTCTGAATCATTCAGATGTTCATTGGCAAACTTCAGACGGGCATTTATATGTATTATTGAGAGGGGGACCTTGCGGGCACTGCAGGATTTCAGTCCTTCACGGCGTAGTGTGTTACCAATTGTTTTCTTGGTGATAATGGTCCCAGCTGCCTTGAGATCATTGACAAGATCCTCCCGTGTAGTTCTGGGCTGATTCCTCACCGTTCTCATGATCATTGCAACCCCACGAGGTGAGATCTTGCATGGAGCCCCAGGCCGAGGGATATTGACAGTTCTTTTGTGTTTCTTCCATTTGTGAATAATCGCACCAAATGTTGTCACCTTCTCACCAAGCTGCTTGGCGATGGTCTTGTAGCCCATTCCAGCCTTGTGTAGGTCTACAATCTTGTCCCTGACATCCTTGGAGAGATCTTTGGTCTTGGCCATGGTGGAGAGTTTGGAATCTGATTGATTGCTTCTGTGGACATGTGTCTTTTTTACAGGTAACAAGCTGCGGTTAGGAGCATTCCCTTTAAAAGTGTGCTGTATATTTCTCAACTGTGCTGTGATGCTTCACACAACTACTGAACCTTTCTATTCTCATAGTTTCTACAGATTGTAAATTAAACATAACAATTTTTGCTAAAATAATGATTATATTATTGATTGATTGACTATGACTTTTCAAATAACCTGGTATTGCTATCTGCAGCGTTAGTTCTAGGTAAATGTTGCAATTCTTCAGCCATTCCTGGACTTGTGACCAAAAACGAGCTACGTATGGACAGTACCAAAATAAATGATCTAATGACTCTGCCTCCTCGCAGCAAAATCTGCAGAGCTGGGAAGGTTGTATCCCCCATAACATTATATTGGTTGCAAGAATTTTGTATAATCATTTAAAACCTGTTAGGCAGCAAATTGCTGAATCGTGGCTTTGCAGGCTCTGGCCTAAAAAAAGTACCGCGTTTGGGTAGTGGCTGGTTACAGTACTGTGAGACTCAGGCACGCGACCGAATGCTTGGTTTTCTTTCCTCTGTTAACCTAAACGCAGATTCCCGGTCGGAATATTATCGCTTTTTTACGAGAAAAATGGCATAAAAATGGATTTTAAACAGCGGTTGACATGCTTCGAAGTACGGTAATGGAATATTTAGAATTTTTTTGTCACGAATTGCGCCATGCTCGTGACCCTTATTTACACTTCGGATAGTGTCTTGAATGCACGAACAAAACGTCGCTATTTGGATATAACGATGGATTATTTTGGACCAAACCAACATTTGTTATTGAAGTAGCAGTCCTGGGAGTGCATTCTGACGAAGAACATCAAAGGTAATCAAACTTTTGTAATAGTAAATCGGAGTTTGGTCAGGGCTAAACTTGGTGGGTGTCTAAATGGCTAGCCGTGATGGCTGGGCTATCTACTCAGAATATTGCAAAATGTGCTTTCACCGAAAAGCTATTTTAAAATCGGACACCTCGATTGCACAAAGGAGTTCTGTATCTATAATTCTTAAAATAATTGTTATGTTTTTTGTGAACGTTTATCGTGAGTAATTTAGTAAATTCACCGGAGGTTTGCGGGTGCTAGTTCTGAACGTCACATGCTAATGTAAAAAGCAGTTTTTTGATATAAATATGAACTTGATTGAACAAAACATGCATGTATTGAATAACATAATGTCCTAGGTGTGTCATCTGATGAAGATCATCAAAGGTTAGTGCTGCATTTAGCTGTCTTCTGTGTTTTTGTGACATTATATGCTAGCTTGAAAAATGGGTGTCTGATTATTTCTGGCTGGGTACTCTGCTGACATAATCTAATGTTTTGCTTTCGTTGTAAAGCCTTTTTGAAATCGGACAGTGTGGTTAGATTAACGAGAGTCTTGTCTTTAAAATGGTGTAAAATAGTCATATGTTTGAGAAATTGAAGTAATAGCATTTCTAAGGTATTTGAAAATCGCGCCACGGGATTACACTGGCTGTTGCGTAGGTGGGACGATTTCGTCCCGCCTAGCCCAGAGAGGTTAAATTTAAAAATTATAAGTTTTGAATCTGGCGTCGTTTTGCGGGTCAATTCATAAACCATGTCCCACGGAATCGGTACATTGAAAATCTCTTCCCAACTATTTTGGAATTTATATGGCACAGCTGTCCATTTTTTGGTCCTTAAATGAAACTGGTATATATTTTTATTTTTCACAATTTTCTTTAACCAATTTTGGTCTTTAATGCAGGGCTGACAGACAAGTTCCTTACGAAAAAGTATGAGATGAGATGATTTTGTTTTCTAATAACCAATAGTGAGCAGTTGTAATCTGAATAAAGGGAAAAATGCTATTCTTGAACATGAGGTGAGATATTCTTACTAATTTACTCGAGAACCATTTCGGATTTAAGTATAACTTTTGTATGATTGATGCCTTTAGTGAGATGCCTAATGCTTTAATATTTAATCATTTCTGCCCTCCAAATCATATTCATATTATAAATAGACCCTTTTAATTTTGTCTAGCTTGCCATTCCAAATAGAATTGAATATGGTTTGCTCATATAATTTCAAAGGCAGGTCGCTAGGTGTAGGCAAATCCATAAGCAAATAGGTCAACTGTGATATGACTAAAGAGTTAATCAGGGTGATTTTTCTACAAATAGACAGGTATTTTCCTTTCCATGGTAGCAAGATCTTATCTATTTTTGCTAACTTTCTATTCAAATGTATTGGAGTGAGATCATTTCTTTCATTCGGGATATGTATAGCGAGTATGTCCACATCCCCGTCAGACCATTTTATTGGTAAACTACACGGTAATGTAAAAGTTGCATTTTTTTGTGAACCAATACATAATATAGTACACTTATCATAATTTGGTCTTAATCCAGAGAGGTTAGAAAAAGTATATAGATCCTTTATGAGGCTGTGGAGGGATTGTAATTGTGGATTTAAAAGAACATGAATCATCAGCGTACAATGACACCTTTGTTTTTAAGTAATGGATTTCTAATTCCTTAATATTATTGTTGGATCTAATTTTAACAGCCAACATTTCGATGTCAATAATAAATAGATATGCCGATAGTGGACAACATTGTTTTACTCCTCTTGACAGTTTTAAACGTTCTGAGATGTAGCCATTATTGACTATTTTACACCTAGAGTTACTATACATAACTTTAACCCATTTTATAAGAGATACTCCAAAATTGAAATATTCCATGCATTTATAAATAAACTCTAGTCGAGTCGTACTTTATCAAAAGTCTTTTCAAATGAATCTATGAATACCAGGCCTGGTTTCCCAGATTTTTCATAGTGTTCTATTGTTTCCAGTACTTGTCTTATATTATCTCCAATGTATCGTCCATGTAAAAAACCTGTCTGATTAGGATGAATAATATCTGACAAAACCTTTTTAATTCTATGCGCTAAGCCTTTAGCGGGACTTTCACAACACTGAAGTGTAAGAGGCCTACCATTTTTTTGTTGGACTGGATCTTTATATGTACCACTTGGATCCTGTTTCAGTAATAATGAAATCAGACCTTTTCGTTGAGTGTCCAATAATCTACCATTTATATAGGCGTGGTTAAAACATGCTAATAATGGTCCTCTGAGTATATCAAAAAAGGTTTGGTATACTGTACCTCCACTGGTATGCCATCCAGCCCTGTATTTTTCCTGGACTTAAAGGCTTTAATGGCATCAAGAAGTTCCTCCTCTGTAATTTGGCCTACACATGAGTCTTTCTGTACATATGTTAATTTTACATTATTAATAGGAAAAAAATCGATACAGTTTGCTTCGATTAGTGGAGATGGAGGAGACAAACGAAAACATATGCTTAAAGTACTTTACTTCCTCTTTCAAAATATTGTTCAGTGAATCATGAGTGACTAAATCATTTTGTAACAAGTTTCAGTAAACATTTTTTTGGTAGCTTTTCTATGTTGAAGATTTAGAAATAATTTGGTGCATTTTTCCCCATATTCCATCCAGTTCGCTTTATTTTTATAATATATTACACTGGATCTTTCTTGAACAAGTTCCTCCATTTCTTTTTGTTTTACCTCTAACTTACTGTAAGCCTATATGGTACAGTTTTTATTGCCATCTATCTGTACTGTTAGTCCTTCACTTATATCGACTCTTAAGACCTAAATTGCTTTTGTTTTATAGATAAGTACTGAATTGCATGGCCTCTAAAGGCACATTTAAAAGTGTCCCATACAATGAGGGGATCTGATGTACCTATGTTTTGTGAGAAAAAGAAAGTTATACATTCTAAATTTCCAATATCCTTGCCTATGTGAAAATTCTGTAAGAGTACTATATATGCCAATTATGTGATGGCCTGACCGCATTCTGTCCCCTATCAACCCTTTTTAAACTTTTGGTGTCAGAGAGAACGTCATAAGAAAGTAATCAAGACGACTAGCTTGATTAAGCCTCCGCCATGTATATCTCACTAGGTCAGGGTATTTAAGCCTCCATATATCCACTAATTTCAATATATCCATGGCATTCATGATTTCCTTAAGTGCCTGAGGGTGATAGTTTGTAGTGTGATTTCCTTTAAGGTCCATAGAGGTATTTAAAACCGTATTATAATCTTCCACCATAATAATAGAGTCTTGTGTTGCTTCTAGAGTTGATCAATTCTTAAATATATTTTCAAAGAAGTGAGGATCATCATTTTTTGGACCGTATAGGTTAATAAGCCATATATGTTTATGGTCCGGTAATATATTTAAAGTCATCCATCTACCTTGAGGATCTGTTTGGACAATTTGCACATTTGGATCAACATTACAGTTAATTAATAACATCACCCCTTTTGAATTTCTTTGCCCATGGGAGAAATATATTTCCACAAAACTTCATCTAAAATTGTTGAATGAGTATCCTGTAAACAATAGATATTATATTCCTTCTCTTTTAGCCAGGTAAATACTGATCGTCTTTTGTTATTGTCTGCTAGGCCATTACAATTATAACTGGCTATACTTATTTCACCAATTACCATAATGAGACACAAGTTTCAATTCTATTTATCATAATATATATTTGTAAACGTACCATTAAAAAGTAACATGATGAGTGACTCTTTGTAGTTTTTAAGAAAGGTAGAGTCCAGCCCAAACACATCTTTAGCTTTAGAGTTCTTTAGTGAGCTAATAACCTTGTTCACCTCTGACTCAGAAACCTCGCTTGTGATGAAGACAGGTTGAGTGTCATTCCCTACCACTGAGCCCAAGAAACCAGTAGAAGTTCTGTGTCAGTACCTTGACAGAGTCAATAAAGTAGGAATTGAAGGCTGTTGCTATTTCGACTGCATCCTGTGTTAGACTGTCATTCTCATTGATTTCCAATCTTTTTGCGGTGTTACTATGGTCTTTCCCTGTTACCTTTTTAGATTCTTCCAGATCAATTTCGAATTTCCCTTTGCTTCACCAATCATGTTGATAAAAAAAGTTTGGGGTCCACCTGTGGTAAATTCAATTGAATGGACATGATTTGGAAAGGCACACACCTGTCTATCTAAGGTCCCACAGTTATCATTGCGGTCACAACTTGCAGACTTGTTTACGCTGCTGTGCGTTTTTGTTGCCGATCTTACTTTGCTACCTGACGGTTTTTACTTTTTCATTACCGTATATTTTTACTTTTTCCCTCACTCAACTTTTTTCATTCAACTTTTTTTACCCCGGAGGTTTTATCTGGACATGGTTCGTCAGGACTTCAAACAGCCGAAGCTAAGTAACATTAACATGATGCCTTCTAATTGCAGTCGTTGTACTTATAATATACAGGAGAACGATCGCCTTACGGCGAGGATAGCTGTGCTGCAAGCCCAGCTTCAGACGCAATCGTTAGGCAAGGGTAATTTCAGTGTAGGAAAGGATGAAACAGCGTCTGTGCCACCAGTAAGTACAGATAGTAACGTTAGTATAAACCCCCTCGCACGGTCCCTGCAGCCGGACATCTTTCTCATGGCTTCTGGAGGGAAACGCTGTAGGAATGCTCAACCGGTGTCGCTTATTCAGCCGACAGAAACTTTCAACCGGTTCTCCCCATTAAGCGAGTCGGAGTCGGAGGCCGAGACTTCTCTGGTCTCTACTCCTCCCGTTGTGGGGTCTGAGACGCCGAAGGCTCCCACCATTAGCTCTGACAAATTGAAAACCCTAGTCATTGGTGACTCCATTACCCGCAGTATTAGACTTAAAACTAATCATCCAGCGATCATACACTGTTTACCAGGGGGCAGGGCTACCGACGTTAAGGCTAATCTAAAGACGGTGCTGGCTAAAGCTAAAACTGGCGAGTGTAGAGAGTATAGAGATATTGTTATCCACGTCGGCACCAACGATGTTAGGATGGAACAGTCAGAGGTCACCAAGCGCAACATAGCTTCAGCGTGTAAATCAGCTAGAAAGATGTGTCGGCATCGATTAATTGTCTCTGGCCCCCTCCCAGTTAGGGGGAGTGATGAGCTCTACAGCAGAGTCTCACAACTCAATCGCTGGTTGAAAACTGTGTTCTGCCCCTCCCAAAAGATAGAATTTGTAGATAATTGGCCCTCTTTCTGGGACTCACCCACAAACAGGACCAAGCCTGGCCTGTTGAGGAGTGACGGACTCCATCCTAGCTGGAGGGGTGCTCTCATCTTATCTACGAACATAGACAGGCTCTAACTCCTCTAGCTCCACAATGAAATAGGGTGCAGGCCAGGCAGCAGGCTGTTAGCCAGCCTGCCAGCTTAGTGGAGTCTGCCACTAGCACAGTCAGTGTAGTCAGCTCAGCTTTCCCCATTGAGACCGTGTCTGTGCCTCGATCTAGGTTGGGCAAAATTAAAAATGGCGGTGTTCGCTTTAGCAATCTCACTAGTATAAAGACCTCCTCCATTCCTGCCATTATTGAAAGAGATTGTGATACCTCACATCTCAAAATTGGGTTACTTAATGTTAGATCCCTCACTTCCAAGGCAGTTATAGTCAATGAACTAATCACTGATCATAATCTTGATGTGATTGGCCTGACTGAAACATGGCTTAAGCCTGATGAATTTACTGTGTTAAATGAGGCCTCACCCCCTGGTTACACTAGTGACCATACCCCCCGTGCATCCGGCAAAGGCGGAGGTGTTGCTAACATTTACGATTGCAAATTTCAATTTACAAAAAAAAAAAACAATGACGTTTTCGTCTTTTGAGCTTCTAGTCATGAAATCTATGCAGCCTACTCACTCACTATTTATAGCTACTGTTTACAGGCCTCCTGGGCCATATACAGCGTTCCCTGAATTCCTATTGGATCTTGTAGTCATAGCAGATAATATTCTAATTTTTGGTGACTTTAACATTCACATGGAAAAGTCCACAGACCCACTCCAAAAGGCTTTCGGAGCCATCATCGACTCAGTGGGTTTTGTCCAACATGTCTCTGGACCTACTCACTGCCACAGTCATACTCTGGACCTAGTTTTGTCCCATGGAATAAATGTTGTGGAGCTTAATGTTTTTCCTCATAATGCTGGATTATCGGACCACCATTTTATTGCGTTTGCAATTGCAACAAATAATTTGCTCAGACCCCAACCAAGGAGCATTAAAAGTCGTGCTATAAATTCTCAGACAACCCAAAGATTCCTTGATGCCCTTCCAGATTCCCTCTGCCTACCCAAGGACGTCAGAGGACAAAAATCAGTTAACCACCTAACCGAGGAACTCAATTTAACCTTGCGCAATACCCTAGATGCAGTTGCACCCCTAAAAATTAAAAACATCTGTCATAAGAAACTAGCTCCCTGGTATACAGAAAATACACGAGCTCTGAAGCAAGCTTCCAGAAAATTGGAACGGAAATGGCGCCACACCAAACTGGAAGTCTTCCGACTAGCTTGGAAAGACAGTACCGTGCAGTATCGAAGAGCCCTCACTGCTGCTCGATCATCCTATTTTTCCAACTTAATTGAGGAAAATAAGAACAATCCGAAATTTCTTTTTGATAACTAAAAAGCAGCATTCGCAAATGGAGGATGGCTTTCACTTCAGCAGTAATAAATTTATGAACTTCTTTGAGGAAAAGATCATGATCATTAGAAAGCAAATTACGGACTCCTCTTTAAATCTGGGTATTTCTCCAAAGCTCCATTGTCCTGAGTCTACACAACTCTGCCAGGACCTAGGATCAAGGGAGATACTAAAGTGTTTTAGTACTATATCTCTTGACACAATGATGAAAATAATCATGGCCTCCAAACCCTCAAGCTGCATACTGGACCCTATTCCAACTAAACTACTGAAAGAGCTGCTTCCTGTGCTTGGCCCTCCTATGTTGAACATAATAAACGGCTCTCTATCCACCGGATGTGTACCAAGCTCAATAAAAGTGGCAGTAATAAAGCCTCTCTTGAAAAAGCCGAATCTTGACCCAGAAATTATAAAAAACTATCGGCCTATATCGAATCTTCCATTCCTCTCAAAAAAAATTGAAAAAGCTGTTGCACAGCAACTCACTGCCTTCCTGAAGACAAACAATGTATACGAAACGCTTCAGTCTGGTTTTAGACCCCATCATAGCACTGAGACTGCACTTGTGAAGGTGGTAAATGACCTTTTAATGACGTCAGACCGAGGCTCTGCATCTGTCCTCGTGCTCCTAGATCTTAGTGCCGCTTTTGATACCATCGATCACCACATTCTTTTGGAGAGATTGGAAACCCAAATTGGTCTACATGGACAAGTTCTGGCCTGGTTTAGATCTTATCTGTCGGAAAGATATCAGTTTGTCTCTGTGAATGGTTTGTCCTTTGACAAATCAATTGTAAATTTCGGTGTTCCTCAAGGTTCCGTTTTAGGACCACTATTGTTTTCACTATATATTTTACCTCTTGGCGATGTCATTCGAAAACATAATTTTAAATTTCACTGCTATGCGGACGACACACAGCTGTACATTTCAATGAAACATGGTGAAGCCCCAAAATTGCCCTCGCTAGAAGCCTGTGTTTCAGACATAAAGAAGTGGATGGCTGCAAACTTTCTACTTTTAAACTCGGACAAAACAGAGATGCTTGTTCTAGGTCCCAAGAAACAAAGAGATCTTCTGTTGAATCTGACAATTAATCTGGATGGTTAAGGACCTCGGCGTTACTCTGGACCCTGATCTCTCTTTTGAAGAACATATCAAGACTGTTTCAAGGACAGCTTTTTTCCATCTACGTAACATTGCAAAAATCAGAAACTTTCTGTCCAAAAATGACGCAGAAAAATTAATCCATGCTTTTGTTACTTCTAGGCTGGACTACTGCAACGCTCTACTTTCCGGCTACCCGGATAAAGCACTAAATAAAGTTCAGTTAGTGCTAAATACGGCTGCTAGAATCCTGACTAGAACCAAAAAATGTGATCATATTACTCCAGTGCTAGCCTCCCTACACTGGCTTCCTGTTAAGGCAAGGGCTGATTTCAAGGTTTTACTGCTAACCTACAAAGCATTACATGGGCTTGCTCCTACCTATCTTTCCGATTTGGTCCTGCCGAACATACCTACACGTACGCTACGGTCACAAGACGCAGGCCTCCTAATTGTCCCTAGAATTTCTAAGCAAATGGCTGGAGGTAGGGCTTTCTCCTATAGAGCTCCATTTTCATGGAATGGTCTGCCTACCCATGTGAGAGACGCAGACTCAGTCTCAACCTTTAAGTCTTTACTGAAGACTTATCTCTTCAGTAGGTCCTATGATTAAGTATAGTCTGGCCCAGGAGTGTGAAGGTGAACGGAAAGGCTGGAGCAACGAACCGCCTTTGCTGTCTCTGCCTTGCCGGTTCCCCTCTCTCCACTGGGATTCTCTGCCTCTAACCCTATTACAGGGGCTGAGTCACTGGCGTACTGGTGTTCTTCCATGCCGTCCATGGGAGGGGTGCGCCACTTGAGTGGGCTGAGTCACTGACGTGGTCTTCGTGTCTGGGTTGGCGCCCCCCCCTTGGGTTGTGCCGTGGCGGAGATCTTTGTGGGCTATACTCGGCCTTGTCTTAGGACGGTAAGTTGGTGGTTGGAGACATCCCTCTAGTGGTGTGGGGGCTGTGCTTTGGCAAAGTGGGTGGGGTTATATCCTGCCTGTTTGGCCCTGTCCGGGGGTTTCATCGGATGGGGCCACAGTGTCTCCTGAGCCCTCCTGTCTCAGCCTCCAGTATTTATGCTGCAGTAGTTTATGTGTCGGGGGGCTAGGGTCAGTCTGTTACATCTGGAGTATTTCTCTTGTCTTATCCAGTGTCCTGTGTGAATTTAAATATGCTCTCTCTAATTCTCTCTCTCTTTCTCTCTTTCTTTCTTTCTCTCGGAGGACCTGAGCCCTAGGACCATGCCTCAGGACTACCTGGCATGATGACTCCTTGCTGTCCCCAGTCCACCTGGCCGTGCTGCTGCTCCAGTTTCAACTGTTCTGCCTGCGGCTATGGAACCCTGACCTGTTCACCGAACGTGCTTGTTGCACCCTCGACAACTACTATGATTATTATTATTTGACCATGCTGGTCATTTATGAACATTTTAACATCTTGACCATGTTCTGTTATAATATCCACCCGGCACAGCCAGAAGAGGACTGGCCACCCCTCATAGCCTGGTTCCTCTCTAGGTTTCTTCCTAGGTTTTTGGCCTTTCTAGGGAGTTTTTCCTTGGGAGTTTTTCCTAGCCACCGTGCTTCTTTCACATGCATTGCTTGCTGTTTGGGGTTTTAGGCTGGGTTTCTGTACAGTACTTTGAGATATCAGCTGATGTACGAAGGGCTATATAAATAAATGTGATTTGATTTGATTTGACATTGCGTGTCAGAGCAAAAACCAAACCATGAGGTCGGAAGAGCTGTCCATAGAGCTCCGAGACAGCATTGTGTCGAGGCACAGATCTGGGGAAGGGTACCAAAAATATCTGCAGCATTGAAGGTCCCCAAGAACACAGTGGTCTCTATCATTCTTAAATAGAAGAAGTTTGGAACCACCAAGACTCTTCCTAGAGCTGGTCATCCAGCCAATCGGGGGAGAAGGGCCATGGTCAGGGAGGTGACCAAGAACCTGATGGTCACTCTTACAGAGATCCAGAGTTCCTCTGTGGAGATGGGAGAACCTTCCAGAAGGACAACCGTCTCTGCAGAATTCCACCAATCAGGTAGAGTGGTCAGACGGAAGTCACTCCTCAGTAAAAGGCACATGACAGCCCGCTTGGAGTTTGCCAAAAGGCACCTAAAGAGTCTCAGACCATGAGAAACAAGATTCTCTGTTCTGATGAAACCAAGACTGAACTCTTTGGCCTGAATGCCAAGCGTCATGTCTGGAGGAAACCTGGCACAATCCATACGGTGAAGTGTGGTGGTGGCAGAATTATGCTGTGGGGATGTTTTTCAGCGGCAGGGACTGGGACTTAGCCCAATCAAATCAAAATCAAATCAAATTGTATTTGTCACATGCTCCGAATACAACAATACCTTACAGTGAAATGCTTACTTACAAGCCCTTAACCAACAATGTAGTTTTAAGAAAAAAAGTGTTTAGAAAGTATTTACTAAAATAAGCTGAAGTAAAAAAAATAACAAATAATTAAGGACCAACAATAAAATAACAGTAGCGAGGCTATATACAGGGGGTACTGGTACAGAGTCAATGATCAGGGGCACCGGTTAATCGAGGTAATTGAGGTAATATGTACATGTAGGTAGAGGTAAAGTGACTATGCATGGTTAATAAACAGAGAGTAGCAGCAGCGTAAAAATAGGGTGGTGGTGGGGGGGGGGGGGGGGGCAATGCAAATTGTCCAGGTAGCCATTTGATTAGCTGTTCAGGAGTCTTATGGCTTGGGGGTAGAAGCTGTTAAGATGCCTTTTGGACCTAGATTTGGCACTCTGGTACCACTTGCCATGCGGTAGCAGTTAGAACAGTCTATGACTAGGGTGGCTGGAATCTTTGGCAATTTTTTGGGGTCTTCCTCTGACACCGCCTAGTATAGTGGTCCTGGTTGGCAGGAAGCTTGGCCCCAGTGATGTACTGGGCCTTACATCACTGTCGGAGGTCGAGCAGTTGTCATACCAGGCGGTGATGCAACCAGTCAGGATGCTCTCGACTTTGAGGATCTGGGGACCCAAGCCAAATATTTTTCATCTTCTGAAGGGGAATAGGCATTGTCATGTCCTCTTCACGACTGCCTTGGTGTGATTGGACCACGATAGTTTGTTGGTGATGTGGACACTGTCGTGTCTCTGACTGATTAAATTATATGACAGGCTATTTTATCAAATCGATTACCTAAACGTTTGATTGATTACGTGATTGAATTAAACCATGCAACAATTAACTTGTTAATAACCTGTGGCACCACAGAAGAGTGTTTATAGAGCTGCTGTCTTCCGAATAAACTCTTAAGGATCTGAAGATCTTTTATACCAATAGCAGTCAATTATTAATAGTCACCTTATTCAGTCTCATCTGAGCGTCATAAAATTATTGGTTGTCTTCACGAACCCTGGCTAACAAGTTGTATCAGCAATACAAAAATTGGCTTAATTATTTATTTACTAAATACCTAAATAATCACACAGAATTACATATACACAGGATGGATCATACATCAATTACTAATCATGTCATAAAAGAAAAAGTCCATAGTGGACGAAACCGTTTTGACAGCTGGTTACACAAATAAAGGGGGTTGGGTTTGAATCAAAGAGTGGGAAGACAGAGGGACAAAGGAGATTGGGTCTCTATCGGACCTTGAGAAGCTATGCTACCATAAATACAGAATCTTATGCATTCTAATAACCGACCATTCGGAAAAGGAAAATGCAAGATATATACACTGCTCAAAAAAATAAAGGGAACACTTAGACAACACAATGTAACTCCAAGTCAATCACACTTCTGTGAAATCAAACTGTCCACTTAGGAAGCAACACTGATTGACAATACATTTCACATGCTGTTGTGCAAATGGAATAGACAACAGGTGGAAATTATAGGCAATTAGCAAGACACCCCCAATAAAGGAGTGGTTCTGCAGGTGGGGACCACAGACCACTTCTCAGTTCCTATGCTTCCTGGCGGATGTTTTGATCACTTTTGAATGCTGGCGGTGCTTTCACTCTAGTGGTAGCATGAGAAGGAGTCTACAACCCACACAAGTGGCTCAGGTAGTGCAGCTCATCCAGGATGGCACATCAATGCGAGCTGTGGCAAGAAGGTTTGCTGTGTCTGTCAACGTAGTGTCCAGAGCATGGAGGCGCTACCAGGAGACAGGCCAGTACATCAGGAAACGTGGAGGAGGCCGTAGGAGGGCAACAACCCAGCAGCAGGACCGCTACCTCCGCCTTTGTGCAAGGAGGAGCAGGAGGAGCACTGCCAGAGCCCTGCAAAATGACCTCCAGCAGGCCACAAATGTGCATGTGTCTGCTCAAACGGTCAGAAACAGACTCCATGAGGGTGGTATGAGGGCCTGACGTCCACAGGTGGGGGTTGTGCTTACAGCCCAACACCGTGCAGGACGTTTGGCATTTGCCAGAGAACACCAAGATTGGCAAATTCACCACTGGCGCCCTGTGCTCTTCACAGATGAAAGCAGGTTCACACTGAGCACGTGACAGATGTGACAGAGTCTGGAGACGCCGTGGAGAACGTTCTGCTGCCTGCAACATCCTCCAGCATGACCGGTTTGGCGGTGGGTCAGTCATGGTGTGGGGTGGCATTTCTTTGGGGGGCCGCACAGCCCTCCATGTGCTCGCCAGAGGTAGCCTGACTGCCATTAGGTACCGAGATGAGATCCTCAGACCCCTTGTGAGACCATATGCTGGTGCGGTTGGCCCTAGGTTCCTCCTAATGCAAGACAATGCTAGACCTCATGTGGCTGGAGTGTGTCAGCAGTTCCTGCAAGAGGAAGGCATTGATGCTATGGACTGGCCCGCCCGTTCCCCAGACCTGAATCCAATTGAGCACATCTGGGACATAATGTCTCGCTCCATCCACCAACGTCACGTTGCACCACAGACTGTCCAGGAGTTGGCGGATGCTTTAGTCCAGGTCTGGGAGGAGATACCTCAGGAGACCATCCGCCACCTCATCAGGAGCATGCCCAGGCGTTGTAGGGAGGTCATACAGGCACGTGGAGGCCACACACACTACTGAGCCTCATTTTAACTTGTTTTAAGGACATTACGTCAAAGTTGGATCAGCTTGTAGTGTGGTTTTCCACGTTAATTTTGAGTGTGACTCCAAATCCAGACCTCCATGGGTTGATAAATTGGATTTCCATTGATTATTTTTGTGTGATTTTGTTAGTCAGCACATTCAACTATCTAAAGAAAAAAGTATTTAACAAGATTATTTCATTCATTCAGATCTAGGATGTGTTATTTTAGTGTTCCCTTTATTTTTTTGAGCAGTATATTTACACTGAGCTGTGCTTCGATAGATGGGTCGAAGATGGAAGACTGGTTTGCCCAGCAGAGATCGCCCTTGTCCTTTATAGAATCTTCCTGGTCGTAGTGTTGTAGAGCGGATACGTTGAAGCACCATGTCTTCTCATAGGATTGTCTGTCCTTTCCAAGGCCACGTACGTTTACAGCTGCAACTCGAATTCTAGGATGTACCACTTCTTCTTTAGTGAATAAGAGTTCAAAGTTCATACCATTTTGCAATAATCAGCTCACGCTGAATTCTGGCTGGTCTAGTCAAAATTCATGCTTCCAGCGTGGTGATCGTCACCTCCACGTTGAAATGAGCCCTTTAAAACGTATGGACACCAGTCCTCATGTCGTCGGGAACTAAAGTTGACTTCCATCAACGGGCTTTTGTATTGAGGGAGAGAAGGGCGTGTTTCATAGTTCTCAACCAATGTCTGTTCACATGGGCGTGGCCAGTGAGTGAGCATAGTTTACTTATGAAAACAATAATCTCATTTAGAAGCTAAAATTACATTTAATCTTTTCACTAATAGTTTAATATTTAAACATTTAAATTGCACAACAATTCCATGTGAATCTGATAACTAGAATGTGTAGACTTTCCAAGATACAATTTATGTCATCCTATCACCAGATATCTGATCAGATAACTGATCTGACATCATATTCTTTAAGTACAAACGAACACATTCAACTGGTTGGATTACAGAAATATTGTACCTTTCCCCAACCTATGGGGTTACCATACTCTCTGTATGTTAACAAAGGGCATTTCAAGAGTCCATTCTGTAGGGTGGAGAGAAAGTGGGAAAGGTATTTATGGGGGTCATAAACCTCATAAAACAGGGCAACGTCATGACAACACCAAGGAACTTGAAGCTCTCAACCTTCTCCACTACAGCCCCATCGATGAGAATGGGGGTGTGCTCGGTCCTCCTTTTCTGTGGTCCACAATCATCTCCTTTGTTTTGATCACATTGAGGGAGAGGTTGTTATCCTGGCACTACACTGCCAGGTCTCTGACTTCCTCCCTATAGGCTGTCTCATCGTTGTCGGTGATCAGGCCTAACACTGTTGTATCGTCGGCAAACTTAATGATGGTGTTGGAGTCGTGCTTGGCCATACAGTCATGGGTGAACAGGGAGTACAGGAGGGAACTGAGCACGCACCCCTGAATCGTGCCTCATTAGCTCATTGTTATGGATGTATCCAAATTAATGTCACTAGAAAACAGCTTAAACAAATGCAGCTAATGCACCTTTTGGTGAACACCAAACGTGTTTGCTTATTTTTTTCTTTAAGCAATGGCTTTTTTCTGGCCCCTCTTCTGTAAAGCCCAGCTCTGTGGAGTGTAAAGTGGTCCTTTGGACAGATACTCAAATCTCCGCTGTGGAGCTTTGCAGCTCCTTCAGGGTTATCTTTGGTCTCGTTGTTGCCTCTCTGATGCACTCCTTGCCAGGTCTGTGAGTTTTGGTGGGCGGCCCTCTCTTGGCAGTTTTGTTGTGGTGCCATAATCTTTCAATTTTTTAATAATGGATCTTCAAATTTACATTTTTTTTTTTATATAACCCAACCCTGATCTGTACTTCTCCACAACTTTGTCCCTGACCTGTTTGGAGGGCTCCTTGGTCTTCATTGGGCCACTTGCTTGGTAGTGCCCCTTGCTTAGTGGCGTTGCAGACTCAGGGGCCTTTTAGAACAGGTGTTTATAAACTGAGATCATGTGACAGATTATGTGACACTTAGATTGCACACAGGTGGACTTTATTTAACTAATTATGTGACTTCTGAAGGTATTTGGTCACACCAGATCTTATTTAGGGGCTTCATAGCAAAAGGGGTGAATACATATGCACGCACCACTTTTTCATTTATAAAAAAAATAATTAAACAAGTAATTTTTTTCATTTCACTTCACCAATTTGGACTATTTTGTGTATGTCCATTACATGAAATCCAAATAAAAATCAATTTAAATTACAGGTTGTAATGCAACAAAATAGGAAAAACACGAAGGGGGATGAATACTTTTGCAAGGCACGGTACTCTGTTCCATCTGACTGTCTCATCAGCCCATCCAGGGAAGTTATAAACTTGATCTCCACTATGAAAAGCATCTAGACATTTTCTCACATTTCTTTTAGACTAACATTTAGTTTTCAACAGCGGAGATTTGTATAAACCTTACTGTCTGTCTCTCCGACATTTGCAACATTGTTTCAATATTCAAATTCGATCTCCAACTGTCCCATAGTAATGAACATGTAGGGGTCGGGAGTCGGGACGAGAGAGAGAGGCAGGCAGCGTTTCTCAGCCATTTGAAATCATGAATCAGCTGGCATAATGTTTATGGATATATACAAAGAACGAAGTGCAGTTAGTTTGCAGTCCTTCCAGCTTCAGTTTGAAGTTATTGTGTTAGCTGTGTTGTTGGCTAGCTTCTCTAAACAACAGTGTCCTAACGTACTTTTTATTTTTACTTTATATTTATTTAGTATATATTTTCTTAAATCTTTTTCTTGAACTGCACTGTTGGTTAAGGGCTTGTAAGTAAGCATTTCACGGTAAGGTCTGTTGTATTCGGCACGTGACAAATAGAATTTGATTTGAGACAGCACATTTTCTATGCCAGGTGAAATCGTGCCTCATTAGCTCATTTTTATGGATGTATCCAAATTAATGTCACTAGAAAACAGCTTAAACAAATGCAGCTAATGTCATTATTCTGTCTGCACTGTTTGACGTCACTGTAAGTTAGCCGTAGTTGGCTGGCTAGCTAGCAAACAAGGGATAAGAATGTTGCCAGCCAGTATGGCAATGGAACATTTAGAACGAACAACTGGGTCACGTCCATAGATACAGAACAAAAGACTGAACGACACTTTTCGCGTCTCTGGCCGAACCAAACCAATAGAACAAATGACCAGCCAGCTTGGGTAGCAACCTTAGATTTGTTTCGGGCCTATATCTTGTGGAAGGATGAAATAGTATGAATACATTCATCAAAATTACTTTTTTAATGAAAATATGTCAATCATTATTTGAATATGTTGGTAACCCATTGTATAAAAGTGATAATGCCCTCGAAGCCATTGTTTGGAGGATATTGGCACGGTTTGCGCGACTTCGTCTCGGGCCTAACAACACCCGTGCCAATATATCCTTCTAACAGCGGTTTCTCGGGCATTTTCACTTAAATAACAAATTACATTGAAGTGATGGCACAGTATATTTGAATGTTTTAAACAAGAAGTGACCAGTAATAGATGCTAATATGACCAATAGGTTCTAGGACAGGGCTCTCCAACTGTGTTCCTGGAAATCTACCCTCCTGTCACGGTTGTCGTCGGTGAAGGAGGACCAAAACGCAGCAGGTATGTGTATGCTCATCTTGCTGTTTATTTACTTTCAAAATGAACGATCAACAAAAACAGTCTGGTAAGGCACATGGCGAAACACAGAACAACCTCCCACAAAATACAAGACAAACACACCCAAATAATATAGGACTTCAAATCAAAGGCATCACCAAACAGCTGCCTTCAATTGGAAGGTCAACCCCAATTAACTCAACATAGAACCAGACACACTAGACTAAACATAGAAATACCTAAACATAAACCAAAACCCGGAAATACTAAATCAAACACCATTTTAACAAACACACCACCCCGAACCACATAAAACGAATACCCTCTGCCACGTCCTGACCAAACTACAATACTAATTAACCCTTATACTGGCCAGGACGTGACACCTCCTGTAGATTTTCACTCCAACCCCAGTTGTAACTAACCTTATTCCGCTTATCAACCAGCTAAATATTAGAATCAGATCGGCTAGATTAGGGTTAGAGTGAAAATCTACAGGACGGTAGCTCTCTAGGAACAGGGTTGGATAGCCCTGTGATAATGTAATTGTGTTGTTTACGGTTAACTTGTAATAGAACATACAGTATTAACTAGCATGCTTTTATAAAATTGGCCAGTACTCATGCATATGTTGGGGCAAGAGGAGGAGAGGACAGGTATGGTAGTGTTCTCATTATTGTGCCAGGCAGAGAAGTCTTTACCATAGCAGTCCAGAAAGCAGGAGTGTGTGTCCAAGCTCACTGTCATTACCAGGTATACTATCATGATCTTCCTTAATATGTCACTCCTATCTCAGCTCCCCCACTCCACTTTACCTCCAAGTAACAGCGCCGAGTCAGACCCTCTTCATACAGCACCTGTTCGTCGTCCTCAAATCTCTCTGGGTGATCAGGATACGGCTGCTCCTCTTTCACCCATGTCACCTTCCTGTTCTCCTCAGACAGAGAGAGGAGTCTGTGTGCGTGTTTCGGTCCAGTGTCAGCTCACAGGCATCTGATGGGCAAAGCAAAAAATATAGAAATAATACATTCAGAATAAAATATTTTGTAACTTTTTAAATATCCATAATTGTGTTTGTGTGTAAGGGCTTTTCATCTAATGTTTTTACGATGGGAGGGGCACAGGGTGGTGGAACACATATGGGAAATATGTGCCATAACTAACTTTAAAGGGCAATTCCGCCACATTTCAACCTCATATTCATTATCTCCAGCACAATACCAGTGTCTACTTATGTGAAAACAGCACGGTTTTCTATGATCTGTAGTTAAAATCACAGTTTTTTGTTTTGTTTTAACTTTAGATGATGTCATCGGGTAGAATTTATGGCTCTGAGGACTCTGAGGACCCATGCCAAATCTTTTCAGTCTCCTGAGGGAGAATTGGCTTTGTCGTGCCCTCTTCACGACTGTCTTAGTGTGTTTGGACCATGATAGTTTGTTGGTGATGTGAACATCAAGGAACTTGAAATTCAACCTGCTCCACTGCAGCCGCCTCGAATGAGAATGCGGGTGTGCTCGGTCCTCCTTTTCCTGTAGTCCACAATCATCTCCTTTGTCTTGATCATGTTGTGGGAGAGGTTGTTGTCCTGGCACCACACGGCCAGGTCTATGACCTCCTCTCTATAGGCTGTCTCATCGTTGTTGGTGATCAGGCCTGCCACTGTTGTGTCATTGGGAAACTTGATGATGGTGTTGGAGTCGTGTCTGTAAGTCGTGCAGTCATGAGTGAACAAGGAGTACAGGAGGGGACTGTGCATGCACCCCTGAGGGGCCCCCGTGTTGAGGATCAGCGTGGCGGATGTGTTGTTACCTACCTTTACCACCTGGGAGTGGCCCGTCAGGAAGTCCAGGATCCAGTTGCAGAGGGTGGTGTTAATCCCAGGGTCCTTAGCTTATGGAGTTGAACGCTGAGCTGTAGTCAATAAATAGCATTCTCACATAGGTGTTCCTTTTGTCCAGGTGTGAAAGGGCAGTGTGGAGTACAATAGAGATTGCATCATCTGTGGATCTGTTGGGGTGTATGCAAATTGGAGTGGGTCTATGGTTTCTGGGATAATGATATTGATGTGAGCCATGACCATCCTTTCAAAGCACTTCATGGCTACAGACGTGCGTGATACGGGTCGGTAGTCATTTAGGCAGGTTACCTTAGTGTTCTTTGGAACAGGGACTATGGTGGTCTGCTTGAAACATGTTGGTATTACAGACTCAGTCAGGGACAGGTTGAAAATGTCATTGAAGACACTTACCAGTTGGCCAGTGCATGCTCGGAGTTCACGTCCTGGTAATCCGTCTGGCCCTGTGGCCTTGTGAATGTTGACCTGTTTAAAGGTCTTACTCACATCCGCTACGGAGAGCGTGATCACACAGTCGTCCGGAACAGCTGATGCTCTCATGCATGCGTCAGTGTTACTTGCCTCGAAGCGAGCATAGAAGTCATTTTGGCTCGTGTCACTGGGCAGCTTGCGGCTATGCTTCCCTTTGAAGTCTGTAATAGTTTGCAAGCCCTGCCACATCCGACGAGCGTCGGAGCCGGTGAAGTACGATTCAATCTTAGTCCTGTATTGATGCTTTGCCTGTTTGATGGTTCGTCTGAGGGCATTAATTAATTCCTCAGTACTACCGTGAGGTTTTCCTGACCTCGGGACTTAACCTAGCCCTAGTTGTAGGAAAATACCTGAAAACCTGTCATCTGATATTTCACACATGTATGGATATCTAACATAACAGTATATGGTTGAATAATATACGTATTTCCAACACATGACAATCTTATACTGATTTTATGTGTTACCAGTGGGGTGATGGCTTGCAGACATGGATACTGTTAAAGGAATTCGACACTCTAAACTATCTTTTAGTGTTTTGTCAATTAGTCCACTGTAAATATAAACCCCCAAAAGTGTGCATCTCAGCAGTCAACTTTTTAAGATAAAACACTTTCAGGAGAGCAGAAACTTGCCCTGACGCATCTTTTGATGCAAAAAGCATCACCTTGCAGTATTCAAAAAAGGGGAAGACTATTATGGTTCAATAAAGTACCTACCAAAAGGGACACTGCAATACAGTAATTATACAAAAAAATTTACAGATCTTCCAACCATTTCTAAACTTACAGCAATATGAAACATTAGCAATGCTCTTGCACCATCCAAAGGCTCAGATTGGAACTATCCTTGAGAAAAAATACCCTACTCTTGTGACAAATACAAAATATGTGGCCATATTGTTTCAGTAGATAGGCCTATATATTTCTGACTACTGGGTATCCTGAGCGGAATGAACCAGCTACGTATCTCCTGACCACCATTGCTGAGGAGGTGCAGCTAGGGTTGTATTCTCCAGAACCCCCCCCCCCGAAATGGACTGAAACTGAGTGGGATTACCAGAATTTGTCCAATAAGAAACACTAGTTTTTATTGCAATAGTGTGCTGTAATGAGTAGGACCCAGTTGCTGGTAGGACAGGTTGCTTTCCAGTAGCAACAAGTTGTAGGAGTGGAGATTCATAAGAATGTGAATTGGACTGGAATGATACATTTATGCTGGTTAAGACTGTAAATAGGACTGTGTGTCTGAACGGGAAGGGAATTGGTTCTCATTAAGTACTTGGCTTTTGATTCAGACTGGCCATGCAGGGCAAATGTGTGATCGTCCCAAATGGCACCCTATTTCCTATATAGTGCACTACTTTTGACAAGAACCCTATGGACCCTGGTCAAAAGTAGTGAGTGCACTTACTATATAAGCTATAGGGTGGCATTTGGGAAACACTCCAAATAAATCTTATTATTCTAACTACGTTCCTTTCGGTTTCATTCCTGTGGTGGTTTTGTCAGTCATTTGTAATCATGTCATGTACAATGTCTGTGCCTATTTTCCCTAGTGGCTCTCCTGTATTCCACACCAACCTTTTAAAGAGGGAACAGGACCACATCTTTGGATTGTGAATGAGTCCTTTTCCTTTCAGTGTATTGAGTGTTTTGAACTGTTTTCAGTAGTGCTGTAAACAGGTAAACACTGGGGTTACTGTAGCCCAAGGTATGGTTAAAGTTTTTTTCTTAAAGCAAACTCCCTGAATATTGTATTTTATTGTCATGCATTGTATTGTGTTTTAAACAATTTTCAGCCACCTAGGTCCCGGGATCTTTTTAGTAGTGCTATAAACAACCAGGGTTATGGTAGGCCAATGTATGGCTAAAGTTCTTTACTTATAGCAAACTTATTGCTAGAACATTGTATATTTTATTATGTTGGACCAGTTCATTCAATACAGAATAACAAATCACAAGTTACAGTAATTGACGTTTATGCACCAATTATGCATAATTGATGCATTTAATCAAATTGTTTAATTCTTCAAATAGGTTAAGCTATATTAAAGGTCAATATCACAAGTTACAGTTAAAATATATCACAACATTAAAATAAAAATATAATAGAAATATATATTTCTACTGTTAGAAGTCAACTGTTAACAAATTGATTATTATGGATATGAATTATGAAACATGTTATTAGGTAAAGGTTCAAGAATGTCAGTGGTTTAATAAAACAGTCACTCATAACCAAACCCATCGTTGATATACAAGTAGGGGCATTCCATAGCATACTGACCTTTAATATAGCTTAACCTATTTGAAGAATTAAACAATTTAAAAAGTTATGTAAAAGCATCAATATGACTGTGGTCATAAAATTAAAGGCAAAACACTCGAGGGGTTGAAAATGAAAACGGGGGGAAGAAATAACCCTAACCTTCTATACCGTGAGGGGTTAAGCCATTACAGGCAGACGCAGGGGTGATAATCCACCAAATGGGTTTAAACACTTGAAAGCTGCTGCTACATGCATCACACTTGAACACTCGCCAGATAAAAATGACTGTGTCCCAAATGGCACCCTGTTCAGAATATAGTGCACTACTTTTGACCAGGGCCCATAGCGATCTGGTCAAAAGTAGTGCTCTATGTAGGGAACAGAGTGCCATTTGGTACACAGCCCGGAGAACCAGCTCCTGCTGGTGTAATAAAAGTGGACAGCTTGATGATGTAAGGTAGCTTTATGATATTATCCACACACTTCGCCACACCACGACATACCGACGGTTTCCTCATCGGAGAAAGATGAGAGTATAAGAGGATATGTCTGACCTGCATTCCACCACTGAAATGTGTAGTTTTCAGAATAATGTTAAGTAGGGGGATATCAACAAGAACTTAGGTGTGAGATATGTGGAAGTGTTCAGTACCTGTGACTGCTTGGGTACAGGCTGAGGAATTATTTCCTTTCTTTGGTATTCACTAAATAAAGCCAAATCTTCATTTCGCTGAAACAAAGACCAGTCAAACAATGTCCATGGAACATCTCAGCATCTATTCAAGTGGAAAATATCAAATAACATAACATAACATTACATAATATAACATAACATGCAATCAAACAATGCAATCCACATGTAATAAGTTTGAGAATGTCTGTCTCTCCGTTGCTTTAGTGTTTCCTCTCCTCTCTCACTCCGACTGGGAGTGATCATACATGACACATAGCCTGCCTTTACTTCAGACCATTCCTCCAGCTAGTGCATCAGTAGTCTAAAGAGGACCATCATAGAGGAAACAGGAGCAGACCAAGCCTGCATCCCAAATGGCACTCTATTAGCTATATAGTGCACTACTTTTACTAGGGCACAGACTTCTCTGGCCAAAAGGAGTGCACTACATAGGTAATAGGATGCCATTTGTGATTCATCCCCAAGACAGGGCTCTGTTGCTCTGCCTGTCACTGTATGATTTAATCACATTACTGCATTGTAGAGCGATCTGGCCGTTTTCCCTCTCTCATCTCCAACTCTCACAACCGCAACGCTATCCCATTCTCCCCAGTCCCTTGGGGGGAGAAAGGAGGGGGAGAAGTAGGGTAGAGGGGGTAGTTGAATCCTTATCCACATGTAGTGCTGTCAAATAGATGTTGCAATATACGGTATGCAATTCTTCACTCTTCAGGTAATGTGAAAAAAATGTATAAGCCCGTGAACCCAGTCAATGACAGCACTTCCCTCAAGGGGACTGAACTTAATAAGAAAGTGTTAGCTCTCTATAATGTTGCACATACTTCAGATTAAGGTGAAGGCAAAGCCCTAAATCTCCATGAGTTTCAAAGCTCATTGCTAGAGCTTTTTAAATGTGACCCTGACAAAACACAGGCAACTTTCCATTAATGAAATGTTTTCCTGTATGATTCGGAGAAAATAAATGAACCCTCAACCCCTCTTCATCATATTCTCATCCTTTGACCCCTGAAGCTCCTTGATGAGATTGCTACCTTGATGACATCCATACTTCAAAAAGGTTTCATTCATTGAGAACCCACACAACACATTTTCATACACTATTTACCTGTGAACATCATACATTCAATTAAGTATCTGTAAGGAGAAGAAACTTTAATGATTACCCTCCTGCTGTGTTCCGGTCGAATTGGACCGATTTACAAGTTTTCTCTCTGAAAAATGTAGTTCATTTAATCTGATTGTCATAAGGTGCCATGACTTTGTCCACACAGGGCATCTGAACACACAAAATACATTTTGATGATTTTCATTACATTTTGGGTGTGTTATTTAACTTTTGTACACCTGTGGTGTTCTCGGTCAAAAATGACTGGTCATTAGAATTGAATGGGTGAGACTACAATTAGTGTATAAAATTGAGTTCAGGCACATGCCCATTCATCAGATGGACACACTTCCTCTCCCAGACCCCCACATGCATGTGTGTTTGAGCACACACACACCTCACTCCCCTTCTTGGCTTCAATGGCAACCCCCACAGGAACCTTTCCCCAGTAGAATCTTTCCCCCACGGGAACCATAAATGTTGGCATTCTCACAAACAATCGCAACATTGTTTCAATAATATATAGAACTTTTCTCGCAGCTCCAGTACATAAAGTTTTTGAGACCTTGCTCACAATTCATTCTGTTGCAGCACAATGACCAAACAATATACTGTATGTGTCACAACTTCCGCCGAAGTTGGTGCCTCTCCTTGTTCGGGCGGCGTTCGGCGGTGGACGTCACCGGCTTTCTAGCGGCCACCGATCTACGTTTCTTTGTCCATTTGTTTTGTCTTGATTGTACACACCTGGTTTCCATTACGTTATAATTTATTCCCTATTTAACCCTCTGGTTCCCACATGGTTTTGTGCGTGTTTGTTCTTTGTTAAGTGATTACTCTTTTGTGTCGAGCTGGATGGTTTTCCCTGTATGGAATTAGTTTATGATTTATTCGAGTAAAGTACATTTTTACTCAGTTCTGTGTCCTGCGCCTGACTCCGTCCTACCCGCTGCACATTGACACATGGCAGTATGTGAGGTTCTTGATCATATCTTTGATCATGACACAGGCGAGGAGGATAGAGTCCTTGTTAAACTTTGCTACAAAGGACTCTGTGATTAATAGCACAATATGTTTCATCTGAGTATTTGTTATAGTCAAAATAATCCGTACATTATTCCTTTTTTTAACTCAAAAACTAGTTGTCTGAGCTCAGGTCAACGAGGCCTACAGGCCATAAATAGCAAATAGAAGTTCAAAACTTGTAATGTTCACAAGAACTTAAGTTTATAAAAAGATCTAACACAACATTAGGTGATAATATATGTATTATTATGGATTTATAATCAGCTATAATGGGACGGTCATTTTAGACCAGGAACACAGAATTAATTAACATGAAACGAACACATCAGGAGGGTTAATCAAGGTGGTACTGCCTTATTTAGCGACCGGAATCACAAATACGCCTATTGAGTTGAACGGTACAACCTTACACTTTCCTGTAAATATTTCTGCTTGTCTCTGTAGCCTCCACAAAGACATCTACAGCTTACAAAACAGTCCACAAAAACATCACCAGTAGGAATAAATAATCAATCCAAAAAAGGTAAAATAGCACAGACGTGGAACTGGGACTGAAAAACAACAGCTGTGTCAGGTACAGTGCATTCGGAAAGTATTCAGACCCCTTTGTTTTCCCACGTTTTGTTAGGTTACAGCCTTATTCTAAAATTAATTACATAGTTTTTTCCCCTCATCAATCTACACACAATACGCAATAATGACAAAGCAAAAACAGGTTTTTAGAAATGTTTGAGAATACATAGAAAACAACCCCCCGGAATATCACATTTTCATAAGTATTCAGGCCCTTTACTCAATACTTTGTTAACAGTAGCTGATGGAAAGAAAAAGCTACTTAAAAAACAACAGTGAATATGCAGATACAGCATTTAGTTCTTATATTCTAGTCAAAGTTAGGAAGAAATAATTACTTACCTGCAACATGGCAAATAATATTTTTAATGTATGAAATAGATAAAAGAAAAAGGCACTGGAATGTACAGTGCATTCGGAAAGTATTCAGACCCCATCACTTTTTTCACATTTTGTTACGTTACAGACTTATACTAAAATCAGCAATCTACACACAATACCCCATACCGACAGAGCGAGAACATGTTTCTAGAAATTTTAGCAAATGTATTAAAAATAAAAAACAGAAATACCTTATTTACGTAAGTATTTAGACCCTTTGCTATGAGACTTGAAATTGAGCTCTGGTGCATCCTGTTTCCAAATCAAATCAAATATTATTTCTCACATGCGCCGAATAGAACAGGTGTAAACCTTACCGTGAAATTCTTAGTCACATGCCCTTAACCAACAATGCAGTTCAAGAAATAGAGTTAAGAAAATATTTAGTAAATAAACTAAAGTGAATTTATTATAATTTTTTCATAAAAAAGTATCACAAGAACATTACATAACAATAACGAGGCTATATACAGGGGGTACCGGTACTGAGTCAATGTGCGGGGGTACAGGTTAGTCGAGGTAATTTGTAAAGTGACTATGCATAGATAATAAACAGCGAGTAGCAGTTGTGTAAAAACAAAGGGGGGGAGGGGTCAATGTAAATAGTCCAGTTGGCCATTTGATTAATTGTTCAGCAGTCTTATGGCTTGGCCATATAAGCTGTTAACATTGTCGCTGTGGTTACAAACTCAGAGTGTGGATGGAACCTGTTCTTGCCCTCTGGCTGGTTTCAAGGTAAGGAAACATAAGCATAAGTTATTTTGTAACTTGGATGGACTACCCCTTTAAAATAAAAACATGGTAACACTTTACTCAGCGGTGATATGTAGCATTTGATAAAGCATTTATAAAGCATTTATATGCATGGCATGAAGAGTCATAATGCACTACATATGTTTCTATACCCTTTATAACAACGCAGCTGTTCTCTAACATTGACTTAGGGTTGGATTCAATCCGTATCACTGAAGTTCAGCGATACAGTGTGATTGAAATGTAAAAGTAATTTCTGACTAAACCGACATATGCAGCGTTTACCGTAAATCCAGTCTGCGGTATCGCGGGATCATTGGCTTTGCATTTATATCGCCCCGTGGCACAGTTATTCAGGGCTACAGATTGAATACAGCCCTTACATGGCAGTTGGTCAAATATCATTATTTTTATTCATTCTCAATAACGTGTGCTCGAAGGTCAAATGTTGCCCAACACCTATTCACTTCACAGCCGGTAGTGCTCTTTGATTGGTGGCTTTTAGTTGAGCTTGGGGCTTTTGGACGGCATTTGCACATTCTGAAATACCACCGTGGAATTATTTTGTCTCTTTTGCTGGATGTCACCTTATGTATGAAAATAAGCATGTTCAATCGCCATGGTTTAGTCCTGATGGAGTGCATAATTCTGCTTGAACTCACCCACTCTCTTCCACACAAGGGCAAATACATGCACTGATGCGCACACACACACACACACACACACACACACACACACACACACACACACACACACACACACACACACACACACACACACACACACACACACATTGATGCACACACACACACACACAAGCATACACACACATCAATAAAGTGGTAGAAAGGCTTTGAATATGTTTGCAGCATAAAATTCCAGGGTGGGATTAATACAGTACTGCTGCTTCTGGTGCTGCTACTCCTGCTACTACTACTGCTGCTGCTACTTCTACTACTACAACTGCTGCTGCTGCTACTACTGGTACTACTTCTACTACTGGTACTACTACTACTACTACAACTTCTACTACTACTTCTGCTACTGCTGCTACTGGTACTACTACTACTGCTACTACTACTACTACTTATTCTACTAATGCTGCTACTACTATTAATTCTACTACTGCTACTACTACTAATTCTACCACTACTACTGCTACTACTGCTAATTCTACTACTGCCACTACTAATAATTACACGGCTGCTACTACTGCTGCTACTACTTCTACTACTACTACTTCTACTGTTACTTCTACTACTACCACTACTACTGCTGCGGCTGCTATTGGTACTACTACTGCTACTACTACTACTAATACAACTACTACTACTAATTCTACTACTACTACTGCTGCTACTACTGCTACTACTGATACTACTACTACTACTATTATTGCTACTGCTTCTGCTGCTGCTGCTACTGGTACTACTACTGCTACTACTGGTACTACTACTACTACTACTACTAATACAACTACTACTACCAATACTACTGCTGCTACTAACGCTACTACTAATTCTACTACTGCTGCTACTAATTCTACTACTACTAATTATTCTACTACTACTGCTACTTCTGGTACTACTAATGCTACTGCTAGTACTACTGCTGCTACTACTAATTATACTACTATTATTGCAACTACTACTAATTATACTACTACTACTACTGCTGCTACTAACACTGTATATTGTCCTCATTACTTTTTACATTTGATGTACATGTGACGCAAATGTAGTGTTATGTCTTATTTCAAGCTGTATAAAATCATGCAATGGAACAAGTCACTTTTTTTTACCCCATTTCTCTCCCCAATTGGTAGTTACAATCTTGTATCATCACTGCAACTCCCCAACAGGCTCAGGAGAGTCAACTAGTGTCCTGCTGATATTGAGGTCCTATGGACACAGTAGAGTAGGTCTACTACTGCTGCGGCTGCTATTGGTACTACTACTGGTACTACTACTACTACTACTACTATTATTACTACTACTGCTGCTACTGCTTCTACTGCTGCTGCTACTGGTACTACTACTGCTACTACTGGTACTACTACTACTATTAATTACACTACTACTACTGGTACTACTGCTAATTCTACTACTACTACTACTAATTATACTACTACTACTGCTGCTACTACTAATTATTCTACAACTACTACTGGTACTACTAATTATACTACTACTGCTACTACTGGTACTACTACTACTATTATTACTACTACTACTACTTTCTGCTTCTACTGCTGCTACCGCTGCTACTACTATTAATTATACTACTACTACTAATTCCACTACTACTACTGGTACCACTGCTAATTCTACTACTACTACTGCTACTAATTATACTACTACTACTACCGCTACTACTGCTAATTCTACTACTACTACTGCCACTACTAATAATTACACTGCTGCAACTACTTCTACTGCTGTGCCTGCTGCGGCTGCTATTGGTACTACTACTGGTACTGGTACTACTACTACTACTACTAATACAACTACTACTACCAATACTACTGCTGCTACTAATGCTACTACTAATTCTACTACTACTGCTGCTACTAATTCTACTACTACTACAAATTGTATTACTACTACTACTAATTCTACTACTACTAATTATTCTACTACTACTGCTACTTCTGGTACTACTAATGCTACTACTACTGCTGCTACTGCTTCTGCTGCTGCTGCTACTGGTACTACTACTGCTACTACTGGTACTACTACTACTATGAATTCCACTACTACTACTGGTACTACTGTGTCACGTCCTGACCAGCAGATGGAGCTAGTGTTTTAGTTTTGGTCAGGACGTGGCATGTTTGTGTTGGGTATGTTTGTATTGTTGATTGGGACTTCCAATTGAAGGCAGGTGTGTTGAGTTGCCTTTGATTGGAAGTCCTATATAGGTGTGTGTGTTTTTCTTTGGGGTTGTGGGTGGTTGTTTTGCACTGTGTTTTTTAGCCTGCAAACTGTTGCTGCTGTCGTGTTTATTGTTTCCTGTGGATGCTTTACTCCTTTTGTTGGGTAATTAAAAAATGAGTATTCACATACCTGCTGCGCCTTGGTTCATTTCAGAAGACAGCCGTTACATACTGCTAATTCTACTACTACTACTACTAATTATACTACTACTACTGCTGCTACTACTAATTATTCTACAACTACTACTGGTACTACAAATTATACTACTACTGCTACTACTGGTACTACTACTACTATTATTACTACTACTACTACTTTCTGCTTCTACTGCTGCTACCGCTGCTACTACTATTAATTATACTACTACTACTAATTCCACTACTACTACTGGTACCACTGCTAATTCTACTACTACTACTGCTACTAATTATACTACTACTACTACCGCTACTACTGCTAATTCTACTACTACTACTGCCACTACTAATAATTACACTGCTGCAACTACTTCTACTGCTGTGCCTGCTGCGGCTGCTATTGGTACTACTACTGGTACTGGTACTACTACTACTACTACTAATACAACTACTACTACCAATACTACTGCTGCTACTAATGCTACTACTAATTCTACTACTACTGCTGCTACTAATTCTACTACTACTACAAATTGTATTACTACTACTACTAATTCTACTACTACTAATTATTCTACTACTACTGCTACTTCTGGTACTACTAATGCTACTACTACTGCTGCTACTGCTTCTGCTGCTGCTGCTACTGGTACTACTACTGCTACTACTGGTACTACTACTACTATGAATTCCACTACTACTACTGGTACTACTGTGTCACGTCCTGACCAGCAGATGGAGCTAGTGTTTTAGTTTTGGTCAGGACGTGGCATGTTTGTGTTGGGTATGTTTGTATTGTTGATTGGGACTTCCAATTGAAGGCAGGTGTGTTGAGTTGCCTTTGATTGGAAGTCCTATATAGGTGTGTGTGTTTTTCTTTGGGGTTGTGGGTGGTTGTTTTGCACTGTGTTTTTTAGCCTGCAAACTGTTGCTGCTGTCGTGTTTATTGTTTCCTGTGGATGCTTTACTCCTTTTGTTGGGTAATTAAAAAATGAGTATTCACATACCTGCTGCGCCTTGGTTCATTTCAGAAGACAGCCGTTACATACTGCTAATTCTACTACTACTACTAATTATACTACTACTACTGCTGCTACTACTAATTATTCTACAACTACTACTGGTACTACAAATTATACTACTGCTGCTACTACTGGTACTACTACTACTACTATTATTACTACTACTACTACTTTCTGCTGCTTCTACTGCTGCTACCGCTGCTACTACTATTAATTCTACTACTACTAATTCCACTACTACTACTGGTACCACTGCTAATTCTACTACTACTGCAACTAATTATACTACTACTACTACCGCTACTACCACTACTAATAATTACACTGCTGCAACTACTTCTACTGCTGTGGCTGCTGCGGCTGCTATTGGTACTACTACTGGTACTGGTACTACTACTACTACTAATACAACTACTACTACCAATACTACTGCTGCTACTAACGCTACTACTAATTCTACTACTGCTGCTACTAATTCTACTACTACAAATTGTATTACTACTACTAATTCTACTACTACTGCTGCTACTAACACTGTATATTGTCCTCATTACTTTTTACATTTGATGTACATGTGACGCAAATGTAATGTTATGTCTTATTTCAAGCTGTATAAAATCATGCAATGGAACAAGTCACTTTTTTTTACCCCATTTCTCTCCCCAATTGGTAGTTACAATCTTGTATCATCACTGCAACTCCCCAACAGGCTCAGGAGAGTCAACTAGTGTCTTGCTGATATTGGGGTCCTATGGACACAGTAGAGTAGGTCTATTCTGCAATGTGTTGAACCTAATTTCCCTTACACAACATGTGGATCTATAGCCACTGAATAAATTATTTAGATCCCTTTCTTCAAAGAATTTAAGAATTTCTGAGATAAAAAAATACAAATTTATAAGATTTAGAAATGTACAATGCTGGCAGCTTCATGTTGAGTGGCTGAAAGCATTTCAAGTGAAATGGAGTATGCAGCACTGAATAGAGAATAATGAATAGAGAATAAGCTCCATGTGCTACCTTTGTGTAAGCACATGACCCATGGTCATGGTTGACATTCAGTATCACAGGGTATTTGTATTTAAAGTCCATTGGATCAAGCATAGAAAATTATCTGAACCGAGACAAAAAGCAGCCATTGATAAGTGCAGACAGACATGCACAGGGAAATATTACAAGTTGGCCTTGAAACCCCTCAACAAGAATGAACAAAGTTACAGCGACACGATCACTGAATGACTGCATTATTTAAATGCCTCTATGCCAACGGTCTCTCTTCAAGGTAGACTCCAGAGGGGATTCATGCACTAGCAGTGTTCTTCTGAGTATCCCAAATTGAATCATATTGTTTTCATGTATAGGTTTGCAGTGGTTTTTAAACGGACCACTTCCCTTCCTACCCCGTTAGAAAATGTGAACAATGGCAGCGGCGTCAATAAAGTCTATTAGAACCGAAAGTAATAGTTTGGTCATTATGACACACTGTAGCACCATACACTGGTTGTTAGAGTCACACAAACACTATTATGAATACTTTACAACATAAGATGTTTTCTTTGAACACCACCTGCTTGTTAGTATATCTGTAATGGATATTGTTATGAATAATGCATAATCACTATTATACACTGTGCAATATGATAAGTACCGTTTTGACCACTTGGAATTACTTTTCTTTGTAATGTCACATCCACATGCTTTTATCCAATCAAACTCACTTGCTGCGATAACAATGGAGGAAAAGTGTTATGTAGGATTTCTAGGAACAGGTGTTGCACATGTAATTTCCTGTCCTTACTTCTGCTTAGGTTGACTAGGCTCTTGGTCCCACTGTTGCTTCCTTGGCCTGTGTGTAGCCGATAGGCTGGTAAGTCCCCCGCCTTGCACAATTAAACCTTGTTTACCTACTACACTGTGCAAGGGTCTTTGAGTCAAAGTCCATAAAGTCCTCTACCTCTAACTGTCTCCCTTCCATGACACTCCATTTCCTGATCCTGCTTTGAGTACATGGGCTTTGCTCTTTGAGTGAAACGTCCCCTGAGCGTTGTGTTCTGCTCTACAGACAGAAGGCAATGTAGCAGGACTGTAAGGAACCAGACATCTGGTTTCAAGTAATTTAAAAGGAATAGGGTTGACAAAAGGTTTAAAAGGTTTGCACTTTTATCTAGCTGTACAGAGACTGATTAGCTATAGGTCAGAGTTATCAACCGATTCCCTTCATAGTAGCTGACACCAAAATATCCTTCATTCACAGGGACGAACTGGTCATAGGGCAATTCCGGCAAATGCCAGATGGGCCAGTCCATTTTTAGCCCAGTAGGCATGTCTAAATTGGAGGCTTTGTGCAACATTCTCATTATTTGGCTAAGTCTGGAACCAACAGGACCCTGAACAGCTTCTACCCCTAAGCCATAAGGCTGCTAAATAGTTAGTTAAATAGTTATCATTTTTCTTCAGTGAGCTAAACAAGGGTCAGACAGAGTGTTTCTTCGTAGTCTTAAACAAATCTACTTTGATACAAAAGTATACACCTCACACACATGGATTTGGGCTTAAACAAAAGAAGATACCTGTACCATGTCAGATATTGTCATGCCGTGTGTGTAGGTGGCAGGGAAGTCAGGCGCAGGAGAATCAAACTTGCTATAAATGGAGTAGTTTAATAACGTAAAACAAAACCTCCAAAACCAAAGTACATAATAAAATAAACGTGGGTACAAGAACCTGTCGCGCACCAATCCAATATCACGAGCATAACAACAAACAATCTCTGACAAGGACATGAGGGGAAACAGAGGGTTAAATACACAACATGTAATGAATGGGATTGGAACCAGGTGTGTAGGAAGACAAAATGAAAAATGGATCAATGATGGCTAGAAGACTGGTTACGTCGACCGCCGAGCACCGCCCGAACAAGGAGAGGCATCGACTTCGTTAGAAGTCGTGACAGATATAGAGTTGAAATGTATTCAATGTTGAGTTTGCATCCCAATATTACACTTTATATACATCACAGAAGACTGACATTTTAGCAAAACTGTTTGACATAGAAACACTGAATTATTTTAATTTTAAATTTTTATCATGTTTATTAATTAGGAAATTATACAAAAAATATTATCAACATTCCACCCATGAGGCCACTAGAGGGAGATTTGGTCATTTGAAAAGGGCTACCCAATAGCTACCTGGACTATCTGTATTGACCCTTTTTGTAATTCTTTTGACTCATCTCATGTGCTGCTGTTACTGTTTATTATCTATCCTGTTGCCTACTCACTTTATCCCTACCTAATATGTTCATACAGTATCTACTTAAATGACCTTGTACCCCTGCACATCGACTCAGTACTGGTACCCCATGTATATAGCCAAGTTATCGATACTCATTGTGTATTTATTCCTTGTGTTATTATTTTTCTATTATTTATCTTTATTTTCTCTCTGCATTGTTGGGAAGGGCCCGTAAGTAAGCATTTCCCTGTTAATTTACACCTGTTTTTTACGAAGCATGTGACATGTAAAGTTATATTTTATTTGATAAATGGGGCCTTCAAGTAGAAAATGGGCGGGTGTGATTTTTTTTTAAAAGAAGAAAAAAACTCATGTTATCACTTTATTTCCTTCTATGTTATGACAGGGGTCATCGAGTATTAACCTGGCCAAGCCACATGAGCATTCATTACTCCACCAAAACACCATCCAATCCACTCACACCTCTCATCTATTCTTGTGTCCAGGACTACAAGAGATGCATGAGATGTTTCTACTGAAGCATGCTGTACTAAAAACATGACTCATTCCATTTGAGGACTGGTCTAAACTCACTTGGTTGTCACTCAGCTTTAAGTGTATCAATTTGCATGGCTTGTTCTGTATTCAATTTCCGTCACTACCCCGACTTCGGAAATGTAATTTAAAAAAAAGACGTACAAAAAAGTTGCTTAACTAACTCAATTGAGAAAGAGAACACTGTATTTTGATTGATAATGTTTTAAATTTTTGATGATCTTTCAACCGATCTAAAAGGCTGTTTGATATTCTTTGTCAGGCGAAATGTCACATTTTCATCTGTTGAATACATTTTTACAAAACATTAACTCCATTTCATGATGACATGAAAAATATATTTTATTAATGGGGAAGGAATCTCTTGTAAGAATATATGATTTCCCTCCCAGTTCCTTAGTACTTTTAACACTATGGCTGTATCCCAAATGGCACCCTATTCCCTACATAGTGCACTACTTTTGACCAGAACAATATGAGTCCTGGTCAAAAGTAGTGCGCTATAAAGGGAATAGGGTGCCATTTGGGGGAAATCCTTTAACACTACATCAACGGTGCGATAGCCTTCGTGTCTCACCTCAGTGGGATTCTACTCAGTGCATGAAAGCATTTGCAAAATGTCAATAAGAACACAATAAATGATCTACAAATCCTATGGAGAAGCAGCTTCTGTCAAGTCAATACTTGCTGTTGTGTTGATTAATCATCTTGCAGCGCTCTCTCTCTCTCAGTAGCCTATAATTTATGTAGAAGAGAAACAAGACCTTTGTTGATCCATGGCCCGCCAGATATCAGAGTGCACAGTGAGAAAATGTAATTACGGGGAAGATCTGCCACACTTTCTCAAAATTGCAGGGGCCTCATTTATTTATTAATCTTATTTTTTTATTGATTGAATTTTGTTTTCTAATTTCAGGCGACAGGATCTTTGTGTTATTACGTCGTTAAAATGTTCCTGAATCAGTTTGGTCGTGACTTATTCTGTGGAATGCAATCAGTTCGGGGAGGTAGGGCCATGAATTTTGCATGAATTTCTTCTCTTTTTTTTGGGCTTCATATTCTTCAAGCTGTCTCGAGATGCAGATCAAGTCAACATAATTAGCCCGTGATTGCGCAATCATGGACAATTATTGTGTCCTTTTCATGAATCATTATACAATGCCAATTAATTGCATATGCTAATTGTCATCATTTAGATACTTTACATTCAAGTAACATGTCACATTCAAAGACACCTGTGGTGGGTGTAATAATAGCTAATTGCTGGTTTCTCACAGTTTCACTGCTGTGGTATTCATAACATTTCTCACCTAAGCACATACACTTCTAAAGGCTTGCCATCTAGAGAGGCACAGTACTGTATGTTTGCTCGACCCAACATTACTCAACCGGGGAAAGGTACAGAATTCCCTAGGTACTGATCTAGGATCAGGTTCATAATCCCCAATCCTAACCTTAACCATTAGTGGGGAAAATGCAAAACTGACCCAAGATCAGTATCTAGGGGCAACTTTACCATGTTCCACATTACTCAATGGAGCTGTCAAAACAATCAAGTCCATTGTCCACTTTGAGTGCATACTTCATACAAAACGTGTGGTAATGAATTGAGGACAGCCATAAGGTTACTAAGGCTACCCATTAAATGTGACTACATCAACGTTTTGGATTTTGGAGTGGAAGTGGTGCATTGGACCTAGACCGCTTGAAAGAGAAAAGGTACTTCGGCTATAAAAGATGCACAGGCTCTTGGATGTAGTCAGTGGTCCAAAAAAGATGGTGTCAAATAGCTTAAACCTTTAATTTGTTTTAAATATCTTTGGTGGGTTTTCATTTTTTTATTTTGTTGATAGGACATTGTAGAGGAGACAGCAAAGGTAGAAGAGTTTGCGAGTCAGAAGGGCTGGACCACACAGGACAACTTTAAACCTATCTGCACATTAGGAAACGATAAATAAAAGTCTTAACCTACACAAACATTATTCATCAATAGGTTATGTTTGACTAATATTTGAGAATGCAACCCAATTGAGAAGCAGCAGCATTCCTTTATATCCTATGCAAAACTTATATTGAAAATGCTGTGATTTATTCAAATTTATACCAGTGGTGTCAAACATTTTCACATTCCTCACAACCCAGCTACACTGTATACGTAATGAAGTATTTGATGTTTCCTCCCTTGGAGTTTGCCGTGGAAGGCCCTTAATTGAATATTCACTATTCATTTACTGACATATGTTTTCCAAATGCATATGTTTTCTTCTTCAACATCTGTCTTTATGGAAATAATATCAAGGGAGGAACTTTGTTGATAATTACACTGATAACTCATCAGTGAGAGGCTCTGGAAAGGATGAAAGACCACCAAGGCTTCCCTCAGTACCCTACATGACCAGAAGAGTGGTACAGGAATAACACGGCAGTTGCTGTTCAAACCTACAAACACACACCACCAACATTGTCTCTTCCTGAGCCACGGACACTCATTAGCTAAGTAAGCCAATAAAAAAAAGAGAGGGAAGAAAACCACCTGTTTATGCATCGCTAAGATAATTACCTGCACATAATGATCAGCCTGGAAGATGGCAAAGAAAAGTAGTTTATGGACTCAATTACCGACGTTATGAAACGCGAGATCAAACTTAAAAGATGGATAATAATTCAGTGACTGGAAGGAAATAATCAGAGTTTGTGGTGTGTGTGGCAGTTGTGTACGTAAGGGAGGAGAACAAAGGTCTGGTGTGGTCTGGCCCCGTGGTTGGCCCTCTGGAGACTGGAGTCACAAAATGTCACTGGCTGATTTCCCATGGACAAAAGCCTGCCTTCCTCTCAGCCTTTTATTAATTACAAAAAAGTGGCAAATAACATAGGCCAATCAATTCTGTCTGACAATCGCTTATGTGAAAGGTCTCATCTGTCGATCAGTGGTTATGGAATTTGTTTTAAGAGAGTTTGAAGGGTCACAGAGACCTCTTGGGAGGGCAGGAGCAATCCTCTGGAGTTCTTCTGCGTTATTTCGATCCTGGTTACTTCGATCCTGTTAATACCGCATTTGTCATAGGTTATATAGGCAATGAGAGGGATGTGTCATTCATGTTCAATGCACTGTACACAGAAACAAGACCCACTGGAGACAAGCAAATATATATATTTTTTAAATTGCCATGTGCAATATCAGATGTCTGACTACTTAATGTCGACGTCCCATAACCTTGTTTAGTACAGTGTCCATAACAGACAGCCTGAGACTGAGGCTAATTAATAATTTACCAACATTAGTAGTAGTTATTGATAGTGTGAATTTATACAATATCAATTTAATTACATCATTCAATCGTAGTTAGACTGGAGTGAACGTTTTGACCCAAACATGTCACTCTTATCTTCCACTGCTTCCAATACTCTAACTTTATCTGATTTTCTGACTTTGCAAGGAATCTGAGTCAATCTCAAGTAAGCTTTTCCATATGAGTATGGATTCTTCCTCAATTAACTTCAATAGTTCTTTGTTGAAACAATCGTGTTGAGATGTTCCTTGTAGACAAATGCAACCTTGAGCTAGTCCTAATACATGACTTAAAGCTGTGGATCAGTTAGCCACAAGCTCATCTCTTCACAGCAACAATACACTGTAACCACTCTCATAGTGTGTCATGTTTCTTCTGGAAACATCAGCAGATAGAAGAGATGTGAAAATAATTGTGACTGGGGTTTTAATTTCTTCCAGAGCAAAGTTAATCAATGGGAGTGCATGAGGTGCCCGTTTAAAAATATCATTGTGAAATGAATTTGAATAAATTAAATGATTTGGTATGACGTTACTTAAAGATGATTTGGACATTTCTTTTTAACAGGCCGCACATGCCTCTTTTCCACTCCCATTGATTTTAGCTAACAGTGGCTAAAGTTAGTTGTGGATGACTAAAGAATACTGAACCATGGATTACAGTTTCTCCTGATCCATAAACTACTTTCAGGGTGAATAACCATGTACATTTAGTTGTAAAATATGTATTTCCCTTTAAAGTAACTGTCCAATGTTTAGATTTCTATGAAATAGAAATTACAATTTGGGTTAAATAGTTTTCCTTCCCAATTTTTTTTAAATGAAGTATGTTAAAAAGCAGCTTTTCTGTGTTGGAGTGGTGTCGGTGTATCCCAATGAAAATGATGTGGGCGTATAGCGGTCATTAAAAATATTCAATGCTGATTGGCTGGCTCATCCTCCTCAATCACCCTCTATGAGGAAGTAGTATTTTTTTAATGGACTATTTGAGACAAGTTTGAGGTGGTGTTTTTTTTCTCTCCAATTTATGCTTTGGCCACAAATGAGTATAGGATGAGTCAACACATTATTTGGGTATGCGATTACAGAATTTGGACTTTTAAAAGTGAGATTTTCACTGGACAGTTACTTTAGACACACAGTTCAACAATGGAAAATGTATGTGCTTGAAAAGATTTTGGTTATAGTGACACCTTGATTGGAAATATTCATCAGTTTTGCTGGATCCCAAAAGAGAGATACAAAGAGGAGCAGGAGAGAATGATGCAGAACTAAACCACAAGACAGCAACTGTACTGCTTTTGCGGTTCTACAATTGCAGCCAGGCTCCGGGGATGGAATGCAAATAGATCATTTTTTCTGCACGCAGGAAGTATGCTGGACTCTCATTGACATCCATACACTATACTGTATATATTTGTTTGAGTAGCTTTTTCCAAATCAAATGCAAGCAGCCACAGTCCTCAAAGCAAACAGGCTCGAGTGAGCATCTCCAAATATGTGCTCATCCAGTGTGATTCCCCTAGCAGTTCTGTCTGCTAGGAGATTCAGGCTCATTGCAGGCTCAAAAGGGACCCCTGGTAAACAGTGGAGCTGTAGGAGGAGGTGCAGGATGATTTAAGATGGGAGTTGAGTTGGCTCGTAAACACAGCTCCAACCAACACACATTTGGAAAAGACTGAATCCATGAGAGGATTCCTTACGATTTCACATTTCAGTACCACAAGGAAGTGTGTTGTACTCGTTATGTTTGACCATAGCTTTTTTTTTAAACTCTTTTATGAGTTGGGCTGTCCCACTCCTTTTGTATCCTATGAAGAGATACTACTACAGTGTTGGAAAGACGGGGAGGATAGAAGGGTGAGTCAAAGGGCAGTTGGCTGGATCGGAACCTATGCTGACTCTGGCAGACTGTGTGCTGGGCTCAGCTGTTCTAACCGATGGACCACACAGGCCACTCCATTAGATTTTTAGCTTCGTCCACTCCACTGTATATAAAGATGTTTTTTTGTCACAAAAGGCTGAACAAAATGCTAAGATTGTCTATACTACAGTGATAAAAATGACTTTGAATCTAGAGTAAGAAGAAAAAACAAGAACGTTTAGATGATTAATGTCAACCTGGACTCAAGGGTAGATGTAACATAGTACACGAAAGGGTTAGATAACATACTAAGTAGGTGCAAAGTAGCTAAAAAGTAGTAAGTAATTGCAAAGTTGCTAATCGGCTAAAATCTTAAAGTTTGCATTGATGAGATTCAAACACGCAACCTTTGGGTTGCTAGACATTCACGTTATAAGCCTACCCATCCACCCCGACCAACGACCCTATTTTCCTGGATTCAAATTAACTCTAAAATGGTACCAATATAGGTTGTCCATATTAGGACAGCATCAGTCTCACTGGGACTTGTTTGAATCTCAGCAAGATTGCTGAAATTTAGGCTCTTTAATGATGGACAGCATACTCTGTAATACGACAATAGACCATAGACCACAGCCCACTTAATTTCTCTGCTTACTGTATAGTTATTATACAAAGTCACTTCTATGGTGTCCATATAACGACAGCCTTCCTCTCTGTCATAAGGCATATGATAATCAGTCATTATGAATGGTGGTGCTGGTCATTACCAAACAGGCAGGGTATGGATAGAGGCTGCATTAAAATCTTAAAATACATTGGGAAGACATTTGGTTTATATGTGACATACAGACAGACATATATATTGGGTTAATGATTTTCAATTAGATCATCAACAAATGCCTTACTAATGACTGGAAAGTGTTACCCAACTGAGTCATCTAGTGGGAGAGGTATGAAGATCCCTGGTTGACTGTTTGTTGTATGAGCTAATGCTTCACTGTGAGGGTGGTGGGGCGGCAGGTAGCCTAGTGGTTAGAGCATTGGACAAGTAACTGGAAGGTTGCTAGATCAAATCCCCCAGCTGACAGGGTAAAAATCTGTTGTTCTGCCCCTGAACAGTCATTGTAAATAAGAATTTGACTTGCCTATTTCAGTAAAAGTAATATTGATTTTTGCACTGAAACATACAGGCCCTGATTAATTCATATCATATTGAGTTATATTGACCAATAGTAATTCTCTAATGAAGTCATAGTACAGTAGGACCTCAGACACAAATCTTAATGTTACAGATTCATAACTCAACTGAACTGGCAATATCAAACTGGGATATGTAAAAGAAAACACATCTAAATATGCAATAAATATATATTTTTTAAAGGTTGATGAGTATTTAAGTGAAATTCAAAGTTACAGACATTTCTGTGTTCCGAACAACCTCCATTCCCGACAACTCCGAGTGCATATCTTCAAGATCCTCTATAGTTAATATTAACTATTTGGTTTGCTAAGCACCTTCAGTGTTTACTCTTAAACAGAACCACCTAATCATCACTTTTCAAGCTAAATAGTACCATTTGAGACAGAACAATGTGTCTCACTAAAAACGGTGGGCACTGAGTAATTGTAACCACAGAGGCGACAGACAGAAAAAAAGTAACTTTATCTTTATCCCTGTCATTCAGTAGTCAAATCACAGTACACAAAAATGCTGGATTTACAGAGCTCCAGTGTAAACAACACAATATCAGCTAAGTATGGCAAGCCACGAAAATGAGAACAGCTCCGGCAGCAATAACACTGTATTTGGCTCCACAGCTATCTGCTCACACACACACGATCAAGCTGCAAGTGTCACACATTGAATGGTAAAGTACAGATGTTAATGTCCTTGACCATAAGAAAGAAACCAACAGTTTGTGAGTGGACAAAGCATTTGATATGTTAGCTCAAGTGAAGTAGTACAACAGTATGACATATCCACTTCTCCATGCATTTATCTGTGACCTGTGACTCAGTAGTGAACTTTCACAAGGCATACATCAAAAAGGCTAAACATCTCTGTTAGTCCAAAGTAAAGGAGCAAAATATAGAATATACGTAGATAACCAAAATCTATAATACATTGAGTATTAAAGTAGTCCAGGTGTAGAGATATTAGACCTGCAGGTCAGTCCTTCGGTCAGTTGGCAAGGTGTTCCTTTTCATTACATAGCCTGCCGCTCTCTCCATGTTTCCTCAGAGGTTTCATTATCCGTCTAAGGTTTTTTTCTCAGATACAAGAAATGCCTCTGGCAGTTTTTAACAATACCCCTTTGTGCTTCAAACCCCAACCAGGCAACTGAACATTGTCCCAACAGTTTGTCTTTTTAAATGATAAACAGCAACTTTTTTACAATTCTGAAATTATTCCACACAGATGTGTGAATAATGCCTACATCTGCACGATTTGAGGAAGTCCACTAGTCAAAACAGAATAGGGGTCAACAGCAGAGCAATGTTCATTGAGAAAGTGGACATTGATTGTCATCTTTTTTCGACCAATTGTGGCTCTCAAGGTTATGATGTTCTTTTGATGTTTTTTTTGTTGATGAGCTTGTTTCAAGGAGAATAGAGTCTATCCCATGTAATCCAAAGAACATGTACTGTGTCTCTGTAAAAAGTATGGTACGTACAGTGTCCATATTAGGAGAGGACCAGAGTACAAACCAAACAAAAATATAGCACTGTACACCGGTCAGGCAGTGCTCCTCAGAGTGTCCAAAGGTGCTATCCTCGACCCATCCTGTCCGATCCATCCATACTGTAGCTCCTTCTGCCATTACACATGGGTCTGCATGCGTTTCTGCAGCGGCCGCGTCAGGTCTGAGTTCTGCGAGGACGACTGCGAGTAGTGGGAGGAGGAGGAGGCGGCCGAGGCCTTGCTGTCCTTGTCAAACTGCACGTAGCCGTCCTGTTTGCTGTAGCTGCTCACGCTGCTGTCGCACTGCGTGTCGATGAAGGAGCTGGAGTCGCTGAGCGAGCCCCGCTGGAACTCACGCTCGCACAGCTCGATGGAGCTACTGCCCATGCCTAGCACGAAACGCTGGCTGTAGTCATACAGGCGGTTGGGCCCGGCACCTAGCGTGCTATAGATGTTGGTGAAGGACATGCCTGTGGGCACGCGTTGCTTGCCCATGGTGGCTGAAGAGGAAGCCGAAGGGTTCCGGACCTCTGCGCCGCCGGTCTGGCTGGGGGCCATTGACATAGTCGGGGTGCCATGGTGCTCCTTGAAGGTATTGACGCTGTAGTAGCCATTTGTTGGATCCTTGTGGAGGAGACGGGGCAAAGACACAAACAGATGTGTTAATGTTAGGACAGGAGACATAAAATGGAAGGCATGCCAGTGCAGTGCAGTTACTATTTTGGTAGTTGTTATTGTGATAAAATCGATAACTCACTGAAAGATGAATGATTAGAGTTTGAAAGAGGCACATCTGTTTCTTTATCTGTGTCATCATCAGTCAAACAGGGAAAATATCGAACAGCACCATCTAATTTCTTCATTTTCTCTTTTGATGATCCAGACATCTGCTCTCATTTGAACAGGAGAGATTTATGTTTCTATTATAAATAGCCTACATGTACTCAATGATGAAATATAAATACTTCGAGGCACCATCTATAGTGCCTTCAGAAAGTATTCACACCCCTTGGATTTTTACACATTTTGTTGTGTTAAATTGATATGTTGACACTGATCTACACACAATACCCAACAACATAATTTATTTTTACAAATTAATAAAACATTTAAAGCTGAAATGTCTTGAGTCAATTATTCAACCCCTTTGTTATACCAAGTCTAAATATGTTTAGGAGTAAATATTTGCTTAACATGTCAAATAATAAGTTGCATGGACTCACTTTGTGTGTAATAATAGTGGTTAACATGATTTTTTTAATGATTACCCCATCTCTGTAACCCCACACATACAGTTAATTGTTAATTGTAACCCCACACATTGTTAATTGATTCAACTACATAGACCAGGGGGGTTTTCCAATGCCTCACAAAGTAGGGCACCTATTAGTAGATGAGTAAAAATTAAAACAGACACTGAATATCCCTTTGAGCATAGTGAAGTTATTAATTATGCTTTGGATGGTGTATCAATACACCCAGTCAATACACAAATACAGGCATCCTTCTTAACTCAGTTGCCATAGAGGAAGAAAACCCCTTAAGGATTTCACCACCAGGCCAGTGGTGATTTTAAAACAGTTTCAGGGTTTAATGGCTGTGATAGGAGAAAACTGAGGATGGGTCAATTACGTTGTAGTTACTTCACAATCCTAACCTAAATGACAGAGTGAAAAGAAGGAAGTCTCTACAGAATAAAAAAATATTCCAAAACACTCATCCTGTTTGCAATAAGGCACAAGTAATACTGCAAAAAATGTGGTAAAGAAATTAACTTTTTGTCCTGATACAAAACATTTGCTTGTGGCAAATCCAACACAGCACATCACTGAGTACCACTCTTTATATTTTTAAGCATGGTGGTGGCTGCATCATGTTATGCATATCAAATAAAATAAAATGTTATTTGTCACATGCACCAAATACAACAGGTGTAAACCTTACCGTGAAATGTTTACTTACAAGCCCTTAACCAACAATGCAATTCAAGAAATAGAGTTAAGAAAATATTTACTAAATAAACTAAAGTAAAAATGTAAAAGTAACACAATGAAATTACTTAACAATAACGAGGCTATATACTGTTACCAAGTCAATGTGCGGGGGTACAGGTTAGGGGAGGTAATTTGTACACGTAGGCAAGGGTAAAGTGACTATGCATAGATATGCTTGTAATTGTTAAAGACTAGTGAGTTTATTTTTGAATAAAATGAAACTGAATAGAGCTAAGCACAGGCAAAATCCTAAAAGAGAACCTGGTTCAGTCTGCTTTCCAACAGACACCGAGAGACAAATTTATCTTTCTGCAGGACAATAACCTAAAACCCAAGGCCAAATATACACTGGAGTTGTTTACCATGACGACATTGAATGTTCCTGAGTGGCCTAGTTACAGTTTTGACTTAAGTCTGCTTGAAAAACTATGGCAAGACTTGAAAATGGCTGTCTAGCAAAGATCAACAACCAACTTGACAGAGCTTGAAAAGTTTAAAAAGAATAATGGGCAAGTATTGTACAATGCAGGTGTGCAAAGCTCTTAGAGACTTACCCCAAAATATTCACAGCTGTAATCGCTGCCAAAGGGGATTCTAACATGTATTATCTCATCAAGATATGTTTGTTTTATTTTTCATAAATCAAAAATTACATTATTGGTGCCTTGTGTGAGGATGATTCCGTAACTGTTTCTTCAATGAAGAAGCTGCATAAACAGGGAGTAGGGTAAAGTGGACACTGATCTTGGGTCAGATTTATATTTCCCAACTAATGGTTATGGTTCAGATTGTGGGAGGGGAAATTGATCCTAGGGGAAACGTTACCCTGGACTGCATAAACAGAGTATAAACTTTGCCAGGCTTAATCAACAGGTATTTATGCCCTAATTCTAGGTGGTCTAAAGCTGTGACAAAGCAACACCTATGTTTTCTCATGTCTTCAAATACTTGCATTATTGTGACCAAATTCATATCTAAATCAACAGCTATTTATTAGAATGATGGGACATCGAAGGAACAGGCTGATGTGTGCGACGTGAAAAATAGATAACATGCTTTCGGGGTGTGAAATCGTCATCTCCCACTAACACAAAGAAATCCTCTTATCAGCTAATTAAATGGCCTTAATGATTCCACATGTGGGACCAGCATATGTTGAATAATTGCAAAGCCAGTTCATTTTCAGTCACAACCTACGTGTGTAAAGCGTTTTTTTTTCTCTCTATGCTACTCCATTTCCTTTCTTGAAATGAACTGATTGTTAGATTCCGGGAGGAGGGAGAAAGACTTTGCCTGCCGACATTCAAATGGATAAAATACTAAATTTGCTGTCAGAGCAAGCAGACATCTTTGTCTGTACTTGTGGCTGGAGGCTATTACAAAGAACTCTATTAGCGATGGCAAGACAGAAAGGGTAGGTCCTTCAAGCGGCGGAATCTCAAGGGTGGGAATTGAATTCGCAGAGGATGACATCAGGAAGAGGAAACTCTATGAGAATATACTGTATATTAGCGGTTCACATCTGACCGGAGAGATGGAGAAAGTAACACATCTGACGTGAGAGATGGAGAAGATAACACATCTGACCTGAGAGATGGAGAAGAGGTCGCCTCACAGATAAGAGTCAGAGTCAAAGATCAAAGGTGTCATGGAAATTAAGCCTTTGAATGTGAAAGTGTAAGTCTAGCTTCCTAGAAGTTCCAATATCCCAAATTATATTTGCATATCAGTGCTTAAAGGGATAGTTAATCTAAAATAAGGGACTGAGTGTGTGCGCCGACAGACATGGAAGCTCTGCTTCTAGCTCCTAAGCGACTTTGCAGTATTATTATTATTGTTATTTCTTACATTACTAGCCCAGAATGTTTTTTGTGAACTTTTGGATATCAGAGCGACGGTAACTCACCAGCATTCCGACCAGAAATACGACTTTCCCAAACTGGATATGTTGTTCGTACACTCCAAGGCAATTGAACCAATCCCAAAGGCTGCTCAAAGATGCCAGCGGCGGGGAAGAGGTATTTAGAGTCTGACCTTCAGAGTGGACTTCTAGTCCGACTCAGGAGGCATGCACACCATCTACTGCTTCCGAGTATCTTGCTCGCTAATGTTCAGTCCCTGGACAATAAAGTAGACGAGCTCAGGGCGAGAATCTCCTTCCAGAGAGACATCAGGGAATGTAACATACTCTGTTTCACAGAATTATGGCTCTCTCTGGATATACTGTCCCCGTCCGTACAGCCAGCTGGGTTCTCAGTACATTGCGCACACAGGAATAAAGAACTCTCCGGGAAGAAGAAAGGTGGTGGTGTATGTTTCATGATTAACTTCTCATGGTGAGATTGTGATACTGGCACTCAAATCCTTTTGTTCACCCGACCTAGAATACCTCACAATCAAATGCCGACCGTATTACCTCCCACGAGAATTCTCTTTAGTTATAGTCACAGTCGTGTATATTCCCCCTCAAGCTGATACCACAGCAGCTCTCAAGGAACTGCACTGAACTTTGTGCAAACTGGAAACCACATATCCTGGGGCCGCATTTATTGTAGCTGGGGGTCCTGTTGGGGATCTTATCCCGATATCGGGATTTATTGTCAAGAGACCAGGGCGGGAAATTCAAAAACTGCAAGAATCTAATCATTTCAATTTCTCAAACAATCAACTATTTCTCACAATTTGAAAGATAAACATCTCCTAAATCCAACCACATTGTCCGATTTCAAAGAGGCTTTACGGCGAAAGCATAAAGTTAGGTTATGTTAGGAGAGTACATTGAAAATAGCTGTGTGTAATGTTTTGTCAATTCAAAGACAGGCGTCACCATAAGCGGATAACCAGCTAGAATTATGCACCAACCTTTGACAATCTTCCTCAGATGACACTCCTAAGACATTATGTTACACAATACATGCATTTTTTGTTCCATCAAGTTCATATTTATATCCAAAAACAGCATTTTACCGAAGCGGTGAAAATCAGATTTTTTTTTCCTCTCAAATGCTTCCGGTGAACAACGTTACAAATCACAAAATTACTATTCGATAACATTGGTAAATTATATTATTGTCATTCAAATATTCATAGTTTAACATTTCGTAAATGCTACTGCAATGCCAGATTTCAAAATAACTTTACTGGGAAATCACAATTTGCAATAAACCGGGTGCTGTGCTAAGAACAATAGGCTAGGCTATACAGGTTAGCACCATCTTGTACCCATGTAATATCAAAATTACTATTGTCAATATTCCCTTACCTTTGATTCTCTTCATCCATTGGCAATTCCACGCATCCCAGGTCCACTGCAAATGTGGTTTCTTTCAACAAAGTTCATAATTGATGTCCAAATAACTCCAAGTTGTTCCATGTTGTTAGCGCTTCGGTAGGCTACTAAAAAGTAGCGGGGGGGGGGGGGGGGGGAGTCACGGCGAAAAGTAAAAAAAATAATCTATTTACATTGTTCAAACATGTCAAACGTTGTTTAGCATCAATCTTTAGAGCCATTTTTAACGTGAAACATCAGTAATGTTTCAACCCGACCTCTCCTGTGTCTTGAAAAACGTCTTTGAAAAATGTATCGCATCACATGATTGCGCAGGTGCAGCCAATAATGAAGTGACGACATCCCAGGGAGGTCAACTTCTCTTCATTGCCATCCGGTCTCTGTTCATCATAGACGCTTCAAACAACTTTATAAAGATCGTTGACATCTAGTGGAAGCCGTAGGAGTTGCGAAATGAATCCTTTCTCACTATGGTATCTATAAAACAATGACACTAAATAGTACAGTCACAAAATTCAAATTTTTTTTGGATCTATTTTTCACAGGTTTTTGCCTGCAATATGAGTTTTGTTATACTTACAGACACCATTCAAACTGTTTTAGAAAATTCAGAGTGTTTTCTATCCGAATGTGTTAATAATATGCATATCCTAGCTTCTGAGTTGGTGTAGGAGGCAGTTAAAAATGGGCACATATTTTTTTCAAAATTTCTCAATACTGCCCCCGAGCCCCAAAGCAAATATGAGGAAACACTACCAATATTCTGTCAACACATTGCTTGTAGTACTCGCGCTTCAAAAACTCTCGACCATTGTTACTCTCCCTTCTGGGATGGCTACAAGGCCTTCCTCTGCACTCCCTTCGGCAAATCAGATCCCGACTCCATTCTGTTCCTCCCTTCCTATAAGCAGAAACGTAAACAGGAAGTATCCGTGCTAAGGTCTATTCAACGATGGTTTGATAAATCGGAATCCATGCTTCAAGATTGTTTTGATCATGCGGACTGGGATATGTTCCGGGTTGCCTCTGAGAATAACAATACACCGACACAGTGACTGAGTTCATAAAGAAGTGTATAGGGGATGTTGTTCCCACTGTGACTATTTAAACTTACCCAAATCAAAAACTTTGGATAGATGGCAGCGTTCGCGCAAAACTAAAAGTGCGAAACACTGCATTTAACCACGGCAAGGTGACTGGGAATATGGTTGAATACAAATAGTGAGTTTTGCCCTCCATAAGGCAATCAAACAGGCAAAACGTCAGTACAATTCAATGGCTCAGACACGAGACGAATGTGGCAGGGACTCCAGACAATCACAGATTACAAAGTGAAAGCCAGCCACGTTGCAGACACTGATGTCTTGCCCCCGGACAAGCTAAACACCTTCTTCGCCCACTTTGGGGATAGTACAATGCCTCCGACGCAAGCCGCTCCCAAGGACTGTGGTCTCTCGTTCTCCGTGGCCGACATGAGTAAAACATTTGAGCATGTTAACCCTCGCAAGGCTGCCGGCCCAGATCGCATTCCTAGCTGCATCCTCAGAGCATGCTCAGACCAGCTGGCTGGACTGTTTATGGACATATTCAATCTCTCTCTATCCCAGTCTGCTGTCCCCACTTGCTTCAAGATGTCTACCATTGTTCCTGTACCCAAGAAAGCGAAGGTGAAAAGCTTAAAGTTCCTTGGCGTACATATCACTGATAATCTGAAATGGTCCACCCACACAGACAGTGTGGTGAAGAAGGCTCAACAGCAGCTCTTCAACCTCAGGAGGCTGAAGAAATTTGGCTTGACCCCTAAGACCCTCACAAACTATTACATGTGCACCATTGAGAGAATCCTGTCGGGTTGTATCACCGCCTGGTACGGCAACTGCACCACCCACAACCGCAGGGCTCTCCAGAGGGTGGTACAGTCTGCCCAACGAATCCCCGGGGACACACTGCCTGCCCTCCAGGACACCTACAGCACCCGATGTCACAGGAAGGACAAAAATATCATCAAGGACATCAACCACCTGAGCCACCGCCTGTTCACCTCGCTATCATCCAGAAGGCGAGGTCATTACCTGTTCATCAAAGCTGGTACCGAGAGACTGAAAAACAGCTTCTATCTCAAGGCCATCAGACTGTTAAATAGCCATCACTAGCTGGCCTCCACCCAGTATCCTGCCCTGAACATAGTCACTGAATATAGTCACATAGTCACTGTCACTAGCTGGCTACACCACGAGGTTACTCAAACCTGCACCTAAGAGGCTGCTGCCCTAGGCTGCTGCCCTATGGAATAACTGGTAACGTAAATAATGGAACACTGGTCACCTTAATAATGTTGACATACTGTTTTACTAATTTCATATGTATATACTGTATTCTAGTTGATGCCATCCTATTCAACTATTGCTGTATATATGCTATTCTATCCTATGTATTCAATTCTACTAAATATTCTATCCACATACTGTCCATAATGTCTATAATGTCTACACATCCCATCACATATATACAGCACCTGTCAAAAGTTAGGACACACCTACTCATTCAAGGGCTTTTCTTAATTTTTTACTATTTTCCACAGTGTAGAATAATAGTGAAGACATCATAACTGTGAAATAACACAAATGAATTGTGTAGTAACCAAAGAAGTGTTAAACAAATCAAATCATTTTTTGTTGTTGAGATTCTTCAACGTAGCCACCCTTTGCCTTGATGACAGCTTTGCACACTCTTGGCATTCTCTCAACCAGATTCATGAGGTAGTCTCCTGGAATGCATTTCAATTAACATGTGTGCCTTGTTAAAAGTTAATTGTTGGAATTTCTTTCCTTCTTAATGCATTTGAGCCAATCAGTTGTGTTGTGACAAGGTAGAGGTGGTATACAGAAGATATCCCTATTTGGTAAAATATCAAGTCCATATTATGGCAAGAACAGCTCAAATAAGCAAAGAGTAACGACAGACCATCATTACTTTAAGACATGAATGTCAGTCAATCCAGAAACTTTCAAGAACTTTGAAAGTTTCCTCAAGTGCAGTCGCAAAAACCATCAAGCGCTCTGATGAAACTGGGTCTCATTTGGACCGCCACAGGAAAGGAAGATCCAGAGTTACCTCTGCTGCAGAGGTTAAGTTCATTAGAGTTACCAGCCTCAGAAATTGCTGCCAAATAAATGCTTCCCAGAGTTCAAGTAACAGACACATCTCAACATCCACTGTTCAGAGGAGACTGTGTGAATCAGGCCTTCATGGTTGAATTGCTGCGAAGAAACCAGTACTAAAGGACACCAATAAGAAGTAGAGGCTTGCTTGAGCCAATAAACATGAGCAATGGACATTAGACCGGTGGAAATCTGTCCTTTGGTCTGATGAGTCTAAATTTGAGATTTATGGTTCCAACCGCCTTGTCTTTGTATGACGCAGAGTAAGTGAATGGATGATCTCCGTATGTGTGGTTCCCATCGTGAAGCATGGAGGAGGAGGTGTGATGGTGTGTGGGTGCTTTATTGGTGACACTGTCTGTGATTTATTTAGAATTCAAGGCACACTTAACCAGCATGGCTACCACAGCATTCTGCAGCGATACGCAATCCCATCTGGTTTGTGTACAGTGGGACTATCATTTGTTTTTCAACAGGACAATGACCCAAAATACACCTCCAGACTGTGTAAGGGCTATTTGACCAAGAATAAGAGTGATGGAGTGCTGCATCAGATGACCTGGCCTCCACAATTTGTTTATTTTTTATTTCACCTTTATTTAACCAGGTAGGCCATTTGAGAACAAGTTCTCATTTACTACTGCGACCTGGTCAAGATAAAGCAAAGCAGTGCAACAGAAAACAACAACACAGAGTTACACGTGGGATAAACAAAAGTACAGTCAATAACACAATAGAAAAATCTATATACAGTGTGTACAAATGGCGTAAGGAGGTAAGGCAATAAATAGGCCATAGTAGTTAAGTAATTACAATTTAGCAAATGAACACTGGAGTGATAGATTTGCAGATGATGATGTGCAAGTAGAAATACTGGTGTGCAAAAGTGCAAAAAAAGTAAATAAAAACCATATGGGGATGAGGTAGGTAGTTGGATGGGCTATTTACAGATGGGCTGTGTACAGCTGCAGCGATCGGTAAGCTGCTCAGATAGCTGATGCTTAAAGTTAGTGAGGGAGATATACGTCTCCAACTTCAGCGATTTTTGCAGTTCGTTCCAGTCATTGGCAGCAGAGAACTGGAAGGAAAGGCGGCCAAAGGAGCTGTTGGCTTCGGGGATGACCAGTGAGATATACCTGCTGGAGCGCGTGCTGCGGGTGGGTGTTGTTATGGTGACCAGTGAGCTGAGATAAGGCGGAGCTTTACCTAGCAAAGACTTATAGATGACCTGGAGCCAGTGGGTCTGGAGACGAATATGTAGCGAGGGCCAGCCGACGAGAGCTTACAGGTCGCAGTGCTGGGTGATATATGGGGCTTTGGTGACAAAACGGATGGCACTGTGATAGACTGCTTCCAGTATGCTGAGTAGAGTGTTGGAGGCTATTTTGTAAATTACATTGCCGAGGTCGAAGATCAGTAGGATAGTCAGTTTTACGAGGGTATGTTTGGCAGTCACCCGACCTCAACCACTTGAGATGGTTTGGGAAGAGTTGGACAGACGAGTGAAGGAAAAGCAGCCAACAAGAGCTCAGCAAATGTGGGAACTTCTTCAAGACTGTTGGAAAAGCATTCCTCATGAAGCTGGTTGAGAGAATGCCAGGAGGGTGCAAAGCTGTCATCAAGGCAAAGGGTGGCTACTTTGAAGAAACTCAAATATAAAATATATTTACATTTGTTTAATACTTTTTTGATTACTACATGATTCCATATGTGTTATTTCATAGTTTTGATTTCTTCACTATTATTCTACAATGTAGAAAATAGAAAAAATTAAGAAAAACCCATGAATGAGTAGGTGTATCCAAACTTTTGACTGGTAATATATATATATATATATATATATATATATATATATATATATATATATATATATATATTTAATGTTAATTTTGCCTCCAGGTGTCCATAACTTGTTCATGCCAATCAGATTAGATGGGTGCATCCCAATAATATATAATTTATCCTGAAGTGTGCACTTGTTTAGTACTTCCCACAAATCTGAAAGCATTGGATTGCTGGAGATATGGGCTAGTGAAAGTTTCCACCATATTTTCTGTCAAATCAGTGAAGGGAAGTTAACAAGTGCACACTTTGGGAGGAAGGAGAGATAATTGGGGGACATAGCCAATAATTTCTCATGTTTGGATTGAAGAGATTGCCTCCACTTTAGACATGAACTTTTCCATAAATTCAGAAACTCTAACGTGGTTGCGGATGCCTAATGGAATTTAGAATCAATTAAGAACTACTCTACCTGCTTTTGAAGTTTCTCCTCAATCCCTTTGAAATTCAATCACTCGTCCACTCTTAAATCTGCATATTTCTACTTTCAGTTATATATAATGAAAATGAAGTGTTATAAGCGGGAGAGTGGTCTATCTATAATAGGGAAAACAAAATATACACGATGACGGATTTGCAGGTACTCCCTGTCACGACTTCCACTGAAGTTGGTGCCTCTCCTTGATCGGGCGGCGTTCGGCGGTCGACGTCACCGGCTTTCTAGCTACCACCGATCTACGTTTCTTTTTCCATTTGTTTTGTCTTGATTGTACACACCTGGTTCCCATTACACTATAATTTATTCCCTATTTAACCCTCTGGTTCCCACATGGTTTTGTGCGTGTTTGTTCTTTGTTTAGTGTTCTAGACTTCTGTGCGCTGGTGTTTTTCCCTGCGTGGAAATTATTGTTGTTTCTTTTCGAGTAAAGTACGTCTTTTACTCAGTTCTGTGTCCTGCGCCTGACTCCGTCCTACCGCTGTACACTGACACCTGACACTCCCTTCTACTCTACCTTGACTTGCTCATCGGTCTCTTAATAGGCAGCCTTGTTTCATGCAACTCCTACTGGTTATTTTCACAACACTCCAGTACTGTAGATCTAGAAGAGATTCTCCTTAGAATAGATGTGGATTGTGACTGAAATAAGATTCCTTACATATGAGCAGAACATCAATAAGCCATTCTGTGTAGAAAAAGAAGAAGAAACAGAATAGGAGTACTAACTGAATAGAATACATGTTCCTCCTACAACTAGAATGCGGTGAACATTTTAAGACATTCCTGATGCTGTATCACTGCCCCATGTATGCCTGGCTCTGTGCCCACTTTAATGTGCTAGAGAAGAAACAGAATAGGAGTACTAACTGAATAGAATATATGTTTTTCCTTGATCTATAGTGCAGTGAACGGTGCACATTTTAGGACATCCCTACTAATGCTACAGTGAGGGAAAAAAGTCTTTGATCCCCTGCTGATTTTGTACGTTTGCCCACTGACAAAGAAATGATCAGTCTATCATTTTAATGGTAGGTTTATTTGAACAGTGAGAGACAGAATAACAACAAAACAATCCAGAAAAACGCATGTCAAAAATGTTATAAATCGATTTGCATTTTAATGAGGGAAATAAGTATTTGACACCCTCTCAATCAGAAAGATTTCTGTCTCCCAGGTGTCTTTTATACAGGTAACGAGCTGAGATTAGGAGCACACTCTTAACCTGTTATGGCTAGGGGGAAGTATTTTCACGGCTGGATAAAAAACGTACCCGATTTAATCTGGTTACTACTCCTGCCCAGTAACTAGAATATGCATATAATTATTGGCTTTGGATAGAAAACACCCTAAAGTTTCTAAAACTGTTTGAATGGTGTCTGTGAGTATAACAGAACTCATATGGCAGGCAAAAACCTGAGAAGATTTCATGCAGGAAGTGGCCTGTCTGACAAGGTGTCGTTCTTCTTGTCTCTGTTTATTGAAGAGTGAGGATCTTAGCTGTCCCGTGACACTTCCTACGGCTCACATGGTCTCTCAGAAGGCGTCAAAAAGCTGAATCGTGGCTTTGCAGGCTCTGGCTGAAACAAAGTAGCGCGTTTGGGTAGTGGCTGGTTACAGTACTGTGAGACTCAGGCTCGGATAGTGTCTTGGACGCACGAACAAAACGCCGCTTTTCGGATATAACGATGGATTATTTTGGACCAAACCAACATTTGTTATTGAAGTAGCAGTCCTGGGAGTGCATTCTGACGAAGACAACAAAAGGTAATCAAACTTTTATAATAGTAAATCTGATATTGGTGAGTGCTAAACTTGGTCGGTGTCTAAATAGCTAGCCCGTGATGGCTGGGCAATGTACTTAGAATATTGCAAAATGTGCTTTCACCAAAAAGCTATTTTAAAATCGGACATATCGAGTGCATAGAGGAGTTCTGTATCTATAATTCTTAAAATAATTGTTATGCTTTTTGTGAACGTTTATCGTGAGTAATTTAGTAAATTGTGAGCAAATTCCTCCGGAAGTTTGCGGGGGGTATGCTAGTTCTGAACGTCACATGCTAATGTAAAAAGCTGTTTTTTGATATAAATATGAACTTGATTGAACAAAACATGCATGTATTGTTTAACATAATGTCCTAGGTGTGTCATCTGATGAAGATCATCAAAGGTTAGTGCTGCATTTAGCTGTCTTCTGGGTTTTTGTGACATTATATGCTAGCTTGAAAAATGGGTGTCTGATTATTTCTGGCTTGGTAATCTGCTGACATAATCTAATGTTTTGCTTTCGCTGTAAAGCCTTTTTGAAATCGGACAGTGTGGTTAGATAAAGGAGAGTCTTGTCTTTAAAATGCTGTGAAATAGTCATATGTTTGAAAAATTGAAGTTTTTGTATTTTTGAGGAATTTGTAATTCGCGCCACGCCTATCATTGGATATTGGAGCAGGTGTTCCGCTAGCGGAATGTCTAGATGTAAGAGGTTAAAGGGAGTGCTCCTAATCTCAGCTTGTTACCTATATAAAAGACACCTGTCCACAGAAGCAATCAATCAATCAGATTCCAAACTCTCCACCATGGCCAAGACCAAAGAGCTCTCCAAGGATGTCAGGGACAAGATTGTAGACCTACACAAGGCTGGAATGAGCTACAAGTCCCTCACCAAGCAGCTGGGTGAGAAGGTGACAACAGTTGGTGCGATTATTCGCAAATGGAAGAAACACAAAAGAACTGTCAATCTCCCTCGGCCTGGGGCTCCATGCAAGATCTCACCTCATGAAGTTGCAATGATCATGAGAACGGTGAGGAATCAGCCCAGAACTACACGGGAGGATCTTGTCAATGATCTCAAGGCAGCTGGGACCATAGTCACCAAGAAAACAATTGGTAACAAACTACGCCGTGAAGGACTGAAATCCTGCAGCGCCCGCAAGCTCCCCCTGCTCAAGAAAGCACATATACATGCCCGTCTGAAGTTTGCCAATGAACATCTGAATGATTCAGAGGACAACTGGGTGAAAGTGTTGTGGTCAGATGAGACCAAAATGGAGCTCTTTGGCATCAACTCAACTCGCCGTGTTTGGAGGAGAAGGAATGCTGCCTATGACCCCAAGAACACCATCCCCACCGTCAAACATGGAGGTGGAAACATTATGCTTTGGGGTGTTTTTCTGCTAAGTGGACAGGACAACTTCACCGCATCAAAGGGACGATGGACAGGGCCATGTACCGTCAAATCTTGGGTGAGAACCTCTTTCCCTCAGCCAGGGCATTGAAAATGGGTCGTGGATGGGTATTCCAGCATGACAATGACCCAAAACACACGGCCAAGGCAACAAAGGAGTGGCTCAAGAAGAAGCACATTAAGGTCCTGGAGTGGCCTAGCCAGTCTCCAGACCTTAATCCCATAGAAAATCTGTGGAGGGAGCTGAAGGTTCGAGTTGCCAAACGTCAGCCTTGAAACCTTAATGACTTGGAGAAGATCTGCAAAGAGGAGTGGGACAAAATCCCTCCTGAGATGTGTGCAAACCTGGTGGCCAACTACAAGAAACGTCTGACCTCTGTGATTGCCAACAAGGGTTTTGCCACCAAGTACTAAGTCATGTTTTGCAGAGGGGTCAAATACTTATTTCCCTCATTAAAATGCAAATCATTTTATAACATTTTTGACATGCGTTTTTCTGGATTTTTTGGTTGTTATTCTGTCTCTCACTGTTCAAATAAACCTACCATTAAAATTAGAGACTGATCATTTCTTTGTCATTGGGCAAACGTACAAAATCAGCAAGGGATCAAATACTTTTTTCCCTCACTGTATATCACTGCCTCGTGTATGCCTGGCTCTATGCCCACCTTAATGTGCTGGAACTCCTTCTCTTCCTCTTGTAGGACTTCCAGCTGCTTCAGCACAGACTCCTGTGCCTGGAAGTCCCCACGTTCAATCTGAGACACCAAGGGGGCAGACATGTCACTGAATGGCCGTTTGATATTCATGTACTATCAGGGGTGTAGTGGAGGGTAAATGCATGCAAACACTGTTTTTATTTGGTAAATAGCATTTACGTGCCTATTTACGTTAAATAAGCATGGTTGTCTGTTTTCAGGGTTAACCCACTTTTCTTTTTTAATGCTACATCCCTGAGTAAAATGCCATGTCTAAATTAGATCTTTGGGTTACTGTGTTTGCAGTAAGTCTGTTAGATGTACTGTAGAATGGAAAATGTTCTTCAATGAACTGTTGATTAGAACATTTTCAATCAATTCAGATGTACTATCGATGGACTCATAAATTACATGCGGAGAGGAGAGATGAGTAGCGTTCAACTCACCATCATCTGCTTGATGGCTGTGTGCTCCTCTGTTTCCCGAGCTGCGTTGTGATCCTTGTGAACAATCTCCACCCGGATATCGTTTTTAGCCAAACCCACTCCTTTGAGATCTGAAGAGAGACAGGGAAACTGATTGGCACCACTGACAGAAGTCCTCTGGCACCGCATCATACCACATCCGAGCGGCTATAAAAGCTGTAGCCCCTTAGATCTCTTGATGGGAGCTTGGAGAGTCCCTTAGCTCCACAGCCAGACCACAGACAGCATCAGCATCATAACATGTTCTTTGGTGGACTGGAACTATTCTACACTCCCACAGCAGTCACAGCTCATTACAAAACTGGGTCCTGCTTTATTTGAAGTGCATTTTATGAAGGCTTCATAAGCACTGCATAAATGGGTCACAAATCATCTATAACCATATTTCATGCGCTATAAAATATTAATAAATATGAACAAACACATTGATGGGTATGTCACCCAGTTAAGCCACATGATGAAGCTTTATAGAACATGATATAGGCTTAAAAATGAGCAACCCTTCAGTGCTAGGGCTATGTGTGCCAAAGAATACATTGAATACATGCATAATGCTTAACTCTTAACCATAAATGCTCATGTGTGTAAATATTAACCGCCGGCAGTTGACACAGGGTATGCCAGAAGCATTTATGAATGATTTGATTATAAGGTGTCATGTGCTGCTTATTTACGCGTTATGGACATTATATAGGGCACTATATACTTGAGTGTCACTGAAATTGGTGATAACGTTCATATACAATCATATCCTTATGTTGGCAGGATCCTTATTCCTTAAACAGACAGCAGTGACTGCTGTCATTCATGGACATTATACACATGGATATTTCTGTAGCACTTATGCATGGCACTAGTGAAATACACTTTATTGACAGCCTATGATATGGTAAGATCATATACAATCATATACAAGGGTTACTTACTCTCTGTTTTAATTTTGCCTGCCAGGTCTCTCTGGCGAGAGGAGATGGATACGGGTAAGGAGGACATGACGAGGTGAACGTCTTCTGTGGTAAACAACAACAACATGGTTAACAGCAGTCTACATTGACCGTATATATGAGCACTGTATCACTACACTCCACCAGCGGCGGTCAGTGCCGTTTAAGATGGGGGAGGACAATTTTGGGGTTTTAATGAGCATGGCCTTATTTCTATTACAGCATAATGGATGACTGTCATTCCTATTCCATTCACCCAGTTCAATGTAATAGCGATAGGTTTAGGCTACTACATGATCCTCAACTGTTCCCTATACTCATCATAAGGTTGCTACAACCTAGCCTATGAATGAAAGTTTACAACGTAGGTGCACACAGGTCTAGAGAAACATTTGAGGTGACAGACAGTGACACATGGACATTATATTATTATTGCCTGCATCTAGCTGATATAGGGTGTAATCATTAGTCCAACAGTTGCAAACGAGAGTTTCTATTGGACAAATTCAGGTGTCTTTATCCCCGTTTTGTTCCGTTTAAGATTTTTTTTTCAAAATAATTGGTGGAATGAATATACCCCCTGTAAATACAGTTCACTTTCATAACAGGCACGTTGTACTCCTCACATCTATGCTCTCTCCTCCTCTCACCTTTGCCCCTTGTCACTTGTGGATTTCAATGCACTGTATGTGACCAGGCGAAAAAACCTTTCCAAGCCAAACAATATCATAACTGCTACACACAGCCTACATTGTTGTCAACATATTAGCTAAAGTAACGTCATAGTCAACATAGCTAATAGAACTAACATGTTAGTAAACCTGCTACAATCATGCAGTGACATTACAGTGTACAGTCAGTAAGCAGTTTAGCACTTACACTGGCGGGCCCCGGTGGACATGAATTAGTAAAACCAAAAGCTTATCCTAATTTGGAAGAGTTCCAGTTTTGTGTTGGATAGTCATAGCCAGCTTGCTAACATAACATCCCTCTGTTTTAGCAGGGTGTTTGAGTTGGCTAAACTAGCTAGCTACCATTTACAAGTTAAGTAAGGGAAACAGAAAGTGAAAAAAATGAAGAAATCTCTCTCTCTCTTGGTTCTCCTTCATTTTGGAAGAAATTAATTTGTTCAAAACTGTTCACCTATTGTCTCTCTCTCTCTCTCTCTTTGAGTCAAGTACTCACAACATGTTATGCACTGCAGTGCTAGTTAGCTGTATTTTATTATTTCAGTACTAGATTCATTCTCTGATCCTTTAATTGGGTGGACATCATGTCAGTTCGTAATGCAAGAGCTCTGATAGGTTGGAGGACGTCCTCCTGAAGTTGTCATAATTAACGTGTAAGTCTATGGCAGGTGGTGAGAACCATGAGCAATCAGGGTTATGTATTGAATTCAGTGTACCCAGAGGAGGATGGAAGCTAGCTGTCCTCCGGCTACACCATGGTGCTACCCTACACGGTGATGTTGAGGCTACTGTAGCCCTTCTGTCACATTTGTCGTAAAGATGGGACCTAGGCGCAGCGGGAATGTGAATACTCATCTTTTTTATTATGAAGAAAACCAAAATAAACACTTAATCAAAACAACGACGAGAAAACAGTCCTGTGAGGCACACAGCTACACTTGGAACAACTACCCACAAAAACCCATAGAAAAACACCCCTACTAAATAGGACTTTCAATTAGAGGCAACGAGGAACAGCTGCCTCCAATTGAAGGTCAACCCAATAAATTAAACATAGAAATAGAAAAACTAGAACGAACATAGAAATATACTAACATAGAACATTAACCAAAAAACCCCGAAACACATAAAACAAACACCCCCTGCCACGTCCTGACCAAACTACAATAACAAATAACCCCTTTACTGGTAAGGACGTGACACCTTCATTGCAAAGTAAAATGTTTCAATCAAATATTTGGTGACGTGATTATATTTAGTATAGTTGAATCTAAACAAGATAACTTTTTAAATGTTTTACAACTTTTATTTTTCTGAAAATCACTCAGGAGTATCATCCTCCCCTTCCTCCTCTAAGGAGCCTTCATGGCACTCCACTGTGTAGGCTGTGTTTTATATCAGATAAGGATATTGCTTTAAAGGAGAAGTTTGCCTTTTTACAACCACATCTCTATTTGTGATGTAAATGGCATGTTATAGAAGGGTACACACACCTTTTTTGTGATTTCACTTTTTTTCTTACAGTACTGTACCCCAAACAGCAAATCACCTTCTCATCCTTGTTGTGTAGTATGGGGACCCTGAAAAAACGCTCCAAAAACACCCAAATACTTTATTTTAGAAATGGCAAAGCTCTCAGTGTAGTGAGGCAGGTCTTTCGATGTTCTACACATGAAATTGTGTCATTACAAACTTTATCCGCAATGTTATATTCCCTTTTGCACGACTCGAGCCATTTCCCCTATCCAGCTGTTCCATTCTCTGTGTAGCCTGCTGCTACATGCAAGTGCCAAAATAAATAAAACACCAAAATAAAGCGTCTTAATAGGGCGTTGTGCCACCACGAGCTGCCAGAACAGCTTCAATGCGTCTTTGGCATAGTGTGTGGAACTTCATGTGTGGAAGAACCGCATGCTTTCAATGTACTTTATATCCTTTATGTACTCAAGTGTTTCCTTTATTTTAGCAGTTATTTATAGATTGGACAGAGAGGTATAGCCCGAGCCGCTACAAAATGGAATATAACGTTGCGGATAAAGTTTGAAATGACACAATTTCATGTGTACAACATCTAAAGACCTGCATCACTATAATGAGAGCTTTCTTAAATTACGTATTTGGGTGTTTTAGGAGCCATGTTTTTTCGGGCCGCAATACTACACAATGTGGATGAGGAAGTGATTTGCTGTTTGGGCTAAGTTTCTCAAAAGCGTGAAATCCAAAAATGATGACTGGACCCTTCTATAACATGCCATTGAGACAAAAAATAGAGATTTGGTTGTAAAAAATCAAATTCTTCTTTAACAGGTTTGGGATAGGGGGCAGTATTTTCACGGCCGGATAAAAAAACGTACCTGATTTAATCTGGTTACTACTCCTGCCCAGAAACTAGAATATGCATATAATTATAATTAATTAGATTTGGATAGAAAACACTGTAAAGTTTCTAAAACTCTTTGAATGGCGTCTGTGAGTATAACAGAACTCATATGGCAGGCCAAAACCTGAGAAGATTCCATACAGGAAGTACCCCTGTCTGACAATTTATTGTCCTTCTGTTGCATCTCTATCAAAAATACAGCATCTGTGCTGTAACGTGACATTTTCTAAGGCTTCCATTGGCTCTCTAAAGGCGCCAGAAAGTGTAATGGGGTGTCTGCAGTCTCTGGGCGAAGAACAGCAGGAGTATTTGTTAGTGGTCAGGCTGGGAACAGTGACACTGGAGATGCGCGTCCACGAGACGACTCAATTTTTTTCTTTCAGCCTTTGAATGAATACAACGTCGCCCGGTTGGAATATTATCGCTATTTTACGTGAAAAATAGCATAAAAATGTATTTTAAACAGCGTTTGACATGCTTCGAAGTACGGTAATGGAATATTTTGAAATGTTTTGTCACGAAATGCTCTCGCGCGTCACCCTTCGGATAGTGACCTCAACACACGAACAAAACGGAGCTATTTGAATATAACTATGGATTATTTGGAACCAAAACAACATTTGTTGTTGAAGTAGAAGTTCTGGGAGTGCATTCTGACGAAGAACAGCAAAGATAATACAATTTTTCTTATAGTAATTCTGAGTTTAGTGAGCACCAAACTTGGTGGGTGTCAAATTAGCTAGCCTGTGATGGCCGAGCTATCTACTCAGAATATTGCAAAATGTGCTTTCGCCGAAAAGCTATTTTAAAATCTGACACTGCGATTGCATAAAGGAGTTCTGTATCTATAATTCTTAAAATAATTGTCATGTTTTTTGTGAACGTTTATCATGAGTATTTTAGGGTATGCTAGTTCTGAACATCACATGCTAATGTAAAAAGCTGTTTTTTGATATAAATATGAACTTGATTGAACAAAACATGCATGTATTGTATAACATCATGTCCTAGGAGTGATATCTGATGAAGATCATCAATGGTTAGGGCTGCATTTAGCTGTGGTTTCGGTTTTTGTGACATATATGTTTGCTTTGAAAATGGCTGTGTGATTATTTTTGGCAGGGTACTCTCCTGACATAATCTAATGTTTTGCTTTCCCTGTAAAGCCTTTTTGAAATTGGACAATGTGGTTAGATTAACGAGAGTCTTGTCTTTAAAATGGTGTAAAATAGTCATATGTTTGAGAAATTGAAGTTATAGCATTTTTGAGGTATTTGTATTTCGGGCCACGCTCTACCATTGGATATTGGTGAGGCGTTCCGCTAGCGGAACGTCTGTCCCTAATTAAGGCACTAGCTCCCATTTAATGGGACATTTATACAATTGGGTGACAGACAGTGTCAAGCAAGAAATATTATGTTAGAGTCTAGCTGCAGATAACTCTCAGCTTTTTCAGTCCTAAAATGGGCATTTTGGGAAATATACAGTATATATGATTTAAAGAGAGGAATGAATATACAAGTACCATAGTTTCAGGTTTAGATTTTTGGCCCATAAAATGTGTCCTCTCAAAGGATTTGACATATGTTCTTACAGTGATGAGTTGATATCCTAAAACCATTAAGCTTAACATTCCAATGCAAATCATTCTAAGCACTACAGAGCATTTTGATCTGCACAGATTGTACATGAAAAAACAACACCATTGGATTGTGAAACAAGGGTGTCTATTGAACGCTTTGGCTGTCCCAGAAAGGATAGGTTTTAAAATCTACTTACTCCTCTGGAAGCGGGCACAGCAGAAGGCACCCAATGTGCCCATGAGGACAATGAGGGCGAGGAACGCCCCCACAGCCACTCCTATGATGACAGCCAATCGGAGGGACTCTGAGAAGACATGGAGAAAAGACATTGGTACGGTGGCCATATTAGGAGTCCTGATGAGACTGAGGCTGTCCTGATATAGGCACCGTACAGAGGTGGTTTCATCATGCAGTTGGACTCGGGTAGGCCTACATCATGTGATATTCACCAAGGCTAACACTTACTGTATGTTGAACTGTGTCCTTGCTAATGCAAAGGTGAACACGACTGGTGAATGGCAAATAGTGAAAACCTTTTACAGTACCATTTACAGCACTGACAATCTTGACACCCATTATTTACATTTACTTCAAATGGCTGAGAGGTTTACAGCTTTGTAACAAATGGTGTCCTAAATGTTGTGAATAGGTTCATAGGCTGTAGGGGTTGATTTTTTAAACTGAGCTGTCTCAAAGATGAGTGTATAACCCTGTGGCTAGTCAAGGTCTATAGTTAATTCATTCAAGAGCATGGTTGACTTTAGTAAGATCTTCCATTTAAATTCATTGTTACAGAATTGGCATTTTGACGATCCCTTTGAAAACAGATAGTTTGGAGCTTTGGAAATAAATATTTCAAAGAAATCATATGTTAAGCTGTAACCAATTGAGGCGTTGTAAATTAGATTACAAATTGGAGTTCTGAATACATCTAAATGCCATTACAGGATTTCACAGATTGAAATTGTTGACATTTACCCAAGTAAAAGGCTTATCACGGAGCCATTGCCCTCATGCATGAAGTAATCACGGCAATATCCTTAATCTCTCCCAGGCACAGTTGCACTTCCACAAACACTCTACAACTCTCTTTCTATTACTTTTATTTGCCCACTTTCTCTCAGACCCCAAATCTCTGTCTCATACACATACTCTCTCACACCTACCCACCTACATGTACACACACAGACCACACTTGTTGTATAACAAACACAGCTGTTCACTGCATAAACATTCTGAGACCATAAAAAGGCTATGACATAAAACATCTTTAACACTACCACAACAGTTGTTAAAATTCTTTTACCACATGGTACAATATTCCCACAGCTTTTCAGTAAAAAAAATGTCCAGTGCCTGGGATCATGTACACTACATGGCCAAAAGTATGTGGACAGGTGGTTGTCGAACATCACATTCCAAATTCATGAGTATTAATATGGAGTTAGCTTCCCCTTTGCTGCTATAACAGCCTCCACTCTTCTGGGAAGGCTTTCCATTAGATGTTGGAACATTGCTGCAGGGACTTGCTTCCATTCAGCCACAAGAGCATTAGCGAGGTTGGGCACTGATATTGGGTGATTAGGCCTGGCATGCAGTCGCCCTTTCAATTAATCCCAAAAGTGTTCGATGAGGTTGAGGTCAGGGCTCTGTGTAGGCCAGTCAAGTTTTTCCACACGCAAAAAAAACAATTTCTGTATGGACCTCGCTTTGTGCACAGGGGCATTGTCATGCTGAAACAGGAAAGGGCCAACGCCAAACTGTTGCCACAAAGTTGGAAATAAAAAAATGGTCTAGGATGTTACTGTATGCTGTAGCGTTAAGATTTCTCTTCACTGGAACTAAGTGGCCTAGCACGAACCATGAAACAAAACCCCAGACCATTATTCCTCCTCCACCAAACTTTACAGTTGGCACTATGCATTGGGGCAGGTAGCGTTCTCCTGGCATCCGCCAAACCCAGATTTGTCTGTTGGACTGCCAGATGGTGAAGCCAGAAAACTTGTTTCCACTGCTCCAGAGTTCAATGGCAGCGAGCTATACACCACTCCACCTGACGATTGGCATTGTGCATGGTGATCTTAGGCTTGTATGCGGCTGCTCTGCCACGAAAATCCATTTCATGAAGGTCCCGACGAACAGTTCTTGGTAGTGAATATCGCAACCGATGACAGACGATTTTTACTTTTTGCGCTTTTCAGCACTCGGTTGGTCCCATTCTGAGAGTTTGTGTTGCCTACCACTTCGCAGCTGAGCCATTGCTGCTCCTAGACGTTTCCACTTCACAATAACAGCACTTACAGTTGATCGGGGCAGCTAGAGCAGGGCAGAAATTTGATGAACTGACTTGTTGGAAGGTGGCATCTTATGACAGGACCACGTTGAAAGTCACTAGGCTCTTCAGTATGGGCCATTCTACTGCCAATTTTTGTATATGGAGATTGCATTGTTGTGTGCTAGATTGTATTATCATTCAAATAAAATCCCCATAAAATTCTGTCAGTTTAATGTAGAGATAGCTCTTTTGCATTGGATGCGTCTCAATCCACAGCATCTGCCGATCTCGCACATCCGCATCTGCGGTGAAAGGTGACAGAGCTAGAGCGCTATTTGTCAGACCATGAGACATCCCAAAAATCTGTCTTCTCACAAAATTATCTGTAGCGTCCGAACGGTTTGGCCTGCAAACTATTATAGAAACATGACTCTCACGAACTGTTCTCCGTTTTGTTCTACGACCCCCACAAGCTTCTTGGGACTCGTCTGAAGTTGATATAGCCGATCTGCCAACTTCTGTCTGTAGCATCCGAACAGTTTGGGCTTCAAACTAAGATGACCCTCATATTAGGTGGACTCTCACGAATACGTACATTTTAGTTGTTTTGCTTTAGGAGACCCACAGGCCTCACAATACTTTTCTGAAGGTCCCCAGTACCAGAGCCCCGGCTTAGACTGTAATGGGTTCAAAAACAAAAAAATACTTTAACTATGAAATTATGAAAAAAAATGTATAACATTCCACACATGGGGCCACTAGAGGTACAAAGGGAGTTGGTGTACCTTGTTCCTTCAGTCGAATTATCTCTGTGTCGGACCCAAAGCTGTTCCAGGCGGTGCAGTTATAGATGGTCTGGAAGTCAGCAGGGACGATGTTACTCATGGTGAGGGTGGAGATGACCCCCTCCTCAGTGCTCACTGTCTCCACCGTGTATCGGCCAGACGTCCCCGACTCCAAGACTGTCTCCTTCCACGACCAGGCCTGTGGCAGACAAAGCAATGAGAATTATACATTACAGTATAGACGAGGACACAAGCACACATTAACACAGCCACATATGCTCGACACACACACACACACACACACACACACACACACACACACACACACACACACACACACACACACACACACACACACACACACACACACACACACACACACACACACACACACACACCTGACTGAAACCAACCAACCTGCCAACACAACCTATTGGGGCATTAAAGATAAAGGGCATAATCCGCCTTTGGGTCGGTTAAATGCCTGTCAATGTACTATCTGCATACAAAGTCAGGTGTTACGTCTTAAATGGGACCCTATTTCCTATATAGTGCTCTAATTTTGACCATAGGTATTGGTCTAAAGTAGTATACTGCATAGGGAATAGGTTGCCATTAGGAACACAACAAGGATCACACCAATCACTCATCTGATTGCTTCAATTTGGGCCACTAAGCCTCTGCTGGTTTGACAGGGTGACATCTGTAAGCCCTCCATGTCCTGGAGAGAGCCACATAGAGAGCATATTTATATTGAACTTCTCTCACTCACAACGGGAAACTGATTAGCAGAGCTGTGGAGTCGAGTCACATGACAAGACAGTAGCCGCAGCAACGCCCTGCAACAGATTGTCTAGTGAAATGCACACTCGGCTCTCTGATTGGACCACCAAACTGTCAATCAACACAGGTCGCGTGAGCTATGGAACATATTACTGATTTGCTGTACAGCTAGGAGAGACCGGGATGGTTGTAGCACTACACCTTTTACTCAGTTTCTCAGAGATCGTTATGGTAGTATATTCAAAACTGATACAAACAACCTACATCTGTCCTTTACAAATTGGTGTGGTTATTATATATGTAAATAAAACTGCAAATGCATGGTGTTGTCTTAAATACAAGTAGTAAAGTGTTACAATTTACCCCATGGTCTGGGTTAGTTGTAACAGTGCTTGGGGTGAATTGTAACAGAATGAAAAAGTGCATAAATCATGACATGCAACTAATTATTGAACACCTTTATTGAGACCATGAGAGCAACATTGCCATGTTTAACATTTTGTTTGGCAGAAATAATCATCAATATACAGAAATAATAATCAATATAAATAATAAAATGTTTGTTATTTTACACTTCACTAAATGGTCTTTCTCAACAACTAGGCTAAACTAAACACCTGAACGTTTATGGTGTGTGTGTGTGTGTGTGTGTGTGTGTGTGTGTGTGTGTGTGTGTGTGTGTGTGTGTGTGTGTGTGTGTGTGTGTGTGTGTGTGCGTGTGCGTGTGTGTGTGTGCGTATCTGTGTGTGTTTCTGTGTGTGAATGTTGGACTTAATTAGAGTCACAGCTGTGACAGTGTTATGGCCGTCTTGGGGTACAGGCTTGGTGGGCCCATAATTTGCATTCCCAGCACTCATCCCAGACCTCCTTGGACTTGGAATTGTTAAAGTGCTCCATGCACACAATGCAGAAGTTTGAATCTTCTGCTTCAATATACTTTGTTTTGGCTTTTTTCTTAGGCAGGACAGTTTTTTGTTGTTGTTCAATGTGGTTTGTCTTGGCTTGCTTCTTTCCAGCTGTTTTTTTAGGCAGGGCAATTTTATAAGCCTCCTGAGTGCTTGACTTTTTATGCTTTGCTTCCAGTGCCTGCTTGATGGCTTGATGGGTGTATTCTCCAAAATCTGTTTTTCTCCTCTTCCTACCTACCTTGTTGTAATTTTCCTAGGCCCTGCTTTTGGGAAGGGGCGTACATCAACTGGGTTGATATCAGAAGAGTAATCAGGTGTTTCCCAGCCACAGAAAGCGTGAACCACCGCATTTAACCATGGAAAGGCCTGGTAATATGGCAGAATATAAAGAGCATAGTTATTCACTCCGCAAGGCAATCAAACAAAGTAAATGTCAGTATAGAGATAAAGTGTAGTCGCAGTTCAATGGCTCAGACATGAGACGTATGTGGCAGGGACTACAGACAATCACGGACTACAAAAGGAAAACCAGCCATGTCGCCGAGACCGACGTCTTTCTTCCCGGACAGGCTAAACACATTCTTTGCACGCTTTGAGGATAACACAGTGCTATTGACGCGGCCCGCTACCAAGGACTGTGGGCTCTCCTTCTCTGTGGCCGACGTGAGTAAAACATTTAAACGTGTTAACCCTCGCAAGGCTGCTGGCCCAGACGGCATCCCTAGCCGCATCCTCAGAGCATGTGTTGTTTACGGGCATATTCTATCTCTCCCTATCCCAGTCTGCTGTCCTCACATGCTTCAAGATAGCCAGCATTCTTCCTGTACCCAAGAAGGCAAAGGTAACTGAATTGAATGATCATGCTGTGCTTTGAGAGACTTGTCAAGGATCATATCACCTTACCCTTACCTGCCAACCTAGACCCACTTTAATTTGCTTACTGCTCCAATAGATCCATAGACGATGCAATCTCCATCACTCTGCACACTGCCCTATCCCATCTGGACAAGAGGAATACCTATGTAAGAATGCTGTTTATTGACTATGGCTCAGCATTCAACACCATAGTACCCTCCAAGCTCATCATTAAACTCGAGGCCCTGGGTTTGAACCCTGCCCTGTGACACTGGGTATTGGACTTCCTGATGGGCCACCCCTCAGGCGGTGAAGGTAGGAAACATCCTCTCCACTCCGCTGATCCTCAACATTGGTGCCCCACAAGGGTGCATGCTCAGCCCCGTCCTGTACTTCCTGTTCACCATGACTGAGTGGCCAAGCACGTCTCCAACTCAATCATCAAGTTTGCAGATGACACAACAGTAGTAGGCTTGATTACCAATGATGATGAGACAGCCTACAGGGAGGAGGTGAGGGCACTGAGAGTGTGGTGCCTGGAAAACTACCTCTCACTCAATGTCAACAAAACAAAGGAGATGATCGTAGACTTCAGGAAACAGCAGAGGGTGCACCCCCCTATCCACATTGACGGGACAGCAGTGAAGGTGGAAAGCTTCAAGTTCCTTGGTGTACACATCACTGACAAACTGAATTGGATCACCCACACAGACAGTGTGCAACAGAGCCTCTTCAACGTCAGGTGCAACAGAGCCTCTTCAACGTCAGGAAGCTAAAGAAATTTGGCTTGTCACCTATAACCCTTACACATTTTTACAGATGCACAATTGAAAGCATACTGTCGGGCTGTATCACCGCCTGGTACGGCAACTGCACCGCCTGCAACCTCAAGGCTCTCCAGAGGGTGGTGCGGTCTGCCCAACGCATTACCGGGGAAAACTACCCTCCCTCCAGGACACCTACAGCACTCGATGTCACAGGAAGGCCAAAAAGATCATCAAGGACATCAACCACCCGAGCCTCTGTCTGTTCACCTTGTTATCATCCAGAAGGCGAGGTCAGTACAGGTGCATCAAAGCTGGAACCGAGAGACTGAAAAATAGCTTCTATCTCAAGGCCATCAGACTGTTAAACAGCCATCACTAGCACATTAGAGGCTGCTGCCTATAGGCATAGACTAGGAATCACTTGCGACTTTAAGGAATGGAACACTAGTCACTTTAATAATGTTTACATATCTGGCATTACTCATCTCATATGTATATACTGTATTCTATACTATTCTACGGTATCTTAGTCACTTAATAATGTTTACATATCTTGCATTACTCATCTCATATTTATATACTGTATTCTATACTATTCTACGGTATCTTAGTCACTTAACGTTTACATATCTGGCATTACCCATATTTATATACTGTATTCTATACTATTCTATGGTATCTTAGTCACTTAATGTTTACATATCTGGCATTACTCATCTCATGTGAATAAACTGTTTTCTATACTATTCTACTGTATCTTAATCCGTTCCACTCGGTAATCGCTCGTCCATATGAATATAGTCTTAATTCATTCCTACTTAGATTTGTGTGTATTGGGTATATGTTGTGTAATGTGTTAGATATTACTTGTTAGATATTACTGCACTGTCAGAGCTAGACGCACAAATATTTCGCTACACCCGCAATAACATCTGCTAATCACGTGTATGTGACCAATAACATTTTATTTGATTTGAGTGCCTACAGAAATCAATGGTAGACCGGTGAGCTGGGGTTGTCAAGGAGAAGAACTACCTTTTTTCTAGGCTGACCCGGTATATTTAGCGAAGTGTTCAAGGAAAAGGAGGAAGTCATTCTCCTGCATCCATCCGGATCCATTTCCACTTCCAACACATCCAATTAGTCCATCCCGTACAACGTATCTTTTACGTGGGAAAACAAAAGTTGGGGGGAGTTTCCTATTGCATTTATAGCACATGTCATTGACACGAGCGTACCCTTTCTGCTGAGATGATTGCGCCAACCTGTTTGGTGCCACGTTTCGAGACCACTCTATCAGGTGTGATTATTCCTGTCTCGTCAACATTCCATATAGCATTGCCATCAAAGCTGTACTTATTTATCACCTCTCCCAGTTTGCTAAAAAACTTTGCCACATTTGTTCTGTTGAAACTTGTGGACAGCAACAGCACTCCTAATGGAGAAAGTAGGGTATCGCTTTAGGTAAGACGAGAACCAGTCTGCTCCCGCCATAGAGGTCTCATCCCATGACTGAGAATGCTTGTAACCATATTGTAACCATATTGTACAGGTAGGCACATTTCCTGACCTGTAACAATAGACCTGTAACAATAGAATAAAACATGTTCAATACTTCCCCCATTTAATACTTAATAATTTACATTGGTACTCCCTCCTTTGACATTAATTGCCACCAACATTAACTGCTAACTTTGCCCTGACTTACTCCTCACTAATTCCTATCAAGTGCTTAACTCACGGGGAGACAATTCATAATATTTACATTTACATTAATATAAATTAATTAAAATAATTAAAATTACATTAATAAATATATAATATAAATCAGCTGCCCTCAATAAATACTCGGACAACTTGTTTCCTGTTTCCACTAAAGTAGCCTACGTGAGGAAGCTCTCTAGACCCCTTCTCCAGTAGCTACTTTCTCTCTTTGCAGAATCTGTACAGTGTCACATGACATATGTCATACTTTGCAACAGATCTGATGGACTTCCCCTGCTCTGCTACATCATTTGACGCTCTTTTCAAAGTGCGGAAAGGTACTCTCCTGTCTGTCTTTCTTTTCCATGATCTAGGCATGCTGGAAGTTAAAGAAAACATCCAGTTTTACTTGGGTTAGTTGTAAAATCTTCTCACAAATTGTTACAACTAACCCTGAACCTTGCAGCCATTAATTAGCTAGGTCCATTTCAGGTAAATGTTAAAACTTTAGCATTGCTAACTTGCATCAAATATCTCTACACAGACTGATTATAACCCTGATATAAGTTTGATGAAAGGAACTACAAAGCAGTTGATGGCATCACAAAAACACATTTGGTCAAAATAATTACTTTCTTACCTCAAAATCAGATTTCTGTCAATAGAATCTGCAGAGTTTATCACAGGGACTTGCTTTTTCACATGAGGGTTTAGGATTAAACTGAGCATGTGCACAGCGAATCACATGATTCTACCTCGCTTCTGATTGGAAGAATTGCAAGTGTTACAACTATCCTGTGTTACAACCATCCCCGCTCTCCCCTATAGGATCGGGTACAGCACAAACATCAAATTGTAGGCATAGAGGATTGGCATAATACATGCAGCTCCAAAAATGTGTTGGTGAACAAGAATATTAACTGTTTACTTTACAAGCTCACCAGCAATGGGGCATCAAGCAACAATTACTAGCATAGGCCTATTGGTCTTTTGGCATGCTAAAACAGCTTGAAATGGATCATTTACTTATGAAGATTGCATCTGGAATTTGTTTGTGAAATGAATTATTACTGTGACAAAGATGCGCCATAGGCGCGTCTCTTCACTTGCGCACTCCAAACTCCAGTGGAGAGCGCTTTGTTCTATTGTTGAAATGTTTGCTGTTTCTTTCACAGGTAGCTTAGTGGTTAGAGTGTTGGACTAGTAACTGGAAGGTTGCAAGATCGAATCCCCGAGCTGAAAAGGTAAAAATCTGTCGTTCTGCCCCTGAACAAGGCAGTTAATCCACTGTTCCTAGGCCGTCATTGAAAATAAGAATTTGTTCTTAACTGACTTGCCTAGTTAAATAAATCTAATCCATCTAATCCTACAATAATTGCTAGCATTTAATCATTCCATCCCCGTAACATTTATTCCAATAATTAAGACATTTCTGTTTCATGTTTGATATACATTTTCATTTACCATTTCTTACCCTCTGAGTGGGCCCGATGTTTATTGTGAACATTAACGTTCGCAAGACTCATGAGGTAGAAGTTCTGTTTATTTACTTCAATGTATGGTTTCTTTTGTTAATATTTCCAGGGTTATGTCGGCGTTCCTTGTGTCTGTGTCCTTATGTCTCTATCATTCTGGTTGTGCATAATAGGAGCGCCTCAGTGTGCATAGAAATAGGCTACTTGGCCTGAACGCCATGCTTTGGAGTCAGCAGTCTACAGTGAATAAGATACAATTATTGTTCTATTTATGAATCGTGATGAAATATCATTAATAATCGTTAAGTCCGATTAAGACGAATGTACCAATGGAGGTGGAAATTGCCTTTTATATTGTAGAACCAGTTTATTGGTTGTAATTGACAATTGGGTAATTGTATGGTCTTGGGCCAAGTGCTTATATGTAACTGTTTGAGCTCCTTTTAGACAGATTTGATTTGGTTTCTCAAGTGGAGGCTGTGCAGACTTGCCCTCTACCTGTGTTCGTTCAGAACAGACTAAGCCTGATACAGAGGCTATTTCTAATGGGCTATTGCCCGTGGATATTTTGTAAACCTACTTGTATATTTTGTATGATATCGAGAGGTGGCCTAGAAGGCAGCTGGAGAGGTGACCTGTAAATAAGTATACACTCTAAGCCCGTCAACCTGCCTTGCCTTCTGCTGATTTCATGCCCTTACGACTGCTACAAGTCCCTATTTTACAATTACATACTCAAAATGTGTTGTAGACAAAATAATGAAAAGGGCTGCCTGGTAGCCTCAATAAATAGACACAGATTTGAAGTTGAACAAGTCATTGCATGTATAGATTTTTTTTAACTTGATTTGAAACTTCACTCGACATGACTTGTCTTAGAATGCACGACTTGGACTTGACTCAAGACTCGACCCGTTCTACTCGGGGACTCAATTTTAGACTCGGACCTTGTGACTTAAGACTTGCTTGTGTATCGAATAATAGTGACTTGGTCCCACCTCTGCTGATTAGTATACGTCAGGAATGGGATGAATCCCTCCATTTCCACTATGAAGGAAATATTAGTCTGTTTCAGGAAAGGTTTGATACTCTGTTATCTTAATGAGGATAATGACTTCTAATTTTCTATTGATTTGCCTTCACTTCCCTTAATGTATTTCGTTACTAGCCTACATGTCTATGAGATCTTTCTCTATGGACTATGCCATCTTGTTTACCTTAGGATAGGATATTCATTAGGATATTCTTTGCCGTTGATTATTCTACGTTAAGTCCTTAGGGATGTCCTCACATGACCTACTTTCTTATTTCTTTAGGTCAAGCTCATTCATTTGGTTTGCACTGCTTTAAAGGGATATTTCACCCAAATTACAAAATTCCATAATCGTTTCCTTACCCGATACAGTCTACAAGGTAAGACAGCAATCCATACTGTTAATGGTAAGGAAGCCAATAAGTAATTTTGTACATCTAAAGGTAGACTATCCGGACTATCAAAATAAAGTGTAACCAATCATTTCGTATGCAAGGATTCCCTCATATAGTTTTTTTAATCTACTTTTGCCCCATTGGGATCCTTTGTTTCCACCCCACCTATCCTTGGCCATATTTAGGCAAACCTCCACATTCTATTCATAACAAATGTCCACAGTCATTTATTGGTCAATGATTGATTTGAGGCATGTACACATCTTCATCATGTTAAAACAAATAAGGCCCCTCGTTGGTTGGAACATAAAATACATGTTTTTAGAAGGAAGGAGGGATGTGTTACTCACAATGCGGTCGGGAGGAGGAGTGCTGCGGATGAAACACTTGATCTGCCCCTTCTCCCCGTAGAGGACTTGCTGGGTCTGGGTGCTGGAGATAGTGGGAGGACCTACAGCATGGCCAAGGGAAAATAAGTCAATCATTCCAATAAAACACCCACATACATCAACAGCCTATCAGATGGCGGGGAAGGCGAAGGCCACATGCATTATAATACTTTCTAGTTTACAATAAAACGGAGACGAGCAATTATTCATGATGAGATTTTAATTCGTTTTTCTTAAGGTGAGATTCACGGCATGATGAAAAGGTTGTTTTCATTGCTTAAAGGCTAAGAAAGAGAAGAAAAAGTGTTGAAGGTTTGCGTGGGCAGCAGAGGACAGTGGAAGGGTTAGATAAAGGTCTAGAGAAAACAAAGTAATTCCACTTCGCAGTCCTGTGCGTTAGTTCCATTTCACCTCCTGCGCCTGTGAAAGAAAACCTTAGAAATGTGTGACCTTCGACTGACACAGTGTGACGTTGACAGCCTCCCAAGTCAAGGAGCTCTTACAAATTCCACAACTACTGACCATAAGAATAACAAACATTACAGTGCAAAATGGGCTTCTCAATACAGCCAAACGTATTCACACAGGGGCCCTGTGGGGGAGCTCGAGAGATCTGACAAAAGACGTGGAAGCTCAAAAGAGTGCTATAATTAGATAACTTTATTTCCCATTACTTTATCTTGGAGCAGCTCTCCTGAGTCACCGGAGGAGGAAAACAGGGCGGATGTATTTATTGGAGGAGAGGAGAGGAGGTGTCACTTGTTTGTGATTGGAGTGGGGAATGAAACTAGGATTCACTAGCCTGGAATCCAAACAGTTATACAATATCATTCTTAACCAAAACCGTTCCAATCAGCCTCCGCTTAGAAACAATGGTGATGGGTGGGTTTCGTGCGAAAACCCATGAGGCCAAATGCTTCACTTTTTCAGGTTGTCAAATAATGGACTTCTTAACAGAAGCTTCAAGGAGAGAAAAAACCTCCTTTGCAAAGAAGGAGAAATTCATAAAAGCCAAACCTCTATCTTATTGGTTCAATACAGCAGAACTGTATTACACTGTATGGGCTCAAGGGTGAAAGCTTTCATCAAAACAGTCAGTCTATATGCCTCCAGAACCCTTTTTCATTAACTGGTTAAACCTGCAATGAGAGCAGACAATAAGAGAGCCCCTTTGGCAAGCGAGAGGGGGAAAAAAGTACAATTTCAAGTCAGCCATTTTGTGGTGCTACCTACGACCCTGCATATTCTTGTGGCGTGAATTTTATGATGATATCCCGGCTTCAGAAATTATTCTTCTATGGAGGAGTTATTCAATAGAGCTCGCCATCGATTGTGTGACCTTGACTTCAGGCATATTAAACAACTGTCTTTGTTTACTATTTATTGATTAGTTAAAAAAGGTTGCAATAACTTCTCATTTAGCCTTGGCCAGCTGTCACACCACTGAGATAAGGCTGGGAGATTAGTCCATTTGCAATCGATGTAAAGACGTGTTTAATCACCTTTAGTTGCATTTATCCTGTGCTGTTTATTTCTGGTGCAACATGCTCATTCCTAGGTGAAGTCATTGTCAATGACATTGATTATATTAACGAAACGCTAACAGACAATTACCGTTTTATTCCCTTTCAGATAACACACATATTTCTAATATGTAAAATACATGTTAAGTATGTTTATCTTTAAAATATTTCCTCTTTGAAAGACAAGGAACAATTGAAAGTACACTAGTCTTAAGACAACATTTAGGCTAAGCTTTGATGTCAGAAAGCCTGGAGACATCAAAACGTATCTGTAATAGGATAGGGTTATGCAATATTATGAAAGAATTGAGTATCAACAATTATTGACAGCCATTGTGATATGACAGATATCCTTTCATTGAAATAGTGTCGCGCTTGTCGTCGGTTAAAGAGGACCAAAACGCAGCAGGTATGTGAATGCTCATCTCGACGTTTTAATAAGTACCAAATGAACACAAAAATAACAAACAGGAATACGATCGACAAAAACAGTCTGACAAAGCATAAGGCTAAACGCAGAACAATCTCCCACCAATGACAAACACAAACACACCCTAATATATGGGACTCTCAGTCAAAGGCAAATAGACAACACCTGCCTTCAACTGAGAGTCCCAACCCCAATTAACCAAACATAGAAACAGACATACTAGACTCAACATAGAATACATGAAAACCAAACAGTGCCCAAAAACCCCGGAATACTTAAATCAAATGCCCCTTCAACAAACACACCATCCCGAACCACATAAAACAAATACCCTCTGCCACGTCCTGACCAAACTACAATACCAATTAACCTTATACTGGCCAGGACGTGACAAATAGTTAACAGTTCATTTGTACATACTAAGTTACAGTCCTAGCTGTAAATCAATGCTATTTTTCATCCTGTCAAATGCAAACTATGTTATTATGACCCACTGATTTTGACTCCCCTAGTGTAGATATGTCTCCGCTTTTACCTTATTGTCCCTGAGTCCAGCTAGCCTGAAACATGTCCCTAAGCTTGGAACAACTTCCACATTGAACTTGGAAATTAATTTAGCATTCATCCACATGTGAAATGTACTTACCATTCACAGTGAGGGACACTTCCTTCTCTCCAGCTCCAACTCGGGGGACCACCGCCCGGCATACGTACTTCCCAGCATCCTCCTGCCTCACCGCCTTTAGCGTCAGGATGTTCTCATTGCTAAGCACCTGTGGAGGATCAAGGTCAAAGGTCAGACTGGTGATAAAACGGTCGTCTCTTTATTCAAGGCTGCAGCCAAGTCCTTCCGTCCAACCCCTGTATCAGCTAATCGAAAACCCAATAAGCCCTCACCAAAAGGAGTGCGGCACACACTTAGTCGTCTGCAAGGCCACCTGAGCCACTGCTTTAATAAACGGTACGAAAGGGTATGTTAACTTCAGAATATCAACATGAACTGCATGGGTGGAATTGCGTATACCACAGACTGAAAGCGGTGGACCATGTAAAATAGATTCTTTTTTAACCGATACCATTATGAAGGTACAGTGTGATGTGTTGAGAGTCTGGGCCCTTTTCTAGTTTTTCTATCAGTCTCTTGAAATGTCTGAATTTGATGACAAGAGCTTTTCCTGGATAAATACAGAGAATAGCATATTTGATGCACATGTACATGACATTCACCTCTAGGTGAATGAAGAATAAAGCTGCATTGGCACAGTATAAAAATGAATACCTGTAGAATAGAATACATCTTAGAATAGAAAATAAAATAAGACAATAGAATAGACTAGAACAGGATAGGATAGAACAGGATAGAACAGGATATGCTAGAACACGATAGGATAAAACAGGATAGGATAGAACAGGATAAGCTAGAACAGGATAGGATAGAACAGGATAGGATAGAACAGGATAGGATAGAACAGGATAAGCTAGAACAGGATAGGCTAGAACAGGATAGGCTAGAACAGGATAGGCTAGAACAGGATAGGCTAGAACAGGATAGGATAGAACAGGATAAGCTAGAATGGGATAGGCTAGAACAGGATAGGATAGAACAGGATAGGATAAGCTAGAACGGGATAGGCTAGAACAGGATAGGATAGAACAGGATAGGCTAGAACAGGATAGGATAGAACAGGATAGAACAGGATAAGCTAGAACAGGATAGGCTAGAACAGGATAGGATAGAACAGGATAGGCTAGAACAGGATAGGGTAAAACAGGATAGGATAGAACAGGATAAGCTAGAACAGGATAGGATAGAACAGGATAGGATAGAACAGGATAGGCTAGAACAGGATAGGCTAGAACAAGATAGGCTAGAACAGGATAGGGTAAAACAGGATAGGATAGAACAGGATAGGCTAGAACAGGATAGGATAGAACAGGATAGGATAGAACAGGATAAGCTAGAACAGGATAGGCTAGAACAGGATAGGCTAGAACAGGATAAACTAGAATAGAATTGAGTAGAATAACAATTCATTAGAACTGAATATAATAGATTAGAACAGAATAGAATATGTCATTGCCCTTTAGAGGGAATGGGTCTTGCAAAATATGCAACTGGCAATAGAAGCATAATAGAAAGAATGATGGTGATTACAATTCCTACCACTCCAGAGCCGCGTTTCATCCACACGATGGTGAGGGAGGGGTTTCCTGTCCAGGCACAGTTGAAGATAGCATCTGATCCCTGGTCCACCTGTAGGGACTGTGGCTCAGCAGCCATTCTGGGCCCAACTGGAATCACAGGAACAGAAATGGTTACACTTTATTTGAATAGTCATCTATAGATGATCTACAGATAATCAAGCTACGGTATCAACAGGCTAATAACTTCAACTATGTTGATACATTACAAGTTGTGGGGTTAGGGTTACGGTTATGGTTAGGATTAAGGTTAGGGTTATGATTAGGATTAAGGTTAGGGTTATGATTAGGATTAAGGTTAGGGTTATGGTTATCATCAAGATTAAGGTTAGGGTTATGATTAGGATTAAGGTTAGGGTTACGGTTAGGGTTAGCATTACGGTTATGATTAGGATTAAGGTTAGGGTTACGGTTATAGTTGGATTAAGGTTAGGGTAAGGATTAAGGTTAGGGTTACAGTTAGGATTAAGGTTGGAGTTATGTTAGGGTTACGGTTAGTGTTAGTGTTACGGTTAGGGTAAGGATTAAGGTTAGGGTTACAGTTAGGATTAAGGTTAGAGTTATGTTAGGGTTACGGTTAGTGTTAGTGTTACGGTTAGGGTAAGGATTAAGGTTAGGGTTACGGTTAGTGTAAGCATTAAAGTTAGGGTTACGTTAGGGTAAGGAATAAGGTTAGGGCAAGGGATAGTGGATAGTTAGTTGAAATCTTGTTGACAGTTAGCTCAACATCTACAAACCTTCTATTTGGGACTATCCATGTAGTGGATGTGATTCCAACTGCCTGTAGCTAGCTAGTTATAGTTCCTGAGTGTGTTTTCTTAGGGACTACTCATGGTAGTGTGTGTGTGTTACTTGCGGACTACTACTCACAGTAGACGTCCACGTTCCTGCTGATGTTGGTACTGCCCAGTGCATTGGTGACCTCACAGGAGACAGGCTCGGTGAAGAAGGAGTGGTCCACAATGACCTCATAGGTGTCACCTGACACCTCTCTGATGATGCTGCCCCCTTTGGCCCATCTGAATATAGGCCACAATAGAGTAGGTTGAAGAGTTAGACTTAGACCCTGATCTAATGGTTAATGTTAGTAATGTGAGAGGTGAAGCTGATCCTAGATCTGTAACTATATCTGTACCACACTTGGGGAAACTTCCACAGTCACAACATGGAAGAGGGAAGACAATGTGGGCTATGACATCCAACCAGTAGCCCTTTTGGAGGTGGATATCAAAGACACAAATATTGCAATACATAGGAAATATGGTGCAATTTGGGACGCAACCAGTGGTAACGTGTTGCATTCAAGCGCAATTTCTTGCTGTGGTCTGCAATTCGCTGAGCATAGCGAAACAACAAAAGAAAAAGTGGCTTTTTTGTTGTTTCGTGCATTGCTTTTTCTTTTCTTCATTTGAGCATATTCATGTGCTGCTTGGGAGCATGGTTGAGGAGGAGGACGAGGGGAGGAGGAGGAGGAGGAGGGGAGGAGGAGGAGGAGGAGGAGGGGAGGGAGGAGGAGGAGGGGAGGAGGAGGACGAGGGAGGGAGGGAGGAGGAGGGAGGGAGGGAGGAGGAGGAGGGAGGGGAGGAGGAGGAGGGCATTATAATATAGGTGCTCTCACTTCGTGTCTGTCTTTTGCCCACTTTGATGCTGAAGTCATTTTATTGAGAAATAAACAAATTGTCTATATGAAGAACCTTGCCCGGCATAAGCATATCTCACCATCACTAATAGGCAGATCAGGCCCCTGAACAAATAAACTATTGTTTACATTGACAGAAGGGGAACAAGTTGAAGGGATAAATACACAGGACCCAGTTTGGAATAAATGTTATGAATTATTATGTATGCCAGGCTATATATCGGAACAAAACATCACTTGAGGATTCTGAGTGAAAAGAGCGATGAATCATGCATAATTAACTTGGACGAACATCTTTGAACATCAAATGTGTTGTTGTTTGTTTTGTGTAATGCTATGGTTCAAAAGATGGCCTGGTTATAGTTGTACAAATTTAGAGAATAAGATTATGAACATGCAAAACATTCTCAGTGAATACAGACAACACAGATATATCCTAGATTTCTTGTCAAAAACAGAAAGTCCTGTTTTCATGTGTTGTGTTCAATTGTTGTAACTCTGCGATTGCGTCCCAAATGGCACCCTATTCCCTTTATTCAGGTCGCAATTGTAAATGAGAACTTGTTCTCAACTTGCCTACCTGGTTAAATAAAGGTGAAATAAATAAATAAATAAATATACTTCAATTATTTTCACCAGAGCCTACATAAGGAATACGGAGCCATTTGGGAAGCAACCTTCATGTACAGTAATAGAACACGCTATTCACTTTCGATGTGCCATCTTGACTCATATCGACATTCTCTTCCAGAAACATTTCTCAACTGTGGAATGTCATTTGAGAAGTTTCATCTAATTTCCACACAGGCTGCGCCCCAACCTATACATACAGTACCAGTCAAAAGTTTGTACACACCTACTCATTCCAGGGTTTTTCTTTATTTTTACTATGTTCTACACAGTAGAATAATAGTGAAGACTTCAAAACTATGAAATAACACATATGGAATCATGTAGTAACCAAAAAAGTGTTAAACAAATCAAAATATATTTTATATTTGAGATTCTTAAAAGTAGCCAATCTTTGCTTTGATGACAGCTTTGCACACTCTTGGCATTCTCTCAACCAGCTTCATGAGGTAGTCAATGCATTTCAATTAGCAGGCGTGCCTTGTGACAAGGTAGGGGTGGTATACAGAAGATAGCCCTATTTGGGAAAATACCAAGTCCATATTATGGCAAGAACAGCTCAAATAAGCAAAGAGAAATGATAGTCCATCATTACTTTAAGCCATGAAGGTCAGTCAATGCGGAAATTTTTAAGAACTGTGAAAGTTTCCTCAAGTGCAGTCACAAAAACCATCAAGTGCTATGATGAAATTGGCTGTCATGAGGACCGCCACAGGAAAGGAAGACCCAGAGTTACCTCTGCTGCAGAGGATAAGTTCATTAGAGTTACCAGCCTCAGAAATTGCAACCCCCCAAAAAGTTTCAGAGTTCAAGTAACAGACACATCTCAACAACAATTGTTCAGAGGAGACTGCGTGAATCAGGCCTTCATGGTCAAATTTCTGCAAAGAAACCACTACTAAAGGACACCAATAAGCAGAAGAGACTTTCTTGGGCCAAGAAACACGAGCAATGGACATTAGACCGGTGGAAATCTGTCCTTTGGTCTGATGAGTCCATATTTGAGATTTTTGCTTTGCTTTGTGAGACGCAAAGTAGGTGAATGGATGATCTCCGCATGTGTGGTTCCCACCGTGAAGCATGGAGGAGGAGGTGTGATGGTGTGGGGGAGCTTTGCTGGTGACACTGTGATTTATTTAGAATTCAAGGTACACTTAACCAGCATGGCTACCACAGCATTCTGCAGCGATACGCCATCCCATCTGGTTTGCGCTTAGTGATACTATAATTTGTTTTTCAACAGGACAATGACCTGTAAGGGCTATTTGACCAAGGAAAGTCATGGAGTGCTGCATCTGATGACCTGGCCTCCACAATCACCTGACTTCAACCCAATTGAGATGGTTTGGGATGAGTTGGACCGCAGAGTGAAGGAAAAGCAACCAACAAGTGCTCAGCATATGTGGGAACTCCTTCAAGTTTATTGAGAGAAGCTGGTTGAGAAAATGCCAAGAGTGTGCAAAGCTGTCATCAAGGCAAAGGGTGGCTACTTTGAAGAATCTCAATTCTAAAATGTATTTTGATTTGTTTAACACTGTTTTGGTTAATACATGATTCCATATGTGTTATTTCATAGTTTTTATGTCTTCACTATTGTTCTACAATGTAGAAAATTGTAAAAATAAAGAAAAACCCTTGAATGAGTAGGTGTGTCCAAACTTTTGACTGGTACTGTATATATAGTGCATAACTTTCACCAGAGTTTCCCTATGGGCCCTGGTCAAAAGTATTGCATTATACAGGGGATAGGGATCCATTTGGGACGAAGCCACAGAAGCAATGCATTTCGTACAAACCAGACCCCAGATGCCCTACGACAGTCTTCCATTTTGCCAAAGACATTTCATCACAAAGACACAGTGGAAAGTGACAGCATTGAAGGAGATCAAGTAAACCAAATCTCCTGAAAATCTGAAAATATTTCACTCCCTTACAATGGCACTCGAAAAACACAGCTTGATGATGGCAAGGACGAATTCCAAAAGGTTGATGCTGTCTGCTGTTAACGTTTTTTCAACATCCCTTCTAAATTCAAATGTAACCTTTCTTTCTGGTCTCTCTCAAGCCTGTGAATGTCAGAACAGAACAGTGCTACATGTCTGATTCTCATCCTTTTCCCAGTCACTTCTGAATTATTCAAGAACAATAGTATATTAGCACCGCTTTGAACATAACTGTATGCACAAACGAATCCATTCAGCTTTTTACAGTTATTGAAGCACTGTTCATGTTGTCTATGATCTTCCGCTGTCAATTTCGAATGCAGGGTGGCACGCTTACATGCACACGCACGCACGCACGCACACACACACACACACACACACACACACACACACACACACACACACACACACACACACACACACACACACACACACACACACACACACACACACACACACACACACCTCCCAGAGCAACAAAAAAATAAACAATGAAACAAGTTCATGTCCATATACACGGATAGAGTTTGTGTTCACATCACCCACATGTTCACATCAAATAGCCGTCAAGCTAAATCTGTGCAATTGAGTCTTTCTCATCAGACACCTCAGTAGTCACAAATGAGGAAAACAGAGAAAAAACCCAGTAGCAGCAGCAGCGACACCAACACCAGAACCCCCCATGTAGATAAGAAGCATACTTTATTTGCAAGCAAAACCAACTAATTCGCCTCTCTCCCCATCGCTGCCCATCTCGGCAGCTTTATGATAAACAAACAGTTGCTAATAGAGTTAGCTGCCAGACCTCCCTCTCTGTCGATCTCGCCCCTTCAGCTTGCTGTCTGCCTGGCAGAGGTAGGACTAGGAGGCACAACAAGGCAGTTGAAATTAATTGTTGCACGGCAGCCACCTGTCCCCCTTTTGTCTGACTTGTGGGCAGATTGGCTCTGAACGCACACCCCTGTGCTGTCACCACTCTATCGTTCAATCAGATGGCCTGTATTACATTTTCTCTTCCCCCTCTACTAATTGAGCTTGAATGAAAGACCACCTGGGTTGTGTCTCAAATGGCACCCTATTCCCTAGGTAGTGCACTACTTTGACTAGGGCCCATATGGCTCTAGTCAAACATAGTGCACTATATTGGGAATAGGGTGCCAATATGGACACAACCCTGATTACCATATATTATTACCATGACAACAGATTAGATATTCATCTCCAAACCATTAGGTCTGGAGTCCAACCCATCTCTCCAAGTGTCCAAAACATCATACTTCCTCTGAGTAAAATGAGGAAGAGAAGGAGGTCTGGAGCATCTGAGATAAGAGACACATCCCTCTTCCTAACCCTCATCATTCCCTTCATCCAGATTCCAGGCCCAACCTCACAGCATCGACAGCATCCTGTTCTGAGCTCTGAGGCCTCTGAGAAACTCTCCTCATTTCACACGGAAAAGAGCAGCTCTCAGGTGATCAATAGCCATGCATCAGCTAAGAGAGCATTAAAAAGGCAGTGAGAAATGAGCTTGTCCTTATGCAGCTTTAAAGAGAGAACAGAGGAAGAGTAGAAAGGAGGGCTGCGTCCCAAATGGAACCATATTTCCTATTTAGCTCACTACTTTTAACCAGAGACCTATTGTTTTCGACTTAAGGGGCTAGGATTGTCTTGACTCAGGTCACATTTTCTTCTGTATCATGACCATCCATCAAAGGCACAGGTACTCACACACACCAACGGACATTGTAACAATAATCGGCAGGACAATGGTGAACAAAGGGCACACTTATACAATTACTAATCAAATGGGAATATGGACCAGAAGTGCGTAATGACCGTTCCGGAGGGATCCGTGACACTTTGATGTGTCTGGGTGGTTTAATACATAATCCACAGCATAATAATTAACTTGACCATGCTTAAAGAGATATTCAATGTCTGATTTGCTATTGTTACCCATTTACCAATTACTCTCCCTCTTTATGAGGCTTTTGAAAAGCTCCCTGGTCTTTGTAGTTGAATCTGTGCTTGTATTGAATTCAATACTTGACTGAGGGACCTTACAGTTGTTGTATGTATGGGGGACAGAGGAAGGGCTAGTCCTTAAAAAATCATGTCAACCCCTGTTATTTCTTATAAAGTGAGTCCATGTATATTATTATGTGATTTGTTTAGCCAAATGTTACTCCTGAACTAATTTAGGCTTTCCTAAACGAAGGGGCTGAATACTTCCACTACCTCTCAAAAGTTTGGGGACACTTAGAAATGTCCTTGTTTTCCATGAAAACCTTTTTATTTTTTATTTTATTTTATTTCACCTTTATTTAACCAGGTAGGGTAGTAGAGAACAAGTTCTCATTTGCAACTGCGACCTGGCCAAGATAAAGCAAAGCAGTTCGACACATACAACAACACAGAGTTATACATGGAATAAACAAACATACAATCAATAATACAGGAGAAAAATCTATATACAGCATGTGCAAATGAGGGAGGATAAGAGAGGTAAGGCAATAAAAAGGCCATGGTGGCAAAGTAATTACAATATAGCAATTAAACACTGGAATGGTAGAATGTGCAGAAGATGAATGTGCAAGTAGAGATACTGGGGTGCAAAGGAGCAAGATAAATAAATACAGTATGGGGATGAGGTAGATTGGATGGGCTATTTACAGATGAGCTATGTACAGGTGCAGTGATCAGTGAGCTGCTCTGACAGCTGGTGCTTAAAGCTAGTGAGGGAAGTAAGAGTCTCCAGCTTTAGTGATTTTTGCAGTTTGTTCCAGTCATTGGCAGCAGAGAACTGGAAGGAGAGGCTGCCAAAGGAAGAATTGGCTTTGGGGGTGAACAGTGAGATGTACCTGCTGGAGCGCGTGTTACGGGTGGGTGCTGCTATGGTGACCAGTGAGCTGAGATAAGGGGGAGCTTTACCTAGCAGAGACTTGTAGATGACCTGGAGCCAGTGGGTTTGGCGACGAGTATGAAGCGAGGGCCAGCCAACGAGAGTGTACAGGTCGCAGTGGTGGGTAGAATATGGGGCCTTGGTGATAAAACGGATGACACTGTGATAGACTGCATCCAATTTGTTGAGTAGAGGGTTGGAGGCTATTTTGTAAATGACATCGCCGAAGTCGAGGATCAGTAGGATGGTCAGTTTTACGAGGGTATGTTTGGCGGCATGAGTGAAGGATGCTTTGTTGCAAAATAGGAAGCCGATTCTAGATTTTTTTTGGATTGGAGATGTTTAATGTGAGTCTGGAAGGAGAGTTTACAGTCTAACCAGACACCTAGGTATTTGTAGTTGTCCACATATTCTAAGTCAGAACCGTCCAGAGTAGTGATGTTAGACGGGCGGGCAGGTGCGGGCAGCGATCGGTTGAAGATTATGCATTTCATTTTACTTGCATTTAAGAGCAGTTGGAGGCCACGGAAGGAGAGTTGTGTGCCATTGAAGCTCGTCTGGAGGTTAGTTAACAGTGTCCAAAAAAGGGCCAGAGGTATACAGAATGGTGTCGTCTGCGTAGAGGTGGATCAAAGAATCACCAGCAGCAAGAGCGACGTCATTGATGTATACAGCGAAGAGAGTCGGCCCGAGAATTGAATCCTGTGGCACCCCCATAGAGATTGCCAGAGGTCCGGACAACAGGCCCTCCAATTTGACACTCTGAATTCTATCAGAGTAGTAGTTGGTGAACCAGGCGAGGAAATCATTTGAGAAACCAAGGCTGTTGAGTCTGCCAATAAGAATGTTGTGATTGACAGAGTCGAAAGCCTTAGCCAGGTCGATGTATACGGCTGCACAGTAATGTCTCTTATCGATGGCAGGTATGATATCGTTTAGGACCTTGAGCGTGGCTGAGGTGCACCCGTGACCAACTCTGAAACCAGATTGCATAGCGGAGAAGGAACGGTGGGATTCGAAATGGTCTGTAATTGTCACGCTCTGACCTGAGAGAGACGTTTTATTGTCTCTATTTAGGTTTAGTCAGGGTGTGATTTGGGTGGGCATTCTATGTCTGTGGTTCTATGTTTGGGATTGCTTTGTTTCGGCCGGGTATGGCTCCCAATCAGGAACAGCTGTACATCGTTGTTGCTGATTGGGAGTCATACTTAGGCAGCCTGTTTTTCCTTTGGGTTTTGTGGGTAGATGTTTTCAGTTTAGTATTTTGTGACCTGACAGAACTGTTGGCTGTCGTTCATTGTCTTGTTTGTTTTGAAGTGTTTCTTATTATTAAAACATTAATATGAACACTCACCATGCTGCGCTTTGGTCCCCTTCTCTCTTCAACGACGGCCGTTACAGATCTACCCACCAAAAACGGACCAAGCAGCGTGGAGGGGAGCAGCACCAGGAGTGGATGAAGCAGCGTGTTCGGGAGGTGATGGCATCCTGGTCGCTGGAGGAATTGGAGGGAAGAATAGACTGGACTTGGGAACAGCTATTTGAAGAGGTAGCCCCAAAAAATTTTTTGGGGGGGGCACACGGGGAGATTGGCGGAGTCAGGCGTTAGACCTGAGCCAACTCCCCGTGCTTACCGGAAGCGGCGTGGTACTGGTCGGGCACCGTGTTATGCGGTAGAGCGCATGGTGTCTCCAGTGCGCGCTCATAGCCCGGTGCGCTACATCCCAGCCTCCCGCAAGTGCCATGCTAGAGTGGGCATCGAGCCAGGACGGGTTGTGCAGGCCGTGCGCTCTAGACCTCCAGTGCGTCTTCAGGACCCGGTCTATCCTGTGCCTGCGCCCAGAACCAGGCCTCCTGCATGTCTCTCCAGCCTGGTGAATCCTGTGCCTGCGCCCCGAACCAGGCCTCCTGCATGTCTTCCCAGCCTGGTGAGTCCTGTGCCTGCGCTCAGAGCCAGGCCACCTGCATGTCTTCCCAGCCTGGTGAGTCCTGTGCCTGCGCCCAGAGCCAGGCCTCCTGCATATCTCCCCAGCCTGGTGAGTCCTGTGCCTGCGCCCAGAGCCAGGCCTCCTGCATGTCTTCCCAGCCTGGTGAATCCTGTGCCTGCTCCTAGAGCCAGGCCTCCTGCATGTCTTCCCAGCCTGGTGAGTCCTGTGCCTGCTCCTAGAGCCAGGCCTCCTGCATGTCTCCCCAGCCTTGTGAGTCCTGTGCCTGCGCCCAGAGCCAGGCCTCCTGCATGTCTCCCCAGCCTGGTGAGTCCTGTGCCTGCGCACAGAGCCAGTCCGGAGCCGCCAGAGCCGCCCGCCAGTCCGGAGCCACCAGAGCCGCCCGCCAGTCCGGAGTCGCCCGCCTGTCTGGAGCCGCCAGAGTCGCCTGCCTGTCCGGAGCCGCCAGAGTCGCCCGCCTGTCCGGAGCCGTCAGAGTCGCCCGCCTTTTTTAAAATTTAAATAATAAATGTGCCCTTCAAACTTTGCTTTCATCAAAGAATCCTCAATTTGCAGCAATTACAGCCTTGCAGACCTTTGGCATTCTAGTTGTCAATTTGTTGAGGTAATCTGAAGAGATTTCACCCCATGCTTCCTGTAGCACCTCCCACAAGTTGGAATGGTTTGATGGGCACTTCTTACGTACCATACGGTCAAGCTGCTCCCACAACAGCTCAATAGGGTTGAGATCCAGTAATTGTGCTGGCCACTCCATTATAGACAGAATACCAGCTGGCTGCTTCTTCCCTAAATAGTTATTGCATAGTTTGGAGCTGTGCTTTGGGTCATTGTCCTTTTGTAGGAGGAAATTGGCTCCAATTAAGCGGTGTCCACAGGGTATGGCATAGCCTTCCTTCTTCAAGATCGCTTTTACCCTGTACAAATCTCCCAATTTTTGGTATGGTATGCGGATGTTATCATTTTCATTTTAAAAAGGTGCCACAAAGAACCTTAGTGTGTGACACACTGAAAAAAACTGAACAATGGCAAATATACAATGACAAAATATACAATGATCCGAACACCTGAAACGTAGATTTGTCTGTCCATAACACTTTTTTCCAATCTTCTTCTGTCCAGTGTCTGTGTTACTTTGCCCATCTTAATATTTTATTTTTATTGGCCAGTCTGAGATATGTATTTTTCTTTGCAACTCTGCCCAAACGGTCAGCATCCCGGAGTCGCCTCTTCACTGTTGACGTTGAGACTGGTGTTTGCGGGTACTATTTAATTAAGCTGCCAGTTGAGGACTTGTGAGGCATCTGTTTCTCAAACTAGACACTCTAATGTACTTGTCCTCTTGCTCAGTTGTGCACCGGGGCCTCCCACTCCTCTTTCTATTCTGGTTAGAGCCAGTTTGCTCTGTTCTGTGAAGGGAGTAGTACACGGTGTTGTACGAGATCTTCAGTTCCTTGGCAATTTCTCGCATGGGAATAGCCTTCATTTCTCAGAACAAGAATAGACTGACGAGTTTCAGAAGAAAGTTATTTGTTTCTGGCCATTTAGAGCCTGTAATCGAAACCACAAATGCTGATGCTCCAGATACTCAACAAGTCTAAAGAAGGCCAGTTTTATTGCTTCTTTAATCAGGACAACAGTTTTCAGCTGTGCTAAAATAATTGCAAAAGGGATTTCTAATTATCAATTAGCCTTTTAAAATGATACACTTGGATTAGCTAACACAACGTGCCATTGGAACACAGGAGTGATGGTTGCTGATAATGGGCCTCTGTACGCCTATGTAGATATTTCTTTAAAAATCTGCCTTTTCCAGCTACAATAGTCATTTACAACATGAATAATGTCGACACTGTATTGCTGATCAATTTGATGTTATTTTAATGGACAAAAAAATCGCTTTTCTTTCAAAAACAAGGACATTTCTAAGTGACCCCAACATTTTGAACGACTATATTTGATTTGTGAATGTTTTATTATTATTATTTTTTTATTAAAATCTTTCACTTTGACATTACATAGGTTTTTGTGTAGATTGTTGACTGGAATTGAAATGGAATTGACCCCAACCCTGTATGGTATACAACAAAGTGCACATATTCACAACCCCCACTAATGAGCCAGATCACCCCGTCAACCTGTATTATTAGCCACAAAGCATTGTTGTTGAGGTGGCAAAATCGCTCCAGCCAGGCCTATTTCACATCAAAGGGATGTTCCACTGTTGTTTCGCATAAACATTTTTGTTCCGTTTAATGTCCAACCGCCGCTAATGCCAAATCATATGCAGGCCTTTGATATTTACTGAGGCATGTAGCCCTACTCTTGTTTTCATGCTAAAATAGAGAAGCTTATCTAATCAAATTCAAACACCAGTGTGCAATTCCCTGGAGGGGTGCCACACAGAATAATAAACAACTCATTTTTCTATTACTGTCAATTATATGGGGGATTGTCCCCTTTCGCAATATCGGAACCAATAAGGGGTGAATGGTAGTTTCTGGAGTATAACTGTAGTTGCTAACTTTCTTATTGCAGCGCAATATGCTGGATGATGGCACGTCAAAGCTCTCTGTTGTTCATGACAGCTTGTAGTTATTGTATGCAACTATTATTGTATACTGTCATGACAATTAATGTACCAGGAGCAGGGATATCCCAAACCCAAACCACTTAGAGCTATAAGGAAAATAAATGGTAGCAATCATACTAATATCATACGATATTATCCCTAAACCTATAAGAAACATTGTGTGGACTTTCCCAGTAGCTGGATTTTTGCCTATAGTGTATTTTCTGGGCAGAGGCTAACCATCCTCAAAGAGACTACTGAACCCAGTCACCTCCCTCTCTGTCTCCTTCCACTCTCTCTCCCCCTTTCTCTCTCTCCCCCACTCTCTCTCCCCCTCTCTCTCTCCCCCACTCTCTCTCCCCGTCTCTCTCTCTCTCTCTCTCCCTCCCCCGTTTCTCTCTCTCTCCCCCTCTCATTCTCTCCCCTCTTATTCTCTCTCTCTCTCTCTCTCTCTCTCTCTCTCCCCATCTCTCCACCCCCTCTCTCTCTCCCCCTACTCATTCTCTCTCCCCCCTCTCTTCCATTCCCTTCTCTCTCTATCTATATCGCCCCTCTCATTCTCTCTCTCCCCTCATTCTCTCTCTCTTTCTACCCCTCTCATTCTCTCTCTCCCCCTCTTATTCTCTCTCCCCCTCTCTTCCCTTCTTTCTCTCTCCCCCCCTCTCTTCCCTTCTTTCTCTCTCTCCCCCTCTCTTCCCTTCTTTCTCTCTCCCCCTCTCTTCCCTTCTTTCTTTCTCTCTCTCTCCCCCTCTCTTCCCTTCTTTCTTTCTCTCTCTCTCCCCCTCTCTTCCCTTCTTTCTCTCTCTCCCTCTCTCTTCCCTCTCTCTCTCTCCCTTCTTTCTTTCGCTTCTCTCTCTCTCTCTCTCTCTCTCTCTCTCTCTCTCTCTCTCTCTCTCTCTCTCTCTCTCTCTCTCTCTCTCTCTCTCTCTCTCTCTCTCTCTCTCTCTCTCTCTCTCTCTCTCTCTCTCTCTCTCTCTCTCTCTCTCTCTCTCTCTCTCTCTCTCTCTCTCTCTCTCTCTCTCTCTCTCTCTCTCTCTCTCTCTCGACCTCCTCACCCACTGGCTAGAGGATGTGGGTACAAACCACGGGAAACCCTTGTGTGTTGTGGTTCACTCTGTGCCCCCTCTGTGCCAACTTAATGCAGTTGGTGCTCGCCCCTGCACTGGCATAGGCAGATGGCAGTGATGTGTGCCACAGTCTCAGGGACCCCCGCCCATCTATTATCAATGAGATGCCAGCTGCTGGCATGGAGTTACGGTCTAAGGTGACCTCTGGGTACATTTGACACACTTTTTTACGCCGACTAACCACCTGTCCCACCCTGGACTGCCTACGACAATGTGAAACATATGGGGATGCTTCCTGTGTTATACCCCAATAGAGATGCAGAACTTGGAAAGAGAGACTATGACAATCATTATGCAGCCTGTATGCATAAGCATGAGAGGAATGTAGATAGACTATTAATGTGGATACAGGCCTACTGAACACATCATAAGCACATCAAATAATGGAGATTTTGGGTCACCCAAATTAAAGACTTAAATCAGAGAAGAAAATAGGTGCAGATGTAATGCTTTTGCATATGTGAGTGTGTGTTTGTGTGTGTGGAGGTGTACTATCTTACCTGTAATGGATGACGGGTGGGTTAGCCTTGGCAGAGCAGTGAAACTTCACTAGGTTGCCCTCCAGTATGGGCTGGGGCTCCACAGACAAGTTGACAAGAGGCAGGTCTACATGGGCGAGAACAGAGGGTCAGTCTATAAACCAACACCAGAGTACAGAGTCCATATTAGGACAGCTGGCATTAGCGGCATTTCTGGTTTCGATTACAGGCTCTAAATTGCCAGAAACAAATAACTTTCTTCTGAAACTCATCATGTTCGTTAGGGCTTCAAAACATTTAGCAACGGACGACAAAAAAAGAGTTCAGGTAATCCCTTTTCTTCCATTCCGGTGCCTAATGAACCCTGGACTGGGAGAGAGGAAGGGATAACCAACACTGGATGTGATGACAGAATCTAGGCCACAATTAATTTAAAGTCACAATGCAGAATTTGAGAAAATAGTGGATTACGACATATTTTTCGAACCTACATGTGGTTAATTGAAATGGTAAAATGGTTTAGTGTCTGTAAAACCAGATTGAGTCCTCTAATAGCGTAAGTGGAGTGTGTGTGTGTGTGTGTGTGCTTGTTGTTTGGGTGTGTGTGTGTTGGGGGGGTATATGCTATTGTGTGTTAATGTGTGTGTGTGTGTGTGTGTGTGTGTGTGTGTGTGTGTGTGTGTGTGTGTGTGTGTGTGTGTGTGTGTGTGTGTGTGTGTGTGTGTGTGTGTGTGTGTGTGTGTGTGTGTGTGTGTGTGTGTGTGTGTGTGTGTGTGTGTGAGTGCGTGTGTGTGAGTATTCACGTGCATGTGCATGTGACCCCAATCAAAGGGAGTTGTGTGTGAGTGCAAGCAGCAGGCTGTAAACAACTGTATAAATATTGATGCTGTGGTTGGGGTTTGATGCTATCCTGACCCCCGTAAGACATTTTCACATGGCAGTGCTTAAACCGGTTAATTAAAGATTCACTCAGTAAAATTTCCATTGGAGATAAAAGAACAAAACAAAGCAAAGAACAAACATAGCGGAAAGAGCTTGTTAATTACTCTCCTCTGTAATAGCTGATATTTCCCATTAAGATGAATTCGAGCCTCGGTTCGCTTGCTAATTGGTACATTAGCAATTTACTAAACTTTTGATAGAATATCTGTGATTAAGGACAGCTCCGGATAAAAGTAACAAACACATAAATTAAATAAATGAAACAAACAACAGTATTGAGACGAATGCGCCGAATGTGCTCCCAAGCGCTGTGAGCTACTGTACCTCTGTACTTTTCTCAGGCTGTTTTTAAAGCAAATCACACAGCGAAATAGTCAGCCGAAACGTATGAAACGGGGTGGGACTATGCGCTAATACGACTGTATCCCAATTACCCCTGGCACTAGCCAAGGCCACGCCAGAGAAGGATAGCTGGGACCAGGAACCATCAAACTCTCTCTCACTCTGTAACTCTTAAAGTGCTTTAGATGTGTACAACGATGGGGCCCTTCTGCGCTGCTACCTCCAAAAACCCTCTCTGTGATTTTCTTAAAAAGCACCGCAGATCTCTGATAGAAACTAATGGAACTCCCCTCCACTTTGCCTTGTGTCGCCTTGATTGTGACTTATCAGGAAAAGGTTTAGAAAGTGCATCCTTAAGTAAAAAAAAACGTACTTCCGTTCCCTTTGGCCAAGGGGAGATTATGAAAATCTATTTGTGTAGTTTAACCTGTTAGGGCTAGGGGGCAGTATTTACACGGCCGGATAAAAAACGTACCCGATTTAATCTGGTTATTACTACTGCCCAGAAACTAGAATATGCATATAATTATTGGCATGGATAGAAAACACCCTAAAGTTTCTAAAACTGTTTGAATGGTGTCTGTGAGTATAACAGAACTCATATGGCAGGCAAAAACCTGAGAAGATTCTGTACAGGAAGTGCCCTCTCTGACCATTCCTTGGGCTTCTTGACTCTTTTTATTGAAAACTTAGGATCTTTGCTGTAACGTGACACTTCCTACGGCTCCCATAGGCTCTCAGAACCCGGGAAAAAGCTGAATGATGTCGAGGCAGCCCCTGGCTGAAAAACATTAGCACCTTTGGTAAGTGGTCTATCAGAGGACAATGAGACTGAGGCGCGTGCACGAGGCGACCCCATGTTTTTATTTTCTCTCTCTTTGTACTAAAACACAGATTCCCGGTCGGAATATTATCGCTTTTTTACGAGAAAAATGGCATAAAAATTGATTTTAAACAGAGGTTGACATGCTTCGAAGTACGGTAATGGAATATTTAGACATTTTTTATCACGAAACGCGTCGGGCGCGTCACCCTTCTTTACACTTCGGATAGTGTCTTGAACGCACGAACAAAACAGAGGATATTTGAACATAACTATGGATTATTTTGAACCAAACCAACATTTGTTATTGAAGTAGAAGTCCTGGGAGTGCATTCTGACGAAGAACAGCAAAGGTAATAACTTTTTTCTTCTAGTAAATCTGACTTTGGTGAGGGCTAAACTTGGTGGGTGTCTAAATAGCTAGCCCTGTGATGCCGGGCTATCTACTTAGAATATTGCAAAATGTGCTTTCACCGAAAAGCTATTTTAAAATCGGACATAGCGAGTGCATAGAGGAGTTCTGTATCTATAATTCTTAAAATAATTGTTATGTTTTTTGTGAACGTTTATCGTGAGTAATTTAGTAAATTCACCGGAAGTTTGCTAGTTCTGAACGTCACATGCTAATGTAAAAAGCTGGTTTTTGATATAAATATGAACTTGATTGAACAAAACATGCATGTATTGTATAACATAATGTCCTAGGCGTGTCATCTGATGAAGATCATCAAAGGTTAGTGCTGCATTTAGCTGTGGTTTGGGTTTATGTGACATTATATGCTAGCTTGAAAAATGGGTGTCTGATTATTTCTGGCTGGGTACTCTGCTGACATAATCTAATGTTTTGCTTTCGTTGTAAAGCCTTTTTGAAATCGGACAGTGTGGTTAGATTAACGAGAGTCTTGTCTTTAAAATGGTGTAAAATAGTCATATGTTTGAGAAATTGAAGTAATAGCATTTCTAAGGTATTTGAATAACGCGCCACAGGATTCCACTGGCTGTTACGTAGGTGGGACGATTTCGTCCCACCTTCCCTAGAGAGGTTAATGTGTTTTTCATTCAGCAAATCTCGCCAGTGAATTATTGATAATAACTTTAATCAACTTTAATTTACTGGAGAGATGGATTAAAGGGGATAGTCATTACTTCCCCGTAAGGTTAAAGGGGATGTTCGTTCCTCCCCTATAAAGGCCTTGTGGGAAGCTTTGCTCTAATATTACAGGTCAATTTACTCCCAGCTCTGTGGAAAAATAAATAATCCAGATAACCTTACGAAATATAAAGCAGCCACTGAAAAATGAACATCCTCAGGTTAAGTCTTAAACTCCTCACTATATATTGAAGAAACACTTTTATATTAGGAAAATAAATCAGGGGAGTTTTTTCATCCAAACACCCTTTTATGAGCACAGTGTGCTAGCTACAGAAGTTCACTACCGTTACAAAAAAAGATTGCATTTTTAAAACTGCAGTAAAAGTGCAGTACCTGTAGTAGACTGTGGTATTTTGGATGCAGTAACTGCAGTTACACTGCAGAATTACTGTAGAAAGAAAATCTGTGTTATTTTGGATGCAGTATTTGCAGTATAATGCCGTTATACTGCAATATAACTGCAGTTATACTGCACTGTATTGCAGTTATACGGCACTCTGACTGCAATCTTTTTCGTAAGGGTAGCATCAAAGGCATTTCCTTGTTCACCCATATATATTTCTGTCCGAGCGCAGGGGCATCGATTGCATTTCCCATGACCACAGTGGGCAGGTCAGGCATGTTATTGGAGTGAGAGCTGTAGCCACACTGATAAAAGTACAGTGTAGGCTAACTAAGGGATCCCAAGATGCCACACTTTTGATGAGGGTTACTATAGACCTTATTATGGCACAAGAGTTATCCTACTGGAGTTTTCTTTGTGGGCTCTCAGCTGAACTTTACTTCTTAGAGTACCATCACCGCTTGAGGGGACAGGAGACACAGGAGGAGCCCTTGGGGTGTTCCCCTAGGGCCTAGGCTCTCAGCTGGGGCCAGTTCAGTTCAGCTGCCATAGTTTAATCGTGCGAGAGAAGATGGGGCATTCAGTTGCTGATCACTTCAGTCCTATTGCTACTTCTAACCTCCGCCAAGCTCTCACAGAAGCTTTATACAAACATGTATCAAAATATGTGTTGCTGCCAAGTGGCATGGATAAAATAATTTGTGGAGATTAGAAAGAGCAAGGATTTTTTAAATTAAGAATTTAATTTTGTCTGCCTTGAAAGTGGAAACTTCAATGTAAAGTCAGGTAAAGGGTGCCGAATTTAGCGATTGTGACTGCATTCACGCATCCCTTCAATAAATGATTGCCATGGTGCAACACTGCAACAGCATTCTTTTCCTATTTCCATAACACACCTCATGCAACACACCTCATAGCCGACCAATTAGCCAGTTATCAACCCTTAATAAACTTCTGGAAAAAATTGTGTTTGACCAGATACAATGCTATTTCACAGTAAACAAATTGACAACAGAATTTCAGCATGCTTACAGCACTTACATAAATGACTGATGATTGGCTGAGAGAAAGTGATGATGAAATGATTGTGGTGGCTGTCTTGTTAGACTTCAGTGCAGCATTTGACATTATTGATCATTGTCTGCTGCTGGAAAAACGTATGTGTTATGGCATTACACCCCCTGCTATAATGTGGAAAAAGAGTTACTTGTCTAACAGAACACAGAGGGTGTCCTTTAATGGAAGCCTCTCAAATGTAATCCAGTTAGAATCAGGAATTCCCCAGGGTAGCTGTTTAGGCCCCTTGCTTTTTTTCAATTTTTACTAACGACATGCCACCAACTTTGAGTAAAGCCAGAGTGTGGTTTGATTCTAATGGGGATGACTCAACACTATACACGTCAGCTACTACAGTGACTGAAATTACTGCAATACTCAACAAAGAGCTGCAGTTAGTTTCAGAGTGGGTGGCAAGGAATAAGTTAGCCCTAAATATTTCTAAAACTAAAAGCATTGTATTTGGAACAAAACACTCACTAAATCCTTAACCTTAACTAAATCTTGTAATAAATACTGTGGAAATTGAGCAAGTTGAGATGACTAAACTGCTTGGAGTAACCCTAGATTGTAAACTGTCATGGTAAAAACATATTGATGCAGTAGTAGCTTAGATGGGGAGAAGTCTGTCTATAATAAAGCGATTCTCTGCATTCTTAACAACACTATCAACAAGGCAGGTCTTACAGGCCCTAGTTTTGTCGCACCTTGACTACTGTTCAGTCATGTGGTCAGGTGCCACAAAAAAGGACTTAGGAAAATTGCAATTGGCTCAGAACAGTGCAGCACGGCTGGCCCTTTGAGGTACACAGAGAGCTAATATTAATAATATGCATATCAATCTCTCCTGGCTGAAAGTGGAGGAGAGATTGACTTCATTACTGCTTTTATTTATGAGAGGTTTTGACATGTTGAATGCACCGATTGGTCTGTCTAAACTACTGGCACACAGCTCTGACACCCATGCATACCCCACAAGACATGCCACAAGAGGTCTCTTCACAGTCCCCAAGTCCAGAACAGACTATGGGAGGCACACAGTACTACATAGAGCCATGACTACAGGGAACTCTATTCCACATCAAATAACTGACGCAAGCATTACAATTAGATTTAAAAAACAGATAAAAAACACCTTATGGAACAGTGGGGACTGTGAAGCAACACAAACCTTGGCACAGACACACACACACACACACACACACACACACACACACACACACACACACACACACACACACACACACACACACACACACACACACACACACGATAACATATGCACTATACATACACATGGATTTACTGTAGATATGTGGTAGTGGTGGAGTAGGGGCCTGAGGGCACACAGTGTGTTGTGAATTCTGTGAATGTATTGTAATGTTTTTAAAATTGTATAAACTGCCTTAATTTTGCTGGACCCCAGGAAGAGTAGCTGCTGCGAAAGCAGCAGCTAATGGGGATCCATAATAAATACAAATACAGTATCACCTGCCCCTGTTCCACTCCAGAGTCGACTTTGACGATGTATGAGCAGTGAGGAACCATCTTACAAATGGGTGGGAGTTGAAGTTGTCGACACAACACTGACTCATTAGCCGAGGAAATGGCAGTAAATGGAGGTTGGCCAAAGAAACAGGCTGACAAGCCATTAGACATACGCTTCAAAGTCTGGAACATCTCTTGTTTGCTTTCTTGAATGGCTGCTCTTTCCCATTTTGTTAGCTCCAGATATCTTCTTCAACAGTTGGAGGACGCCTGGTCCAGATCATTGTGTTTCTGTTTCTTCCTCATTGCTGATGGATTGATGGGGCCTACTTTGTTGAAAGAAGTGGCACTCTTTTTTTTACCAAACATTGTTGAGGAGCTCAGTAACAGGGACGAGTGGGGTATGCAATTATTGTTACCGTGGCTGTTTCTATTTACTGCTTTCCAATTACGTGTAGCTCAACAATAATAGACAGCAGACTGGCAATGGTAAAACAACATTTTTATCTTTCAAAGAGAAAAGGTTTGACAGAAATGTTTGGGAGTACAAGCTACTTTTCAGGAGCAACAGCAGACAAAACAACAACACAGATAATAATTACAACTTAGACACTTCAAAACATAACTATGTTAAACAAAAATGGCCTGCAAATTACTAATGCGTTCGCAAGGCGTAGTTGTCGAATTCTCATTTTTTTTGGTTTCTGTGCCTGTCGTTCTCATGGAAATCAAGAGCCTGTGCTTTTCAAAGTCAGTCCATATAGTATACCTCAGTCTGTCATTTCCAACCGTCTTGAATCTAGGTTCTACATTCAAAACAGCAGATACCTGAAGGCCGTATTTCTTATTAACAGTCAGATGCCTTACAATCAGGAAACACGTTTGCACGTCGGACAGCTGTTCTATTCATAATGCTTGATGTTGCGGGATTCATATTTTCTTTGAAACACACCTGCAGAGTTTGCAAATTAGATAGCGAACAAAGAAGGATGGACTGGAATGACAAAACAAATTAAAGTGAGTCCACGCACCTTACGAAGGCTAACACACAGTTTGAAAAGAGGGAGAGGTGGGGAACTGTATAATGAGAATGACTGGGAGAGGGGTCTTCGTGTCTTTATAAATAATATCCTGGAGGGGTCTTTTTTGTATGGGACCAGATGCAGATTCATAAATGCTTAGCTGCAGAATACAATATTCAATCCAAGGGCAGTCATTCCAATGGTGGGAAGGGTGGCAAGGGATCTAAATCAGCTTTAGAGCCCAAAAAAAATTCAGTCAATGACTGACAATTACTTCATTAATTTGTCATGAAAGCTATAATATCACTAACCACGTTTCCATCCAACCATTTCATGCAGATGAATTACCTGACGCATGAAAAGCGCCATGACCGAGCTGATGGAAACATGAATTGGTGGTACAATTTTATAAATGCCGAACGACAATAAATTATGCGAGAAATTACGGTGGAAACAACTTTATGCGCAAATATTGATATAATAACCATCATAACGAAGTAAATTTGGAGTCACACGATGACATGTAGTGTGGTCCTCCCACTACGACTCGTTGGGAAAGCATGCAGTTTAATAGGCAACAGAATAAGTTATGACGAACTTCACAGGCAGGTTATGATGCTTCTTTCCAAAAAATACTGGTGACATGTTTAAAAAATATATCTATATTTTTTTAACCATGATCGATGGTTGGCTGCCGTTTGACAAATGAAAATAATATCGGTCTTATCCACAATAATCTCATAATGTACAGTCGAAGTTGGAAGTTTACATACACTTAGGTTGGAGTCATTAAAACTCATTTTTCAACCACTCCACAAATTTCTTGTTAACAAACTACTGTTTTGGCAAGTCGGTTAGGACATCTTCTTTGTGCATGACACAAGTCATTTCTCCAACAATTGTTAACAGACAGATTATTTCACTTATAATTCACTGTATCACAATGGGTCAGAAGTTTACATACAATAAGTTGACTGTGCCTTTAAACAGCTTGGGAAATACCAGAAAATTATGTCATGGCTTTAGAAGCTTCTGATAGGCTAATTGACATCATTTGAGTCAATTAGAGGTGTACCTGTGGGTGTATTTCAAGGCCTACCTTCAAACTCAGTGTCTCTTTGCTTGACATCAGAGAATCAAAAGAAATCAGCTATTCGTAGACCTCCACAAGTCTGGTTCATCCTTGGCAGCAATTTCCAAACGCCTGAAGGTACCACGTTCATCTGTACAAACAATAGCACGCAAGTATAAACACCATGGGACCACGCAGCTGTCATACCTCCCAGGAAGGAGACACGTTCTGTCTCCTAGAGATGAACGTACTTTGGTGCAAAAAGTGCAAATCAATCCCAGAACAACAGCAAAGGACCTTGTGAAGATGCTGGAGGAAACAGGTACAAAAGTATCTATATCCACATTAAAACGAGTCCTATATCGACATAACCTGAAAGGACGCTCAGCAAGGAAGAAGCCACTGCTCCAAAACCGCCATAAAAAAGCCAGACTACGGTTTGCAACTGCACATGGGGACAAAGATCGTACTTTTTGGAGAAATGTCCTCTGGTCTGATGAAACAAGAAAAATGATGTGGATATATTGAAGCAACATCTCAAGACATCAGTCAGGAAGTTGAAGCTTGGTCGCAAATGGGTCTTCCAAATGGACAATGATGCCAAGCATACTTCCAAAGTTGTAGTAAAATGGCTTAAGTACAACAAAGTCAAGGTATTTGTTACGTTCCCCAGTTTCTGTGTTGTGGTTTTGTATGTGTATGTTTCAGGATGGATTCCTGAAATTCCCCCAAGCAGCTGATTGGTCGGCCCCCATTGCTAATTGGAGAGCTGACCACGCCCCCTCGTCAGGATACAGCTGTATCCCGTTACAGACTCCTTCTCCAGCTATATAAGCCAGTGTTCTGTTGCTCAGATAGAGCTGAGGGTTATATCATATGTTGGTTGTTTCTCAGAAAGAGATTTGGTATGTGATATGTTAGTTGTTGCTGAGAGAGCTGATTGTTATGTTCTGTGTTTGTTTCTCAGAGAGAGAGAGAACGCTTCTTTAATGTCCTGAGTTAGTTTTTTCTCATTTTTTTTGTTGTGAAGTAGTTTGTATTATTCTGTTTCATTTGTTCCCAGGGGGGAAAGGGAGGCCCGCGGGCATACATAACCCGTTGTATTCACTGTCTACGCACACTAGGTAAGACCTGGGCGGACCACCCCCCCTGTATTTTGGTTACGGCACCAGGTGGTGCTAAGTTAGGTAAGTAGTGGGTAGGCAGGTAAGGTAGGAGAGGGGGCTTTGATATTTACTTTCTTTGGTTCCGTCCAGCCCCTTTTACTCAAAATTACTGTGTGACGGAATAAGTTCCCTGTAAACGGTAAATTCTCTGCCTTTTGTCATCCTTACTCGCACCTACAATCCCATACCTCTTTCACTCCATGGGGAGTTGAGTTGTAGCAGGGTGTTGCGTTCCCTCTTCCTAGAGGCATCCGTAACAGTATTGGAGTGGCCATCACAAAGCCCTGACCTCAATCCTATAGAAAATGTATGGGCAGAACTGAAAAAGTGTGTGTGAGCAAGGAGGCCTACAAACCTGACTCAGTTACACCAGCTCTGTCAGGAGGAATGGGCCAATATTCACCCAACTTATTGTGGGAAGCCTGTGGAAGGCTACCTGAAACATTTGACCCAAGTTCAACAATTTAAAGGCAATGCTACCAAATACTAATTGAGTGTATGTAAACTTCTGACCCACTGGGAATGTGATGCAAGAAATAAAAGCTGAAATAAATCAGTCTCTACTATTATTCTGACATTTCACATTCTTAAAATAAAGTGGTGACCCTAACTGACCTAAGCCAGGGAATTTTTACTAGGATTAAATGTCAGCAATTGTGAAAAACTGAGTTTAAATGTATTTGGCTAAGGTGTATGTAAACTTCCGACTTCAACTGTATTTTTCCATAGGCCTGTATAGACACATCCTATCGGTTTTAATAAAATCAACTAGGCTATATGTACAGAACTTGTCTGATGCTTCAAGCATGCTGTTTGATTATACAATGAAGACACACAAATGATTCAAGAGGGAGTCAGAAGAAAAAAACCTGTTCCCCAACCCTCCTTCTCCCACTGCTGCTGGCCTTCGCAGATTCTTCCATTATGCTCCTGACGTTGCTGGTAATAGGCTACACCTGCTGTCGGTAACCTTTTACATTTGTAGTGCCAATTTATCTTACCATTTATACCAATCTCCATGCCAGATACGATTATCATATGCACATTTTTGTGGAACAGTTTCATTTAATTTATAATAGTCTTTGTATCTCAAAATCATTGTCTGTGGTTAATCTATATTCTATCTCAATCTAGATGAAAATTACACAAATCTAAAAGTAACTTTTATTGCCATTGCCAACTGTGTAATAATAAGCTATATAAAGCCAACACAAAAACATTGCGGCCTGCATTTAGAAAATATCCTGATAAAAATAAATATCCAATGAATCACATTGGCTACACATGGCCTGCTTGCAACGAACATTGTATCAACTGGATCGCCCCAAAACTTGCGCTAGCAAACTTTTAACATTGTATTAAATATTCTGGGCCCTCAGAGTTTACTGGCTCGGGACAGACACAGCTGTAGGCTATTTGTGCATGGGATAAGAAGCAATCAGGTATTTTATGACCTTTCCACTTGATCAGAGCATTACATTTTTCCCTTTCATGCCGAGTGGTTATCGAAAGGGAGAGAGCTGGAAATAATGTTCAAATACTTTGAGGAACTATTGTCATTCTCAATTGATTCTAAAAACAGACCTTGTTTATTTGCTGTTTGAGGTGAATAAAAATTATTTTGAGAAGGTCCACAGCTCATTAGTGGTGGAGAGTTAAAACAATCAGAAATACTATCAGACATCCCAAAATGGGCACATTTGTCACGGATCCCTCCGGAACTGTCATTACGCACACCTGGTCCCTATTCCCATTAATTAGTAATTTTATGTGTGCCCTTTGTTCACCGTTGTCCTGTCGATTATTGTACCCATGTCCGTTGGTCGTGTGAGTACCTGTGCTGTGTTGTTTTGGCTTTCATGCCACTTGTATTGTGCAGATGGTTACGGGTTTCGTCCGTGTGTTAATCATTGTGTGCGTGTATGTTACGGGTCTTGCCCCGTGTATTTATTCGAGGTACTCCTCGCTCTTTTGTTTGGGTTTCAACCCTGTGTTTTATATATGTGTTTGTTTGGTCTTCGTCCCTGTGCCTTTACATGGCACGCTGTAATTTGGGCTGAAAACCCCTATTACACATTCCTGCGCCTGTCTCCTGATCCCTTTATACCATCGTGACAGAATAATTGACCATTAAGGGAGACAGCGGGAATGGCCTGTCCGACGATGCTGCGACTGGTCCGTCCGGCACCGCCGCAACTCCAGCAGCGGCAACTGGCCCATCCAACATCGCCACAACTGGTCCGTCCGACGACGGAACTTCAGCAGCTGCAACTGGCCCGTCCGACACTGCCACAACCAGTCCATCGACGCCGCTGCAACTGGTCTGTCTGACACCGCCGCAACTTTGGCAGCGGCAACTAGCCCGTCCGACGACGCAACTTCAGCAGCTGCATCGGGTCCTGATCGACCCCCGCACTGAGTTCCTGTGATCGCACTCAGGGGCCGATGTTGGGGGGGGGGGGAGACTGTCATGGATCCCTCTGGAACTGTCATTACGCACACCTGGTCCCTATTCCCATTGATTAGTAATTGTATAAGTGTGCCCTTTGTTCACCATTGTCCTGGTGATTATTGTTCCCATGTCTGTTGGTCGTGTGAGTAACTGTGCTGTTTTGTTTTGGCTTTCGTGCCACTTGTATTGTGCAGATGATTACGGGTTTCGTCCGTGTGTTAATCATTGTGTGCGTGTATGTTATGGGTCTTGCCCCGGTGTATTTTTTCGAGGTACTTCTCGCTCTTTTGTTTGGGTTTCAACCCTGTGTTTTGTATACGTGTTTGTTTGGTCTTCATCCCTGTGCCTTTACATTGCACGCTGTAATTTGGGTCAATAAAAACCCCTATTACGCCTATCTCCCAATCCCTTTATACCAACGTGACAACATTTATAGGCCTATATTTGCGCGCAGCCCAGGTAGACTATTTCTATATGCGTAATCATCTGTGTCCTTACTTAACATTGACATTAGAGTTTCAAGCAAAAGATGATGAATAAATTGACAACTTGTAAATGGATGGAAATAAAAACAAGGTAACATGTTTTTAACATGTCACATAATGTAGATTGAGTTCTGCAAAACACATGTCCACTCTGACAATCAGAAAGTTAAATGACAGTAATAATATATTGAATGCAATAACAGAAATGATCATAACAAACATTGCAGATGAGAAATTATGGGAATTATCGATAAATGAAGGCTACTACTGGTATGTAATTTAGAATTGGTAGACACATCAAACAGTGCACACAATGAAGTAATGAAAATAATGAATACCCACGAAATGGCGGGAGAGAGCGCATTCTGGAGAGAGACGTGCCTTGTGCATCTGAGCCATTGTCCCCATATTCTTGGACAGTGGCATCCGGCCGCCTCCTTGAAGGATTAGTCCACTGAGACAGGCGCAAATCATACAGGTGTCTCGAGTGCCATGAGAAAAAATATATATATTTGCGACTGCTCAACTAAAAAAAACTCCAATTAAATCAATTACAATACTATTTTAAGCCTACTGCAGAGGAATTACATTTCTGAGTGAATGATATTACATTTCTCTGGCATATAGGATGTTCTATCGATGGTCTTAAACTGCCGTAATTTATGTCTGAGATTATATGAACATGACTGGGCATTCAAACATATCTGTATCCATTCATCATTATCAATATTGTGTTTTGTACTGACTGTACACCATGCCAGTGTAGTCTGTAGAGCTGTTAATACCATGTCAGTGTGAAAAGTAAGGAATTAGCTAGGGAAATGAACAGATCAATAACATTACATTGCTATACTGACTTGAATAAAAACTCAGATTGCGCTGTCAAAAAACATCAGAATATCGCTGATTTCATCATTTGATTCAGGTCTAGTGTGATGGAGGAAAAAATTATACCTGAAGTTAGTGAGTTAGCTAGCTAACGTTAGCCAACCTTTGGCTAGCGCTAACTGGCGAAAACTAGCCAATTTAATTTACTTCCATTGAAATGGGACAAAAAGGCTACAAAACATTTCCATGCACACAACAGCTGTTAGAAACTACTATCTGACAGATAGCTTGAGGCTAGAGCTGAACTGGCTGTGGTAGGTACTAGCTAGCTAACTAGTTCAGTCTCTTCAGACAGAACTTCATTGGAGAGCGGATGAAACATTAGCTAACATTACATGTCAGGTACACTACTAGCTCAGCACTGGGAATACAAGTCAAACAGCAGATACCTTGCCAGCTACATCAGTCAAATAAAGAGTAGCCAGTTTCTGCTCTGCTTGCTTTACAACTCTGAGAACAAGCACAACACACAGACAGCAGTGCTGTGCTGGTCAGAAGCTTTGCCTTCACACAGCCTAAATCCAGCCGGCTGAAACCGCCAAACAGCCTACCCAACAGCTCAGAGGCATTCACGTGGAAACAATTTATTTTAGAATGTGGGGGGTTCATGTCCCCCGCATTCCCAGTGAAAGTTGCGCCCCTGTGCATACATTGGATTTATCGAATGTATGCATCAAATTGTAGACGGCTTGACAGAAATGGTAGCAGAAGGTGAATGTTGAACTTTTGTTGCACACATATCCAGATTATGCTTCATACCATTTTGCGCAATGACGCTGTAGGTGTGTTGGAGTCGTTAGCTGCATAAACTATGTGGTAACAATGGATACTTTTTGGTACATAACTCAAATACTTCAACACAATTGGTAACTTATAGGGAGCCAAATTGTACATAGTGATGATTGTGTCAATAATTCTCAAAGAAGCAGAAGTGTAATTACAAATCAATTAGAATTGCTAACTAACTACCTGCTTATAAAATAACCCTGTATGCTCATTTCTACTGCATAGATCATCATCACAGATATCCAGGTGGTCAGGAACACATTAAAATGGACAGAGCTAAGAGAAATATGCTAATGCTCCATTAGAACCCCCCTGTGAGCAGTGAGAGATTGCCTGACGTGATTGGTTTTGCCGACTTGACGGACCCCGTGCTAACCCACCTCCCCAATGTTTGTCTGCCTTCTGCCCAATGCATTCTGGGGCATGTGTCTGTGTGTGCGCGTCTCACACCACCTGCCATCACCACCCAAACCGACAGCTGCCTCTCATCAATATTAACTGGCTACTGTGACAGTATGGCGCCCCTGGTGGCAGTCTGTGGTTCCCTGAGGACCTCCAGGAGCATCACGGCCTATCCACCTCACCGTGTGCTGTTATCACTTATTCATCCAACACCTGTTCCCACCCCCTCTCTCTGGCCTGCTGAGGTGGGGTGCCTGTGGCTTGTGGCTTATTGCTGGCTTTCCACTACCCCCTTCAACAATCCACCCCTCCCTTTGCTACTGTATGTGATGCAAAGTGGAACGAGAGACGCATATGGGGGGAAATCAGTCGGGCTAATGCTAAGCGCTAAAGGCAGACCCATCGCTCAAGCTCTTCTCGATCTGTTATGGCGGGGGGATCGGCTCTCACTTTTCCATCCTGAGGAGAATTAATTCCAACAGTTTTGGCATTCCAATAGAGAGTGAATTGTTCAACCACTGTTGGTGTATTGGGGGGAGTCCTCAACTCTGCGCTGATGCAGTTCATTCCCATCAAACGTGCTCCACTTACGATCGGTATCAGATTCACCTTATTACCCAAATTGATTCAAGGACATACAGCAACTATAGCTCCAGTGTTACTGCATCTGCCCTCTACTCTACATATTTATTTTATTTCAGGCTACTCAAGGCTACCCAGATAGAAAGAGCTAGGGCAGAATCAAACATTTGTTTTCATACAGCAGTTGACTTGCGTAAGGAGAGGAAAAAACGGCGCCATTGTTTTGCATGACAAAACGATTAGCCCCTCTCTGACAGTGCACACAACAACGGCTAATCGGTTAGCGCTCTCGTTTCTGTCTCTCCCCATGCCCAGGCTTGGGGAAAGGATTCCTTTTGGATGACACACAAAAAATATAAAGAATGCATTAGGAAGAATGGAGCTGTCAAGAGTAATGGATCCTTGAATAGTATTTTCTGCTTTATTAGTCATACTTAATAGCTTTGAAGGAGCTATGAGGGATGTGAAAGGCCTTTGTTTGAAATCCATAACTTATGGAAAATGGTTTTTGTGATCAAATAATATCATCTGACAATTGAATTTTGTACAGAGGGGGCCCATTTTTCACTATTCGGAAGGAATCTCTTATGATGGTATTTTGATTAGTGGCAGGGCGAGCGCCAGGAAGAAAAAAAGAGAAACGCACACAGTGGCAACACACACAGCAAGAATAAAATAGCAAACACTAGCATTGACTTTCATTGGCTAAGACTGTGACATTGTTAATCTTCATCAAATGCATTATCTCTTTCATTGTGCTTCCAGACCAATTTTCCTTTGAATGGGAAATGCTGCATTTCATAGAATTCACATTTCAACAATGTTTGTGAAAACCCAGCCATGGACAACGGAATTAATATGGATCAATCTGGCATACTCCAATAAATTATGTTGAGAAATATTGGAAATATTGGGTTAGCACGTGCAATGTTAGGGGTAGAATTCTGCAGTAGAAATAGGATAAATAGAGTATTTCAATGGTCAGATAGATAGACCAATGGATGAGTTTTGGAACAAGAGCCTTTTCTCTCACTGATCAATATAACATTATAGCCAGATATCAAATGTTTGTTGTGAATGAATAGTATGTACACCATGTATACAAAAGTATGGACAACTCTTCAAATGAGCGGATTCGGCTATTTCAGCCACACCCGTTGCTGACAGGTGTATACAATTGAGTACACAGCCATGCAACCTCCATAGAAAAACATTGGCAGTATAAGAGCCTTAATGAAGAGCTCAGTGACTTTCAGAGTGGCACCGTCATAGAATGCCACCTTTCCAACAAGTTAGTTCATCAAATTTCTACCCTGCTAGAACTAGAGAAGAACACTACCTGCCCCAATGCCTGCCCCTGACTGCCCTTGACCAGCACAAAAACATCCTGTGGTGTACTGCATTAGCATCGAATAGCCCCCGCGATATGCAACTTTTCAGGGAAGTTAGGAACCAATATACACAGGCAGTTAGGAAAGTGAAGGCTAGCTTTTTCAAACATACATTTTCATCCTGTAAAACAAACTCCAAAAAGTTCTGGGACACTGTAAAGTCCATGGAGAATAAGAGCACCTCCTCCCAGCTGCCCACTGCACTGAGGCTAGGAAACATTGTCACCACCAATAAATCCACGATAACTGAGAATTTCAATAAGCATTTTTCTACGGCTGGCCATTGTTCCAACCTGGCTACCCCTACACCGGTCAACAGCACTGCACCCCCCACAGCAACTTGCCCAAGCCTCCCCATTTCTCCTTCACCCAAATCCAGATACCTGATGTTCTGAAAGACCTGCAAAATCTGGACCCCCTCTTTCAAAAATGATCCACCGCAATTTGTTGCAACCCCTATTATTTGCCTGTTCAACCTTTCTTTCGCATCGTCTGAGATCCCCAAAGATTGGAGAGCTGCCGCGGTCATCCCCCTCGTCAAAGGGGGAGACACTCTAGACCCAAACTGTTACAGACCTATATCTATCCTACCCTGCCATTCTAACGTCTTCGAAAGCCAAGTTAACAAATCGATCACTGACCATTTCGAATCCCATCATACTTCTGCGCTATGCAATCTGGTTTCAGAGCTGGTCATGGGTGCACCTCAGCCACACTCAAGGTCCTAAACAATATCATAACCGCCATCGATAAAAGACAATACTGTGCAGCCGTATTCATCGACCTGGCCAAGGCTTTCGACTCTGGCAATTTTCATTTTATTTATTTCACCTTTATTTAACCAGGTAGGGTAGTTGAGAACAAGTTCTCATTTGCAACTGCGACCTGGCCAAGATAAAGCAAAGCAGTTTGACACTTACAACAGCCTTGGTGTCTCAAATGACTGCCTCGCCTGGTTCACCAACTACTTCTCAGACAGAGTTCAGTGTGTCAAATCGGAGGGCCTGTTGTCTGGACCTCTGGCAGTCACTATGGGGGTGCCACAGGGTTCAATTCTCGGGCCGACTCTTTTCTCTGTATACATCAATGATGACGCTCTTGCTGCTGGTGAGTCTCTGATCCACCCCTACGCAGATGACACCATTCTGTTTACTTCTGGCCCTTCTTTGGACACTGTGTTAACTAACCTCGAGGCGAGCTTCAATGCCATACAACTGCTCGTGGCCTCCAACTGCTCTTAAATGCAAGTAAAACTAAATTCATGCTCTTCAACCGATCGCTGCCGGCACCTGCCCGCCCGTCTAGCATCACTACTCTGGACGATTCTGACTTAGAAAATGTGGACAACTACAAAATACCTAGGTGTCTGGTTAGACTGTAAACTCTCCTTCCAGACTCACATTAAGCATCTCCAATCCAAAAATAAATCTAGAATCGGCTTCCTATTTCGCAACAAAACATCCTTCACTCATGCCGCCAAACATACCCTCGTAAAACTGACCATCCTACCGATCCTTGACTTTGGCGATGTCATTTACAAAATAGCCTCCAACACTCTACTCAGCAAATTGGATGCAGTCTATCACAGTGCCATCCGTTTTATCACCAAAGCCCCATATACTACCCACCCCTGCGACCTGTATGCTCTCGTTGGCTGGCCCTCGCTTCATATTCGTCGCCAAACCCACTGGCTCCAGGTCATCTATAAGTCTTTGCTAGGTAAATCTCCCCCTTATCTCAGCTCACTGGTCACCATAGCAGCACCCACCCGTAGTACACGCTCCAGCAGGTATATTTCACTGCTCACCCCCTAAGCCAATTCCTCCTTTGGCTGCCTTTCCTTACAGTTCTCTGCTGCCAATGACTGGAACGAATTGCAAAAATCACTGAAGCTGGATACTCATATCTCCCTCACTAACTTTAAGCATCAGCTGTCAGAGCAACTTACAGATCATTGCACCTGCACAGAGCCCATCTGTAAATTGCCCATCCAACTACCTCATCCCCATATTGTTATTTATTTTTTTGCTCCTTTGTACCCCAGTATCTCTACTTGCAGATTCATCTTCTGCACATCTATCACTCCAGTGTTTAATTGCTAAATTGTAATTATGTCGCCACTATGGCCTATTTATCTCAACTCTCTAGAGACAGCAGGAGCGGTAGAGATACTCTCAAAGATCGGCTATGAAAAAGCCAACTGACACTTACTCTTGTGTAACTGACTTGTTGCACCCAACTACTATGATTATTATTATTTGACAATACTGGTCATTTATGAACATTTGAACATCTAGGCCATGTGCTGTTATAATCTCCACCCGACACAGCAAGAAGAGGACTGGCCACCCCTCATAGCCTGGTTCCTCTCTAGGTTTCTTCCTAGGTTTTGGCCTTTCTAGGGAGTTTTTCCTAGCCACCGTGCTTCTACACCTGCATTGCTTGCTGTTTGGGGTTTTAGGCTGGGTTTCTGTACAGCACTTTGTGATATCAGCTGATGTAAGAAGGGCTATCTAAATAAATTTGATTTGATTTATTGCCTTACCTCCTTAATCTTACCTCATTTTCACACACTGTATATAGACTTTTCTATTGTGTTATTACGTTGTACGTTTGTTTATTCCATGTGTAACTCTGTATTGTTGTTTATGTCGCACTGCTTTGCTTTATCTTGGACAGGTCGCTGTTGTAAATGAGAACTTGTTCTCAACTGGCCTACCTGGTTAAATAAAGGTGAAATAAAAAAAATTATTGTGCCAACTGGTAAGTTTGGTGGCAGAGGACTAATGGACTGTGGGTGTTTTTCATGGTTCAAGCTAGGCCCCTTAGTTCCAGTTAAGGGAAATCTTAACGCTACAGAATAAAATTACATTCTAGATGATTCTGTGCTTCCAACTTTGTAGCAACTGTTTGGGGAAGGCCCTTTCCTGTTTCAGCATGACAATGCCCCAGTGCACAACGTGAGGTCCATACAGAAATAGTTTGTTGAGATCGGTGTGGAAGAACTTGACTGGCCTGCACAGAGCCCTGACATCAACTCCATCGAACACCTTTGGAATGAATTGGAACACTGACTGCGAGCCAAGCCTAATCGTCCAACATCAGTGCCCGACCTCACTAACTCTCTTGTGGCTGAATGGAAGCAAGTCCCTGCAGCAATGTTCCAACATCTAGTGGAAAGCCTTCCCAGAAGAGTGGAGGCTGTTATAGCAGCAAAGGAGTGCCCATGATTTTGGAATGAGATGCTCAATAAGCAGTCGTCTACATACCTTTGGTCATATAGTGTAGGTTTTCAAACAGTGCATCCCCCCCCCCCCCCCCCCCAAAAGAAAATATCATCCTAGATCAGTCGTGACTATTGCTTCCAAACACACTAGAATAGATCATTTCCATGGTGTGAGTCATGGGACGCTGTACTCACGTTGGATATCGATGGTGACGACAGCATCTTTACCGTTGGGCGCTGCCTTGTTTGAAGCCCGACAGGTGATCCGTTGGCCTGTCTCGATGTTGGAGGCAGAGAGGTAGAGTGTGCTGACTGTGCTCTCCCTTCGCCCATCCCGTAACAGTGTCTGAGGAATCATTAAAAGACCAAAGATTATCACTAGCTATTACATTTACAAGATGTCTTACTTTCATTACATTTACCTTGTGTTCATTTAGAATTCTTATCCAGTGTGACTAGAGTAACTAAGGTAGATAAGACAACCAAATATCACAGCCATTGCAAGTACAACTTTCTACAGTACAGTATGGATGTAGGGAGCAATAGGTTTACAGTACATCATGCAATGTATGTACTGTATGACCTATAGGATTTTGCTATTTCCCCATAAATCTCATGTATGTCTTGCCCTGACTTACATAGTAATATCATAGTAGTTACATATTTGGAACTACATAGTTATAGAGTTTATTGGTATACGTCATTGACAGATTTGTGATGTCATATGCAGGTTAACATTTCTCATCATGAATCTTGTTCTGGGGGCAGCTCTTTAGAGTGGTCACTAGCTGGCACAGCCACAAAGTCATACGATCTGATTTGAAACCTAACCCTAAACTTAACCCTAACCTTAACCACAAGGATAACCTTAATACCTAACCCTAACCTTAAATACATTTTTGTTTTCATGAATCTGTACAATATTTAGACTTTAGTGGAAATTGCTTAGTTCTGCCTCCAGGACAAGACTCATCCCAATTCACGTTAACCTGCATGTCATACTGGACAGATGGGATCAGTCGTCTTTCTATCGTTTGCCTTCTCAATCTGCATGCCTTGATATGCCACGTCATGATATGACTCAAAGTATGTGAATCCAAAACCCAGACTCATCATTGGATAAAGATTAAACATATGGTTCTCTGTCTCCAAAATATTTTTTCCTGATGCATTTAAATGAAGCTGTTACCAGATTGAGAAGAATCAAAAGGACTTTACATCCTAACAGTGTGACATGTAAATAATATGACATGATGGGTGGCAGGTAGCCTTAAGAGCATTGGGCCAGTAACTGAAAGGTCGCTGGTTTGAATCCCCTAATTGACTAGATTAAAAATCTGTCGATGTGTCCTTGAGCACTTAACCCTAATTAATCCTGTAAATTGCTCTGGATATGAGCATCTGCTATATGATGTAATCAGTATCAAATGTGATACATATCAAATATGCTATACAGATGTTGATACTAAGTACTTACAAAGTAACTATACACTGCCTCTCCAAATCCTGATACAATAATGTACACATCTAAGTGGCTTGCCTCTGTCTAATTTATGGGTTTAAATTGAGTAAAGGGAGCGCTCTCCAATGGGTTTGTTTGGGTTAGGCTCACCCTGGAACAAGCAAGATTACACTGCGAGATTGTCATGGGACCGCTTCTTTAAATGCGCCTCTCACTTTCTCCATTTCCTACCCAGGGCTGACAAAGTGAACAAATTGCCCAAGAACACATCCATAATGTAGAGTGATGGAATGCTTTCTCTTTTTTCGTCATGTTGAAAGTGCGACATGAGTGCTCCATCTTGCCCAGTGGATCAAATAAAAAATCTCAGCTGTCATTAAATTGACAAAGCGAGGCCTTTTTTAGGACAGCTGTGTGGAGGAAGAGAGGAGTGAATGCAGCAGCAGAGAGGAAGATAGGAAGAGGGGGAAGGATTCCCCCAATTGAGGGACGAGAGAGCACACCTCTTATCAAGGGCCAAAGGACACATTTGAAGTGCACAATCAATTTATTTATGCAAACTTAATTTGAGTGTGTGCACTTTTTATAGTTTAATAGTTTTTATAGTTTGCTGCAGCTATGACATTTGCTGCAGCTATGGTCAGAGCAACCTCCTGAATTCTCTACATTTGTGTCAGAAGTGGGGTGACGCCACTGTGAGGTCATCAAAGGCATTCCTGGGCATGAGGGACTTGAGATAAAGAAGCGTGGGGCGAACTTAATCCAGTTTGGTGTAATGGCTAAGCTGTTCAGTTGGCAATCGTTGGACCCAGGTTTGAGTCCCGGTCGGGGCTACCCATGAATTCGCTCCAATACTTACAAATAGAGCTGTCCTTTTGAAAGAGTCTGGTCAGCACAGAGATCAATCAAAACTAGCACAAACCACAGCTACAGTGAAATTATAAAACTGGGGCGGGGACAAAAATGCAACCCCCCTCCCATACCTTAGAGTACATGGCGCCATTCAGGACCTGCCCGTTGCGGATCCAGATGATGGAGGCAGCAGGCTTGGCATTGTCGGCGTGGCAGGTCAAGTTGAGGGGGTCGCCGGCTCTTAGACTCACCACGGGAGCCCCCACAATCACAGGGTCTTCAGGGGGAACTGTGTGGGACGATAAAGATGGATTTGGTTCAATTGCATTGCATTCTGTAAAATGTGTACTGTTGTAGAGCAGTTAAAGGCTTAGTAGTTCACCTAAATGACATATTGGTTTTCTTACCCTGTAAGCAGTTTATGGACAAGGTAAAACAGCAATCCATGATTCATTTAGTTGACCTGGCCAATATTTGCCCCAAAACCAATGCAAGTGTACAAGGAAATCAATATGTTGTTTTGCAATTTCGATGAACTATCAATTCAAGACGCTTTGCTATGCCATTGTATGCCAACTCAGATTAACACCTCTGACGTTTCAGTCTGATACAAAAATCTAGAATAAAATACGCTTAATTTCTGAGCAGCATGGAGGCTGCATTATGTAAATTCAACATAGTGCTAATCAAAATATTGTACGCCATATTTGTTTTCAACAAGTAGCCTACATTTGAAATACACATCAATTGGTAAGAATATGTTTACACTTTGTGTTGCATAGAGGTTATACATCATCATCCTCACCCTTGCTGCTGCTTTGTGTGGTCTCTTCCCACTGGGCACACACTGGTTGAATCAAAGTTGTTTCCACGTCATTTCAATGAAATTACGCTGAACCAAAGTGGAATAGACATTGAATTGACGTCTGTGCCCAGTGGAGTTCTGACGCTTACCACATGTGAGCGATGACATATTGAGGCAAAAGAGGAAGCAGAAACTAGAGAGTCTGCCTCCGTTCATGCAGGAGAAACGGGGAACAAAATAAAGAAAGGAAGGCAGAAAGGAAAGAAGGTAGCTAGTTGAGGAGAGCTTGGCCAAATCCAAGCTTGTGAATGGCACTGATTACTTTCTTGTTTGAAACCAGCTCTGATCACCCTCAATTTTATTCAAACTCCAGTGAATTATTGATTGAGCACTCAGCTCATTAGAGAGCAGATCTGGAGCAAGCCTGAATCAAAGGCAACATGCAGCTGGCACATCCTGAGTGCTTGGAAGAAAGAGAGTGAGGGAGAGAGAGCAAGAGAAAGAGAGAGAGATAGAGAGAGAGAAAGCAGCATATGTAAATGCTCTCTCCCTCACTCCTTAACACGCTTAATATGCACTTCCATGCACTTCATATGTAACATATTACCTGAAACAGATACAAAACAAGGCATATCATCATCACCACCACCTCAATTCCATACTTACACATTGTTCACCACTACCGCCGCCTTCCACCACCTCTACTGCCTTCGCTGCGTTCACTTCATTAGCGTCATACATTTTCCTTCCCTCCCATGGGTTATTCAGGCGAGAGGTACAGTATAGCTTGCTAGCTCGCCACATGCAGACAAACGGCGGCAGCAGCAGGAGAGTTAAAGAGAAGAGAACTTGATGAAGGTGGAGTTCGAGGGAGTTAGCTGGCTTCATTAGGGCCTGGACTTGGCCCCTTTGCTCATTACTCATCCCTCACAGTTGGGGGAGAACTGATTAGAGCCCTGGCAAGCGCTTTCACCTTTGTCGGCCATCTTTGTTCAGCACAGTTACATTGCGACGCGTAGAGCAAGAGAACACTTCTAACTTCTGGGGGTCCAGAGGAGGCGGAGAAGGTAGAATGGAATTCTCCAAAGAGGCGTCCCCCAATTGTGAGAGCGACTGTGCTCCAGCCAATACCACTTCCGTTCTTATCTTCCACAATACGGCCATTGAAAGGATGACAGTTCCACAGTGGCAAAGTGCTTTATGAGCAATGTTGGTCTATCTTTTTTAGGTCCTCATATCTCCTCGCACATTGTCAACCTTGCTTGGTTCAGATCAGTGTGTGAGGAAGAAGGATATTGTCATCTATCTGATAGTGTTACCTATCTAGAACTGATCAACTTTCCCTCCAGTTTGAGGAACCGTGGAGCTATGAGAGTCTGAATGGTTGTTCGTCTAACCCCCCATAAATATAAGAGGAAATATCAGTGAACTTGTTTTCAGAGAAATGTAAAAAGAGAGGGGGAGAACGGGAGAGGAAAGAATGGAGAAGCCAATACGTATTGAAAGGCCACAATGAGATATTATAGGGCACATCAAAGAGTCATTCAACTTTACAGCTTTGAAGTAGTTCCAATGAAAGCTTAATCATCAAAAGAATACTAAAGGCGACTTTCAAAGGGAAAATAATGAATACTGTTAAGTAACCTTAGGAAGAATTTAAAAAGTGAAAGAGTAAATACTGAAAGGTTTCAACAACCTTCACCTTGACCAAAATATGCACATTGCATTTTTTTCATCTTTTACAATCTGAATATGAAGACATTGCATGAATATCCGAAATGTTAAAAAAGTGAAACATCACTCACAGCTTGAACAGATACATTGAAAATAAATGGTCACATTTTGGAATTGTAAGTCACTTGAAGTCATTTCATGAAGGTGATGCAATGGTGGAGTACCAGTCAAGAGTTATATATCTTTAAAAAGAAACAGTACTCTAAAATCAAGTCATGATGAGGCAATTCCCTGAGTTTTCCTCCCCGAGTATCCATGGTAATTATGCCATCTGTATCTTACTGGGGGACTAGATTTGTTATTGTTTGTTATTGACAAGGATCAGATTGTAAAACACTGGTTGCCCTGTGTTGTTCTGCGAAGTTGGAAGAACATTTTTCTTCACACATTTTTATTTCTTCCCTAATGAGAAAAGCGAGAAGGCAATAATGTCAGGTTGGCAAGCTGCATTTGGTTTGCTTTCAATCTCTCTTGGGCTGTGTCCCAAATGGCACCCTATTCCCTATTTAGTGCACTACATTTGATCAGGGCCCAAAAAGCTCTGTTCAAAAGTAGTGCACTATACAGGGAAAAGGGTGCCATTTGAGAAGCAGCCTGATGCTGTGAATAATTCAAGGAGCTCCTTTCTGTTCTGACTGGTGCAATACAGGAGGACCATTTTCAATATCTCTCGCTCTGTGATGCTAAATCAAGACACACTACAGCTGTCACTGGCACAACATATCACAAACAGGCACATTTACATTATTATCTGAGCACTAAACAAGCCGCTACTGGTAGCCATCTGTCCTTGCCTGCCTGCCTGCCTCTTTGTGCTGTCGGCTTCCTTTTCTCAGCCTAAGTCCTAAATGGCATCCTATTCCTTACTAAAGTGCACTACTTTTGGGAATAGGGAATAGGGTTCCATTTGGGACACAATCTCAGACTTGATATGAGCTGGCACCGGGAGACGCCAACAACACACACTTTGAGTGTGTGAACCAGCTAAGCAACAGGCCTTGGGGGTGTGAACCAGCTAAGCAACGGGACTTAGAGGTGTGAACCAGCTAAGCAACAGGCCATGGAGGTGTGAACCAGTTAAGCAACAGTCCTTGGGGGTGTGAACCAGCTAAGCAACAGACCTTGGAGGTGTGAACCAGCTAAGCAACAGACCTTGGAGGTGTGAACCAGCTAAGCAACAGACCTGGAGGTGTGAACCAGCTAAGCAACAGACCTTGGAGGTGTGAACCAGCTAAGCAACAGTCCTTGGGGGTGTGAACCAGCTAAGCAACAGACCTTGGAGATGTAAACCAGCTAAGCAACAGGCCTTGGGGGTGTGAACCAGCTAAGCAACAGATCTTGGAGGTGTGAACCAGCTAAGCAACAGACCTTGGAGGTGTGAACCAGCTAAGCAACAGGCCTTGGGACCCATAAAGATCCTATTAAATCCCTAATTCTATGTTGGGAGCTCTGCATAAAATCCTGACCAGTGCAGTGAGTTCACCATCCCACCCCCCAGGTCTTGTGTTGTGTTAACAAGTCGTCCGTCATGTCAGAGCTGAGGGCACAGGCTGGCATTTTTGCAATGGGTCGGCAAAGAAGCTAATACCGTGTGACTCATTACATGGGCCTAATTCACAACATCAGCAGTGATGTTTGGCCTCCAAAGCCAAGTTAGACCTCAGAGAGAAAGACAGAAGTAGAGGGAGAGAGAAAATGAGGAGAGGGGGAGAGGGAGAGAATGGGGAGGGAGAAAGAGAGAAACACATGAGGGCCTTCTCTCCAGTAACCCCGCAGAGGCTCAACCCATCATCATTACCGACATGTTTGTGAATGTGGCATGGTCTAATGGTTCCAAATTGATGATTTAACGTGGCCAGTCAATAGATTTCTCATGAGCTGGCCGACACAGAGGCGGACTAATCACCCCCTAGTTTAATTACTGTCGCTGGGTGCTGGAAGTCTCCTTTCTCCCCCCTTCTCTCTACCCTCCTCTCTCTCTTTCTCTCTATCCACATTAGGGCTTGGTTCTTTGTCACTGAATTACATTCTCTTTCTCTACGCTTGATTCACTGACCCCTTGGGAGGGACCAAAGTCATTCAGTTCTGTAGATGGGGAAAGGAGGGAAAATAGAGCAGATTCATTTTAGAAAAAAACTGAGGGGAAGGGCAGCTTGGGGAAAATGTGACCCATTTTCAACTGTACCTGGATCTTGTTCTGAGATCTTAAGATGCCCGTCTCGCAGGAATTGGCGGCCGGGGCGGATTAATCACCATCATGGCGGGTTCACTGGCGGTACCACGTTTGTGCCTTCGCCATTGCCCTCTCACTTTTGGAACTTTAAGATGGATGACTTAATCAATCCTCTTCTTCACGTCAGCTGTTTGCATGCACTCAGCACACATTTTCAGAGCTCTCAGTGTATCCTTCTTGAAAGTTCTCTCCCTCCTCTAAGGTCTCTCCCTCCTCTTGAAGCTGAAATCCTTAATGTTAAAACTGCCATGTCCGTTTGCGATATTACAACAACAAAGAAGTTACTGGAAAGAACGAACACAGGTTTTTTTTGCATTCGGACATCATTGCTAGAGCGATAGAATAGCAGCATATGTGCAGCATTTGTTTTTACCTTGATGCGTGACGCTCCCCTAGCACTCCCCACCTCTGCTTAGTCAACAAAACTAAAACAATAACAACGGCCGTGGAGCAGTAGAGTGGTGCTGTTCCCCCTACTGTGGATCTTTAAGGCTTTCCCCTCCACTTTCCCCGCGTTGATCTATGCCACTGTAGCCCTTCACTAGCTTAGACAGGGCCCACCCTGGGGCATTTGGTCCGAAATAGAATGACAATTACTTTGCCGTAAACAAATCAATTGAAATCTAATTGAACGAGTGAGTACCATGTCGCCACCGCCAACAAATGACACTACAGGAGATTGGCAATACAATTCAGCAGTTCATTTGTGTCTCTGCGCGTCATAGCAGGGTGACTTGCCAGAGTTTGCCTGTCACACCGTCACACCGTGCCTTAGTGAATGTTCCCTCCCCAGATAAGAGAGATGCCACTGAAGTTAATTAAACTGTGCTTAATTTATATGGGAATGTAACGGGTCCCAGAGCCCAAGATAAGGAACAATTATAAGGAACAATTTGTTTCACCGCACTGGCTGGAGACTCCTGAGGGGCACAGTGTCAACTGATGCACAGGCAAGGGGAGAAAGGAGGAGAATTAAGACATTATTTCAGTCTCTCATGAAGGTAAGGATTTGTTGTGCCAAATACGAAGCAGGGAGAAAAGGACAGATAAAGACTTGTGGCCATGCATCCCCTCCCTCCCATGTGAATCCATGACAGATGTAAAGCAATGATCAATTTATTACTGCAAAAGACATTTAAAGGTGTCAACTGCCATTAGCCAAGTTTTAATTAGGAGGAAAAGTGAATTATCTGTTTTACTGGGTTTATCCGTAAAAACATTACAATGACATCAGATTGTATTACTGTTGATGATATCTGGCCCATCTACAATTGCTAGCTCCAATTCTGACTTGTGCTCTGATATCTGCATCACTGATTTCTGCTCTCGTAAAAGCCTGGGTTTTCTGAACGTTAACACTAGAAGCTTATTACCTAAAATGGATAAATTGAAAGTATGGGTTCACAGCTCCAATCCAGATGTGTTGGTCATTACTGAGACATAGATAAGAAAGCGTGCTTTTAATACTGGTGTTAACCTTTCTGGTTATAACCTTTTTCGACAAGACAGATATTCCAAAGGTGGGGGAGTGGCAATCTTTACCAATGATCACCTTCAGTGCTCTGTTGTCTCCACCAAGACTGTCCCCAAACAATTTTATTTGCAGGTTTTAAGCATTAAACTTTCAAATGGCTCTTTGTTGACTGTTGCTGGGTGTTATCGTCCTCCATCAGCACCGGCCTGTACCCTACCTGCCCTAAGCTCTCCTGGCCCCTTACACTAAGTCTGAATTTGTCCTGCTAGGTGACCTAAACTGGGACATGCTTAAACCACCTTACCAAGTCCTAAAGTAATGGGACTCGCTAAATCTTTCTCAGATTATCACCAATCCCACAAGGTATGACTCCAATCACCCAGAAAACGCTAATCTCCTCGATGTTATCCTCACAAATAATCCTGATAGGTACCAGTCTGGTGTTTTTTGTAATAACCTTAGTCATCACTGTTTTATAGCCTGTGTTCGTAATGGCTGCTCAGTGAAACGACCTGTCCTGATTTGTCATAGATGCTTGCTAAAAAACTTTTAATGAGAAAGCCTTCCTTCATACTCTGACCTCTGTAAAATGGTATAGAATCTGCTTGATCCCCTCTGTCGAAGACGCCTGGACCTTCTTTTTTGATATTTTCAGTGGTATTGTTAACAAACACGCCCCCATAAAGGAAATGAGAACTAAAAACAAGTTCAGCCACTGGTTCGACCGTGATCTTGCAGAGTTACTCCACCACAAGAATTGCATTTGGCGAAAAGCTTGGCACACACATACTCAAGCTGACTGGCTATCGTTCAGGCAAATGAGAAATAAGTGCGCTCAGGCTATCCGGAAGGCCAAAGTAAGTTACTTTAACTTCTCTAGGGTAGGGGGCAGTATTTTGATGTCTGGATGAAAGGTGTGCCCGTAGTAAACTGCCTGCTACTCAGGCTCAGAAAGTAGGATATGCATATAATTAGTAGATTTGGATAGCAAACACTCTGAAGTTACTAAAGTTTAAGTTTCTTTTTTTGAATGATGTATGTGAGTATAACAGAACTCATATGGCAGGCAAAAACCTGAGAGAAATCCAACCAGGAAGTGTGGAAATCTGAGGTTTGTAGTTTTTAAAGTGATTGCCTATACAGTATACAGTGACTTAGGGTTAATTTTGCACTTCCTAAGGCTTCCACTAGATGTCAACAGTCTTTAGAACGTTGTTTCATGCTTCTACTGTGAATGGAGAGAGAATAAGAGCTCCTGGAAGTAGACAACTGAGAAAATGACATGAGCTCAGTGGTGCGCCCTCACGTGAGAGTTTAGCTGTGTTCCTTTTCTTTTTTGAAGACATTGGAATTTTTCGGTTGGAATATTACTGAAGATTTATGATAAAAACATCCTAAAGATTGATGCTATACATCGTTTGACATTTTTCTACGAACGTAAATATAACTTTTTTTACTTTTCGTCGTGACATTTTGCGCGCGCTTCCTGCATTTGGAGTAGTGGACTAATCGCGTGAACAAAAAGGAGGTATTTGGACATAAATGAGGGACTTTATTGAACAAAACAAACATTTATTCTCGAACTGGGATTCCTGGGAGTACATTCCGATGAAGATCAAAGGTAAGTGAATATTTATAATGTAATTTTTGTCATTTCTGTTGACTCCAAAATGGCGGGTATCTGTATGGCTTGTTTTGATATCTGAGCGCTGTACTCAGATTATTGCAAAATTTGCTTTCGCCGTAAAGCTTTTTTGAAATCTGACACAGCGGTTGCATTAAGGAGAAGTGTATCTATAATTCTTTGAATAACTGTTGAATATTTTATCAATGTTTATAATGAGTATTTCTGTAAATTGATGTGCTCATTCACCGGAAGTTTTGGGAGGCAAAACATTTCTGAACATTACACGTCAATGTAAAATGGGGTTTTTGGATATAAATATGAACTTTATCGAGCAAAACATACATGTATTGTGTAACATGAAGTCCTATGAGTGCCATCTGATGAAGATCATCAAAGGTTAGTGATTCATTTTAGCTGTATTTCTGGTTTTTGTGACGCCTCTCCTTGCTTGGAAAATGGCTGTGTGGTTTTTCTTGTCTAGGCGCTGTCCTAACATAATCTAATGTTATGCTTTCGCCGTAAAGCCTTTTTGAAATCGGACAATGTGGTTGGATTAACAACAAGTGTATCTTTAAAATGGGATATAATAGTTGTATGTTTGAGAAATTTGAATTATGAGATTTTTGTTGTTTTGAATTTGCCGCCCTGCTATTTCACGGGCTGTTGAATAGTGTGTCCCGCTAGCGTCCCACATACCCCAGAGAGGTTAAGGAGCAGTTCTCTCTCTGTGGGTCTAACCCCAAGAAGTTCTGGGAAACGTTTAAAGACCTGGAGAATTAACCCTCCTCCTCACATCTGCCCATGTCCCTTAATGTTGATGATGTGGTTGTTACTGACAAGAAGCACATGGCTGAGCTCTTTAACCTGTTGAGGGTAGGGGACAGTATTTGCACGGCCGGATAAAAAACGTACCCGATTTAATCTGGTTATTACTCCTGCCCAGAAACTAGAATATGCATATAATTAGCAGCGTTGGATAGAAAACACTCCAAAGTTTCTAAAACTGTTTGAATGGTGTCTGTGAGTATAACAGAACTCAAATGGCAGGCCAAAACCTGAGAAGATTCTGTACAGGAAGTACCCTGTCTGACCATTTCTTGGCCTTCTTTGTCATCTCTATCCAAAACTGAGGATCTCTGCTGTAACGTGACACTTTGTAAGGCTCCCATAGGCTCTCAGAAGGCGCCAGAACGTTGAATGATGACTCTGCTGTCCCAGGCTGAAAAACAGTAGCGCATTTGGATAGTGGTCGATCTGAGAACAATAAGACGGGAGCGCGCGTGCACGAGACGGCTCCATTTTGAACTTTGAGTCTTTGAACGAAAACAGGGTTTCCCGGTCGGAATATTATTGCTATTTTACGAGAGAAATTGCATAAAAATTGATTTTATACAGTGTTTGACATGCTTCGAAGTACGGTAATGGAATATTTTGAATTTTTTTGTCACGAAATGCGTCGGGCGCATCACCCTTCATTACCCTTCGGATAGTGTCTTGAACGCACGAACAAAACACCGCTATTTGGATATAACTATGGATTATTTGTAACCAAACCAATATTTGTTGTTGAAGTAGAAGTCCTGGGAGTGCATTCTGACGAAGAACAGCAAAGGTAATCCAATTTTTCTTACAGTAAATCTGAGTTTGGTGAGTGCCAAACTTGGTGGGTGTCAAAATAGCTAGCCTGTGATGGCGAGCTATCTACTCAGAATATTGCAAAATGTGCTTTCACCGAAAAGCTATTTTAAAATCAGACACCGCGATTGCATAAAGGAGTTCTGTATCTATAATTCTTAAAATAATTGTTATGTTTTTTGTGAACGTTTATCGTGAGTAATTTAGTAAATTCACTGGAAGTGTTCGGTGGGAATGCTAGTTCTGAACGTCACATGCTAATGTAAAAAGCTGGTTTTTGATATAAATATGAACTTGATTGAACAAAACATGCATGTATTGTATAACATAATGTCCTAGGAGTGTCATCTGATGAAGATCATCAAAGGTTAGTGCTGCATTTAGCTGTGGTTTTGGTTTTTGTGACATTATATGCTAGCTTGAAATATGGGTGTCTGATTATTTCTGGCTGGGTACTCTGCTGACATAATCTAATGTTTTGCTTGTAAAGCCTTTTTGAAATCGGACAGTGTGGTTAGATAAAGGAGAGTCTTGTCTTTAAAATGGTGTAAAATAGTCATATGTTTGAAAAATGGAAGTTTTGGGATTTTTGAGGAGTTTGTATTTCGCGCCACGCCCTATCATTGGATATTGAAGTGGTGTTCCGCTAGCGCAACGTCTAGATGTAAGAGGTTAAAGAAATTTTTTTCTTTCAAAAAAGTTATATATCCAGTTTTAGCATGTTCAGACGAATCCGTTAAGTCGGTAGTGTATGGTGAGTTATGTGGCTCTAGAAGGTTCTCAGGCCGAGAAACAGCCTCGTCCGTTTGCAATGACTTCAATTAATTTTGATCATCGTGAAAATGACAATATTTAGAAAAGTCCCTTAATCACAAGACTAGGTGCATTGAAACCGCCTCGACCCATAGAGATGGACCCTAAAGTTTCTGTCCAATACTCATTCAGGGACCCCGTAACAACGCCCAGAAAAAGTGAATTTTCAGCACTAATTATGGTCGCTGTTCGGGCTCTGAATGACCTATCAAGCCGAAACTCGGGATTTGGGGTCGCCTCAGCTAGGCCTACACATAGTGTCAGAACTGGACCCGCAGCTAGAACGTAACTACGTGTTTTAAGTTTTTATTACGGTTTAAACAGAAGGCGCTGTGAATTTTGGGCCTGCTCTGAAATATGTGATAGTTGGCTTCTAAACGTGTTGGATTTGGTGTCAGTATGTATCAGTTTGGTGTCAGAATGATATCTTATTGACTGATGGACGCTGACTTGATGGCTGACTTTTGTCCATTTGCAATAAGTTTAAACAGTGATGAACCATCACCAAATTGACAGGCTGAAATCAACACCAATGAGCGATGGAGAGGAACCACTATCATTGCCCGGCCATCCCGAGCTCAATGGGCCAGTCAATTGGGTATTTCTGCAGTATATTAGAGCATGTCAAATTCGTGATGTAAATGCCCATTGTAAGACATTGCAAATGGACAGTACATTTCCATGTTTTTAGTGAGGGATTTACCTTCACCAAATGGACATGCTGAAATCAATACCAACTAGTGATGGAGAGGAACCACTAGCACTGCCCGGCCATCCCGAGTTCAATGGACCAGTCAATTGGGCATTTCTGCAGTATATTAAAGGATGTCAAATTCGTGATGGTAAATGCCCATTGTAAGACATTGCAAATGGACAGCCGTGCACCTGGTTACCTGAGCGGGTTACCAGTAGCACATTTTTTAAATGGTTTTTAATGCCTTTAGGGGGGTGCAAGGGGTCCATGGCCGGATAGAGAGAACCCCCCACTCGTGCCCAACCAATAGTTGCCGCCCCTTGTCATTTTGGACGTTTTTCAAAAAATATTTTAAATGTGAGTCCCACTTCTCTCTCATTGCACCAACATCTTACCTCCTATGACTTCCTATGATCAAACATGACAAATAGACCTTCTATGTTGATTCAGGGCTTAACCTGTTAGGGCTAGGGGGCAGTATTGACACGGCTGGATAAAAAAACATACCCGATTTAATCTGGTTACCACTCCTACCCAGTAACTAGAATATGCATATACTTATTACATATGGATAGAAAACACCCTAAATTTTCTAAAACTGTTTGAATGGTGTCTGTGAGTATAACAGAACTCATTTGGCAGGCAAAACCCTGAGACATTTTCTGACAGGAAGTGGATACCTGATGTGTTGTATTGCCTTTAAACCTATCCCATTGAAAAACACAGGGGCTGAGGAATATTTTGGCACTTCCTATTGCTTCCACTAGATGTCACCAGCCTTTACAAAGTGTTTTGAGTCTTCTGGAGGGAGATCTGACCGAACAAGAGCCATGGAACGATGATGTCCCATTAGACACCTGGCGCGCGCATGTTTGGTACCCTCGTTCCAATACGTTATAAAAGAGTATGCATTCGTCCACCTTGAATATTATTCATGTTCTGGTTAAAAAAGGCCCTAATGATTTATGCTATACAACGTTTGACATGTTTGAACGAACGTAAATATATTTTTTCCCCTCGTTCATGACGAGAAGTCCGGCTGGCTTAGATCATGTGCTAACAAGACGGAGATTTTTGGACATAAATGATGAGCTTTTTTGAACAAAACTACATTCGTTATGGACCTGTGATACCTGGAAGTGACATCTGATGAAGAGAATCAAAGGTAATGGATTATTTACATAGTATTTTCGATTTTAGATCTCCCCAACATGACGTCTAGTCTGTATCGCAACGCGTATTTTTCTGGGCGCAGTGCTCAGATTATTGCAAAGTGTGATTTCCCAGTAAGGTTATTTTTAAATCTGGCAAGTTGATTGCGTTCAAGAGATGTAAATCTATAATTCTTTGAATGACAATATAATATTTTACCAATGTTTTCTAATTTTAATTATTTAATTTGTGACGCTGACTTGACTGCCGGTTATTGGAGGGAAACGATTTCCTCAACATCAATGCCATAGTAAAACGCTGTTTTTGGATATAAATATGAACTTGATAGAACTAAAAATGCATGCATTGTCTAACATAATGTCCTAGGAGTGTCATCTGATGGAGATTGTAAAAGGTTAGTGCATCATTTTAGCTGGTTTTATGGTTTTGGTGACCCTGTCTTTGAATTGATAAAACATTACACACAACTCTTGTAAATGTACTGTCCTAACATACTCTAAATTTATGCTTTCGCCGTAAAACCTTTTTGAAATCGTAAAACGTGGTTAGATTAAGGAGATGTTTATCTTTCAAAGGGTGTAAAATAGTTGTATGTTTGAAAAATTTGAATTTTGACATTTATTTGGATTCAAATTTGCCGCTCTTGAAATGCACCTGCTGTTGATGGAGTGCACCACGGGTGGCACGCTAGCGTCCCACCTAGCCCATAGAGGTTAACATAATGATATATATATATATAATTTGGTCAGTATAAATGCCATTTGGACATTTCTTATGCCATTTGGACATGGTTTACTGGCTTTTGGGTTCGGAAGCTGACTTCCTATGATCATATATGGCAAATGGACATAACATCCTGATTTGCTACTTTCAATACTTATGTATGGCATGTGGACATTTCTTATGCCATTTGGCCATGGTTCTCTGACTTTTGGGTTCGGAAGCCAACTCCTATGATCATATATTGCAAATGGACTAAACATAGGCCTTATGGACAAATTCAATAAAATAAGACAAATGTATATTCATACATATGTATAATTGACCAAAAAATATATTTTTTTCTGAAAAACGGTCCAGAAAGCACTTTTTTAGAGGGTGATGAATTTTTGGAAAAAAATGTAGATTTTCAAAATTTGACCCTTGGGTCTTGACTTTGTGACCATTTGCCATATGAAAATCAACGGTGAAGCGCGCTCGCCATCTTTGGGATTTTGGGGGTATGACAATTGGCATTTGCCATGTTCCACTTGCCATAAGGTTTGAATGAACTGCCATCCATTTGAATGGTATTTGCCATTGTTTATATGGTTCGCCCAATGGCAATAAGTTGACATTCATTTTTGTCCCTTTCATGGGGATCTTCCCTTACCTTCTTAAGGTGTTTAGGCCAATCAGTTGTGTTGTGACAAGGTAGGGGTGATATACAGAAGATAGCCCTCTTTGGTAAAAGACCAAGTCCATATTATGGCAAGAACAGGTCAAATAAGCAAAGAGAAACAACAGTCCATCATTACTTTAAGACATGAAGGTCAGTCAATGCGAAACATTTAAAGAACTTTGAAAGTGCAGTCGCAAAAACCATCAAGCGCTATGATGAAACTGGCTCTCATGAGGACCACCACAGGAAAGGAAGACACAGAGTTACCTCTGCTGCAGAGGATAAGTCCATTAGAGTTACCAGCCTCAGAAATTGCAGCCCAAATAAATACTTCCCACAGTTCAAGTAACAGACACATCTCTACATCAACTGTTCAGAGGAGACTGCGTGAACCAGGCCTTCATGGTTGAATTGCTAAAAAGAAACCACTACTAAAGGACATCAATATAAGCAAGAGACTTGAGACTCGTTGGAAATCTGTCCTTTGGTCTGATGAGTCCAAATTTGAGATTTTTGTTCCAACCACCATGTCTTTTTGAGACACAGAGTTGGTTAACCAGTGAAATACGCCTGCAACACCCTTCCCTGCTCAACAACTGGTCTCTCGCCTTTCAAGTGTTCGATGGGTTATCAGCCCCCGCTCTCAAATGAGCAAGAGGAAGAGGAAAGCACACCCTCGGCCCAGATGTTTTTCTGCCACTGTCACCATACCTGGAAGAGAGCCCAGTCTGCTCTTCTCAAGACCACCTCCAGGTATCGATGACAGGCGGACCGCCACCGGACCCTGGCTCCCCGTTATCGTCTTGGGCAGAAGGTATGGCTGTCCACTCGGGATCTGCCCCTCCGGTTGGAGTCCCACAAACGTTCCCCCTTTTTTTCAGCCCTTTCCCCATCTCTAAGATTCTTAGCCCCTCTGCTGTTTGTCTTCTGCTGCCCCGCACCCTCTGTATACATACCCCTTTTCATGTGTCAAGGATTCAACCTCTTTCTCACAGCCCTCTGTCTCCTCTTTCCAGGCAGGCACTCCTCTGAGCCTGCCTGACGTTCTGTACCTTTCTGACACTGCCCTGGATTACTGACATCTGCCTGCCCTTGACCTGTTGTTTGCCTGCCCCCTGTATTGTTAATAAACAGCTATGATTCGAATTGTCTGCATCTGGGTCTTATCCTGAGTCTTGATAGAGATATGGATTGAAGCATTTGGTTGCTAAGATAATGATAAAATGAATTGCTTTCATGGAGTACTGGCTTGAATTGTGAGGATGACCATACAATTTATTTTCATAAAACTATTGGTTTTCTGCCCAAAGTTGCAAAGGAAATGTTGTGATCTATTTAATTAACATAAGAGAACAGCAAATTGGATAAAAGAGTGTGGGGGTGTAGCAGGAACAGTAACAACCTGGTGCTTTCACACTACTTTAGTGTGAAAGTACCGGGGTTGTGGGGGAGGGGGTCATCTCCAGATCCACAGGAAATACATTACATAATATGGAGAAGCAATACTACAAGCCACAGCTTCATACTATTTGTCAAACATAGAGTGATATTGTATAATGGTTGTTGGGGTGGGATTGGCATGGGGTATTTGGGGTCCGTGGTTGGCTTTTGGCAATTATTTTTGATTCCGTCACGTCTTACTCATTGGTAAGAAGAAGTTTGGTCCAAGTCGGATGTTGGGTACTATATTTATTGAATGTGATCTGAATCCTACAAATGAAAATGGCCAATTTGGGTGCAATCAATTAGCTAATTTCTCAGAGCTCAAAATTATATTTCAACAAAATAATGTAAGTAAGGAATGCTAATCATATCTGTTTTTAACTACAGAAATAATTTCAGAAATCCTCTTTCTTGTGCTTTTTGAAGTGGAATGACCCAGCAGGCACAATGTCAGTATCCTGACAAGGATTCAAAGATAAGGTTAACCTTTGTGTTTTCTTCAGGGTCAAAAATGACCCGCCACTATGTTTAACAGCAGAGAAACCCCCTAAATTATATTTTTTCAACTTTTTCAATTTGATGACTTTTCCTATACATTAGAAAAACATTAGAAAAAGTGAAACATCGCCTTTGTTCATATTTCCATGAAAGCTGTACACCACCAGGGTACAAAGATTGCCTTAGGGTCATTTTTGACCCGGCAGTTCTAAAATCATTTACAAACCACAAAGACACACACACACACACACACACACCGGAGCGCCAAGTCTGGGACCTAAAGGCTCCTGAACACCTTCTACCCCGAAGCCATAAGATTGCTGAACAGTAAAACAAATGGCTACGCTGACTACTTAAATTGACGCCCTTTTTATTTGCACTGACTCTCTTGCACTGGCTCTATGCACACTTACTGGACTCGACCTATACACTCACACATACTACACTGACACCCCAACTCACACATACACACACACTACATAAGCTCACACACACACACACACATACACATGCATATTGACGCCACACACACACACGCATATTGACGACACACACACACACAATGAGAAATTGAGATTATGTGTGCTACTGATTGAACTCAGACAAAACTAAAACTTTCTTGTGCATGTGCAACATCTCCCCTCCAAACCCCCACACATGGCTCAAGTTCACAGACAAAATTTAAAAAATTCTGAAAAACTAAACAACATTTTAGACAAAATAAACATTTCTTGAAAGCATTGTTTACTAATGGGGAATGCAGTCAGAGGCCATAAAGGTGCTGAAGATGACAGTCCCCCCAGTTCTCTCTTTGCTGAAGCCATGAGTTCACGTTTCAGTGCCCAACAGGTCGTAGATTAGATTTTTTCAGATGTCCAGGAGGAACAAGAGAACAATGATTTAGAAGAGGAGGAGGTATCTGAAGAAGAAGATGGGGAATAATACAACCCAGAGCACAATGCATCATCTTCAGATGAAGAAGAAATCCCCCAAGCTGAAAGTAACATTTTTGTCAAACAACAACAAAATAACATGGTCCTTGTCACCATATGACAACCAGGGCAGTATGGCAGCACAAAATGGACATGAGGATGACCCCAGGGCCCACAAGACATGCAGTTGTGCATGCCCAGGACTTCGCCTCAACATTCTACATGTTCATCACACCAGCCATCCAAAAAAATCATCCTGGAGATGACGAATTTGGAGGGTTTCCGTAAATATGGAGACAACTGGAAAAGGATGGATGAGGTTGACCTGCGTGCCTACATAAGGCTGCTAATCAAAGCGGGTGTGTATAGGTCCCGAGGCGAGGCTACATGTAGTCTCTGGGATGCAGAGAGTAGAAGGGCAATTTTCCGTGCCACGCTGTCACTGAAAATCTTTCACACTTTCTCAAGAATGCTATGATTTGATAACCCGTGAGTCAAGACCTGCAAGGCGTGTGAGAGACAAACTGGCGGCCATAAGAGAGGTCTGGGAGAAGTGGGTGGAGCGTCTGCCATACCTCTACAACCCTGGGCCTGAAGTAACAGTGGATGAGCAACTGGTTCCCTTCAGAGGTAAATGTTTATTTTCATATCTGTATTGTAAGTGATTTTCGCTGTTAATTTTATTATGTATTGCTGTAATTTCATTGATTTATGTGTTTGTTTTCTGTGACACTGATACTAATTACGGATAGTAATCTCTTTTGTCAAAAAGTTGCTGTCCTTTCCGACAGTATATGCCCAGCAAGCCAGCAAAGTATGGCATCAAGATATGGGTGGCCTGTGACGCACAATCCAGCTACGCTTGGAAGATGCAAGTCTACACAGGGAAGCCGACCAGTGGAGGCCGGAGGAGAACCAGGGGATGTGGGTTATGCTTGATGTGACAGAGGGACTGAGGGGGCATAATGTCACGTGTGATAATTTCTTCACCTCTTGTGAATTCAGCCAGCAGCTCCTGAAGAGGAAGATCACCATGGTTGGCACAGTTAGAAAGAACTGAGCTCGCCCTGCACTCCTAGCAACAAGGGGGAGAGAGGCCTTCTCATCAAAGTTTGTCTTCACCCCCACCACCACTCTAGTTTCTTTCCTCCCAAAGAGGAACAAAAATGTGGTCCTCCTGAACACACTGTACAAAACGGCTGAGATCAGTGATCGTGAGGTCAGGAAGCCAGCCATCATCCTGGACTACAACCACAACAAAGGAGGCGTGGACAACCTGGGCAACCCGCTGGCCCCTGGTCATCTTCCATAACATCACTGATGTGTCCTCAAACAATGCCTTCGTGATATGGCACAAGATCAACCCTACCTGGATGCATGATAAGCGGAACAAGAGGAGGGTGTTCCTGGAGCAGCTGGGAAAGGCACTTGTAAACCCACACATTCAAAGAACGGAGCTCCTCCCCCGCACAGCAGCCTCTGCAGTGCTTGTGAAAGCTGTTCAGGGGGCTGAATCTTGTCCTGATCCACCTGAGGCTGCCGCTAGGGCAGGGAATAGGAGGAGATGCTAATTATGCCCCCCAAAGATTGACTGTAAAACAAATACTATGTCCTGCACATGTGAGAAATACACCTGCAAAGTCCATGCACACACAGTTGCATACTGTCCTACAGTGGTTCCACCTTTAAAAGTTACTTAGAGGTACACCACGTCATGGCATCATTGCTCCAGACCACCGCAGGGGGGAGTTAGAGCACTCATTATGAATTTGGGTTCCCAAGGTTTTTATGTGACCAATCATGTTGAGTGGTTCCAATGACGAATTTGACGTTATGCCACCTGTCGCTGGTGACTTTCTTCAGTAAAGATGTCTGACAAAAACATTACGGTGGAAGCAAATGAAAGTAATTATTACGTCATAACGAGTCAAGCAAAAAATATACAATTGAGAGGAATATGTTATTTAATGCAGAGACAAACGATTGTGCATATTATTTTGTCATAAAGTACATTTACGAAAATCGCTATTTAGCAAGTTTTTTCTGTCATATCCAATACCAGGTGTATCAAACTCCATTCTTTGAATGATTCTGTGTCTGCATATATGTATTACAATTATACACTTCAACAGTGTTTACCACTCCTACTCCTGGGACATCAATGATTACAAATTGTAACATGATTTAAGTAAAGGCTGATTTGTAATTCATATATACAGAAAAAAACAGTACACTACACTTCCTATGCATATCAACTCCCTTCATCTGCATTAATCTGAGGAGGTTCTCCCAGCCATGTGGATGATTGAAAACAGGGCAGCAAAGTTTGTTTGTCACCAGAGCGATTTAGAGCATATTACTATTTGCCAGACCTTCATACAAACTTGCTATGGTGAATTCTTGACGCACAACCAAATAGCGCTGCCGTATCCTGCCAGCACACCCACAAGCGAGCCACTCAGGTGGAGAATGATGCATGGAAGAGGGCGAGGATCGAGATGGGAGTAACAATCCAGGCTATTTGCTTTGAGACCGGCATAATAATGTAATGAAACAAGCTGGGAGCAGGTTTTGAACCCTCAACATTCTAGCCCGAAGTCCAGCACGTTATCGACTGTGCCCAAATGTATTCATTGGGTTTGGGGCCGATTGTGGCTAAAAACACTTTATCAATTGGAATCTTTAACAAGTGGATTGGGGGAAAAGTATTATTGTTAGTTTTTCACAAGCGTAGCAGGCTGTGAATTCTGCTAAGAACGTTTCTAGGATGGGGTATTAGCTGAACAATAGACTATTCAACCTTTACTAAAGAATTGTTTAATTGTCTAATAGCCCCGCCTCCCCAATTTGAGCTAGGTGTGAACCCCCCCTCTCCAACTTGCAACAAATCATTTGTATCTACCTTTCCACATCTACGTACACACGGTTAATGTTCTGGGGAGAAAAAAACCCAATATATACTGCTCAAAAAAATAAAGGGAACACTTAAACAACACATCCAAGATCTGAATGAAATAAATAATCTTATTAAATATTTTTCTTTACATAGTTGAATGTGCTGACAACAAAATCACACAAAAATAATCAATGGAAATCCAATATATCAACCCATGGAGGTCTGGATTTGGAGTCACAATCAAAATTAAAGTGGAAAACCACACTACAGGCTGATCCAACTTTGATGTAATGTCCTTAAAACAAGTCAAAATGAGTCTCAGTAGTGTGTGTGGCCTCCACGTGCCTGTATGACCTCCCTACAATGCCTGGGCATGCTCCTGATGAGGTGGCGGATGGTCTCCTGAGGGATCTCCTACCAGACCTGGACTAAAGCATCCGCCAACTCCTGGACAGTCTGTGGTGCAACGTGGCGTTGGTGGATGGAGTGAGACATGATGTCCCTGATGTGCTCAATTGGATTCAGGTCTGGGGATCAATGCCTTCCTCTTGCAGAAACTGCTGACACACTCCAGCCACATGAGGTCTAGCATTGTCTTGCATTAGGAGGAACCCAGGGCCAACCGCACCAGCATATGGTCTCACAAGGGGTCTGAGGATCTCATCTCGGTACCTAATGGCAGTCAGGCTACCTCTGGCGAGCACATGGAGGGCTGTGCGGCCCCCCAAAGAAATGCCACCCCACACCATGACTGACCCACCGCCAAACCGGTCATGCTGGAGGATGTTTCAGGCAGCAGAACGTTCTCCACGGCATCTCCAGACTCTGTCACATGTGCTCAGTGTGAACCTGCTTTCATCTGTGAAGAGCACAGTGGCGAATTTGCCAATCTTGGTGTTCTCTGGCAAATGCCAAACGTCCTGCATGGTGTTGGGCTGTAAGCACAACCCCCACCTGTGGACGTCGGACCCTCATACCACCCTCATGGAGTCGGTTTCTGACCTTTTGAGCAGACACATGCACATTTGTGGCCTGCTGGAGGTCATTTTGCAGGGCTCTGGCAGTGCTCCTCCTGCTCCTCCTTGCACAAAGGCGGAGGTAGCGGTCCTGCTGCTGGGTTGTTGCCCTCCTACAGCCTCCTCCATGTCTCCTGATGTACTGGCCTGTCTCCTGGTAGCGCCTCCATGCTCTGGACACTACGCTGACAGACACAACAAACCTTCTTGCCACAGCTCGCATTGATGTGCCATCCTGGATGAGCTGCACTACCTGAGCCACTTGTGTGGGTTGTAGACTCCGTCTCATGCTACCACTAGAGTGAAAGCACTGCCAGCATTCAAAAGTGACCAAAACATCAGCCAGGAAGCATAGGAACTGAGAAGTGGTCTGTGGTCCCCACCTGCAGAACCACTGCTTTATTGGGGGTATCTTGCTAATTGCCTATAATTTCCACCTGTTGTCTATTCCATTTGCACAACAGCATGTGAAATGTATTGTCAATCAGTGTTACTTCCTAAGTGGACAGTTTGATTTCACAGAAGTGTGATTGACTTGGAGTTACATTGTGTTGTTTAAGTGTTCCCTTTATTTTTTTGAGCAGTATATATATATATATATATATATATATATATATATATATATATTGGTCATGGCTCCTGAGCTGCGCAGCTGTCTAAGGCACTGCATCTCAGTGCAAGAGGCATTACTACAGTCCCTGGTTCGAATACAGGTTGTATCACATCCGACCGTGATTGGGAGTGCCATAGGGAGGCGCACAATTGGCCCAGCGTCATCCAGGTTTGGCCGGGGTAGGCCGTGAATGTGAATAAGAATTTTTCTTACCTGACTTGCCTAGTTAAATAAAGGTTAAATTTAAAAAACAACTGGTGGCAACCGCAGTGCAATCAGTAGGAGATGAACAGTGGCTGGTGCTGAAAATACAGCTAACTTGTTATGCAAGTGTTGCACACCAACAGATGGAGAAAACCTACACCAGTCGAGCAATTCATTTCAACAATAATCTTCATTTTAATTTGACTTTACAAACAACAAGAGGGCTTAATTGGAGTCTATTTCTTCAGAGCTTAGACCTATATAAAATAACTTAACTGGCTGAGGTAGGCTATGAGGCGTGACCTCCTAATAGAAGTAGGATTTTTTTTATTAGGCCTACTTACAATTGCAACTCGTCAAAAATGTAGCATCCTACATAAAACAATAATTTAAAGAAAAAACGTCTGCACGTTTGAACTTAAACAATGTAACTAATAATGAAAAGCGCACATTTGTAAATCACAAACTCTAAAAGTAATTGGAAAGGTAGATACAAATGATTTGTGACATTGTGGTTACAATAAAGAATGTAAACAAGATGTAAGCAAGATGCTGTGTTTTTATTTACAGTATTGATGGACAACTGGAGGCATTTTGAAAACAGGTTTTCAAACACTTGCTTTTCACAAGTGTACTGTAGCAGGTGTAGCCCATCATGCAAATGTTTCCTATTAGCAGGACAATATACTTTTATTAGCCCGGCTACTATAGTGAAAATCCCTAAACTTGCAATGTATTCGATGCTTAAGTACTCTAAAGTGTTATATTTCTAACTCAAAACAGCAGTACAGTAATTCTTCATCAACATCTTTATGCTTTCGTTAATAAAATAACAAGAAAAATGACATTCAAATGCGGATGTTTATTTAAACTACATTTTAGTTGCACTTCGACCCAGCTCCACGACCACAGGTAAAACCTTGCTGATATGATCAATGTATTTGTTGCATTGTTCTATCGTCAATTTTTCTAGCCAAAACATCTTGATGGCCTTGATCAGTTCATCTTTGCTTGTCGGCTTGGCAGAGTTACGGATGAATGTTTTCAGTTGATGCCAAACAAGTTTGATCCGGTTGAAATTAGGAGATCTGCATGTAGAGATGAAAAAATATATTTTTAGATATACTGTAAGCCTACTGTAGGTGCTGTAGGTCTTTTATTTATTTACTTCTTTTTATTTAACCTTTATTTTACGACATAAAGGTCTACTTACTCTGCTGGCGTCTTGACCCAGTGTATGCCCTCATTTGCAATGCAAACCCGGGCGGCAGTGTGTTTTAGGTCATTGTCTGCATTTGGAGAAGAAAAAAAGACATTTAGCCTAACAGCAAACATTTGGTACAATAATAGAAATATACATGTAAATAGGCCTAAACGTAATAAAAATATTGCTATAATCCTACCTTGAAAGAAACGATGTGGTCCCAGAAACACCTTTCTGACATATGCTGAACCCTATCTCTTGATGATTTCTTCCTCAAAGAAATCTCGAGCCACAATACCTGAAAAAGGAGGTAAGAGTGAATTATTGTGGAACACATAATTCACTACAATATTTGATGTACCTTAAATAGCCAAACTTACCATCAATATTCAAATATGGGCCTGGTCCCTGGCGAGAAATTGCCACCACATATGGAGTTTCAGCAGATGCTTGGGACTCGGCTTGCTTGATCTTCTTCCTTTTTTTCTGTAATTCTTTTTGCAAATTGCTCAAGGGCCACGGTTGATTCGTTTGTGAAGATGACGTCATTGAATGTCTCGCCAGCTTTGATCCTTGCCTGGGCCTGCAGGACATGAAGGTCTTTGTTTGTCAGACAAATGAGTACTTGAGGTCACTGAGAAAGTCTGGACATGGCCTGCTCTCCCTTATGTAAGGAATTAGGCACTTTCCCATGTTTACTACAGTGTGTATTGTAGACTACGTATACTTGTAAGACTACATAGTAGCCTAATAAACAAATGCAGGTGGCTTATTTCTTCAAAATGCTTTAAATGCTTTATTATCCAAATGTAAAAGCATATACTGTACAGTAATCAAATCAAATCAAATTGTATTGGTCACATACACATGGTTAGCAGATGTTAATGCGAGTGTAGCGAAATGCTTGTGCTTCTAGTTCCGACCATGCAGTAATATCTATCAAGTAACCTAACAATTTCACAACTACCTTATACACAGAAGTGTAAAGGAATGAATAAGAATATGTACATATGAATATATGGATGAACGATGGCCGAACGGCATAGGCAAGATGCAGTAGATGGTATAGAGTACAGTATATACATATGAGATGAGTAATGTAGGGTATGTAAACATTATATAAAGTGGTATTGTTTAAAGTGACTAGTTATGCATTTATTACATCCAATTTTTAATTATTAAAGTGGCTAGAGATTTGAGTCAGTATGTTGGCAAGACCACTCAATGTTAGTGATGGCTGTTTAACAGTCTGATGGCCAGTACTGTATTTCTTCATCATCACCTTTATGCTTTTGTTAATAACATAACGATAAAAATACTCTTTCAAAATGCAGATGTTGATTTAGTTATGGATCCATAACGAATTACTATGGGAATAAATATCACTGATTTACAGAAAAATTTGAACAAAGTTGTCTAATGTTGTTTATACACCTTGTGGGTGGGGGCAATGGTTAAAAAAATGGGAGAAGACTAGTATTTTGTATTTTCCTCATTGTACAATATATAAGAATATATCACTATGTTGCCAAAAAAGTTCAAGACTGTTATTGTTTCCATTCAATAAAATGCGTTCAAAACTACTTTCTACATATTTCTGCTACTTTCTTAGGCTATACAAGTGCTATTTCTTGCTAAGAAAATTATGTTAACACCTATGCAGTATCTTTAGCAATAATAATAATAATAATAATAATAATAAACCTCTACTTTAGAAAAAGAAAACAATTATGACAGGTCTGTTGTAAAGAAATGAGTGGTGTCCACTGATTGTGAAGAGAGAAATCCCAGATATTCACAACGTTTGTGATGAATGACAGGTTGTTTCTTCATTCAAAATAGATTTGGGGTTTAATATTCAATTAGGCTGCTTAATTTTAGGGGTTTAGTGAAGGCGGGTCATTTTTGACCCTTAGGAGTATACAGTATGTTAAGTATGTTCTTAACACAAGGGTTAAGAAAAGGTTGTTTGGTTTATTCTGCACCTCAATCAGATTGATTGGTCTGGTGTGGAGTAATTTAAACATAGTCTTACAAAGTACAGTATCTGTGGATGCTTGAAAACACAATAATTCCATATTAAGGTCTTGTGATTGGCTAAATAACATGTGAAATAGAACCGGGACTGAGATACTGAGCAACAGCTTCTATCACCAGGCGATCAGACCGTTGAACAGCCATCAGTAGCCGACTACCTGCCCGGTACTCAGCCCGGCACCTTGAGACTAATGCCCCATGTCTATAGAGTCATTGAACACTGGTTACCTCATATTCTGTTTGTATACTGTTGTTTATTCACTGCGTATGTACAGCTGAAGTCGGAAGTTTACATACACCTTAGCCAAATACATTTAAACTCAGTTTTTCACAATTCCTGACATTTAATCCTACTAAAAATTCCCTGGCTTAGGTCAGTTAGGACAACCACTGTCACGTCCTGACCAGTATAGGGGTTATTTTGTTATTGTAGTTTGGTCAGGATGTGGCAGGGGGTATTTGTTTTATATGGTTCGGGTTGTACTTGTATGTAGAGGGGTGTTTGGTTTATGTATTCTGGGGTTTTTTGTATTGTTCTATGTTAGTATAGTTCTATCTTCTGTCTAGTCTATTATAGTTCTATGTTTAGTTTATTGGGCTTGGACCTTCAATTGGAAGCAGCTGGTAATCGTTGCTTCTGATTGAAGGTCCTATAATTAGGAGTTTGTTTTCATGGGGGTTTTGTGGGAGGTTGTTCTTGTTTTGCTGTATGTTGCCTTCAAGACTGTTTTTTCGTCGTTCATCGTGTTGTTGTTTTTGTTTGTTAATAAGTGTTCACATTAAAAGTTCATTATGAGCACTCAACCCGCTGCGCCTTGGTCCATTCCTCACGACGAACGTTACAACCACTTTATTTTAAGAACGTGAAATGTCAGAATAATAGTAGAGAGAATTATTTATTTCAGCTTTTATTTCTTTCATCACATTCCCAGTGTGTCAGAAGTTTAAATACACTCAATTAGTATTTGGTAGCATTGTATTTAAATTGTTTAACTTGAGTCAAACTTTTTCGGTACCCTTCCACAAGCTTCCCAAAATAAGTTGGGTGAATTTTGGCCCATTCCTCCTGACAGAGCTTGTGTAACTGAGTCAGGTTTGAAGGCCTCCTTGCTCGCACACACTTTTTCAGTTCTGCCCACAAATGATCTCTAGGCTTGAGGTCAGGGCTTTGATGGCCACTCCAATACCTTGACTTTGTTGTCCTTAAGCCATTTTGACACAACTTTGGAAGTATGCTTGGGGTCATTGTCCATTTGGAAGACCCATTTGTGACCAAGCTTTAACTTCCTGACTGATGTCTAGAGATGTTGCTTCAATATATCCACATAATTTTCTCTTCTCATGATGCCATCTATTTTGTGAAGTGCACCAGTCCCCCTGCAGCAAAGCACCCCCACAACATGATGCTGCCACCCCCCGTGCTTAACATTTGGGATGGTGTTCTTTGGCTTGCAAGCCTCCCCGTTTTTCCTCCAAACATAACGATGGTCATTATGGCCAAACAGTTCTATTTTTGTTTCATCAGACCAGAGGACATTTCTCCAAAAAGTACGATCTTTGTCCCCATGTGCAGTTGCAAACCGTAGTCTGGCTTTTTTATGGTGGTTTTGGAGCAGTGGCATCTTCCTTGCTGAGCAGCCTTTCAGGTTATGTCGCTATAGGACTCATTTTACTGTGGATATAGATACTTTTGTACCTGTTTCCTCCAGCATCTTCACAAGGTCCTTTGCTGTTGTTCTGGGATTGATTTGCACTTTTCGCACCAAAGTACGTTCATCTCTAGGAGACAGAATGCGTCTCCTTCCTGAGCGATATGACGGCTGTGTGGTCCCATATTGTTTATACTTGCATACTATTGTTTGTACAGATGAACATGGTACCTTCAGGCATTTGGAAATTGCTACCAAGGATGAACCAGACTTGTGAAGGTTTACAATTTTTCTTCTGAGGTCTTTGCTGATATCTTTTGATTTTCCCATGATGTCAAGTAAAGAGGCACTGAGTTTGAAGGTAGGGCTTGAAATACATCCACAGGTACACCTCCAATTGACTCAAATGATGTCAATTAGCCTATCAGAAGCTTCTAAAGCCATGGCATCCTTTTCTGAAATTTTCCAAACTGTTTAAAGTCACAGTCAACTTACTGTATGTAATCTTCTGATCCACTGGAATTGTGATGCAGTGAATTATAAGTGAAATAATCTGTCTGTAAACAATTGTTGGAAAAATTAGTTGTGTCATGCACAAAGTAGATGTCCTAACCGACTTGCCAAAACGATAGTTTGTTAACAAGACATGTGTGGAGTGGTTGAGAAACAAGTTTTAATGACTACAACCTAAGTGTTTGTAAACTTCTGACTTCAACTTTATATACTGTATTCTCGACATAGCTCATCCTAATATATTTAATACTGTACACACCATTTTCTTTTCCAAATGATATACTGTCTATACACACCACATATTTATATTCTGGATTCTCACACATTCTTGGATTATTTCTTGGTTATTTACATTTTTTAAATTATTTGTGTATTTGTATTGTATTTGCGAAACATTCTACTGAACTGCTGGAGCTAGTAACATAAGCATTTTGCTGCACCTGCCTTAACACCTGTACATCTGTATATGCGACCAATAAACTTTGATTTGATAGACAATGAAAAAGGCCATTCATATGAAGTGTGATCAGATCCATTCCCTTCATAAACTGGCACCTCTCTGATATTCAGCTGTCATACACGCCTTATTAATCTGTAGTAGACAATGAATAGGGCCATTATTACACCATTAATTCCTTATTAAGGTGTTAAATACTACTTATTAAAGTGTAATAGAAAATTAATAAGACTCTCCATGTGAGGTGTGACCAGATCCTTCCCCATATAGCGCTCGGCTCCTATCTGAGTGCCGTGGGCTGGGCGGCACGCTGAGACAGACATGCCCCGGCTGGCATGTCATTAGGAAATGATGGACACCTCCCTAGAATCCTGCCATGCTCCGAAACACCCAACAGATATGGCCCAGTGGCCCACAACGCCAATCCCTCAAACCACCACAGCTCAACAGAGAGGAAAAAAAGAGGAGGAAGAGAGAGTGGGGAGTATTATAATTCTGCTTGGATGAGCTGCACTTTTCTCTCCACTGTCTAGTGTTCTCAATCTACCGTGACAGTACAAAAGGATGAAAAATGGCAGAGGAGGAGGCAAGCTGAAAATACAAATGATCTCCTATCGGCGTTTCTATTAATGCAGTTTACATCTTAATTTGTTTGGGTCCTGATGCTGTAATCACTCTAGGGCTCAAGACAAATTAGATGAGCTTTATTCAGGCTTGTTTATAAGACAGACAGCTTCAATTTTTATCATACCTATTTCAATCCGTTTGGAGAACAAAAGATTGCTCAAACTGTAATTGTCCCACGTAGAGGCCATTGTTAGGTGTTACCTTAATACAATAAATCATCTTAGAATCATCCGTCTTTTGTATGGTATGAAAACTTCAAGAAAGTGAATAGAGGTGAATGTCAATGACCCCATGCCAATAACATTAATCTGGATGGCCTAATCAATACAAGTGCTAGCTCTCAAATCAATAGATGCTGTATTCCCAGACCACAGGACGTTGGTGGCACCTTAACTGGGGAGGACGAGCTCATGGTAATGGCTGGAGCGGAATAAGTGAAATGGTATTAAACACATGGTTTCCGTGTGTTTGATGCCATTCCATTTGCTCCGTTCCAGACATTATTATGAGCAACCCTTCCCTCAGCAGCCTCCTGTGCCCAAGACCCTTATTGCTTGCAAATTATCCATCAAATACAGAACCAGATCAAGGCAATAAATAATAAACAGTGTCCAGTACCAAATCATACAAATACATTATTCAAAATAAACATAACACTTAATTAATTAATGTTTCGTAACTCAACCAATTTGAGCTAAAATGTGTAATTTTCCTAGCATCAATATATGAATGTTGGCCATATATCAACAGGCTCTACATTCAAAAGTTCCACTTACAGATCTTTAACACACAGAACAACCAAGTGCCCTTCCCAATCTAGTGCTCGTTTACCTAGCCTGGGCCACTGCTGGCTTTGACATTAAATAAAAGGCAGATTGGTAGGATAGGAGGATGTTGGGATGAGGGATTAAAATATCCGCTCTATGTGTATGAGAAGGCATAAATCACCATAGCAAGGTTACTACAGTGACAAAAAAACAGGCACTGTGGGGGAAGAGTTCGGATGGTTCGGGACGCCAGTGTGCAATGGCTCTATGGATGCAGGCGAGAGGCAGCCTTGTAGATGAGGAGGTGTGTGCTGCTTCTCCTCAGTTTGATTGATCTTTTATTGCCGGTACAGAGGGTGATTACCTCCAGTAGGCATAAAGGCTAATCCATAACAAAAGTGACAGTAATAACTGCTAAGCTGCTGAGGGGAGGTAAAATCCTTTTTGCTCTGAAAAGCACTGGTTAATCAGCCTGGAGGTAGCCAGAGGTTCACAGGGGACGTATAGAGTCTAGATGTGTGTGTAGACTTGTCACGGAAGGGTTAACTCATTGTTTTATTTAGCACTATTTTACTGCACATCAAGGTTGATCTGAGCTCGTAATTCACTTTCAGCCACAGGGGCAGGTTGTTTTCAAACTTGACGCTTGTGAATTGAAGCTTACAGTTTGCTTCTGAGCCAGAGCTCGAGATATTTTAGTAAGTCTTGCAAAAACGCAATATCAAAAATGTTTGGGTATCACAGGGTTTAAAGCGATTGACTGAGTTAGCATGCAATGAAGTAAGGTCAATTAAGGAGGGTACAGGGGGGTACTGTAGGCTACAGTTTGTCCAAAGCGTTAAACCTATTTGCAGAGTTATTCAACAGGCACTTTGGAAACCTCAAAGATGAGCTCTGTTAAATTTATTCAACTGACAAATCACACACATTGATTAGAGTAAATAACTACACAAATTTGATAGATAATTAAAGCATTTGCAATTATGCCCCATGTGAGATTTTTCCCCAGCCCTCAATATAATGTAGATAGCTTGCAATGGTTTATATGAATTGCAGTAAACAACACATTAAAAGAAACTGAGCAGACACTTGCACTCCAGGTCATAATACAGAGTCTGTACAAAAACGTATTTCAATCATTATCGAAAGGCCGGTTCAGATCTAGCAACTGGCATTAGGAGAGACGACATGAGACAAAACTAGACAGTTTTAGAATTTTGTGTTGTAGAAGAACTGACTAACAACTGGGCATTCAGATCAAAATGACGACCAGTTTCCATGGTGACACTTTATGCTTTCAATGATGTGTTGAAACTTTGTAACAAGTTGTACTTTGTGTAGCAAGTTGTTGTAGCAAATTAGTTACATGAAATACATGCAGCCACTGGCTCACCAAAGACAGGTCATACATACTCTGTTACTTTACAGAGAAATATCAGCAACCTAGCAAGCATTTGGTCACAGTGCACTGTTCTCTGATTGCCCAAACTGAACTGTCTCAACTCAAGTCTTTTGCTAAGATTTTAATTGATGAATCTTGGAAACTCTAGCAGCCGACATGAAACGTTCTAAAACTAGACTGATCAGATTAAGCAAACTAATGATCTAAAACTCCATGAAACCATCTCGTCTCAGTTGTTAGATATGAACCTAGCCTAACACATTTTGGAAAATGTTGTTTATTGGGCCTAACACATTTTGGAGAGCACATTTCACGTTTCATTCTCAGAAAGCCACTTTGTCAACAGAAGACATCATCTGATTGAGCCAACTCTCGTGCCATGCTGTTGCTCAATTGGCAGTCATGCATGTCTGTGATTAATACCTGCGGTTATCTCCAAAGTCCATTTAAAGCAGCCCTGACCTCTGCTAGTGCCGTGCTATCCCCCTTTAGCTCGGTGACAGCCGTCTGTGGCTCCGCTGCATGGCTGGGGGGATTTCTAGAGATCTAATTAGCCTCAAGGGCCCCTTTGGATCTTGTACCTGCACTATCTCATGCCTTATTCAACAGAGCCACCGCCACAAGGCCACTTGGATTACCCTGCCACTCTCAGATGGGGTTCAAAGTTCAAATGTCACTGGTGGAGGGCATTTTCATCCCAGCGATATTGCGTGGAGTCGGTGTTAATGACAACCCCTGGGTTTATCTGTAGTTCAGGCCCAGGCAGGCTGCAGTGTGTTGGGATATTATTGTGTGTCGGCAAATAGAATGCTTTCTTTATGAGGGAGGAAAGTAAGGTCAGGCTATTACGGAAACGGCATTGCCTTGTCTAATGCAGCAGCTAAAACTTGTGTAATGGATTACCTATGGGGTGCATGAACACTGAACACTTTTGCACTTTTGGGACATTGTAATGGGAGGATATTGCAATGTATAAACACAAATGTTTCAACTATGGAAGCTATGTTCAAAGAACGGGGTCCAAAGAGGAATCCCAAAGTATGTCTAACACCTATCCTCAACATCACACAAAGCATCAAAGCTGCAGTCTGAAAATGTTTTAATAAAATCCCTGACATCAACAGATGCTTGTGAGGAGGAGCCAGTCGGTGTACGGGCAGGCATCCACTCTGGTTATGAGAGCACAACACGTCAAGCGTTGGAGTGAGGCCTGTGGTTGGCTGCCTCTGAGTCTCCAACCGTCTCCACCGAAGGGGAAGTGACAGGCAGGGATTGACCATGACAGCATCCATACATTCATTACCTCTCTCACCTGTCCCGCTGGTGGCTTTGTATGCAACTTTTTTCCAAAGTGATGCCGATTTGTCTGGGATTAAGTGTCATGCTAATGGCTAGGCCCTGGGGAGGAGGATGATTTGTCTCTCTTGCCCTAAAAACCTAAACCCTCCCCCCACAATATGGTGCCCTTATCTATAATTAATAATTCTATTGGAGCCGAATCGCCAACATCTTAACTCTCCCCTCTCCCTGCCTGTGATCGGCCACTTCATACTCCCCACTAAGTAACCAACTTTAAATTAGTGGGCAAAAATGCATCCACTAAGGGGGGGAATAATGAACTAATACCTCTGGAATATATCATGGTTTAAACAAGGGAGGATGAATCGATAATGCTAATTAGGGTGCTCCTTCCTTGCCTCTGCCCAAGGCCCCAAAGGGTTTGCATCGAAGGGTTCCATCGATCCCACCCAAAATGATGGCTGATGGAAAACAGATTGGGGGGATTTGGCATCACCTCATTAAGCCTGATTTGAGGATGCATCTATGATTGATCTCTAGCCGATTCATATTCAGTTCCCTTCACCTTTCAAATGACTACTGAGCTATTTCAATATTACAGTATTCCCAGCTCTCCTCATTTTCTTCCCTCTATCCCTTCCTCTCGCTCACTTTACGTGTGCATTTGAAATGGTACCCTATTCGTTATATAGTGCACTACTTTTAACCAGGCACTATTAAGATTAAAATCACTTTATTGGTCAATTGTACACAAAGTCCAACCGAAATTTAACCCAACCCATCCGAAAGACACATGTTTTTGGAGAGTTGCAGGGGGCTGCCACACTGGGTGCCGTTGCTGTGGGGGGTTAAATGTTTGCTCAAGGGCACAATGGCAGGCAATGGCATCTAAGATTTGATACCAGCATCCCTCCGGTTGCCAGCTCACTTCCCGCCAGATTTCTCCCATTGGATCCGGGATTCGAACTGGCTGCTGGCTCGCCTCTCTAACCGTTAGGCTACCTGCCGCCCTGTTCAAGGGGCTCTGGTCAAAGTAGTGCACTATATAGGTGCCACTTGGGACGCAGCCTAAGTCATCTAAAATGTCAACTCTTCAGGTGCCCCAGATCTACTACTTTTTCTACCTGCTGTGAAACAGTTTGACACTGTTTTGCAAGTGTTACTTGGCCTTGAACAGGATGTTCTCTCAAGACTCACTCATTCTGATACGCCTTCCCACTGTATACACAATGATTTAGTGATCTTGAATGTAACCAAATAGTATTCTAGCCGATCCTTACCGAGCACAGTTAGTCGGGCGGGGCGTGTTCTGATAGCTGCCTGGATGGCCTGGCACTCGAAGAAGGCGTCATCCTGCATTTCAGTTCTCTGAATCAAGAGGTGGTATTCACCCTTGCTGTGGTCTCCCACGATGTCATAACGTGGGTAGCCTGGAACACAAGAACACACATTGTTACTCTTGCACACACACACACACACACACACACACACACACACACACACACACACACACACACACACACACACACACACACACACACACACACACACACACACACACACACACACACACACACACACACCCACACACACCCCTTCATTATGTGTGTCTACACGCTAGGTTTTCCAATTATCCAGGGATATGGATTGCAATGCCCACTAGTTTAAAGAAACACAATTAAAGCAACAATTGGTTTTTCAGAGTGAGCTTGTTATTCCTTTCAGGAGAACACACACAATTATAATGGAGAACAGTCACACGCACACACACGCGCACACACACTCACACACACATACGCACACACACACACACTCACACTCACACACTCACTACAATTATATATTTGATGTGGGCTGTGTTATTGTTGCTTTCCACTCCTTATAAGATTATACATCTTTAGCACGGTAAAAGATGCACGTATAGTAGCTAATTACTTTCTCTGGCCACCTACAGTTATCCTTGGAGGAGGAGAGAAGAAAGGGAACGGTGGACTTTCTTGTTTTTCCTTCCTCAAATAAAAAAATGGAGCATTAATCTGGCCTCCCGCACATAAATTGAGCAGCTGTCAGCCCTTGAGGGGATTCAATTCTCCCATCGCCAATTGTGTCGAGTCCAGTGTCTGCCGTAATAGCTACTATAACCCAGTTGAAAAACAAATGAGCGATATGTAATATCTAATAGACCATTTTATTAAGAAATAACATCACCCTAAACAGATCGGATATTGTTTTTAGCAAAGCAAGTACATTTTGTATCGGATCCACTGAATTGAAAATAATACGGCCTCTTTTAGCCTGTAATGAGTCTGTAGTCTATATTTATGATGTGGAGATTCCTATTCTTATGTATGAATGTGTTACATAACAAAAATAACACAATGTTAGAGGTGATACACTAACTGCAATTATTATTTCTTTCCTTGGGAATTCTGTGTGTTGATACTCAGGCGATGGATTCAAAGGATTGAACCGCAAAGAGGAGTTTCCATTTTGAAAGAACAAATCCACAAAACTGACAATGTTAATTTGAGCTGTCAAAGGAGGGCTGATGGATGAAGAACAGAAACAACAGAGAGGTAAAACAGCAGCAACTATAGAAAGAAAATGCAGAAATCTCTCTCAGAAAACACAACAAAAAAAACGCTGTTCAAAGTCAAGCTGCAAGATCCCTCCTTTATTTTCCAGGACCGATAAACAGGAAAAGAAATACCTGCTCTGGTGAATGAAGGGAGGAGGGAGGAGCACACTGAAAGACTTTAAGAAATAAGGAGACCGGAAGAGGCAGGTAGGGGGTGTAAGGTGGGTTTTGGGGGGGGGGGGGGGGGGGGGGGAGCAGCATTCAACCCAAATGGGCAAAGTAAATAACATTAATGCTCATTGATTTTCTCTAAAATACTGCTGTTTATTCTACTGCCAAGGGATCAATGACAAGCCTAAATCATCATAGAAGCATTTTACTGAGCCATAGTGTAGGGGAGTCTTAAGTGAGCTGGCTGGGAGAGACTAACTCCCACACCACTGCTGATACAAACAACATAATATACCAGATGCCAACGTATAGGGCCTAGTAGTCTTACTTTGTTCACATACACTAATGCATTCATGTACTATATGTCTTGACCAGAGCATTAGAATTTCATTAGCTATTTCATGGTTAATGGCATTACTGATTTTGTAAGTTAATGCTGGTTGGTCATTCTCAATACATTCACCAAGGGGACCTGAACACTGTGCTAACCTCTGTTAATAAGATGCATAACAACATAAAACCACATTTTGAAGCAGTTTTCCCTCATAGGAAATTGATTAAACGCAAGAAACGGTATTTTTACTTTAACCTCTCACGAAGCAAATGGGTTACACTTTACATTAAGGTACAAACCCTATCTCATCCCCTCATCCTATATATACAGTATATATATAATATATATACATAACCAAAAGTATGTGGACACCTGTTCGTCCAACATCTCATTCCAAAATCATGGGCACTAATATGGAGTTGGTCCCCCCTTTGCTGCTATAACAGCCTCCACTCTTCTGGGAAGGCTTTCCTCCAGATGTTGGAACAATGTTGCGGGACTTGCTTCCATTCAGCCATAAGAGCATTAGTGAGGTTGGGTGATTAGGGGTGGCTCGCAGTTGACGCTAGAATTCATCCCAAAGTTGTTTGATAGGGTTGAGGTCAGGGCTCTGTTTAGGCCAGTCAGGTTCTTCCACACCGATCTCAATACACTATTTCTGTATGGACCTCGCTTTCTACATGGGGGCATTGTCATGCTGAAACAGGAAAGGGCCTCCCTCAAACTGTTGCTACAACGTTGGAAGCACAGTATCGTCTAGAATGTCATTGTATGGTGTAGCGTTAAGATTCCCCTTCACTGGAACTAAGGGGCCTAGCCCGAACCATGAAAAACAGCCTCAGACCATTATTCCTCCGCCACCAAACATTACAGTTGGCACTATGCATTGGGGCAGGGAGTGTTCTCCTGGTATCCGCCAAACCCAGATTCGTCTGTCTGACTGCCAGATGGTGAAGCGTGATTCATCCCGCCAGAGAACGCGTTTCCACTGCTCCAGAGTCCAAGCTTTACACCACTCCAGCCGACGCTTGGCATGGCACATGGTGATCTTAGGCTTCTGTGTATCTACTCGGCCATGGAAACCCATTTCATGAAGCTCCCGACGAACAGTTCTTGTGCTGACGTTGAATCCAGAGACAGTTTGGAACAAGTGAGTGTTGCAACCAAGGACAGACAATCCACTAATTTGAAAGGGTGTCCACATACTTTTGTATATACAGTATAGTGTATGTATATTTTTCCTGTTTATATATTGTCCATAGTGTCTTTACACACCACAAATTTATATCCGGGACTCTGACGGCTCGTTCTGACATTTCTTAATATCTTGTTTTTTCTTCTTTTTTTGTCCTTTTCTTTTTTCCTTGGCATTATTTGTGTATTAGTATTGTACTGTTAGACATTTACTGCACTGCTGGAGCTAGGACCAAAAGCATTTTGTTGCATCTGCTTTAACATATTCTAATCTGTGTACGTGACAAATAACCTTTGATTTGATTTGACTTTAATGTAAAGTGTTACCGGAAGCACATATAATCATATTTTATTTCTGAGAGGGGATTTGATTCTTTGGGGAATACTAATATACTGTACATAAGATCCCTGAGGAAACCAATTTTCCTCCCCTGGGGTGTTAGAGAGAGAGAGAGGAGGCACAGAATACATTCAATCCCAGAAATACATTAAGACCTGAGATCAAGTGTCAGGCGAACGACCCAAAACCAAGTGGGAATGAATGGCGGAAGAAGCCTCTATAAAGGCGATGGATCCATTAAGATTAGTCAGACTCGACTTAGATCAATGCCGTGACTTAGATAGAAGAGGGTTTTGGCGGACGATGATGTATTTCAGTATGGAGGAGTGAGGACACCTAACTGACACATCAATGGGAGGAAACGGAAATGAACACTTTCAGATGTCCGTCCCAAATTGCACCCTATTCCCTAAATAGTGAATTCGTTTTGACCAGAGCCCTATTGGCCCTGGTCAAACGTAGTGCACTATAAAGGAAATAGGGTGCAATTTGGGACACATCCTGAGTAGGGCCAGATCAAAGGGAACACAGGAGAGAAGGTGAAGGCCACATGTAAAGCGAGCACTCCCTTGCTCCGATTACAAAAAGTGGAAAAAGGAAGAGTCCAAATTACACGGGGAGAGCAATCAAGAGGCTAGGGTGCTGTCGATGCCATTGACAGTCAGACCCCTCCTTCAGCTTTTTTTGAAAACTAAACATTATCAGTTAAAAATATAATTTTCCCTCATTGACTTTGGCCTTTGATTTACAACACCACTTCATGGCCATAATCTGTCCTATTCAGACGAATATGGTAATTATGTTTAGCTTTAAGTGCCATTATCCTTTAGTGCTCGAGCCACTCTTTTAGCTCCTGATGATAGTTATGATAGCCATTAGGACAATAGTACGGTGTCAGTATGTGGCCTTGCTGCCTTCCTTCACATAGCTGTTGTGTTGACTAAGAGGTCTAATTTCCCTGTCGTCTCTAAAAGCAAACACTTTCCACAGTTCACACTGCCGGGAGAGAGCCTTTCCAGTTCACACTAGACCCCCCCTATCATTGATCCACCGTAAAGACGTGGAATTTATCCCCATGGCAGGCACACAGACACAGACAGCTCCTCCCTCTCTCTTTCTCTCTCTCTCTCTCTCTCAATCTCCCAACCTTTACTATTATTCTCTCTCTTTTTTCTCTCTCGCTCGCTCTTTCTCTCTCTCCCTAGCTCTCTCTTTCTCTTCTCTGAGCTGATAGTGATTTTTGGTTAAGCACCAGGAGGCCCCTGGGGACCCGGTCATTACACTGCACTTCAGTGACACAGGTGATGGGTCCCAGGATGCTACTAAAAGGACCTGAAGTGGGATTGTATGGACATAATGGGAAAGGATTGTTCTCCCAGGCCCAATTATGAAAACGCCATCCATGACAAAATATAACAAGGGACTGAGGCAAAAGCAGACCATGTCTTCAGGGGAAGACAATGTAACAGATTGGCATGACAGGATTTGTGGAAGAAGAAAACAAATCTGATGCCATGGCATGGTACGCAAACTGTAGTCCATTGCCATATTGTAACCCCAGGTATATTTTCTGTCCTCTCTAGTGATGTTATGGAACATTTTATTCAAATTGTTTATCTAGTCAAGTGATCAGGTCTCCTCAAAGACATTGATTGGGTAAAAGAGTTTGTAAGGTGGGTTGTTGATGCTGATTTATCCAGTATTTGACTTCACCTATCTAAACAACACACTACACACCGCTCTGAAAGCTGATTGTGGGAAATAATTTCCTCTGGCAGCCATCAGAGCAACGATACTGTCTTCAAAACAGCCCGAGGAAAGATTGGGGAAGCAGACACGCTGACGCTTTGGAAATTAGCAAAACATGATTTAACCATCTGGCAGAGCAGCAGATGCTGCCATAAATTGCTGCAACTTTCAAATGTTGATTTTCTTTAACCCAGATGCAGTTTGGAGTGTCGGTGTGTAGGGTTAGTTGAGCTTAATATATTCTGGGAGATTGAGAAACAGTTTTTCTGGCTGTGGTGTTAATTTTCAAATACGTCTCACGCGACAACTGCAGTGTCGTAAGATGGCTAATGCAGAGGAGTAGGAGAATTGTGGAAACAACAAAGAAAATAATTATGGTAGTAATGTAATAGTACTCAAGCAGTAATCGATACACACTGATAATGGTATAACAAAAACATTTGTCTTTGCTCTTGTTACCTCTAAATCAGGGGTGGGCAATTCCAGTCCTCGAGGGCCTGATTGGTGTCACAGTTTTGCCCCAGCTAACACACCTGACTCCAATAATCACCTAATGATGATCTTCAGTTTAGAATGCAATTTGATTAATCAGCTGTGTTTGCTAGTGATGGAGAAAAATGTGACACCAATCAGGCCTTTGAGGACTGGAGTTGCCCACCCCTGCTCTAAATGAATAAAATAGCATATAATTACTTTGAGAATACATTTTTTGAGTGTGGATCCTACAGATGAAACTTGTGCAATATTGGCCATTTACCATATCACTTGCACTTATGACAATTTTACATTTGTGATTGGGCCCAATCCCCAATGTTTCTCTCCCGTTATGCAAAAGCATATAACCCCCCTAATTTGTCTTTGTTTAATAATTCAGAAGAGGGTTCTGATTAAGCCACACCATGAAATACATTTGAAACACTTGTGAGAATTTGGAAAAACAGCAATTACACAATCAGTGTTTGTGACTCCTGTGCCACGTGAAGTGGCTCTTTTAATTAATGATCAAACTCTAATTAAATACTCCATTGCTCCATTGCATCGCTCTGTCATTTGGACCGATGTGACGAGTGACAGATACCTTTTTGATGAAGAGAGCGCGCATGGATTTCTTTTCAATTACGTGAAGGTAATGAAAGGAAAAAGTGCAGATCAATGGACATGTGAGCGACACAACAACAATTGAGAACCATGACAAAGAGACAGTTACTAAGGGAGAGAGCAGAATGGAGAGAGATGGACAGACAGATGAGAGATATTGAGGCCACAGATAAAGGATGTGTCCAAGAGAGGAGGGAAGGAGAAGAAGAGAGAAAGGAGGGTAACACTTTACATTAAGTTGTTCCTATTACTATGTAACTAATACACTAATAACTGTGTTCATTTAGTAGTTACATAGGCTTTACTATGTAATTAAATGAAAATAGGAATGTTGAGGAATCTGTTATTACACAACTGGTGAAGGTTTATCCACATGTGTAACTACTGATGTTACTACACATTTTCTTATTCCACTAAGTAAGTCATGTTTTGTAATTACACGTTTTAAAGTCACCGGTCAATTACCATGTCAATAGATGAAACTAAATTCTGACCTTGTTACATGTAACTACAAGGTTCCGCTATCATTGAATCCACATGTAATGCCAGGGTTGATAAATAGGCTAGGACCTGGTAACAACAATTGTAACAAGCCACACCCTGTCATTAACTACTGGTAATTTTCAATTAGTTTATTTCTATGTTATGACCTGGATCAAAGGCTATACCGAATCAAGTCTAATATAAGAACAATGTAGCTACATAGGATATACTTTTAATTATAATATACCTACCCAGTAGCAAGCAACTTAATGTAAAGTGAAGTGAAATGAAATGTGTATTACTTTGTAGTTTCAATGTAACAACCTTTGCAGACAATAGGCTAACCAGGAGAAATAAGGAGACAGGAGAAACATTTTCAGGTGGACTTTTCTTTAATGAATTTGACAAAGATTCAGATTCAAACTATTCAAATTCAATTCCCCATTTCAGACTCAAAGAAATAACTACTTTAGTTAGTAGAAACACAGGGTGGCAAAAACTAGCTTGCTAGCATTTCACTATCATTCACTAATGTAGCTAGCTAGCTAGATGGCACTGGTAGCCTAATGTCAACACCTTTTCTACCTCAGTTAATAAACGTTACCAAATCATCATAAAAATCATGAAACATTTAGCTTACAATGTTAGTTACATTTTTTTTTACTTACATTGCACATTATAAACCTTTAAAAACATTATAACTAAAGAGAGGTGAGAGGTCAGTGTGATATCACTTCCTGGCTTCTTATATTTCCAAATGTTCTTCTTTTGAATGTGCAAACTTACAATGTCCTTCACTAAATAGTGAACAAAAAGTGAAACAAAATGTTTGATGTTTTTATTTTTATTTTTTTGTATGTGCAGAGAGGAAGAGGAAGTGAGAGGCCCAACTTGGCGGAACGTCTGTCTTGAATTTGGTCAACAAAAAATGTAATGGCTTAAAGGTTCATTTTTTATGAGGTTATAATAATCCATGCCTTTTGGGAATATTATAAAGTCCAAAAGTTATCGTTGTAGTTACAAATTTGTCTGTCAGAAGTATGGAAATGTGTATATTTCAAGACATGGCATATAAGGGTGCAATGAGATGGGTTGGACGATACCTTTCTCATCAATCATCTTGAAAAAACGTATATACTTAAAAACTGAAAATCAACCAATGTCAGCCTTTAAATGCTTTATTATCCAAATGTTGAAAGATCTTGTCGGCAATGGAGAGAAATAAAATGGGGCAGTTTGAGGCCATGTGGCAGAGAGCGATGGAGGCGCTGGAGTTGGGGGTGTGAGCAGGTGGGTCAGGGCAGGTGTATTGTTTTCACTATATATTTTACCTCTTGGGGATGTCATTCGAAAACATAATGTTAAATTTCACTGCTATGCGGACGACACACAGCTGTACATTTCAATGAAACATGGTGAAGCCCCAAAATTGCCCTCGCTAGAAGCCTGTGTTTCAGACATAAAGAAGTGGATGGCTGCAAACTTTCTACTTTTAAACTCGGACAAAACAAAGATGCTTGTTCTAGGTCCCAAGAAACAAAGAGATCTTCTGTTGAATCTGACAATTAATCTGGATGGTTGTACAGTCGTCTCAAATAAAACTGTGAAGGACCTCGGCGTTACTCTGGACCCTGATCTCTCTTTTGAAGAACATATCAAGACTGTTTCAAGGACAGCTTTTTTCCATCTACGTAACATTGCAAAAATCTGAAACTTTCTGTCCAAAAATGACGCAGAAAAATTAATCCATGCTTTTGTTACTTCTAGGCTGGACTACTGCAATGCTCTACTTTCCGGCTACCCGGATAAAGCACTAAATAAACTTCAGTTAGTGCTAAATACGGCTGCTAGAATCCTGACTAGAACCAAAAAATTTGATCATATTACTCCAGTGCTAGCCTTCCTACACTGGCTTCCTGTTAAGGCAAGGGCTGATTTCAAGGTTTTACTGCTAACCTACAAAGCATTACATGGGCTTGCTCCTACCTATCTTTCCGATTTGGTCCTGCCGTACATACCTACACGTACGCTACGGTCACAAGACGCAGGCCTCCTAATTGTCCCTAGAATTTCTAAGCAAACGGCTGGAGGTAGGGCTTTCTCCTATAGAGCTCCATTTTCATGGAATGGTCTGCCTACCAATGTGAGAGACGCAGACTCAGTCTCAACCTTTAAGTCTTTACTGAAGACTTATCTCTTCAGTAGGTCCTATGATTAAGTATAGTCTGGCCCAGGAGTGTGAAGGTGAACGGAAAGGCTGGAGCAACGAACCGCCGTTGCTGTCTCTGCCTTGCCGGTTCCCCTCTTTCCACTGGGATTCTCTGCCTCTAACCCTTTTACAGGGGCTGAGTCACTGGCTTACTGGTGTTCTTTCATGCCGTCCATGGGAGGGGTGCGTCACTTGAGTGGGTTGAGTCACTGACGTGGTCTTCCTGTCTGGGTTGGCGCCCCCCCTTGGGTTGTGCCATGGCGGAGATCGTTGTGGGCTATACTCGGCCTTGTCTTAGGACGGTAAGTTGGTGGTTGGAGACATCCCTCTAGTGGTGTGGGGGCTGTGCTTTGGCAAAGTGGGTGGGGTTATATCCTGCCTGTTTGGCCCTGTCCGGGGGTATCATCGGATGGGGCCACAGTGTCTTCTGATCCCTCCTGTCTCAGCCTCCAGTATTTATGCTGCAGTAGTTTATGTGTCGGGGGGCTAGGGTCAGTCTGTTACATCTGGAGTATTTCTCTTGTCTTATCCGGTGTCCTGTGTGAATTTAAATATGCTCTCTCTAATTCTCTCTTTCTCTCTTTCTGTCTTTCTCTCGGAGGACCTGAGCCCTATTACCATGCCTCAGGACTACCTGGTATGATGACTCCTTGCTGTCCCCAGTCCACCTGGCCGTGCTGCTGCTCCAGTTTCAACTGTTCTGCCTGCGGCTATGGAACCCTGACCTGTTCACCGGACGTGCTTGTTGCACCCTCGACAACTACTATGATTATTATTATTTGACCATGCTGGTCATTTATGAACATTTTAACATTTTAACATCTTGACCATGTTCTGTTATAATATCCACCCTGCACAGCCAGAAGAGGACTGGCCACCCCTCATAGCCTGGTTCCTCTCTAGGTTTCTTCCTAGGTTTTTGGCCTTTCTAGGGAGTTTTTCCTAGGGAGTTTTTCCTAGCCACCGTGCTTCTTTCACATGCTTTGCTTGCTGTTTGGGGTTTTAGGCTGGGTTTCTGTACAGCACTTTGAGATATCAGCTGATGTACGAAGGGCTATATAAATACATTTGATTTGATTTGATGTAGATGTAGATGTCGTTTGTATGTGTATGTTTTGTATTGTCTAAAAATATCAAATAAAATCATACAAAAAAATGTAATGAAGAAAAATGACATGCTATTATTTTATTAATTTCCTTTACATTCTTCATTGTAACCACAATGTCACAAATAATTGAACAAACATAACATGATGTCACGGCTTTCTGAAGGATCAGACCAAAATACATTATTTTTTTGTATGATTTTATTTGATATTATTAGACAATACAAAACATACACATACAAACGACATCTACATCACACCTGCCCAGACCCACCTGCTCACACCCCCAACTCCAGCGCCTACATCGCTCTCTGCCACATGGCCTCAAACTGCCCCATTTTATTTCTCTCCATCGCCGACAAGATCGTTCGTTGTTCCACATATTTATTTATCCGTGAAACGTAATGCAATACACCAAATACTTGAAATAACAAGTATTTGTTATTTCCTGCGGGGAGCAGGAACAGGACACCCCGGACTGGGCAGGCGCACTGGAGGCCTGATGCGTGGGGCTGGCATAGGAGGCGCCAGACCAGTAACACGCACGTCAGGGCGAGTGCGTAGAGCAGGAACAGGATATACTGGGCCGTGGAGGTGCACTGGAGATCTCGAGCGTAGAGCTGGCACAACCCGTTCTGGCTGGATGCTCAACCTAGCTCGACTAATGCAGGGCGCGGGCACAGATCGCACCGGCCTGTGAGTGCGCCCTGACGACACAGTGCACATCACCGCATAACACGGTGCTTTCCCTGTTACTCGCTCCCCACGGTAAGCACGGGGTTGGCTCAGGTCTCCATCCTGACTCTGCCTAACGTCCCGTGTGCCTCTCGTGCTTCCTTCGGGGATGCCTCTCGTGCTTCCTTCGTTGGGCTAGCTCCTCGTAATGTCGCCGTTCCTCCCTCGCTGTCTCCACCTGCTTCCGTGGCAGGGTCTTGTCCCCTGCCATTACCTCCTCCCATGTCCAGGACGTCCTCCATTCTCTCCTTTCCCTGGCCCAGGATCCCTGCTCCTCCTGGGCACGCTGCTTGGTCCTTTTTTGGTGGGTGATTCTGTCACGGCTTTCTGAAGGATCAGACCAAAATGCAGCATGTTCGTAGTTCCACATATTTATTTATCCGTGAAACGTAATGCAATACACCAAATACTTGAAATAACAAAACAACAAACCGTGACGCAGAGAAAAAACCCACTACTCAAAATATAATCACCCACAAACACAGGTGGGACAAACATCAACATAAATATGACCTCCAATTGGAGGTAACGAGGATCAGCTGCCTCCAATTGGAGATCAACCCAAACAACACCAACATAGAAATACAAAACTAGAAACTGAACATAGAAATAGAAAAACAGACAAACACCTCCTGTCACGCCCTGACCTACTCTACCATAGAAAATAACAACTTACTATGGTCAGGATGTGAGACATGAGCAGATTAACTTGGTCGAAACGTTTCTTTATAAAAGACAATCAGAAAGAATGTTGGTACTAATTTATTTTGATCCAAAGCCACGAATGAGTGAGTCACTCAGCTTTATGCTGACAAATATAGCTTTATGCTGTGAAATAGCCTACTAAATAGGCCAAGCCTAAACAAATATACTAAATTGTAAAAAAAATAAAAATTAAATAAATTAATTAAATAAATTAAGTAGCTCAGGTCTTGAAAATATGGGAAACCTTTTTCCCCTCACTATCATCGCTGGACTCTCTTTCATTCAGTTTCTTCTTCACATCAGCAAAGAAGGACTCTGTGTTTCAGAAGCTCACGTTATATAGAAGGGCTATCAACTCTTTCTCACTGTGTTAAATAAAGCGAGTTTGTAATTTAGAATTATTTCTGTACTTTTCTAGAGGGAGTGAAACCAAAATGCCCACCTTGCCTATTTTTCGAAAATCGTCAGTCCACATGTCAAGTGTAATTGTGCCATTGTATTTACCCAAGTTCTCTCTCAACTTCGGGGACCACCCACCACCTTTTTGTTGTTGTTGCCTTATGCAGGACTCTAGTGCCAGAGAAGAAAGACTCTTGGACTGAAACATTCACACCTCCATTAATTTTCGAAAAGAGAGTACATTTGTGTCACAGTTTAGACTACCGATAGATCAGCGTTCTAACTCCCCCTTGTGATAGTGTGGTGCAATGACAGAATGATGCAATTTACCACAATCTGCCACCATCTACCACAAATGGTTGAAGCATAAGCTCAAAACTTTTCATTGAGGAATAACTGAATTTGCTATGTGAGGTTTATTTGATTGAATAGAAGTTTTGTAATGCTGAAGTTGTTACGAGTATACTGATATAAGTAGGTCACGTGACATCCCGGCAACTTTGATAAAAAACACTTTATATCAGAGTTGTCTCGAGATGGCTATGCATATTCATGACATGAGGCTAGTAGAATAGCATCTCTCGACAATGAATGCAGGCGGTTGATGTCAACAACCCTCATCAAATATTCTAAATATCGACTACAAAAATGAGATGTATCTATCAATCCAAAGAAAGAATAGGCCGGAGCTAGACAGCCTGCTGTGCTGCTTTGTCGACAACGACTACCATTGTTAGGGTGGAGAGACATGTATCTTGTTGGTATATCCATAATCTTTGATAAGTGAGAGTTCACCAGGAAGTGATGTCAATCTGACCTCTCACACTCTACTCTGCAGACAAAATGGAAGCCACAAGCTATTTCTGTCTCTTAATTTTTCGTGTTGATAAAGGTTTGCAATGTGCAAAGGTGCAATGTAAGTATAAAAATGTGAAATAACATTGTTAACTTCTTATGGCTTGGGGGCAGTATTTTGAGGTCTGGATGAGAAGCATGCCCAAAGTAAACTCCCTGTTACTCAGGCCCAGAAGCTAGGATATGCATATAATTGGTAGATTTGGATACAAAACACTAACAGTTTCCAAAACTGTTAAAATAATGTCTCTGAGTATAACAGAATTGACCTGGCAGGAGAAAACCTGAGGAAACTCCATCCAGGAAGTGGGATTTTTTGGGATGTGGGTATTTTCAATTAAATGCCTATAGAGTATCTAAAAGGTTAGGACCCAGATTGCAGTTCCTATGGCTTACAGTAGATGTCAACAGTCTTTAGACATTGTTTCAGGCTTGTTTTCTGAAAAATGAAGAAGAATGAGACCTTTCTGTCAGTGGACTGTAGAATCACGCAGTGCTGGTTTGCGCGCGTGACTGAGTGCGGGCCCTTCGTTGTTTTTCCTTTCTATTGAATACGTTATTGTCCGGTTTAAATATTATCAATTATTTAGACAATTGACAACCTGAGGATTAACTTCTTTGGGATAGGGGGCAGTATTTTCACGGCCGGATAAAAAACATACCCGATTTAATCTGGTTACTACTCCTGCCCAGAAACTAGAATATGCATATAATTAGTAGATTTGGATAGAAAACACTCTAAAGTTTCTACAACTGTTTGAATGGTATCTGTGAGTATAACAGAACTCATATGCCAGGCCAAAACCTGAGAAGATTCCATACAGGAAGTGCCCTGTCTGACAATTTGTTGTCCTTCTGTTGCATCTCTATCAAAAATACAGCATCTGTGCTGTAACATGACCTTTTCTAAGGCTTCCATTGACTCTCTAAAGCCGCCAGAAAGGGGAATGGGGAGTCTGCTGTCTCTGGGCAAAGAACAGCAGCAGAATTTGTAAGTGGTCAGCCTGGGGACAGTGAGACTGAGATGCGCGTTTACAAGACTACTCCATTTCTTTCTTTCAGCCTTTGAATGAATACAACGTTGCCCGGTTGGAATATTATCGCTATTTTACGAGTAAAATCGCATAAAAATTGATTTTAAACAGCGTTTGACATGCTTCTAAGTACGGTAATGGAATATTTTCCATTTTTTTGCCACGAAATGCGCTCGCGCGTCACGGTTTGGATAGTTACCTGAACGCATGAACAAAACGGCGGTATTTGGATATAACTATTATTTGGAACCAAAACAACATTTGTTGTTGAAGTAGAAGTCCTGGGAGTGCATTCTGATGAAGAACAGCAAAGGAAATCCAATTTTTCTAATATTAATTCTGAGTTTAGGTTGTCCCAAACTTGGTGGGTGTCAAATTAGCTAGCCGTGATGGCCGAGCTATGTACTCAGAATATTGCAAAATGTGCTTTCGCCGAAAAGCTATTTTAAAATCTGACACAGCGATTGCATAAAGGAGTTCTGTATCTATAATCCTTAAAATAATTGTTATGTATTTTGTCAACAGTTATCGTGAGTAATTTTGTAAATTCACCGGAAGTTTTCGGTGGGTATGCTAGTTCTGAACGTCACATGCTAATGTACAAAGCTGTTTTTTGATATAAATATGAACTTGATTGAACAAAACATGCATGTATTGTATAACATAATGTCCTAGGAGTGTCATCTGATGAAGATCATCAAAGGTTAGTGCTGCATTTAGCTGTATTTTGGGTATTTGTGATGCATGCTAGTTGCTTGGAAATGGCTGTGTGGTTTTTTGTGTCTATGTATTCTCCTAACATAATCTAATGTTTTGCTTTCGCTGTAAAGCCTTTTGGAAATCGGACAACGTGGTTCGATTCAGGAGAAGTGTATCTATAAAATGGTGTAAAATAGTCCTATGTTTGAGAACTTTGAATTATGACATTTTGTGGTTTTAAATTTGGCGCTCTGATTTGTCACTGGCTGTTGAATAGTGTGGGACGATTTCGTCCCACCTCCCCTAGTGAGGTTAATTATAAACATCGTTTGACATGTTTCGACAAACTTTACCGGTACTTTTAGGATGTATTCGTCTGCATGTTTTGACCGCCTTTGAGCCAGTGGATTACTGAACAAAACGCCCCAACAAAACGGAGTTTTTGGGATATAAAGAGGGACTTTATCAAACAAAACAAACATTTATTGTGTAGCTGGGACTCTTGTGACTGCAACCATATGAAGATCTTTAAAGGTAAGTAATTAATTTTATCGCTATTTCTGACTTTTGTAATTCGTTTACTTGGTTGTAAAATGTTTGTGTGCTTTTGTAAGCGGGGCGCTGTCCTCAGATAATCGCATGGTATGCTTCGCCGTAAAGCCTTTTAAAAATCGGACAAAGCGGCTGGATTAACAAGAAGTTAATCTTTAAGCCGATGTATAACACTTGTATTTTTTATGAATGTTTATTATGGCTATTTCTGTATTTTGAATTTGGCGCTCTGCAATTTCACCGGATGTTGTCGAGGTGGGTCGCTAGCGGAACTCCTGCGGCAGAAAGGTTAACTAAATCTTTCATACATTTGATCCTGATTTTGTAACGTTTATTGACCAAGTTGGAAAACATGTTGACATTGTGCCAGTGCGTAGATAACTAGCTAGCTATCTACATTAGTGAATGATGGGGAAATGCTAGCTAGCTTTACCACCACCCTGTGTTAGTATGTTTTAGTAACTAAAATAGTTATTGCTTTGAGTCTGAAATTAGGTATTTAATATGAATCTTTGTCAAATCCTTTAAAGAAAAGTCCAACTGAAAAATGTTATCCTGTCTCCTTATGTCTCCTGGTTAGTCTATTGTCTGAAGAGGTTGTTACATTGTAACTACAAAGTCATTAAAATGTCACTACACTTTACATTAAGTACACTGTAAATACTTGTAACAACATTGCAAATACAGAGTTGGTTGTTAAATAATTTTACATTGTAAGTACAAAATTACACATGGCCATCATATTTATTTATAATGTTAATCATGGAAAGAATGCAGCCAGCTACATTTCCTAATGTTTTGGTTGAAGTTAATCTTGCATTTTACCCTACACCAAGAAAAGTACTGGAGAAAATTACAATAGTTACTCATCAGTCAGAGAGTTGTCTGCTGATAGAATGCCAGTTTGTGAATTCTCATCCAAGTTGAGAAGTGCAACTGAAGCACAAAATGAGTCTGACGTCGAGCAGAAATTACAATAAGAAGCATTTTAGATCTGCGTTTTGAACAACACAGAATTCTGCGTTAACGTGACCCCTGCTGTCTGCAAAGGTTGTTACATTGTAACTAAATAGTAATTATAAAGGGTATACCTTACTGGGTTTCACTTTACATTAAGTTGCTTGCTCCTAGGTAGGTACATGATAATTACAAGTGTATCCTATGTAACTACATTGTTCTTACATTACACTTGATTCAGTATAGCCCTTGATCCAGGTCATAACATAGAAATAAACTAATTTAATATGACCAGTAGTTAATGACAGGGTGTGGCTTGTTACAATTGTTGTTACCAGGTCCTAGCCTATTTATCAAAACTGGTATTACATGATAGTTGGTGTTACATGATGATTCAATGATAGTGGCACCTTGTAGTTACATGTAACAAGGTCATACACTGAGTGTTCAAAACATTAAGAACACATTCCTAAGTTGGAGTTGCACCCCTTTTTCCCTCAGAACAGCCTTCATTTGTCAGGGCATGGACTACAAGGTGTCGAAAGCGTTCCACAGGGATGCTGGCCCATGTTGACACCTATGCTTTCCACAGTTGTGTTAAGTTGGCTGGATGTCCTTTGGGTGTTGGACCATTCTTGATACACAAGGGAAACTGTTGAGCGTGAAAACCCCAGCAGCGTTGCAGTTCTTGACACACTCAAACCGGGGGGGCCTGGCACCTACAACCATACCCAGTTCAAAGGCACTTAAATATTTAGTCATGCCCATTCACCCTCCGAATGGCACACACACACTCAATGACTCAATTGTCTCAAGGCTTAAAAATCCTTCCTGTCTCCTCCCTTTCATCTATACTGATTGAAGTGGATTTAAAAGGAGACATCAATAAGTCTATATCATGGAAAGAACAGGTGTTCCTAATGTTTTGTACTTTCAGTGTATTTTCAAATGTGTAATTACAAAAAAATTGTTACATAGTGGAACTAGAGAATGTGTAATAACATCAGTAGTTACACATTTGGAATAACCTTCAGCAAGTGAACCTTGTTCCAATTGTGTAATAACTGATTCCGCAACAACCCTATTACCATGTAATTATATAGTAAAACCTATGTAACTACTATGTTCTTAACAGTTATTACTGTGTTAGTTACATACATAGTTACATACAATATGGGCAACTTAATGTAAAGTGTTACCAAAAGGAGTAATGTAGAATGTAGAGATAAATAGAGATAGATAGGAAGACGGGTAAGGGAAAGACATAAGGGTGGGAGGAAAGGAAAGAGAGGAAGAGAGCGAGAAAGAAAGGTGCTATAATAGAGAGAGAAAGAGAGCTACACTGGAAGACGAGTAAGGTACAGAAAGAGAGATAGAGGCGAGAAGAAAAAAGAGAAACTGACAAAAGTCTTGCCCAAGAAAGTAAGAGATAGAGTGAGAAGAAAAGAGAAGCAGAAAAACTGAAAGGTAAGTAGCCCTGTTCGAGGAAGATAGCGAGAGAAAGTGGGAGGTAGACGAAGAGTGAGATTGGCAGAGGAGGAAAGATAAAGGCAAGCGAAAACGAAAAAGAAGCATAGATTTCAAAGCATTTATAAAGCCTTTATATGCATGACATAAAGAGTTAAAAAGCCCTACATATGTTTATATCCTCTTTTATACATGTTTTTATGTAGCGTTATGCAACATGGACTTAAAAAATGTGAACTCCCACGCTAATCATTCAAAATGTAACAAGTACTTTGGGTGTCAGGGAAAATGTATGGAGTAAAACATACATTCTTTTCTTTAGGAAATGATGTGACCAAATTTTTGGGGATTTGATTTGTTTTGAATGTAGTGAAGTAAAAGTAGTCAAAAAAATAAATAGTTAAGTACAGATACCACCAAAAACTACCTAAGTAGTACTTTCAAGTATTTTTACCTAAGTACTTTACACCACTGGTAATATATACATGTACAGTGATTCCTCAATTAAAAGTTTTGAGCTTATGCCGCAACGTTTGTGGTAGATGGTGGCAGATTGTGATAAATTTCGTCATTCTGTCATTGCACCACACTATCACAAGGGGGAGTTAGAACACTGATCTATCGGTAGTCTGAACTGTGGCACAAATTTACTATATTTTCACAAATTAAGGGAGGTGTGAATGTTTCAGTCGAGAGACTCTCTTCTCTGGCACTAGAGTCCTGCGTCAAGCCCCCAAAACAATTGTTGGCAGAGTTAAGAGAGAACTTGGGTAAATACAATGGTGCAATTACACTTGACAAATAGGCAAGGTGGGCTTTTGTTTTCTCTCCTTCTAAAAACATACAAAAATAATTGTAAATAACAAACTGGCTTTATTTACCACAATGTAAAAGAGTGATAGCCCCTCTATATAAAGTGAGTTTCTGAAACACGGAGTCCTTTGCTGATGTGAAGAAGAAACTGAATGAAAGAGAGTTCAGCGAGGATAGGGAGGGGGAAATGGTTGCCCATATTTTCAAAACCTGAGCTACTTCATTTATTTATGAAAGGCAATTCAATATTTTTGTTTAGGCTTTGCATATTTAGTGGGCTATTTCATAGCGTAAAGCTATATTTGTCAGCATAAAGCTGAGTCTCACTCATTCGTGCCTTTGGACCAAAATGAATGACTACCAACATGAGTTCTAATAGTTAGTTTTTTGTTGTTGTTTTTTCCCCCCAATTTCAATCTTGTCTCATCACTGGAAATCCCCAACGGGCTAGGGAGATGAAGGTTGAGTCCCGTGTCCTCCGAAACATGACCCGCCAAACTGCGTTTCTTAACACCAGCCGGCTTAACCCGGAAGCCAGCTGCACCAATGTGTCGGAGGAAACACCATTCACCTGATGACCGAGGTCAGCCTGCAGGCACCCGGCCCGCCACAAGGAGACGCAAGAGCGCGATAAGCCAAGAAAAGCCTCCCTGGCCAAACCCTCCCCTAACCCGGACAACGCTGGGCCAATTGCGCGCCTCCCTATGGGACTCCCGAACACGACTGGTTGTGAAACAGCCCTGGATCAAACGCGGGTCTGTAGTGACGCCTCTAGCTCTGCGATTCAGTGCCTTAGACCACTGCGCCACTGGGGAGGCCCCTGTTCTAATAGTCTTTAATAAAGAAATGTTTTGACCAAGTTAATCTGCTCATGTGTGTGTTCGATTATTTGTGACATTGTAAACGAAATAAATCAAATAAATCATATTCATGATGAATAATCACATGCGTGTTGCAAGCTTGTCATTTTTACTTATACATTTTTTTGTACAATTTTATTTGATATTTTTAGACAATAGAAAACATACACATACAAACGGCAACTACATCACACCGCCACATGGCCTCAAACTGCACCATTTGTTTCTCTCCGTCGCCCTCACGCACTTTCAACATTTGGATAATAAAGCATTTAAAGGCTGACATTGGTTGATTTTCTGTTTTTAACCTCTATGGGCTAGGTGGGATGCAAGCGTCCCACCCGTGGTGCACTCCATCAACAGCAGGTGCATTTCAAGAGCGGCAAATTTGAATCCAAATAAATGTCAAAATTCAAATTTTTAAAACATACAACTATTTTACACCCTTTGAAAGATAAACATCTCCTTAATCTAACCACGTTTTACGATTTCAAAAAGGTTTTACGGCGAAAGCATAAATTTAGAGTATGTTAGGACAGTACATTTACAAGAGTTGTGTGTAATGTTGTGCCAATTCAAAGACAGGCGTCACCAAAACCATAAAATCAGCTAAAATTATGCACTAACCTTTTACAATCTCCAACAGATGACACTCCTAGGACATTGTGTTAGACAATGCATGCATTTTTAGTTCTATCAAGTTCATATTTATATCCAAAAACAGCGTTTTACTGTGGCGTTGATGTTCAGGAAATCGTTTCCCTCCAATAACCGGCATTCAAGTCAGCACCACAAATTAAATAATTAAAATTAGAAAACATTGGTAAAATATTATATTGTCATTTAAAGAATTATAGATTTACATCTCTTGAACGCAATCAACTTGCCAGATTTAAAAATAACCTTACTGGGAAATCACACTTTGCAATAATCTGAGCACTGCGCCCAGAAAAATACGCGTTGCGATACAGACTAGCCGCCATGTTGGGGAGATCTAAAATCGAAAATACTATGTAAATAATCCATTACCTTTGATTCTCTTCATCAGATGTCACTTCCAGGTATCACAGGTCCATAACGAATGTAGTTTTGTTCAAAAAAGCTCATCATTTATGTCCAAAAATCTCTGTCTTGTTAGCACATGATCTAAGCCTGCCGGACTTCACTTCATGAACGAGGGGAAAAAATATATTTACGTTCGTTCAAACATGTCAAACGTTGTATAGCATAAATCATTAGGGCCTTTTTTAACCAGAACATGAATAATATTCAAGGTGGACGAATGCATTCTCTTTTATAATGTATTGGAACGAGGGTACCCAACATGAACTCGCGCGCCAGGTGTCTAATGGGCCATCATCGTTCCATGGCTCTTGTTCGGTCAGATCTCCCTCCAGAAGACTCAAAACACTTTGTAAAGGCTGGTGACATCTAGTGGAAGCAATAGGAAGTGCCAAAATATTCCTCAGCCCCTGTGTTTTTCAATGGGATAGGTTTAAAGGTAATACAACACATCAGGTATCCACTTCCTGTCAGAAAATGTGTCAGGGTTTTGCCTGCCAAATGAGTTCTGTTATACTCACAGACACCATTCAAACAGTTTTAGAAACTTTAGGGTGTTTTCTATCCATATATAATAAGTATATGCATATTCTAGTTACTGGGTAGGATTAGTAACCAGATTAAATCGGGTACATTTTTTTATCCAGCCGTGCAAATACTGCCCCCTAGCCCTAACAGGTTATTAAGTATACGTTTTTTCAAGATGATTGACAAGAAAAGTATTGTCCAACCCATAGGGTATCTCACTGCACCCTTATATGCCATGTCTTGAAGACGGATTAAAAGTTCATTTCCATTGTAATACTTCTGATAGACAAATTTATAACTCCACCAGTAACTTTTAGACTTCATAACATTCCCAGAAGGCATGGATTATTATAACCTAAAGAAAAATAAACCTGGTCGTCTAATTTAATTTACTGCAGGCCTAAGACCTTTATGTTTAAACTTCTTAGTTATAGGGGGCAGTATTCGGAAGTTTGGATGACTGAGGTGCCCAAAGTAAACTGCCTGTTACTCAGGCCCAGAAGCTAGGATATGCATACACATGGTAGTATTGGATAGAAAACACTCTAAAGTTTCTAAAACTGTTACAATAATGTATGTGAGTATAACAGAACTTATTTGGCAGGCAAAACACCAAGGACAATCCATCCAGGATTTTTTGTTGTTGTTGAGGTCATTGGATTTTCCAATGTTTTCTATGGGGCAGCCGAATTATTAAGACCCAGATTGCAGTTCCTATGGCTTCCACTAGATGTCAACAGTCTTTAGAAATTGTTCAATGTTTTGTTTTTTGAAAAATGAAAAAGTAGTCGTATTCTTTCTAAGTGTCACTCAGGTGGACTCTAGTCTTTTGGTGCGCATGAATGAGAGAGCGCTCCATGTATTTTTTTCTCCGGTATTGGAAACAGTTTATTCCATCTTAAATTTGATTGATTATTTACATTTTAGGGTACATGAGGTTGGATTAGAAATGTTGTTTGAAATATTTGGACCGAGTTTACAGGTAACTTATTAGATCCATTGTAGGCATGTTGGGTGAGTTGGAACGGGTTTATTTCTGAATCAAACACGCCAAATAAACTGAAATTTTTGAGATATAAAGAATGACTTTATCGAACAAAACAACCATTCATTGTGTAACTGAGACCTTTGGGAGTGCAAAAAGATGAAGATCTTCAAAGGTAAGCGATTTATTTTATTGCTATTTCTGACTTTCTTGATGCATCTGTTTGGTTGGAAAATGTTTTTCATGCTTTTGTATGCGGGGCGCTGTCCTCAGATAATCGCATGGTATGCTTTCGCCGTAAAGCCTTTTTGAAATCTGACAAAGCGGCTGGATTAACAAGAAGTTCAACTTTAAGCCGATGTATAACACTTGTATTTTTTTATGAATGTTTATTATGACTATTTCTGTATTTAGAATTTTGTCGCTCTGCAATTTCACTGGATGTTGTCGAGGTGGGTCGCTAGCGGAACGCCTGCGCCAGAATGGTTAAACTTCTGAATGAATGATTATATAGATCGAAGCCACCTCTTATTGAGTTCCAAGAGCCAATCCGGTAACCATAAAATAATTTACATTTATTTAGCCTAATGTTTTTTTTGACTACAGACAGAAGGCTATCTTTCCTGCCTTAATTATGCTGAAAAGAAACCATGCCATGAATTAAGATCAGATATATATTTTTGCAATGCGGCGCATTGATAACTGAAATAGTTTTTTTTACCTTTATTTAACTAGGAAAGTCAGTTAAGAACAAATTCTTACTTACAATGACGGCCTAGGAACAGTGGGTTAACTGCCTTGTTCAGGGGCGGAATGACAGATGTTTACCTTGTCAGCTCGGGGATTAGCTCTAGCAACCTTTTGGTTACTAGCCCAATGCTCAAACCACTAGGCTACCTGCCACCCCGGTTTAAAGAGCATTCTAATCTTAGACAACAAATAAATATAGTAAAACAATAACTTCAAACACAGTCCATTCATCACTGGATTTCTTCAAAATGCTGTGCAGGAAAAGGATATCATCCACCGTGCCTGGTCGCAGGCTCGAAGCTGGCTTCTCTATGAAATCACACATCCATCTGAAGGTGACGCTTTATCTTTTGGAACCACACAATTACCAGGTGGACAGTTGGCCTTTTGAAGCCATATAGGAAATCAACAAGATCCACAAGTGTTCTTTCACAGTAGCTGGCCTTATGTTATCTGCAGTTTTGAACTGCACTGTCCCACTCTGTGGTGGATAGCATCAACTCTTCATTTATGTAATGGGCTGTAAGGCATAAGTGTCCTATTTTTCAAAATCGTCAGTCCACATGTCAAGTGTAATTGCGCCATTGTATTTACCCAAGTTCTCTCTAAACTCCGGGACCATCCATCAGCTGATTTTTTTTGCTTGATGCAGGAGTCTAATGCGATGGGATAGAGACTGACTGAAACATTCACATCGTCATTAATTTACAAAAGGATCGTCTAATAGCTCGGTTAGGTGTGGAAAAATCCCCCAATTTGTGCCACAGTTTAGACTACCGATAGACGGTCAGTCGGAGTTGAGTCCAATCGTAAAGTGTAGCATAAAGGCCAAAAAAGGGCAAACTTGCAATGTATTCAATGCTTAAGTACTCTAAAATTGTACATTTCTAACTCAATATCAGAGACCAGATTTGCCCTAACGAAAAATGCATAAACCCCTACAAATATATGAATTTATTATAATCCACAGAATAATTCAAACAAAATTAGCTGTAGCGAGAGGAGAGACTGCATACTAAAGACAATCAGAAAGAATGTCTTTAACCCTGCATTAAAATATTACTTATTTGAACGAAAGCCAGGAATGAGTGAATCACTCAGCCCTATGCTGTTCCTGTTTCTGTTGCCTGTTTGATTCTATGATCACCAAGCCTCATGCAACCGCAAAATGTTGGATAAAGCAATTTCACAAATCTGGCAGTTTTTAAGCTTTGCTATGTTGTGTTAATTAGAACAGACTCTCTGGTATTACTTATACTTTATTTAGTATTGTTTACAGTCTTCCAAACTGGCAAATTAATTATATTGTAATCTAACAGCACCTGTTTGTCATGCAACACTATCCCTTGCACTTTTGACAATGACTTTACATGAGGCCTAATTCACATTATATGCCTAAAATACTTATATCCACTAGGCTAATAAATAATACAATTTTGCCTTTTGATTATTTAATTAACCTATATTATGTTATTTCAAGTTATCCCTTTGGAGCACATGCAAAAGTGATTTGGAGTTGTTGAACGGGAGTGACAAAATCTTTTGAATTGAATTTTGAATTTGAATGAACTGAATGATGAGGATGAAGAAGAAGAGATTGAGCTATTTAATATATGTGTTTTATTTATTACATTTACTTGTGGAATGTTACCGAATAGATAACAACAATATAAATAATAATCTGGTGGCATTGGTAGAGAGTCAGGCGGATAATGGAGTGAAAGTGCACTGTACTGTAAGTATGCAACAACGTAGCCTTTCCAATAAATTGGAATACAAAAGAAACCATTCACCCTTGATGGGCTATCAGCAGGACAATAGATTCTTGCCAAGTTTAGGGACTTTACAAGTATTTAATGGCATGTCACTTCACCTATCTCTTTGCATAGCCCACCACATGCACTGTTTTCTAACCACATCTGGATGGATTCCACAAGTAAATGTAATAAATTACTATGGGAATAAATATCACTGAATTACAGAAATATTGGAATAAAGTTGGCTAATGCAATTGAAGGCAACAAATTGTTGCTTACTGAAACACCCAAAGTCATCCAATAGTTATAATAGTATTTGAAGCAATAGCCTACCCGCATGTATTCAACTATTTCAGCACCGTTTCGCGCTGCTTTGAGACAAGCATGAAGACTGATCTTGATCAATAAATACGATTTTTATTTTCACTGAATCTCTGTTTGGGAGTTGGTTAGCCTACAATTAGGGTGTGGAAATGTTAGGATTATTTTGCTCTTCCCTCCCAGTCGCTTAGTAGCCTAGGCCTACTCCCAACCGGTCACATTATACAGCACCATATATTCCTAACGGAAACCCTGAGGCCTAAAATGCATTTTCGTTTTTCTTGGAATAGAGAAACCATAATATAAATCAATTTAATTAAGCTACATTTCTAACAGTATAAACAGCACAACAAATACAATAATAAATTATAATCAATCCCATACAGTCTGTTCTAACAAAAAATGTACAGCCAATATTAAAAACAGTCAAATGCATTCATGAATTCAATCGCTTTAGCCGACATGTTGCGGTTTATTCATTGTTTAATTATGCAAGGCTCCCTTTTTTATTTTGTTTCATAACTAAAATGCTTGACTGTATTTAAGGACATGGATGGCTTGTATGCTGTGTGATGACATGCACAAATTAATGAATGATTGATTGATATACTGTATATTGAAGTAGGCTTTTATGCCAATAAGTAAGTTACGCTAAAACAGCGACATTCAATAACTAACATTCTAACATTCTTAGGCCTACAGCTGCATGTCATTTCACTAACTTAGCTTCTCAAAGACGCCCTCTGGTGGTCGAACTAGCATTAATGGCAGCAATGGCTGACAGTAAAATACTATTACGTCATGCACTCCCAACATGCTATACCATTCCGCAGCACCCCGCAAGCTGTGCTGCGGTATGCAATGGAGGCTGCTGAGGGGAGGATGGCTTATAATAACGGCTGAAATGGAGTCAATGGAGAGGTATCAACCATATGAAAACCATATGTTTGATACCATTCCATTAACTCCATTCCAGACATTATTATGAGTCGTCCTCCTTGATAAATGCCACATTATCACCATTCTAAGTAAAGTGATAGCATAATAAGTAAGGGGCTTTCCTACCTGAGAGGTCCCTGTTGACTCCCAGGGCCATGCCATCTCGGAGCCAGAGCACCATGCCGTGGTATCCAGGGATGGAGCAGGGCAGGGTCACTGGCTGACCCGCCACCACCACCAGGTCTGTGGGCTGCTGGGTAAACACCGCACTGGCCCCTGAAACAGAGAAAAAGGGTATAATGTCAACATAGTTTCCATATCATTTCATTTTGTACAGACACATTTAGTGATATATGCCATTAAACCACAAGAGTCTACGTCCTGTCTACTAAGCTAAATTGAATTGTTTTAAGAACATCCTACGAAGGATAATTTTTGAATTTTAAGCCCTTGAAGTATCTAAAAAATATATAAAACAAATACTTGAGGAAACGTTTGGCCTTACTACTATTAGCTCATTGAATAACCGACTCACTACATGGAACAACAGATAGTCCCCCCCCCCAAAAAGTGTTTATCTTATATCTGAGAGATATAAGAAAAATCAGTATATGGACACCCCTTCAAATGAGTGGATTTGGCTATTTCAGCCACACCCGTTGCTGGCAGGTGTATTAAATCGAGCATACAGCCATGCAGTCTCCAAAGAAAACATTGGCAGTAGAACGCCCTTACTGAAGAGCTCAATGACTTTCAACGTGGCACTGTCATAGGATGCCACCTTTCCAACAAGACCACATTTCTGCCCTGCTAGAGCTGCCCCGGTCAACTGTAAGTGCTGTTATTGTGAAGTGGAAATGTCTAGGAGCAACAACGGCTCAACCACGAAGTGGTAGGCCACACAAGCTCTCAGAACGGGACTGCTGAGTGCTGAAGCACGTAGAGCGTAAAAATCATCTGTCCTCGTATGCAACACTCACTACTGAGTTCCAAACTGCTTCTGGAAGCAACGTCAGCACAATAACTGTTCATTGGTAGTGTCAGGAAATGTTTTTCCATAGCTGAGCAGCAACACACAAGCCTAAGATGACCATGCTCAATGCCAAGTGTTGGCTGGAGTGGTGTAAAATTTACCGCCTTTGGACTCTGGATCAGTGGAAACGCGTTCTCTGGAGTGATAAATCACGCTTCATCATCTGGCAGTCCGACGGACGAATCTGGATTTGGCAGATACCAGGAGAATGCTACCTGCTCCAATGCAAAGAGCCAACTGTAACGTTTGGTGCAGGAGGAATAATGGTCTGGGGCTGATGTTCATGGTGCGCGCTAGGACCGTTAGTTCCAGTGAAGGGAAATCTTAATGCTACAGCATACAATGACATTCTAAACAATACTGTGCTTCCAACATTGTGGCAACAGTTTGGGGAATGCCCTTTCCTGATTCAGCGAGGTCAATACAGAAATGGTTTGTCGGGATCGGTGTGGAAGAACTTGATTGGCCTGCACAGAGCCCTGACCTCAACACCATTGAACACCTTTGGGATGAATTGGTTCGCCGACTGCGAGCCAGCCCTAATCGCCCAACATCAGTGCCCGACCTCGCTAATGCTCTTGTGGCTGAATGGAAGTAAGTCCCTGCAGCAATGTTCCAACTTTTAGTGGAAAGCCTTCCCAGAAGAGTGGAGGCTGTTATAGCAGAAAAGGGGAGACCAACTCCATATTAATGCCCATGATTTTGGAATGAAATGTTCGAAGAGAAGGTGTCCACATACTTTTGGTCATGTTTTGTACTTCCATAAATTGTTTCGACTGGTACCGGGGGACATTCAGATGAGTCTTGTGAGGCCGATAGGCGTCCTTTACATAAAGGGGTCATATTAGTGTGTAGCCCAAACTGTTTGTATGCTACAGACAGAAGTTGGCTGATCGGTCCTCCCGAGTGGCGCAGTGGTCTAAGGCACTGCATCGCAGTTGTAGCTGTGCCACTAGAGATCCTGGTTTGAGTCCAGCTGGCCGCTACCGGGAGACCCATGGGGCAGCGCACAATTGGCCCATCGTCGTCCGGGTTAGGGGAGGGTTTAGCCTGCTCTAGCGACTCCTGTGGCGGGCTGGGCGCATGCATGCTGACACAGTCGCCAGGTGTACAGTATTTCCTCCGACACATTGGTGTGGCTGGCTTCCGGGTTTAGCGGGCATTGTGTCAAGAAGTAGTGCGGCTTGGTTGGGTCGTGTTTTGGAGGACGCATGGCTCTCGAACTTTGTCTCTCCCGAGTCCGTACGGGAGTTGCTGCGATGAGACAAGACTGTAACTACCAATTGGATACCACCAAATTGGGAAGAAAAAGTTAAAAAAAAAGTTTTTTTTAATAAATTAGTTGGCAGATTGGCTGTACAGACTTCAGATGAGTCCCAAGATGCTTGTGGGGGTCAAAACGGAGAACATTGTCATGTTCATGACAGTCTCATCTTTCCCTAGAGGGGTCATAATCGTTTGTAGGCAACAAAAATTTTGTGAGAAGACCAATTGTCGGAATGTCTCATGGTCTGACAAACACCGTTCTAGCTCTGTCACCGTTCACCTTAGATGTGGAAGTATTACGTAGGTGGATGCGATGGATTGAGACGCATTCAATGCAAAAAACTGTTCTCTGTCTTAAACTGACAGATTTTATGGGGATTGTTTTATTATGCTAATTTGATTTCAGCATGTCACATACATCAACCTCAGGGGGTTAAAGCTGACGCTCTTATCCATTTTTGTATGGGTGGCCCCAGCAAGTATCAAACCCACAACCTTGGCATTGCAGGCGCAATGCTCTGCCAACTGAGCCACGGTTGCCTGGTGAGCAACTGCGCTGCTTCCAAGGGGGTAGATGTTAGATTGATGAAGCGCTTGTTAGATATTTTTTTCCTGAGTGCAACAATGAATCCTAATACTAATGTTGCCACAGAAGCCCAGTGAAAATAAGCATACAGAAGCTATGGATGGAAGCAAGTCCGCGGACCATGCACCACTACAGAAAAGCAAAAGATAAAGCTCTAATGATGTAGCAATGAACTATTGACTTAACTGAGCTATGTTCAACAGAGAACTGGACAGAATACAAACAAACGGTAATTACCAATCATTTCTGTTAAATGGGGCAAGGAGAGGGAGAGGGAATGTAGCTGTTAGTGAAGGTATAAACAAACAAGAAATTGAACGGGCTGAACAGAGATGAAGGACAGGATGAAGAAAAACTAATCCAACAGTTGAAAGTCCTGCTGAGACGGAGGCTGTCCAAATATGGACAATTGCACAGGTGACTATGCAGTGTGTTAGTTAGATAGCGTCCATGGATGGTTGAATTAATGGGGATTGGCTCGCATAGCGAAAAAATGCACAGGATATGGTGCTGGCATTCGGCCACATCATCCCACATTCATAAATACATTTTCACATGGAAATATTCACACTTAACTTTCATTGCCTGCCATTTATGTTGACGTAAGGCTTACGGTAATGATGACACCAGATATTAGGAGAGCATTTCTATTAACATCACAATTACCTTTTTAATTGCAAATGAATTACAGGAACCATCAAATCAAAAATGATCCCATGTAGCTATTCAACTTGATCTGTCTTTACTCTCATTCATTCCCATCTCAACCCTCATTGCAACAAATGACTGCAATGTCTTTCTATTGCTGGCAGCAGAGATGATTAGACATATCCGGCTATAGATTCTCTTGCAGCACACAGTGGTTATCTACTGTAATGTACACAGTATAGGTCAAGCACCGTGTCTGTCTGAGAGAAACAGTCACACACCCATGTGTGTGGTGTGTGTGTGTGTGTGTGTGTGTGTGTGTGTGTGTGTGTGTGTGTGTGTGTGTGTGTGTGTGTGTACAGTGAGGGAAAAAAGTATTTGATCCCCTGCTGATTTTGTGCGTTTGCCCACTGACAAAGAAATGACCAGTCTATCATTTTAATAGTAGGTTTATTTGAACAGTGAGAGACAGAATAACAACAAAAAAATCCAGAAAAATGCATGTCAAAAATGTTATAAAATGATTTGCATTTTAATGAGGGAAATAAGTATTTGTCCCCCCCTCTCAATCAGAAAGATTTCTGGCTCCCAGGTGTCTTTTATACAGGTAACGAGCTGAGATTAGGATCACACTCTTAAAGGGAGTGCTCCTAACCGCAGCTTGTTACCTGTATAAAAGACACCTGTCCACAGAAGCAATCAATCAATCAGATTCCAAACTCTCCACCATGGCCAAGACCAAAGAGCTCTCCAAGGATGTCAGGGACAAGATTGTAGACCTACACAAGGCTGGAATGGGCTACAAGACCATCGCCAAGCAGCTTGGTGAGAAGGTGACAACAGTTGGTGCGATTATTCGCAAATGGAAGAAACACAAAAGAACTGTCAATCTCCCTCGGCCTGGGGCTCCATGCAAGATCTCACCTCGTGGAGTTGCAATGATCATGAGAACAGTGAGGAATCAGCCCAGAACTACACGGGAGGATCTTGTCAATGATCTCAAGGCAGCTGGGACCATAGTCACCAAGAAAACAATTGGTAACACTACGCCGTGAAGGACTGAAATCCTGCAGTGCCCGCAAGGTCCCCCTGCTCAAGAAAGCACATATACATGCCCGTCTGAAGTTTGAATCATTCAGATGTTCATTGGCAGAGGACAACTGGGTGAAAGTGTTGTGGTCAGATGAGACCAAAATGGAGCTCTTTGGCATCAACTCAGCTCGCCGTGTTTGGAGGAGGAGGAATGCTGCGTATGACCCCAAGAACACCATCCCCACCATCAAACATGGAGGTGGAAACATTATGCTTTGGGGGTGTTTTTCTGCTAAGGGGACAGGACAACTTCACCGCATCAAAGGGGCGATGGACGGGGCCATGTACCGTCAAATCTTGGGTGAGAACCTCCTTCCCTCAGCCAGGGCATTGAAAATGGGTCGTGGGTGGGTATTCCAGCATGACAATGACCCAAAACACACGGCCAAGGCAACAAAGGAGTGGTTCAAGAAGAAGCACATTAAGGTCCTGGAGTGGCCTAGCCAGTCTCCAGACCTTAATCCCATAGAAAATCTGTGGAGGGAGCTGAAGGTTCAAGTTGCCAAACGTCAGCCTCAAAACCTTAATGACTTGGAGAAGATCTGCAAAGAGGAGTGGGACAAAATCCCTCTTGAGATGTGTGCAGACCTGGTTGCCAATTACAAGAAACGTCTGACCTATGTGATTGCCAACAAGGGTTTTGCCACCAAGTACTAAGTCATGTTTTGCAGAGGGGTCAAATACTTATTTCCCGCATTAAAATGCAAATCAATTTATAACATTTTTGACATGCATTTTATTTTATTTTTTTTTGTTATTCTGTCTCTCACTGTTCAAATAAACCTACCATTAAAATTATAGACTGATCATTTCTTTGTCAGTGGGCAAACGTACAAAATCAGCAGGGGATCAAATCCTTTTTTTCCTTACTGTACAATTAGTGGAATCAACACTGAAGTATGGACTGGTGCATTGCTGACAGCAGCTAACCTCATTTAGAGAACGCATCTTGAAAGGGTGTGAATATTGTGAGACAGGGTTCTCCGGAGGAGGGTTCGGTACAAGGTACGTGCAGGACAAAGCCGGCTTTTATATAGTTTTGTAGGAGGAAAACTTGAATGTCTTACTATAGCAAATAACACATGTTCAAGATCTTGCTGAATTGGCTTTCTACTATATCAACATCTCCAGTACACTGTATCCAAACATTTTATACAGGAAAATCCTTTAGCTCTTTACTTCCTATAATGCAAAAAAAAGGGGGAAAGCAGACGACATGAACCAAATATTTACTTCTGCTCTCTCTGGAGACATACTTGGTCGATTTCTGTCTTTTAATTCAATAAGCTGCGGCTTTATGAGATGTGCCTTTCATACACATCATCCAGCCATTGATTAGATGAATCTCCAAAGAGAACAGACACAGCAAACAGAAGAACTGCTGTGCTATATTAGCGTGGTAGAGAGGATTATATGTCCCAAATGGCACTCTATTTTCTATATACTGCACTACTTTTGACCAGGCCCATAGGGCTCTGAAGGGGAATAGGGTGCCATTTGAGAGGCAGACATAGTCTTGTCTTGTCTACAGGCTTCCTTATTATACCTCCATTTTGACAGTTACAGCTCATAAGGTGTCTACTTTGTATCTATTGTTTCTATGGCAACCTGTATTTCTATCTTATATCTGATGTTATTAAGTGCTCTTGCTGAACAGCTGTTGTAATATGTGCTTATTACTTTACGTAAAAAGTGACCAGTATTTTTGTATTTTATATACGATTATTTATCTACCAGTCATCACATGGTCCAGATCCAGACAGTTGCAAGATGGATGGCATGTTGAATATCGATCAGGCTGATGAGTCATGATGCCTTTCTCCTCAGACAATCCAACATTTTCTCAGTCCATTAGTGGAATCAACATTGTGTTACATGAGGCATTGCTGGTGCTCTTAAGGGGCACATTTGTTTCGTTCATGCAGGCAAGGTAGCAGCCTTTCACAGATTTAGACAGGACTTGATATCTTGGCGAAATCACTGCCAACATCATCTTCAGGTAAGCAAAGGGCGACAGTGTCAGGTAGTAAAAAATACTGTGACGTTCCGTGGGTGAAAGCACTGTTGACTTGAGAAGGGGACCTATTTGTTTGACTCTTGGGTTTTTACGTCATTCCGTTCATAAAATGTGCCTCCTCTGCAGGTACGTGTATGCTCATCTTGATTTTTATTAACTACAAAAATGAACATACAAAATAACAAAACGAAACGAACGAACAACTACAAACAGTCTGGTAAAGCATACGGCTTACACACAGAACAATCACCCACCAATAACACATACAAACACACCCTAATATATGGGACTCTCAATCAAAGGCAGATAGACAACACCTGCCTTCAACTGAGAGTCCCAACCCCAATCAACCAAACATAGAAACACACACACTAGACTAACCATAGAATTAACTAAACATAAACCAAAACCCGGAAATACTAAATCAAACACCCTTTACACAAACACACCACCCCGAATCACATAAAACAAATACCCCCTGCCACGCCCTGACCAAACTACAAAACAATTAACCTTATATACTGGCCAGGACGTGACAGTACCCCCCCCCTTAAAGGTGCTACCCCAGAAGCACCTTAACAAAAATTAACCCCAAGCAACACCAACAAAAAGTCCCCTTTTCTAAAGGGAGGGAAGGGAGGGTGGCTGCCGTCAACGACGGCACTGTGCGACACCCCCCCTCCCCAACCCACCTATTTCTAGAGGTGGCTCTGGTTCCGGCCGTTCCAGGCTGTCGGGCCACTCTGGCATCGCCGAGGGGCAGTCGGACCAGTCTGGCATCGCCGGGGGACAGTCTGGGCAGTCTGGCAGTTCGGGACAGTCTGGGCAGTCTGGCAGTTCGGGACAGTCTGGGCAGTCTGGCAATTCGGGACAGTCTGGCCACTCGGGCCACTCCGGCAGTTCAGGGCAGTCTGGCCACTCTGGCAGTTCAGGGCAGTCTGGCCACTCCGGCAGTTCAGGGCAGTCTGGCCACTCCGGCAGTTCAGGGCAGTCTGGCCACTCCGGCAGTTCAGGGCAGTCTGGCCACTCCGGCAGTTCAGGGCAGTCTGGCCACTCCGGCAGTTCAGGGCAGTCTGGCCACTCCGGCAGTTCAGGGCAGTCTGGCCACTCCGGCAGTTCAGCGCAGTCTGGCCACTCCGGCAGTTCAGCGCAGTCTGGCCACTCCGGCAGTTCAGCGCAGTCTGGCCACTCCGGCAGTTCAGCGCAGTCTGGCCACTCCGGCAGTTCAGCGCAGTCTGACCTCTCTGGCGACTGTTGACTGGCGGGCAGCTCTGGCGACTGTTGACTGGCGGGCAGCTCTGATGATGACTGTTGACTGGCGGGCAGCTCTGATGATGACTGTTGACTGGCGGGCAGCTCTGATGATGACTGTTGACTGGCGGGCAGCTCTGATGATGACTGATGACCAAACTACAAAACAATTAACCTTATATACTGGCCAGGATGTGACACATCAACAATATTCATGCTGACTTTCCACAGCAAATGTATTTCCCAGTACTCTCACCAATGTCAAAAGGCTGCCATCTCAAAATGCTGAAAAATTACTTGGTCTGACACAGTTTAACAAACAAAATCGACAGTTTGAGACCTCAAAGATAACCTCAGAAAGAGCACTGCCCCAAGAGAGACTTAAGGGCAAAGTCTGTTCACATTTACATTGCATTTAAAACCAAATGGAATCTCAGGATCTGTGGGGGTGCAATGTAATGCTTCAATCTAGCCCTGGACTCCTAGTTGTGCCTCACAACAGGGATTCTGCAGAGCATGGATAGCTCTAATGGGAGTCTGAATATAACAAATGAATCTCATCATCACATCACCGGCTTCTCAGTGTGCGAGGACACACTCTGAGTCAAATCAAAACAAATACATATATTTTGTCAACGATACTTCTCATAAATGTTCTGTTTACCTTAAACTTTTCCATTTCCCTTCACATTCAGGATGCCAAATTACATGAGCTCCTCCAGCACAAAGGCAAAAATTGTGCCTGTGCCAAACATTCTGCATTAGTTGGAGACTGAAGTTCTCAGAAGTACAGAATGCTTTAGTTGTTAGAAGACTTACAATTGGGAGATGTGCCAAAATACAAGAGTGAGTAATCACTTTGTTTGTACCATGACTTACTCAAGACAATATGGAAGTCTACACACACACAGAAATGACTCAAGAGTAACTTAAGCTGAATTCACAAAACAGTAATCTCTGTTGGAAACCTCAACACATTGCTGCCATGTCTAGTTGATGATAGTTCAATTTGTCTGCAAATCTCATCTTGAGTCAAGGCTACTGAAGAGAAAAAGTTTTGACAGGGTCACAGAGCTTTGTTGTACAACAGGGTTGGCATCAGGTAACAGGGTTGACATAAGGTAACAGGGTTGAGAATAATGTACATACAGTACATGATAGGAAAATCTTTCTTTCGTTCAAATACCCAACCTCACAAAATTGATGACATCAGCTCTCAAGATGATAGAAGATTTAAACCAGCATCTAACACAACCACATCGTTCCTAGAGGTGTTTGCCAATGTAATATGCACGGTATTACAGGGATCGATTTCTCCCGTTTGCCTGTGGATTTATTGAAATGCAATTAGGCTTATGAGTGGTGCCTCATTCCCTTACCTGTTGAGAACACTGAGAAGAGGGACATTTTGGCAGCTTTACTTAATAGTCACAAAAGATTGTGAAAGGTTTTGCCACGGCAAGATGGAAATGTGTGCCATAAACATCATCAGCGATTTAGTGCCAGAGTGCTGAGAACCATTCATTCTCATTACCGTCACAGCCCTGCAGTCCCTTCACACTGCTCTAGGGAGAGGTGGCCACTGGTGTCCATAAACTAAAACAGGAGAGAGTGAAATATGGGGTTGTGTGCCCTGTCAACTTTGTGGGGACTACAGTGCTTTGAGTGTATGCTAGGCTACAGCACTAAAATGTCACAGTCGAAGATTGGAAAGTAATATTACATCAGTTTGGTACCTGTCAGTGCAATGTAAATTGTTAACAGCCGTGACAAAAATGATTCCATTTCATTGTCTTCCGGGGTCCCCTTTGTATTGTTATTGTCAGAAGGAGAAAATGAAAGTCTATCAGAGGAAGAAAAAACAAGAAAAAAAAACAACAACTTTGAATTAATCTACCGTGTATAATGGAATTATTACAGAGGATTGTAACGGTCCACCTACAGTCCACAGTACTGTGAAATGTTTTCTGAGGATTTGACCAAATGTGTTTCCAAATGCTAAACAAAATTGTCAAGATTGAAGAACCAGCCAGTCTTTCCTTCTAATCTTCTGTAAATATTTTATAAAAGATGGAGATGTGCCACAGTGTGACAAACACAAAAACATTATGTGTTCCCTCCCGTGGCTCCTCTGTGAAAAATGTAATTGTGACTTGTCAGGTTGGAGACAGACCTTGGAAGATAAGAGGTTTGGTTTTGGAGAAGAAGAAAAAAGGTAAAATTGGGCTTCCATTCAATTCTCCACGTTACCCAGCTCCCGCTTCAGAAAATAAAGTGTCTTCTCCAGCTTCAACTAGGGTCGAGGGTAAGAGAGGAGAAAATGGAGCTAGAAGAACTTTGATTCTAGGATTGATCCTCCACCCACTGCATGAACAAAAGGTGCTCAAACGTGGCCCTAGGCCATTATCGCTGAAACGGAAAACACAAATCCAAACACCGCCAATCAAATAAGAGTTTCACTTCCTCTAAACCCAAGATAAAAGCGCACGAAAATCATGCTTTTCTTCCTTCTCTTGCAACAACATGAGGCGTGTGGGCGTTTTCCACATGACTGTTTACTTTAAACAAAACTGCAGTTGCTTCACGTACACTGTATAGGCCTACAGTAACTGCAGGGGGGGCTTCAATTCTAAAGAAGTCAAAAAGGTTTATTATCCCTTGTAGAATGGAAAATGGAGAAAAGAGAGTAGAGAAGTGCTTAAGGCCCATTTCCATTAGCCTTTAACAACACTGAGCTTTTAACAACTGAAAAGCCGGAAGTAATTGATAGATCGTATGCAGGGAGGTGTGTAGTGGGGGGATTGATTGTGAAAAGAGATGTGGGTAGAGAAGCTAATCTTGCCCCTGAGATGCAGCAAAAGGCCAAGTCATTGTATCAGCATAGAAACCTGTGTGTCCGACTCTCTGTTATGATTTCTTATTATCTCTGCTGAACAACACTCCACAGCAATTACAAGGCACCTCTGCTTCAAGGAGATTAGTTACTTTGTGTAAGAACAAAGCCATGGACAACAACCTTGAGCACTCCCTAAGCGCAATAAAAAGGGGGGGATTGCACGACGTGTTTCACAGTTACGGTTTACTGTAAACCAATCTGACATATGAATTTGTCTTTTTTAAAACCTTTTTTATAAAATAGAAATGCAATAAACAATGTTGTTTGTGTTTGGCCACAGCTTTTGATGTGAAGAACAATAAGGCTGGAAAGAAATCCCAGGGTTGAGTTGGACTGTAATGATACATTGATTCTTGTCAATATAAACAATTTCATTATAATCAATCACTTATTCAGAGGAAAAATATAATAAAGGTGAAAAAAACTGTCTCTAAAAATTATTTAGGATTAGGTCATTACTGCGATGCAAGACGCTGAAATAAGTAACTCTTTCTTTGTACAGAATGATGGTAAAACTCAACCAATACCCATTATCTAGCCATGGTGATATGACACCATAGAATATATTGATTGGTTTGATGAAATCATGAGCAAAATGAACCCAGTCAGCGCTATCCGTTACACTGATGGGTAATGACACTTTGGTGATGACCAAAAAGGGATGTTATCAAATTTAGTGCTCTGGAGTAGCCAGCTCTGGGAGAGAGAGAAAATTGTTCTTCTCATGTAGAGATAGAGGCCATGTAGAGATAGAAGCCATGTAGAGATACTATACAGCAACAGTCAGATATCAATGGGATAGAACTGCCACCAAACATGGATGTTGTGGTTTTTTTTTGCGCTGGTGGCGTTCATATGTGTAAGTTGATTTCACAAAGTCCGATCTTAATACGGCAATGACTTGCACCTGTACTGTACCGAAAGCACTGCACCCTCAAAAGTAATGTTGTGACATTGGAAAGTGAAATATGCATCTGTGTGTAAAACGGTGTCGAGTTTGAACACATAACAGTCTATGAAGGACAGCTATTTGTCATGAGGGACAATATATTAAAATACAAAACATGAGCTGGCGCACACCCAGAAACATTTGTTTGTGTGGAGGTGCTGACTAACGGCAAGGGACAATATATTACCAGAACAAGACAAGGATGTGTTCCGGATATTACATTTTGTGGTCTATCGACAGTTGTACACCTTATCTGTGTGGGCTAAAGACTGATGCCGGGCGGCAACTAGACAGCATTGTGGTCATACTTCATGTAACTGGAAGCTTTCCACCTACTGGAATGATATCTTTTGCACAGACCAGTCACTTGAAAAAAGTGTGCAGACACGTGATTACGTGTTATATTGAACGTTAGAAAAGTAGATAACAGAACATGTGCAAATAGATTCCAGGTGTGTTGAAAGACATGTTTAACTGTGCTTCTTATTTTGTTTGGTAATGCACAGAATGTCAGGATTTTGTGTTGCCTTTGAGAGTGCAAGTGCTCTTCACTAGGCAGTTACAATATCTTTTCTGACCATGAAGCCCACCAAGTTAGCTTGATATTGCTTAACAATTACCTCTTTACACTCGTAGCCATATACAGGTTGAAAATGGCCGATTTGGGCACTGATAAGCTCCTAAATTGTAACACAGTGGTTGTAAAGTAACATGTTATAAATGACGTCAGACCTGTCTCTGCGCTAAACTCCACTGTACTTTTGACTGACAGCCGTTCCGAACTTGAGCACTGCACGCGACAAGAAGTTGCCCCCATACCTCCCGCTAATTGGGCAAATTTTGCTATTTTGTTTTGGTCTGAGTGAGGGAAATGCTGTAAATTAAGAGGACTCTATGCATTTTGAAAGATGACACATTGAGGATTATAATAAATACTGCTTTGATGTCATACAAGCAAGCCAAACACCCCTGAGTCCAAACGTGCACTTCATATTTACATATCTTAAAACTCATGTCATAGGCCTATATAGTGTCACTGTTTATGATCACTATGTTTGATGTACAGTTAAAAGATGAAATAGCGTCATACCCTAGGCTGTTCTGAACAGAATAAGCCTATGTCTTTTGTGAAGAAAATTCACTGCGGAACATGAACCTGAATGCACACAAAATTACGATCGGTTTTCTGAATTGCCCTGTGAAAGCCTAACACTGTAAGAGCATATTTTATAACTTAGCTAGTCATGCTGGCAATAGAACACACTTACATATTATGCCCACCTGAATCAGAATACGAATTTAAAAAAGTCATTTTTTTTATTGTGTAAACAACAACCGTGATTGTGTGATGGCGGGGATGCAGTGTTATGTTCCAAACAAAATTCCTACAAGTGTGCTTGCTCTAGTTCCACAATGGCACAGCTAGGAGAGCTCAAAAAAGCACCTTATAGTTGAAGACTCTTCTTTGAAATTATGCTGAACAAAAATATAAACGCAATTTCAAAATGTTGACTGAGTTACAATTCATATAAGGAAGTCAGTCAATTTAAATTAATTCATTAGGTCCTAATCTATGGATTTCACATGACTGGGCAGGTGAAGAAGCCAGATGTGGCAGTCCTGGGATGGCGTGGTTACACGTGGTCTGCAGTTGTGAAGCCGGTTGGACGTACTGCCTATTTCTCTAAAACGACATTCGAGGCAGCTTATAGAAGACAAATTAACATTAACTTATCTGGCAACAGCTCTGGTAATTTCACGCACCCTCTAAACTTGAGACATCTGTGGCATTGTGTTGTGTGACAAAACTGCACATTTTAAAGTGGACTTTTATTGTCCCCAGCACAAGGTGCACCTGTGCATCATGCTATTTAATCAGCTTCTTGATAAGCCACACCTGTCAGGTGGATGGATTATCTTGGCAAAGGATAAATGCTCACTAACTGGGATGTAAAGAAATTAATGTACACATTTTGAGAGAAATAAGCTTTTTGTGCATAAGGAAAATGTCAGAGATTTTTTATTTTAGCTCATGAAACATGGAACCCACACTTGGGACCAACACATGTTGCGTTTATATTTTTGTTCAGTGTACTTAGGAACTGTGCACACTTTGGAGAGGTGTGTGGCCACTTGGACACACCAGTTAGTCCTCTCACTCAAAACCTTGTGTAAGGGCCATCGTCAGAATTAGACCAAGGTGCAGCAGAGGATGTGTTCATCATTAGAATTTTAATTACAATGAAGAGAACACTACAAAAATAACAAATACACGACAGCAGAACAGTCCTGTTGGAATTACTCTAAACAGAAACAATTACCCACAAAACCCAAAGGAAAAACATGCTCCTTATGTGTGACTCCCAATCAGCAACAACGAGCTTCAGCTGTGCCTGATTGGGAGCCACACACGGCCCAAAACAAAGAAATACAAAAACATAGAAAAAGGAACATAGAACGCCCACCCAATGTAACACCCTGGCCTAACCAAAATAAAGAACAAAAACCCCTCTCTATGGCCAGGGCGTTACACCTTGTCATTATATTGTATTTTGTTGCATCTACCCCACATTATCCAGGAATATTCTGATCATGTTACTGAATGTTTCCAGAATATTTTCAGATTTCTTTAAACAAATGCTGCGAAAAGTACAGTAAATGTAAAATGCACATGAAATCAACAGTGAAATGTTTGGATTCAGTCTTGTGTCAGGTGAACTGTTGTGAACTATGACCTCTCATTTTTAGTGACTAAAATAAACACTTTCATTATACTGTATTTCTCCATGTCAGGCCTTTAGCCTTAAAAACCTGTTAGGGCTAGGGGGCAGTATTGACACGGCTGGATAAAAAACATACCCGATTTAATCTGGTTACCACTCCTACCCAGTAACTAGAATATGCATATACTTATTACATATGGATAGAAAACACCCTAAATTTTCTAAAACTGTTTGAATGGTGTCTGTGAGTATAACAGAACTCAAATGGCAGGTCAAAACCTGAGAGATTCCTTTACAGGAAGTGGCCTGTCTGACCATTTCTTGAACTTCTTTTCCATCTCTATCATTTACTAAGGATCTCTGCTCTAACGTGACACTTCCCACGTCGTCCATAGGCGCTCAGAGCCCGGGAAAAAACAGAATGTCGTCATTCCAGCCCCAGGCTGAAACACATTATCGCCTTTCTCAAGTGGCCGATCAAGGGACACTGGGCTTAGGCGCATGACCCGACCGCCCCCGCCTTTGGAATTTTTTCCTCTGTTTGCCGAAAAGGAGATTCCCTGTCGGAATATTATCGCTTTTCTACGAGAAAAATGTCGTAAAAATTGATTTTAAACAGCGGTTGACATGCTTCGAAGTACGGTAATGGAATATTTAGAATTTTATTGTCACGAATTGCGCCATGCGCGCGACACTTCTTTACTATTTCGGATAGTGTCTGGAACGCACGAACAAAACGCCGCTATTCGGATATAACGATGGATTATTTTGGACCAAACCAACATTTGTTATTGAAGTAGCAGTCCTGGGTGTGCATTCTGACGAAGACAACAAAAGGTAATCAAACTTTAATAATAGTAAATATGATTATGGTGAGTGCTAAACTTGCCGGGTGTCTAAATAGCGAGCCCGTGATGCCTGGGCTATGTACTTAGAATATTGCAAAATGTGCTTTCACCAAAAAGCTATTTTAAAATCGGACATATCGAGTGCATAGAGGAGGTCTGTATCTATAATTCTTAAAATAATTGTTATGCTTTTTGTGAACGTTTATCGTGAGTAATTTAGTAAAATGTTAGTGAATTCCCCGGAAGTTTGCGGGGGGTATACTAGTTCTGAACGTCACATGCTAATGTAAAAAGCTGGTTTTTGATATAAATATGAACTTGATTGAACAAAACATGCATGTATTGTATAACATAATGTCCTAGGGTTGTCATCTGATGAAGATCATCAAAGGTGAGTGCTGCATTTAGCTGTCTTCTGGGTTTTGGTGACATTATATGCTGGCTTGAAAAATGGGTGTCTGATTATTTCTGGCTTGGTACTCTGCTGACATAATCTAATGTTTTGCTTTCGTTGTAAAGCCTTTTTGAAATCGGACAGTGTGGTTTGATTAACGAGAGTCTTGTCTTTAAATAGCTGTAAAATAGTCATATGTTTGAGAAATTGAAGTAATAGGATTTTTAACGTTTTGAAAATCGCGCCACAGGCTGCCAGTGGCTGTTACGTAGGTGGGACGCAAGCGTCCCACCTAGCCCATAGAGGTTAAAGTCACAGAACTGTGACTTAAAGATTGTAGTGACAAACACAGAACTGTGACTTAAAGATTGTAGTGACAAACACATACAGGCTGAGGTAATCACATACTGTACATCAACATCCCCCCCCCCAAACTCGGTCTCACATTTCAACAGTTTACATTTTAGTCGTTTAGCAGACACTCTTATCCAGAACAACTTACATTCAGCGCATTTAACTAACGCAGGTAAGACAACCACATAGCACAGTCATTGCAAGTAAAACTACTTTTTCAACTCAAAATACTTTCTATGTTACTTCAGCTCATTTATCACGTTTGTAGTATTCTGTCTGACATTTTGCAGGCCTTTGACGGGCAGGATGCACCCAGTGAGAATGCTGCTGCAGGGGGCTTGACTACCTCTTTTGTCTGACCTCAGCACACTCTCCCAGAGCAACAACTGCTGCTGCTGTGCTGTTTCCCAAATGGCACCCTATTCCCGTGATAGTGCAGTCCTGACCAGTTCCCATAGGGAAAACCATAGGGCTCAGGTCAAAAGTAGAGCACTATATAGGGAAAGGGGTGCCATGTGGGGTGCAGGTGCTGTGTTCTAGAGGGAGACTGAGAGATGCAGGTAAAAGAAAACTCTGTCCTTTTTTTACACGGACTCTCCCCCCACCTTCCTCCTGCATTTCCTTCATTCCCTCTCTTTGTTCTCTTTCATTCCCTCAGCCCTCCTTCATTTCCTCACACTGCTCCTCTATTCCTCTTCTTGCTTCCTTGAAGGGAATCTTGCCCAATGCACTGCCGATACAGACACGTACACTGAGTATACCAAACATTAGGAACAACTTCCTAATATTGAGTTGCACCCCACCCTTTTGCCCTCAAAACAGCCACAATTTGTCAGGGCATGGACTCTACAAAGTGTCGAAAGCGCACCACAGGGACATTAGCCCATGTTGACTCCAATGCTTCCCACAGTTGTGTCAAGATGGCTGGATGTCTTTTGGGTGGTGCACCATTCTTGATACACATGGGAAACTGTTGAGTGTGAAAAACCCAGCAGCGTTGCAGTTCTTGACACACTCAAACTGATGCGCCTGGCAACCTACTACCATACTCTGTTCAAAGGCACTTAAATATTTTGTCTTTCCCATTCACCCTCTGAATGGCACACACACAATCCATGTCTCACTTTTCACAAAGCTGAAAAATTATTCTTTAACCTGTCTTCCCCCTTCATCTACACTGATTGAAGTGGATTTAACAAGTGCCATCAATAAGGGATCAAAGCTTTCACCTGGGTTCACTACGGTCAGTCTATGTCATGGAAAGAGTGTTCCTAATGTTTTGTAAAATCTGTGTATATGTGCATACATACACTGATATAAAGGACAACCATGCACTTATATTTGCATTATATAAACACTGGCATACTCAGTTTGCAACACTATCATAACCACAGAATAATTCCCACTTTCATTTAGTTGCAAATTACACACACACACACACACACACACACACACACACACATTGGGACTGATTAAGAAATAATAGGCTCTGGGGCTTTCAATCTGGTCTTGAATTCAAACAAACAATAGCCTAGGCCAATGAAGCAACACATAGATTGTACAAGACAAGGAGGAAATATATATACTGTATACATAATACATACAGTGCATTTGAAAAGTATTCAGACCCTTTGACTTTTTCCACAATTTGTTACGTTACACTACAACCATATTCTAAAATTGATTAAATCGTTTTTTTGACCTCATAAATCTACACACAACACATATTGATAAAGCAAAAACAGGTTTTGAGAAATGCTTGCAATTTTTTTTTTTTACTGAAATATCACATTTACATAAGTATTCAGACCCTTTACTCAGTACTTTGTTGAAGCACCTTTGGCAGCGATTACAGACTCGAGGCTTTCTTGCGTATGACGCTACGAGCATGGCAAACCTGTATTTGGGGAGTTTCTCCCATTCTTCTCTGCAGATCCTCTCAAGCTCTGTCAGGTTGGATGGGGAGCATCGCTATGAAGCTATTGTCAGGTCTCTCCAGAGATGTTAGATCGGGTTCAAGTCCGGGCTCTGGATGGGCCACTCCTGTGTTGTCTTGGCTGTGTGCTTAGGGTCTTTGTCCTGTTGGAAAGGTGAACCTTTGCCCCAGTCTGAGGGCCTGAGCGCTCTGGAGCAGGTTTTCATCAAGGATCACTCTGTACTTTGCTCCGTTCATCTTTCCCTCAATCCTGACTAGCTTCCCAGTCCCTGCCGCTGAAAAACATTCCCACAGCATGGTTCTGCCGTCACCATTTTATTTTAATTGATTTTACCTTTATTTAACTAGGCAAGTCAGTTTAGAACAAATTCTTATTTTCAATGACGGCCTAGAAACAGTGGGTTAACTGCCTTGTTCAGGGGGAGAACGACAGATTTTTATCTTGTCAGCTCGGGGATTTGATTACTAGTCCAACGCTCTAACCACTAGGCTACCTGACGCCCCAGGTACCATGCTTCACCGTAGGGATGGTGATAGGTTTCCTCCAGACGTGACGCTTAGCATTCAGGCCAAAGAGTTCCATTTTGGTTTCATCAGACCAGAGAATCTTGTTTATCCTGGTCTGAGAGTCCTTTAGGTGACTTTTGGCAAACTCCAAGCGGGCTGTCATGTGCCTTTTACTTAGGAGTGGCTTCCGTCTGGCCACTCTACCATAAAGGCCTGATTGGTGGAGTGCTGCAGAGATGGTTGTCCTTCTGGAAGGTTCTCCCATCTCCACAGAGGATCTCCAGAGCTCTGTCTGACCAAGGCCCTTCTCCCCCGATTGCTCAGTTTGGCCAGGCGGCCAGCTCTAGGAATAGTGTTGGTGGTTCCAAACTTCTTCCATTTAAGAATGATGGAGGCCACTGTGTTCTTGGGGACCTTCAATGCTGCAGAAATGTTTTGATACCCTTCCCCAGATCTGTGCCTCGACACAATCCTGTCTCGGAGCTCTACGGACAATTCCTTTGACCTCATGGCTTGGTTTTTACTCTTACATGCACTGTCAACTGTGGGACCTTATATAGACAGGTGTGGGCCTTTCAAGATCATGTCCAATCAATTGAATTTACCACAGGTGGACTCCATTCAAGACTTAGAAACATCTCAATGATGATCAATGGAAACAGGATGCACCTGAGCTCAATTTTGAGTCTCATAGCAAAAGAGAAATATTATATAAATAAGGTATTTCTGTTTTTGTTTTTTTGTACACTAGCAAAAATGTCTATAAACATGTTTTCACTTTGTCATTATGGAGTATTGTGTTTAGATTGATGTGGAAAATGTTTTATTTAATACATTTTAGAATAAGGCTGTAACGTAACAAAATGTGAAAAAAGGGAATGGGTCTGAGTAAGGGACAGGGTCTGGGCCCCGGTAAGCCCCTGCATTAAGCTGGCCCTGCACACATACAAACAAACACAAGCACAGGTACTTTCTCATTTACACCTGTTCTCCACCTTGCAGCTCACTGTAACAAGTGGCCGATGGAGTTCATGATCGCTTGCGCTGGGATATAAACACTCCCGTCAAAGATAGTCCTGCCGTCCCACATCACTTCACATCGTTCCGGTGAAAAGTTTCCCATAGGTACAAATCCAGGATCAGCTTCCCCTCCCCCAATCCTAACCTTAACTATTAGTGGGGGAATTGCAAAACTGATCCAAGATCAGTATCTAGGGGCAACTTCACCTTACACCACTTCACATCTGTGGGGCCAAGAGACCACCAGCTGTCTAACATGACAGGTGATAATTGCTGCTGTAACACTAATGTCATGGGCTCAGACACCAACAGAAGTAGCAGCACAATTGTCTGATCTTATTAACACTGGTGACACACACCCACACACACTCTCTCTCTCTCTCGCTCTCTCCCTCGCTCTCTCTTTCGGTCTCTCTCCCTCGCTCTCTCTTTCGGTCTCTCTCTCTCTCTCTCTCTTTCTGTCTCTCACACACACAAACAGACATTGAGTCAAGGCAGAGTACAGCACTAATTAGGCTGGGGCACCACATGAGACTCCAGAGGGGAATTGGCATTGTTTGGGTATTTTTTTCTCTGTCATTGTTACCCATACTCAAGCTTTTCTTATTAATTTGTAGCTATAAGATTTTTTATTTATTTTGTATTTTATTTATTTATTCTCGGAATAGCAGAGGAATAACAGGGCAATAACCATGGTAATTATCAGTAATTGCTATTACAGTAATGAGAAACACAATTTCCTGGTTATTACCAGGTAAGGTAAGTCAGACTGTAGTTTCTATATAATGGCTTTCCATATTACTGTTCTGCTGTTTCCATATTGTTCTTGGTCTGTTGAACCCTATGAACACCATTCAATTTGTGGGATTTTACTGTGCGATTACATGGTATCAGTGCTGGAAAATGCGTTTTTACTTTCCCTTTAGTTCTACTGTTGTATCCCAGCCTAACAACAAACTGAGACCGTGGTTTGTTACCTGGAAACAAAGATTGTATATTTTCTATGTAATACAGTGTGGTATCAGGACTAGATGTGTAAGACACATTTGCCCTGGTCAACACAACCCGATGAAAGAAAGCAGAAGGATTACAATAGCAATGGAGGAAACAGCCTTGGGTTGAATAAACAGGAAACCATCATCTAGGCACTTGAGACCATTGCGAACTGACCAGACCAGAGATCCCTGAGAATGCTCCTATTCTCCATCATCTGGCCATCGTAACAGGCAGGTGAAGATGACCTATAGGGACATTTCCCACGGGAAGAAAGAAAAGAAACGTACATCATCACCAGCCTCCCCCACTGCCGAATCACATCCCGGCATAGCCTCGCATGGCCTCCACACCCAGGCTTATGGACAATCTGGTGTGACTGCATTACTTCTGCCTGCCGGAGCCATACTCACAACCATCATCCTGCATCCTTGCGGTCCCCCGTGTGTGTTCAAGCAATCCCATTTCCCTCAATGGCGGTTGTGGTGACATTGCGGCGGTGACAGGTTGCTCACCGGCGAAGGTTCTCCTGCTCGGCTAATGGAGCTAATGTGTGGTGGAAAGGTCAAATCAGGGAGGATTAGGGCCTAGTCCGCCGCTGACAGCTGTGACCTTATCAACACTAATGTCCCCATGCAGCACTATACCATCTCTCTCTGTCTCTTGCCATCTCTCCTGTCACTTCCCTAGTGGCTCTGACTAACACTGAGGCCGCAGTGACAGCGGAACTGACAGAGTGATAAAGGATTAGGGTTGGTTGGGAGACGTTGAAGGAGGCTGGGATTAGGTCAGCAAGTCAAAGGTCAAGGGTCAACGTCAAGGTTTACAGTGTGATGCGGGATGACCCCTGTGATGCAACGTTACAGGTGTGAGTCAGAAGTGCTGACATGAGCTCCCCTTCAAGGATAGGGTTTGTATGGTTCTGCCTGTGTCTGTACTGATTGTGTCGTTTATGTCAGATTGTATGTTTTGTCTTATGTTATGATGTTCTGTTAACACATAACATAATACACTACATAGCACATAAAACATGAGTATTATTAGAATGTCAGCAGGTAAAAACTAATTCTTACGCCTCTTCTTTGGTTATCTGCCAAGTGTCTCACATGGTGTCAGACAAGGGTTGCATACAGGGTTGCATACAGAAACAACAGAGACTGATTCATTACCATGTGGTTCTGTGTTAGATGATGACACCTGGTTGTTGATAGTTGAGCTCATCTTTTAAAAAAAATACACATAGTAATGATCAGATGTAACAGATTGATGGTGTTGATCTTTGCTGTTTCAGATCTCTGGAGTCCTACGCAATTGCAACTTATTTGATAACAAGGCAGGATTTCTCATCGCTTATTGTCCCATTACGTTTCAGTGTATTCAAGTCTTATCACAAACCGCACAAAAAACACTGAGAAACACAACTATATTCATCTGCATATTGCAGGGGGAGGCAGTTTAGGCTGAATGACTAAGCCTGGGGTTTATGCCAAAGCCACTAAGACCACAGAGGCAGGTTAAAGGTCCAATGCAGCCATTTTTATCTCAATATAAAATTATTTCTGGGTAAGAATTAAGTACTTTACTGTGATTGTTTTCAATTAAAATGGTCAAAATAGAAACAAAAACAGATACTTCTTTTTTAGGGGGTAGATCATCTTTAATATTGCAGCTAGATTGTGAGTTCTATCAATGTAATTGTCTGCTTCATTTCCAATTCCCCATATATTGTTTTTTAAATATATATATATATATATTAAATCTATTATCCTTTTTTGTTATTTTACCCTAACCCTACCACCCCTCCCCTAATCTGAGTGGACAACAACTTATGGACAACAATACTTCCAGCTTAAAGATACTATATACATTTTATGGACACATACATTTTACACTAGTTATCTTCTTTTTTTTCACCCTTCAGCTACCCTCAACCCCTCCCATCTTTCTCTGAAAACCATCCAGTTTTGATTTATACTTGCAATATATTTTACAACTGCGCTGTGATGTTTCATAAACGTTCTGAACCTTTCAATTCTCATAGTTTCTACAGATTTTAAATTAAAGATGAACATTTTTACTAAGAGTATTACTATATTATTGATCGAATGGCTATGGCTTTTCAAGTCAGCCATCAGTGCTATTTGTGGAGTTAGCTTTGGGTAAATGTTGTGATTTTTCATCCATTCCTGAACCTGCAACCAAAAACAAGCTACCAGATATGTGCAATATGGGCAGTACCAAAACAAGTGATCTAAGGATCCTGTCCCATCACAGAAAAATCTGCAGAGCTGGGATGGTTGTATCCCCCATAAACATAACATTATATTGGTTACTAGAATTTTATATAATAATTTTAATTGAAAAACTCTACGTTTTGAATCTGACGTTTGTACATTAGTTCATAAACCATTTGCCATGGAAGCTGCACATTGAAAAATCCTTAAATAGAACTGGTATACTTTTTTATTTATCACAATTTTGTTTGACCAATTTTGGTCTTTAATGCAGGGCCGACAGACAAGTTCCTTAGCTTCTCCCCCTTCCACTAACCTCGTATATTTTTGTGGAAATGCTGCAATCAGTTGATTGTAATTTTGGATAGAGCAAACATTTTAATATATTTTTGTTAGCTGCATGTGTGACATAACTCCACCAGTCCTATTTACGATATAAAATATAAAAGATAGTTTTTTTTAATCAATTAGTATATTTGAGTTTAAACATAATATTTGTTGCAAAATTAGTTCTGTCTATTTTTAATTAAACTGAAATTGCAACCAGCTTTCTATGGTTTGTTTTAAAAATAGCTATATTTTGGAGATGATTTCATTTTCAGATAATTGAAAGTGAGAGGTTATTTTTGAAAGGGAAAGAGGCTATTTTTGAACACGGTTTGAGCCATTCTTACTAATCTGCTGGAGAATCACTTCAGATTTCAGTACAATGTTTGCATGACTGAAGCCTTTAATGAGAGGTTCAATTCTTTAATATTAAATCATTTTAGCCCTCCAAATAATTATTATATAAATAGGCCTGTTTAATTTTGTCAGGCTTGCCGTTCCGAATAAAGTTGTCAATGGTTTGCGTACTGGGAGCAGAGTCAGGTGCAGGAGAGCAGAGAGTTGTGAACAGGCGCACACTTTATTTAGGCAGGAGAAACCACCAGATGGATGCCAATGCGTCGAATCCTCCAGCCACTATGCAAAAGTACAACACAACAATAGGTCAACTGGGATATGACTAAAGAATTAATCAGGGTGATTTTTCCACAGATAGACCAGTATTTACCTTTCCATGGTAGCAAAATCTTATCTATTTTTGCTAACTTTCTATAAAAAAATTATTGTCGTGAGATCATTTCTTTCGGTATATGAATACTGGGTATGTATACCTCATCATCAGACCATTTTAATGGTAAACTACACGGTAATGTAAAAGTTGTCTTTTTTCGCTATCCAATACCTAAAATGTAACACTTATCATAGTTTGGTTGCAATTACCTAGATCCTCTATGAGGCTGTGCAGGGATCCAAATTGTGGTTTTAAAAGAAATTCTGAGTTGTTAGCATACAATTGCACTTTTGTTTTTAATTTTTAATTTGTAGCCCCTTGATATTATTGTTAGATCTGATTTTAATAGTGAACATTTCGATGGCCATAAGAAATAGATATGCCAACAGTAGACAACCCTGTTTTACTCCTCTTTTCAGTTAAATACTTTCTGAGAAGGAGACATTATTTACTATTTTACACCTGGGGTTACTATACAAAACTTTAACCCCTTGTATAAAATCTTTTAATCGCCCTAATCAGACAGTCTTTTTTACATGGACAAAACATTGGAGATAATATAAGACAAGTACTGGAAACAATAGAACACTATGAAAAATCAGGGAAACCAGGCCTGGTATTCATAGCTGATTTTGAAAATGCGTTTGGTAAAGTATGACAAGAATTTATATATAAATGCCTGGACTATTTATTTTGGAGAATCTATTATAAATTATAAATCTTCTTAGGGCTAGGTGTCCCATCAGCGGGACACCTGACGACAACATCCGGTGAAATTGGAGGACGCGCAATTCAAATAAATATTCGTAATATTAAACATTTATGAACATACACGTATCTTATATCGGTTAAAAGCTTAAATTCTTGTTAATCTAACTGCATTGT